>NC_140959.1:123048046-123761796 GCF_014529385.1 Adiantum capillus-veneris
GAGGACAAGTGCATCCAACTTGTCAAGGTGCACATGCATGACAACCCTGCTGACCTTCTCACAAAGGGTTTACCTCCTAATGTTTTGCATACTCTACTTACCCTTTTCTCCGTTCACTGGCACATTGGTCTTTAAGTGGGAGTTTGTTGGGGATAAAGGCCATTAGGCTAATACCACCATAGATTAACCACTCACTAATCCTACTCTCATTATTTTCTTATTGATAATATAGAACAAGAAGGAGCTCACACATAGTATGAGATGAAGCTCCAACAAAACCTATCTATCTCTCGCTCTTCTCTCATAACCCTAATCTCTCAACCCTTGCATCCCTTTTGCATTGTGCACTCTTCAACACTAGCTTCCTCTTTGGCTTCTTGAACTTGCAGTAATCGATCCATCTTCCTTCGTTGGACTCCATATGGTTGATCAGCATTCTCGGGGTTAGACATAAGTGAAAATTCTTTATTCTGCATCCACTAATCCAATTAGAAATTTCTTTGGCCGCCAATGTAGCGAGTTTAATGGCACCACTCGTTGATATGTCATGAATCACAAATGGTCCATTGCCCTGCTTTTTCAGTTTCTTAGCATGTTGTTTTAGTGTGTATACAAGGACGTAATTACCCACTAAAAAATCTTTGCTTTTGATAATTTGGTCATGAAATTATTTCATGCGTATTTTATGGGCACATATGTCAGAAGCTGTTTGCAATCATGTCTCGCGTGTCAAGTTGGTCAAGTTGTTCAAAAGTTCATGTCCAATCCACCCAAGTTGTTTGTCTATGCACAAATTTGAAAGCAAAAACTCCAGATTTATGATGGCATTTAGTCCAAAGACGTGTTAAAAATGTTGCCCCTATGCAATTTTTGAATGCTACGGGATAAGCCCATATGGTGGAATGCAATTTTTGATCCCAATCTTTGCGTGAGACACTGACAATCTTGGTGAGTATAGTGCACAATATTTTGTTGGTTCTCTTAGCTTGTTTGTTTGCTTGAGGATAGTAAGGTGCCGATATTTGATGAATTACCAGAAATACATTCAAGAGACATTCAATCACTTCATTTGAAAAGTGGTCCCTCTATCACCAACTATCTTGATGGGCAAGTTGTATCTAGTAAAGATAGTTTTATACGATTATTGTGTGTTGTTCTTGTATCATTCCTTTGTGTGGCCTTGGCTTGTACCCATTTTGTAAGATAATCAGTTGCCATGATGATATACTCAACATGTGTCTAGTACATTGGTGAGTGTATGGGTCCTACAAAATCAATTCCTCACTTAGAAAGCTCTTGCTCCCATTATTGGTCTTAAGGGCATCTCATCTTTCTTAATCGTTTGCGGTATTTTGCACCGTCTGACATAGGCTTCTGTGTCCATGTGTAGTGTATGCCACCAAAGCCCTACAACTAGGATTGTTTTTTACATGCTCTCAAAAATAAATGAGCTCCTGCTTGTGCTTGCGCAAGGATGGGTATGGGGTAGACCAAGGAAGAGAATAAGAAGGAGCCAATGACCCCTAGAAAGAGTCCAAGAGGGACACAAAAATAGGTGGAGGAAGAGGAGGCAGAGGGGCAAACAACCAAGGAAAATAAGAAAGATCCAACCACCCCAAGGAAGAGCCTAAGGAGGGCACGTGCGGGACAAGAAACACTAAGAAAGAGCCCTAGGACGCCTGGTAAAATTTAGGATATTTGAAAAAAATATGTAAAGGAAAACCTCTTGTAAACGAGCATTTTGTAAAGGTATACTTCTTGTAAAGTTAAACATTTTGAGTACAAACCAAGTAATTAGAGAGAGTACAAGTTAATTAAGTCGTCTTCCTCTGCAACATGAGTACATTGTATGGGCTTTATAACTACATATACTTTGGCTCTCTTGTAGCTCCCAATACAGTCTTTCAATTTTATTAACAATTGTAGCAACCACCCTTGGCACTATCTTTGGATGTTTAGTCCAAATCCGATCATACTGAAAATAACATGGTCAATCCTACAACATAATCCACTCCATCTTCCGGGCCTATACCTGAAGGTCCTAAATACTTTGGCAACCATGGTGGGAGTTGCTTGAGGTGAAATGAAATTATGAAAATTGGCTCTAGCTCTCTCTCTTTTGCCTTATCCACTTGTTCTTCTTTCTTCATCTCCTTTTCTATGGTTAGAGGAAAATAAGAAAGATCCAACCACCCCAAGGAAGAGCCTAAGGAGGGCAATGCACCACAAGAAACACTGAGAAAGAGCCCTAGGGCACTTGGTAAAATTTAGGATATCTGAAAAAAATTTGCGAAGAAAACCTCTTGTAAACGAGCATTTTGTAAAGCTATACCTCTTGTAAAGTTAAACATTTTGAGTACAAACCAAGTAATTAGAGAGAGTACAAGTTAATTAAGTCAAATCTTCCACTGCAACATGAGTACATTGTATGGGTTTTAGAATTTCATATACTTTGGCTCTCTTGTAACTCCCAATACAGTCTTTCAATTTTATCAACAATTGTAGCAACCACCCTTGACTCTATCTTTGGATGTTTAGTCCAAATCCAATCATACTGAAAGTAACATGTTCAATCCTACAACCTAATCTGTTCCATCTTCCAGGCCTATACTTGAAGGTCCTAAATACTTTGGCAACCATGGTGGGAGTTGCTTATGAAATTATGAAAATTGGCTCTAGCTCTCTCTCTTTTGCCTTATCCACTTGTTCTTCTTTCTTCATCTCCTTTTCTATAGTCTTTTGATTATCACCTTTGTCCTCTAAGTTTTCTTCTACCTCTTGCTCATAGGACATGAGGAAGAGGAGCTATCATCTTTGGCCATATGGTTGTCCCTTGCTCATAGAACGTGAGGAAGAGGATCTATCATCCTTGGCCATATGTCGCTCATTGTCAAGTTTGAGTCAGTGACTTTGGTACATTAAAATGAGCAATTTATAGATGAAACCTTTTTACCATTTCATGCAACAACAAAAAAAATTTTGAGTAGTGATTCAAAAATCAAACACATAGACACTCTAAAAGTTAAAAGCATGACAAGACTAAATATATAGTACATTAGTACTTCTTTTTACATCAACCAACCACACAAAAAATTTACAAAATTGGAACCAATGGGAAAAAAGTCATTTGCACCAAACAAGTGATTTTCAATTATATTAAGAGTTATTGTACAAAATTCTAGTTACTTGGTTAGCCTAAGCCATTTTTGCGATGTAAGGCCTCACAATCTTACACATAACCCTCTAATCAACCATTAGATTTGAAAATCCTGCCAACCCTGGGATCTGATACACATAGGTTAAAATGACCCTGGTGGGACTGCCTGGAATGAGCCTCCCAACCTCCCTTTAAATAGCCCCCTGGGCCTCATTCCCTATCCACACTCACAGCCGGCCCCTTGGGCCTGGCCCTTGACCATCGGGCTATGCCCTTGGCATGACATTATTCCCCCCTTGGAGAAGCATTTTCGTCCTTGAAAACAAGAGTGATGATACACTAATGTTTTCCACAGTGGTGTCCTTCAGGGATCCAGCTGTTTGCTTCACCAAAACATGGTTCAGTAGGAGGTTTAATGAAACCAAGAGTAATATCTTGATTTTCCACATTGTTGCCCATTTGCAACCATCTTGTGTTATCGATTCCTATACAACAGAGCGTATAAACTCCTTTTAGAACTCACTTGAGTATTCTAAGCGAGTTATTACCCAAAAGAGAACCTCTTTTCACTTTCCATGAAAGTAACTTGCTGACATAACTCATCAACCAAGTTTAAGTCCTTGATTTTTTTTCAAATTTCATAAGTAAACAATCCCACCATAACTAGTGTTCAAGGTTGAGAACCTAACTTATACATGAAGAGACAATACATAGTTGCAAACATGCTTTAACTTATGGTAAGAAAACTCCAAGTAGACTTTGTAATCACCTCCTACTGAACCACCTTTGTAGCGGACAATACTGAGGTGTTTTTTCCCACAGTTTACAGACAGGCTTCCCAGATGACTGGTAAACGGGGATCACAATATCGTATGACATTGCTGAGGAATTAACAATGTCTTGAATAACCATCGTGGCTAACTTGAAAGATCCCACAAGCACCCAAACCAAGCCATGACCTCTATTGGTGATTGGTAGACCCAAAAGTAATCTCATAGAGATACTACACATAGAGTGAAAAATGCTTCATAAGCAGCTAATGTGACGAATATGCATGCCGCTCCAAATCATCCTTTGCTAAACACTAGGGCCTATAACACCTAGTGTATATCCATGATCATCCTTGCCAATACTTATGGCGAATGTGATGCTCTTAGCACACATTAAAGAGGAAATGTAGATAGTTCTAAAAAGAAACTAAATACTTTCTGCTGCAATCATGTGCAAGCCTTGCTTAAATGTTTGAACCATAATAGAAAGTGAAACCTTAATCACTTCTAAGTACAAACAGTGAAACCTTTTCATTAACAACTTATAGCCTTGCTATATGCATAAACAACCATCTAGTAATGTTGTTTAGCAACACTTGTACGTTTAACAAATCATTCTAAGTATTCGACAATTTCTGGCCACTGAAATTGTTCCTAATACGACGTGTTGAAAATGGCCTAGAAAACGGATTCGACTAGCACCTAGGGACTTTGTCATGACATAGAATTGAAATAGTGGGAGCCAGTGTCAGTCCCAGAGACTCATATTCTCCACACGTGGAATATGTCTCATGTAAGGGTGTCTGAAAAAAGAACATCCTTCAAGTATGAGATGTACTTGTGCGTGGAGGTAATTGAAAACACTCCACGATGCGAGTGAGAGGGACCCTCATCAGCTTTGCTCCACACTGGCTAAACCGAACTCCTTGAGTTCCTAGACCATGTTGCATCCCATGTGACAACATGTGCCAAATAAGCCCTACAAGTGGGTCTATAACTGCATAATGCAGAAACTTATTTTGGACACCATAGCCCAAATTGCTCCGCTCTTACATGACCTTGTCATTTCTTTGAAGAGCGAAAATGGAAGACAACAGAGATTATTCATCCTACGTAGAAAAGAAAACCAAAAGAAACAAAACCATATCAGTTGCGTACCTGTAGGTTAAACAAAGTGTTCACTTAGCCGGAGTGAAAGGCACCTGCCCAAATTTCCCACCTGCAAAGGCCTAGGAACACTAATTGAAAATTAGTGAAATGCAAATAGCATTGCACATGTAACCTTGGGTGTTGCCTTTGCAATCCAGACCCCTTGGTGAAAATCAACATTGTCTAACCCCTTGGTTAAACTTTGCAAAAAAACTGCTCAACAGGCAGCCAACCCTTTGGCCTATGGTTGCGACCCCTCGCGACCCCCCATGGGTTTTCCCTTGGCATTTCATGACTATGGAAGTTGAAATTGTTCACTACCCCTTGGCAACTTGTGGACTTGTTTACGTTAAAAGGGCAAGTGTGAAGGTTCCAAGAATGGACCATCAACACTTTAACAAGTGGTGTAGAAATCACAAGCTGGGTCTTACCCCAAAATTGTACACATATAGGCACTCTTAGTGCTAATAGGAGCTCCACTGAAATCGGAGTCGTATTCACAACTATATCTTTTTCACACCCAAATTCCATAATCTGGGGTTTTTGTGAATAGTCGTGCTGTCTAAAATGTTGGCTTCATCTATACACCTTGGTAGAGATAAGCCCTTACAAGTTTAAGACATTCAAAAACTCAACTTGACTTTCACATTAAAGTGTGTAGTGCTAAAATAAAAGACATTCAAAAACTCAACTTGACTTTCACATTAAAGTGTGTAGTGCTAAAATAATGCCCAAAAAATCACTAATGGCAAGACTCTTGCTTGTTTATTGTAATTGATGGGTACTCAACTAGATATAATTATTTGATCTAGAAATCAATCATTGATGGACTACAAACAAATGGCTCTTAGCCACTCCAAAATAGGTGGAAATAGATGGCTCTTATCCCTTCCTGTTGGCTTGTAGCCCTTCCTATTATCGTATTGGCATAGAAAGATTTCAAAAAAATCATGCCTGATTTCATGCTCCAGTGCAAACCATGTTTGTGTCATAACTTATCCTATAAGCGTACAATAGTGTACTTGTACCATGCTCTCGTAGAGAGAGGTACCATAAGTGACAAGTTGACCCACTTACCTTGTATGTGATCATGCATGTATCAAGGTGCATATGTATGGCACTTTGCCTATGAATGAACATAAACACAAAATGTTTTAAAATATCAATAACTGAACTCGTCCTTGACAGAGTAGCTAGTGCTATAGTGGAAGTGTATACAATGATGGGTGTTGTACATCCATCATACTAGTATGCCATGTAGACAAAGCAAAAAATAGCATAACAAGCCCTTGGCTTCAAGGACAATCTCAACTATGTGAGCCCTTGTTATACGTGCCGGCCTTGCATGATTACACTGTCATGGATACATCACAATGCACCGTTGCGTAAATTGTGAACTTATATCCACGTGGTGCCAAAGATGTCTGCCATTATCATTGATCTGAAGTCAATCGATATACTTCGGATGTCTCTTGCATGCCCTCTTGGCGTGGTTCATTCCGATCTCTATTGAGAAAACATGCAAACATGTTGCAAAGTTTCCCCAAGTTTGTATGCTAATGGCATATTCCAAACTTGGAAAGTGCTAAGAATATATCTTAATATGAATCCTTGCTTCCAAGAAGTCCATCAAAAAGATAATACATAACTATCCTGAGTACGTATAGCAAACAAATGCTTCTATTGACACACAAATGTCAAAGAGAGTCGACCTTGTCGAGCTTGCATAGAAAAATAGCCTTAGCAAATTAGGCATTGTATTGGAATCATGCGATTGCTCAATATTGAAAGAGATAGTTGGTAAAAGCTAGCCACCAGGGAACAAACTTCGGCTGTTGGATGAGAGCAACATTTCACTTATCAAGTTGGTGGTGTAGAAAATCCTGCAGAAGTCAATAAATGCAGAATTGAAACTTAAAGTTAACACACTAATGTGATGGAGTGACCGTGCACCCAGAGGTACAAAGCCTTGCTCTTAAAAGCCTTGCTTTTTCATAGATGTAAGTGGCTTGGTGCTTCCTCGACACTAGGTCAGAGATACAAGCTTCAAACATTTTGAAAATTGTAAGACAATAGATGTCTACGCAAGCCTTGTTCATGGGTAGCCACATACAGAGTCCTACTCCAGAGGCGGTGTTGAATGCATCGAGTGCAAAAAAAGTTATTGAGGAGCCATGCTTGAGAAAATCTAGAACTCCAAATTAGAAAGAAGGAGATTTGTGGGATTCTTGAATTGAAATTACTCATCGACCTTGCCAAATACTTGTATGTTACAAGCCATAAGCCTTGCTTGTGATTGCTTTACTGTAGGAAGCATGCATAAAGATGTCTTGCCAGATTGTGGGTATTAAACCCATCTTTGCTTGGTGATGGCAATAACGCTCACAAGTGATGCTTACTATGAGGGTGTAAATTGCACAAGGAGATATGTTTTTTTAATCATGGCATCACACATACCCCTTGCATGCTATACCATTTAGCATGTACTGGAATAATTTGACAATCAAAATTGAAATTGATTGCGTACCTCATAATTTACTTGTATCAACTTGCTATGTTGATCGCATGGGCCAGGATGTTCGAGCTTCCATGAACCTCGAATCGAGCATCGACATCATCTTTGCCTAGCAACCTTGCTCAGAACCTTGTTGTTACCTTCCAAGCTCCTTTTGCACCTTGCAAACCGTGGCCGTGCTTGATTAAAATAAAAAATAAAAATTGTAACCGTAGTATGCACTACCTACGCCGATCTAAAAATTTTGAAAATGAAAACTTGCTGCTATGTTGTTGGTAGCCTTCCCCAAAACGGCAATTTGCCGAGCACAGGAGAAGGAATCTCGTATGCAACTAATGCTTGGTACTTCAAGAGGGTAGAGGGGGGCTGCCGACTATGGGCATGCTCCCTTCCCCTTGTTTTTTAAAGGTAACCCAAATAGGGTTTTCCCCCTAAGACAATGCGAAGAGATTTTTTATTTATTTTTAAATACATTGTTGCTGCCAACGATGGCGAGGAAGGGGAGATACTCATAGCTCTCTCTAGGGGGCTCAGATGGCCACGACATAGAACCGGGAAACATCTCCCTCTGCAGCACGATGCTAACAAGCCGAGGCACACTGGATTCGATGAAGGTCAATGAGCTCCCTCCTCGGCCAAGCCCCTCTACACACGCCATGGTTGTTTCGGCCTCCCCGCCTAGCAAGAGAGTCTTCACACATAATCTTTGTCCTCGTTCTCTGCTAAGCGGCCATGCCCGCCTCCCATCTCCTCGACCTCTTAGTTTTCATGAGCATACAAGGGTGACTCCACGCCCTCTTGCCCAAAATAGCACCTCACTCTGATACCAGTGAAATGCCCCTGGTGGGACTGCCTGGAATGAGCCTCCCAACCTCCCTTTAAATAGCCCCCTGGGCCTCATTCCCTATCCACACTCGCAGTCGGCCCCTTGGGCCTGGTCCTTGACCACCGGGCTATGCCCTTGGCATGACATAGGTGCACAATAGTAATTCGTTTGTCAATGCAATGCTTTTCATTCTAGATCTCTACACGTTGCAGACTCATACTAATTGCATGATATTCCCAATAGAGGCATGGCCTAGAAGCTCTTGTCTATTTTTAGTAGACAAGAAGCGAGGGCATCTCTCCAAATTCAATCATATATGCGTGCATGTGGCACTATGAAAGACAGTGATATGGGCCATAATATTCATGATGATATTGTTAGTCAAGGGTTGTTGAAACAAAACATCGTGCTTGGCACTGCCTTGGTTGACATGTATTCCAAATGTGGTGTACTTCAAAAGGCACATAGATTGCTTCAAGAGCTTCTTATCTGGAATGTCGTCTCTTGGAGTGCATTGATTGTAGGACATGCCCAACAGGGACATGGCCAAAAAGCTCTGGGTTGTTTACAACAAATACAAAGAGATGGCATCTCTTCAAATGTGATCATCTACCCTTGCATCTTGAAGGCGTGTGGCATTACGCAAGACAATATAATTCACGATGATATTTTTAGTCAAGGGCTGAAAAAAATACATCATGTTCAGAATTGCCTTGGTTGACATTTATGCCAAATGTGGTTTACTTCAAAAAGCTCAGAAAAGTGCTTGACAAGTTTCCTGTCTGGAATGTCATCTCTTGGAAATTGCGGGATATTCCCAACAAGGGTAGGGCCAACAAGCTATGGGCTATTTTCAGTGGATGCAAAGCGAGGGCATTTCTCCATATGTAATCACCTATTCTTGCATCTTGAAGGCATGTGGCAAGACTCTAATATGGGCAATGATGATCTTGTTAGGCAAGGGTTGTTGAAAGAGAACGTTGTGCTTGGCATACATGTCTTGATCAACATGTATGCCAAACGTGATATGCTTTAGAAAGCACAAAAAGTTCTTGAGAAGCTCTCTGTCCGAGATGTCGTCTCTAGGAACACACTGATTGCGGGATATGCTCAAGAAGGGTAGGGCCAAAAATCTCTAGAATGTTTTCAACAAATGCAAAGTGAGGGAATTTCTCCAGATGCAATCACCTATGCTTGCATCTTGAAGGCATGTTGCACTATGCAAAACGCCAATATGGACACCATAATTCACGATGATATTGTTAGTTAGGGGTTGTTGAGAGAAAACATCGTGCTTGGCTCTACCTTGGTTGACACATATTCCAAATGTGGTGCACTTTAGAAAGCTCATAGCTTACTAATTCAAGATTTTCATGTTTGAAATGTCGTCTCTTGGAGTGCATTGATTGTGAGATATGCCCAATAGGGACAAGGCCATAAATCTTTGGGTTGTTTAATGCAGATACAAAGAGATGGCATCTCTCCAAGTGCAATCACCTACACTTGCATCTTGAAGGCATGTGGAATTACACAATATGTTGATATGGGAAAAAGAATTCACGATGATATATTTAGTCAAGGGCTCTCGAAAAAAAACATCATGCTCAGAAATGCCTTGGTTGACATATATGCCAAATGTGGTTTAATTCAAAAAGCTTAAAAAGTGATTGACGAGTTTCCTATCCGGAATTTCATCTCTTGGAACACACTGATTGCGAGATATTCCCAACAAGGGTAGGGCCAGGAAGCTCTGGACTGATTTCAGTGGATGCAAGTGAGGGCATTTCTCCATATGTAATCACCTATGCTTGCATCTTAAAGGCATGCGGCACTATGCATGACTCCAATATGGGCATCAATGCTATTGTTAGACAAGGGCTATCGAAATAGAACGTCGTGCTTGGCACTGCCTTGATCAACATGTATGCCATATGTGTTGTGATTTAGAAAACACAAAAAGTGTTTGAGAAGCTTTTTGTGCAAAATGTCGTCTCTAGGAAAACACTGATTGCGGGCTATGCTCAGGAAGGGCAAGGCCGACATTCCTTCATATGGATTCACCTACGCTTGCAACTTGAAGGCATGTGGCACTATGTAGAATGCCAATATGGACAACATAATTCATGATGATCTTGTTAGTTAGGGGCTATTGAAACAAAACATCATGCTTAGCACTCACTTGGTTGACATGTATGCCAGATGTGGTGTACTTCAAAAAGAACAAAAAGTTCTTCAGGAGCTACCTGTCTGAAATGTTAAGCCTTGGCTTTCACTTGTTGTGGGATATGCCAAACAGGGGCAGATCCAGGAAGTTCTGGGCTATTTTTAGTTGATGCGAAGTGAGCACATCTCTCCAGATGCAATCACCTATGCTTGCATCTTGAAGGAATGTGGCAATTTGGAAGACGCTGAGATGATTGTTAGTCAGGGGTTGCTGTAAAACAAAGTTATGCTTAGCACTGCCTTGGTCGACACATGTGACAAATGTGGTAGGGCCAGGAAGCTCTGAGCTGTTTGCGCATCTCTCCACATGAAATCACCACCTATGCTTGCATCTTGAAGGCATGTGGCAATTTGGGACATTGAGATGGGCAAAAGAACTCACAAATGATATTGTAATCAGGGGCTATTAAAAAAAAACAATATGCTTGGCCTTGGTCGACATGTATGCCAAATGTGGCAGGGCTAGAAAGCCCTAGCCGGTTTTCAGTAGATGTGAAGTGAGGGAATCTCTCTAAATGCAATCACCTATCCTTTCTTCTTGAAGGCATGTGGCACTATGCAAGACGTTGATATGGGCAACAAAATTCACAATGATTTAGTTAGTCAAGGACTGTTGAAAAAAGAAGTTGTGCTTGGCATTGCCTTGGTTTCCATGTATGCCAAATATGGTGTACTTTAGAAAGCACAAAAATTGCTTGACAAGCTTCTTGTACGGAATACTCTTGGAACACACTCATTACGGGATATGTGGAACATGGGGCAAGGGAAGGGCTAGGAAGCTCTGGATTGTTTTCAGCCTATGCAAAGTGAGGGTGCCTCTCTGAATGAAATGACCTATGCTTTACTGTCTTGAAGGCTATGCTTACATCTTGAATGCATGTGGCATTATGCAAGATGCTGACATGTGCAAAAAATTTCGATGAGATTCTCTAGTCAAGAGTTGTTGATAGTGCTTTGCAGTGCATAAAATGCAATTTTGAATGTTTTGAGATGAGAAGAGAGGATAGCTTGTGGAGAGAAAGGAAATGTAGAGAGAAGTATCTTGCACAAGACGTATGCCACTTGTGTTTCTCTAGAGTCTTAGAGTCTCCTTCCTCTTGCACTCTTATGCATATATAGAACAATGCTCCATGTTGCTACGATCTATCAATCGACGTTGGAGAAGCATGAGTAGATTCGTGCTGACGTAGGTAGTAGCTCCATGGACAATGGACCATGATTTGTGAAAGAAGGTAGACATAATAGAAAAAGTGATGCGACAGTTGACATGAGGGAAAAATTCATAGAAGAGATGATTACGGAGATAGCAATGTAGACATGATGTAAATGATGATGGAGATCGGGGTAGCATGATCGACATGAGAGAAGTATGAAAGACAAAGAGACCATGACATGCACAATAAAATTTGATATAGAACGATTGCATTCACATGCATGAAGTGAACAAATGACAAGAAGAGAGCATGATAATTTCAAGGATAGATATAATGGATATGATGGTAGTGACAATGATGATGAGTGCAAAGATGGATGTAGGAGGGATTCAGATGATAGAAATCCTGTTCTTCAAAATGGCATCAACCACAGAATCTACAATTGGTTTAATGTTTACTAAAGTTTTTAATGGGCTTTGTATTCGAAATGTACTCTTTTGAAACATGTTGATCATAGGATCTGCCTAGTATTGATGCGACGAGGACTTGAATATGAAATGAAACGGACAAATTCACATGTCCATGGCATGGACTTGAAGCATGACCATCAAATTACCAGAGAGAAATTCAAGTTCGTAATCTTGTTCTTGAATACCATGACTATGTAGTAAGAAATGGACTACGGGGTAGGACACAACTTTCATTTCTTATAAATTTTGGGAGACACAATGCCGACTCTCCGCCATACTTTTGTATGGCACTCATATCTATTTTTTTGATAATTTTAAATTTTCATGGTATATAAAGTTTAACTACAGTTCTGTTTTTGTTCGTAGTTTATCAAAGGCAAGCTTTTTGAAGTGTGTATTTGTTCAAGCAAAACCACCATAAATAAGATGAGTGCTCTATCTTGATGTATACATTGCACTAATGCTTCACACAAAAAAATAAGAGTATTTGATTGTAATGTAATAATTTTGATTTTTACATTAAAAAAATATGTTTCAAAAAAATCTTCATGTTCATCTTGATGTACAAAATTTCTCCAATAGTATTTCACTATATCTCGAGAAAATAAATTGTCACCACCAGGACAACCAAGCTACTCTCTAAATTGACATCACTATAGCTGCTTGCAAAAAAATTAAAAGGTATTCCTAATGGCTTCAAAAAAATTAAAAGTTATTTTTAATTTAAAGCTTCCACTCAAAAACAAGAAAAACAATGTAGATCTATAGCGCATAATGAATGGCAATGATGAAGCACATAGATTTGCAACAATATTACCTAAGAAAGATGAATACAACATTGTGTGTGTGTGAGAGAGGGAGAGAGGGAGGAAAACGCTAAAGGGAACTTAAAGGAAATATGAAAGAGCAGAGAAACACCTATTTATATGGACACAAAAGGTCTTTTGACTTTTGTCTTCTTTCGTTTTTTGACTTTCCACTTTCATTGTCTTTTCATTTTCTAAACTCACCCTTCACTTATGCACTTAATATGTTTTGAAATATTTTTATTTTTCTGAGATTGATTGGAGAGACCTAATTGCAAGGTTGCTTTTTGGTGGGCATTTTAATCGTTTTAGGTTTACATGCAAAAAAATACACTAAAATACGAAAAAATCCTTGAAATCTTGGAGATTTGGCAAGAGTCGTCAATAATCTTGTCCTTTTCCTCTCGTCTTGAACTCAAGGCCTTTGGCGCGCCATTTCGTCGTCAGAAGCTTCTCGCGCAGAAGCAAGCTACCTGCTGAGCAGACAGAAGTAGAGTCTAGCATGGCCGACAATACTTCACGCGTACTCTGCTTATTGTTGGTGCTCTTGCTTGCCAGTCCGTGCTGCAGCTCACTCCACTCGGTCTTGTGTGATGGAAGGGAGGTGTTACATGTCGATGGCAGGCGTGACGCCATTGTGTGGGTTGTGCAGCTAACTGATCTCCACATCAGCTCTTATCATCCTGATCGTGCCTCTTCATTGCAAACACTCATGGGTCCCTTGCTTGCGCTTATCAATCCCTCACTTGTCCTGATTACCGGAGATCTCACAGGTATTTTTTACACACTTCACTTGCATTTCATTTGGTGCTAGGTATTCAATTAGTGGAACAGATCTTTCTGTCAAGAGGAGCATGCGCTCAAGGTGTCTTCTTTCTAACTAAAACCTTGTTTAAAGCATAGTGACGAAAGCCGTAGACAGGAGACCTGAGTCATGGTAAAGTTCAAGAAAGCCATATCTCACAACCATGTAGCTACTAGCATCATTAATGAATGGGTAACACACCGATTTCTTGCTCTGTCTACAACATGACATGTGGGTATAAGTTGCTATTTTTGCCATTTCTTGCTACTTTGTGTAAACAGGAGATGTGAATGCATGGGAAACATGTCGCCCTTTAAGCCTTTGGCTTGTCTGGATACATGTCACAATCTGGTACTGCTGACGGGGGGTGCACAAATTGTTGACGTGGCAGAGCGTACAGAGTTGCTGATGTGACACTTTTTTTACTGATGGGTCTGCTTTGTGGCGTGATTTATTGAAAATAGATGATTGTCAGTGCTTTTAGGGACTTGTGAAAGTAACTTGTAAAGCTACTGCTTTTGGGGGCCTAGCGCATTCAAATATGAGGCGAGGTGAGCCCATTAGACTTAGATTTATGTGAGTGGGCTACACAAACAACTTGATCAATACAACAAAGAACTATTGCAAGGAGTGCTAGTTGGAGGGGTCAATACTTTTGAGTGGGAACTCCCCTCCCATCTAACTCGTCTCTAGTGTTCTCTTTCTGGTAAAGTTTTATGTTTTCAATTAGTTTGCAGTGTTGTTGCATCGTTTTACCGCATTGTTAGGTGCCTTGCTGTTTTTAGTGGTAGCAGAGCATCGGTTGATACTTCTCCTAGGAAGAGTCTGATCAAGATTTGCAGCAATCGACCATGGATGCGACACCTCCTAGTCATCACAACTCAAAGGAGGAATACGATTATATGAAAGAGGAAATTGAAGAAGAAGTCGAGCGGGAATAGAAAGAGGTTGGTGAAGATGACTGCTAGGATGGGTAGTCTAAATTGCAGCCATATCTACTTGATTAGGAAAAGCTTAGAGAAGCTGCTGTCAGGTGCAGCGCAAGTGTGTAAGGATTTAGCGAATCTAGTACTCCGCACAAAGAGAGAGATTCAAAGAGAGAGAGAAAGAGAGACGACACGGTATGCCGGGTCCCAACCACCCTCAAGGGCCCCCTTGCTTTGTTGCCAGAGCAAGTACTTGCTTCATTTCTTGCACAAAAATGCTCATACAATGATGTTAAATGATGAGATGCTGAGATGCTAATGGGTACTTGATGTTACTGATGTTGGGTACTGCTGAGAAGCGGAGGGGTACTCCGGTAGATGTTGAGGGGTACTACGGTGGATGCTTGGTACTTGAGAGGCTAAGTGCTGGTTATTGCGGGTACTTGGTGCTTAGTATTGCGGGGTACTTTGGTACTACTTGTGCTTGGTACGATGACGACGACAAGGCTATGGCTGAATGCGAGCAACCACCAAAACAGCGCACGATTCGGAAGATGAAAAGTCACTTATTAATAAATGCAATGCTGAAAGGTGGTTCACAAGTGGTAAAATGCATATATGCCGAAAGGTTGTATTGTGTAAGAGAGGGTATGCAACTATGACCGGCTTGGGCATGCACGCCTTGCTAGAGGCTCACAAAGTGCGAGGCTAGGTCCTAAGCTAAGACTGATGCTAGACTGTAACAAAAGCTTGTCCACGTGCGCAAGTGTAGTGTGCACGTAACACTCCTCATGGAGGACTTATACTTATTTGCAAGATCCGCGTTATGCAACAAGCACATGAAGGTTCAACCGATGAACACATTTATCCGGCACTAAAAGGATGTGATCAACAACCCTTTGTTATAGGCAAAGGCGAAGGTAAACACAACAAAAGCTTCTAGCAACAGTAAGGGATCAAACACAGTTGCTAGTCAATAGCAATAGATATAGCAGCAGGTGCAGAAGCAAATGATGCACATGTAACAGATGCAGGTAGGATTTACAACATCAAATGCCACCTTTTCCAAGTTTCTGTTAAAGACTACGATGTAGAAGCGTAGAGATAGAGAGAGAATGCAAGAGAGATTGCTCGAACCAACCAAAGAGGCAATGAATTAGATGATTGATACAATGGGGACAAGGGATAGTTATATAAGAATCCCTCACATGAATTGGCCGACGTAGTCTTGTGTCATGTAAGTAAACGAAATACAAAAAAATGACAAATTAAAGAAAAAGGATCAGATTGGGCATTCACTTGAGATGCATAACTTTAACACCCTTTGTGCATCTCATAATGGACATTTATAGGAAGACCAAGTTGATCAAGAAGCTACCATGGACAACCCGGTAGAGGCCTACTGGAGGCACCTCGGATTTGCAACCAACAACTTGTCACCATATAGACGATACCATCTTGAGCTCCAAGCGCCTCGCAGAAAGTTGAACTCTATACTACACTATGTTCCAGAATCCCCGTTCATGAACTGTGAATACATGATGTCCAAGATTTTAAAGACAATGAACTTTGGAACACATTGTGTCCATAATCTTGCCAAAACCAATGAATTGTCTGCAGCATGACATTTAGTACTCATCATGAGCATTTTCCAGAGCATAGAACCCTTTTTGCCAAAGCACAAATTTTTCACTTATTTATTAATAAGTGACTTTTGTTAGAAAAGTAGGTAGGGCAAATTGCTAAGAAACTATTAAAGGAAACCTTTGGGCACTCCGTATAGGCAGCAGAAGAAGTTCCCGAACTTGCATTTTCTCTACTCCGCAGCTCCAGCAGGAAACCATCAACGTTTTCAGCCTTGAGTACCTAGCGATTTTGCACTTGCAGATCAGCCTGGCGTTTCTACATTCATCAGATCAGCCCTAGCGTTTTCAGTTTTCAGCATTCCGGATCAGTAAACCAGGCCAGCGTTTTCAGTTTTCAGCCCTCTGCTCCTTTAGATCAGCCCTTGGCCTCGCTGATCTCAACCTCTGTAACAGATCCTCGCCGCGTCGCCGAATTCAGCCAACGTTTTCCAAATCAGCCAGCGTTTCAGAATTCAGCAGAGCAGTCCTTTCATTTTCAGATTTCAGCCCGTCCTCGTTGTCGTCATCATAGTCGTTGACATCGTCGGAAAGTCCATTGCATCTAGACCATTGTACCAGATTTGTGTAATCTATAGCATAGACCTCTCTCGCCATAGAGAGGGTCCCTTGGAGGTGTCAAAGTCGATGATGCGGAAGCGTAGAGACCAAGGGGAGTGAGCACGAGTGAAAGAAAGAAAGAAAGAAAGATCTTTTAAAGTCCATAGGAGGCCGAAATCGGCCTATGAGACAAATCAAAGTACATGGGGTGGGTGTCCTCTGGATATCCTGTGAAAGATGAAAAGGTACAAAGCAAAAATAGCTATCCTGTGTAAGGACTGAGGGAGGAGGGAGGTGGTACAAGGGTGGGGTTCTAAAAACAAGGGAGAGATGCAATCCTATATGCTGGGGTATATTCAATCATGAAAGAAATGCTATCATATCTCTGCTCCATCCAGTCCCGTAATCAGGGTGTAAGACATGATGCATGGGTGGGTGAGGTGTGAACAATCCCCGTAGGATGGCCGCTGGATCTGCAAAAGCCCGGATGCGTCTCTCCTCTAGAGATCTGTAGTAGCGCTCCTGGATCTCCTGGATCTCTCTCTGGTGAAGTTGGGGTGCCCTACGCCCATGGGGAGGTGGAAGTCTGCGAGCTCGGACCTCCTCAGCTTGCTGTAGAGTCACTCCTCTCTGAGTAGTTTGGGATGGTGGTACTACTGTGCCCCTTTGGAAGAAATCTGTAAGCTGTGTTTGGCGCTCGTCTCTCACGACTGATGATGTCTGAAGGAGAGAGTCCTGGTGTTGCTGTGCCTCTATGAGGAAGCGGCCGAAAAGTCGTCGGTCTCTGGACTGAAGAATCTGGTGTAAGGTGGGCTGATCTGCAAACAAAGTCGGATATCTGCCTCTGATCCCCTCATATGCTCTACATCTGCACACAAAATGCTCCTCACTCTCAATGTTGGCTGTGCAAAGTCTGCATATCCTCTCTGCCTTGGGGACATGTGCAGCTCTCCCTGCCTCAATCTCTAGCTGGTGTGATGATACTCTGAGCTGTCCAATGGCGACCCGTGCTCTATGTGGCATGTGGACATCCATGTATCTCGGTCTCTGGATGAAACCATCTGCTAGGATGGTCAGGAAGTGGTCTCTGTAGTATTGCCTCTTCGTAGGAAGAGGCTCTCTGGGTGTGATCCATGTCTCTCGGATGTATAGCTGCCAGAGATCCTGTCTGAGAACTCGATTCCTCTCATGGTGTGAGAGGCGTATGTATAGGGAGTCAAGATCATATTGAAAAGGGGGCAAGTCTGTGATGTCCAAGCCATGGGATGTGAACCACTCTGTGACCTGAGTACCATGCTCTGGTGTCCCCCTCCTGATGTAGCTGTATCGATGCCTCGAAAGCTCTGCGTGTGAGTCTGTATGGGGGAAGCTCTTGCATGCGATGGATGAAGCAAACTGTCTGGAAGAGGGCGTCTACTAGCATCGGGGGTGCCGTTAGCTCTGCTCTGATGATGTCGTGTGGTACTGATGGTTTGCTATGGAGCAAACGAGAGATCATAATGATCTGTGGGCGCTCTATCTGTGTCCAGAGAGGTGGTGAGAGTCCTGGTGCCCATACTGTGGCAGCGTACATCATGGCAGGTGTAACTAAAGTGTCAAAAAGCCACCCCTTGGTGCGGGGCTTCAGGAAGTGGGCCTGGTGGCATCTGTGCTCTAAGGTGGCCAGTGCTGCATATCCTCGTGTAAGCCGGTCTCTGGCTGCCTGGGTCATGGAAAATCTGCCCGTGGTGCCAGTGAAAGTCGCCCCCAAATATACATATGAATCAACTACGTCAACCTGTCCACCTGCTACCATGAGCACTGCTCTACTCCGGACTGTCCTGGAGGTGTGGAAGATCATGACCTTGGTCTTGCCAAGGTTCACTGTGAGCCCTTGATGCGTGCAAAAATCATCCAAGGCGTGTAGGTGGCTCTGTAGTCCCTCCTATGTCTCAGAAACTAGAATAATATCATCTGCATAGAGCATAATATGGATTGGTGTACCTGCCAAGTCGGAGCTTGCCCCGCCTGCTCATAAAATGTAATCTGCTATCTCATCGATGTAGAGGCCAAATAGGGTTGGGGAGAGGGGGCATCCTTGCTTCACACCAATGGTGCTAGCAATGGGGTCTGATACTCCACCTGGGCACTGCACTCTACCTATGACCTGTGCATACAAAGAATGAATGGCCCATATCATCTCAGATGGTATCTGTAGCTCTTGGAGACGCTGAAAGAGTCTCTCTCTAGGGATGGTGTCAAAAGCCTTGCGGAAATCCACAAAGCAATAGTAGAGTTGTCTCTTCCGTGCTTTCGCTCCGTCGATCAGGCAGCGAAGCACGAAGATGTGATCGATGGTCGAGAAAGTGCGTCGAAACCCTGCCTGTCCTGGTGCACGTAGCCCTGATGCCTCTGCGTATGTGCTGAGCTCTGCCTCAAGAATTGCCCCATATAGTTTGGCCAATGTGTGGCCAATCATGATAGTCCTGTAGTTCCCTGGGTCCAAGGTGTCGCCAGATTTGTGGATCGGCACAATGGTGTGCATGGTCCACTCCTTTGGTAGTCCCTCAACCAAAGCGCGGTTGTGGAGAGAGAGAGAGAGAGAGAGAGAGAGAGAGAGAGAGAGAGAGAGAGAGAGAGAGAGAGAGAGAGAGAGAGAGAGAGAGAGTCTCTTGAACCAATCAACCTTGGCAATGGATAACTGAATGTGTATACAATGGAGGCAAGGGGTTGCTTATATAGCAATCCTAGTAAATTGCACTACCCAAGACTTTGACAAATAAGTAAATTAAATACCTAAAAGCAAAACTAAATAATGGGATCACATTGGCAGTTCACTTGAGATGCCTAAACTTTAACACCCTCTTTGCAACTCATAGTGGACATCAATAGTGAGACCAAGTCGATGAAGAAGCTATCATGGACACCCCAGTACTGGCCACCAAGTGGATACACCTCGGTGTTGCTCTCCTCAACTCTGTACCTGAAAGTAATGCCATATTGAGCAGCGGTTGCCTGTGTAGAAACTTTGAACTATAGACCATACTACAGTGCTCTGTGTAAAGTTAACAGGTAATTGAAATAGTACCGCCCTTTACGTTGTACAGGCCGGTTATATGGTTCCATCGACGGGATAGTCACTTTTTCTTCAAAAAGTGCAGCGTGGATTGTTGTGGGTGAAAGCAACACAGAGCTTGTCGTTATGGCGGAGAAGAGAGACCAAGTACCTGAAGAGGGATCTTCCTCACATGGCACGGAGAAAGTTCCTTCAACTCTTCAAGAAGAGGACAGGTTGTTTAGAAATCAACTGCGTTGCTGCATGGACATGTTTCAAGGATTGGCTAACAACCCAAGGATGCAGGAGTTCTTACAGGCTTCGACACAAGGTTTTCAGCCTCCTACACAGGGCATGACTGAGCCGTTGCAGGAAAAGGAGATTTCCATTGCGCAGAGGACTCATGATGCTCGAGGGAAAGCCCATGTGATTGAGCAACTAGCGGTGTCCAATGATCCAAAGCAACTTGCTTTAGCTGGACAGGAACCAATTGTGAATGGTCAAGGGAGTAATGAACACGCTATGCGTCAGACCCTTCCATTACCTAATACTTATCCTGGTTATTTTGGAGGTGGTTTAGTGTTTCAAGCTATGGCTGGACCTTCCACAGGTTATATGCCAGGGAATGTGTTCGGGACAATGCAAACAGGCATGGGTAACCCTATGTACGTGAACATGGGTGTCCAACCAGGTTTTCAGGGTGCCTATGGCCAGTTTTGAGTGCCTGGAACACAATTTGGTATGGCTGGTTTTTCGCAGCCATACGTACAAAATGCAGATATGACAGGGAAAACAGTTGATGTGAGTGCTGGAATAAACACTCATGGAGCACCACTGTTACAGGCACCTGTTTATGATAATGTGGCTCCTTTGAGTCAGCTGAAGGATTACAAGGAAGGTGGGCAGGGAGTGAAGTTTGAAACTTTCAGAGGAACTGAGGATCAATTGAAGGCTTTGACCTTCATACAGCAGTTCGATGCAGCTTATGCTGGAGGAAACTTCGCGGAATCTTCAAAGATACGCAAGGCTGCCACTTTTTTGAAAGGGAATGCGCTTCAATGGTGGACCGCATTGTTGAACCAGGGTCAAGCCCCAACAACGTGGGTCCAATTCAAACAGCTTTTTGCGCCTGCATGGTTGACAAACACTTTTGAAGTGGATGTGATGACAGAATGGCACGAGTTGAATGCTAAACAGTGTGCGAACTTGGAAGAGTACAATAAACAATTTTGGGCCGCACTGTTGCCAGTCACCTCTTACAGGTTTGTGCCATTTTCAGAACAGATTGAGAAGTACTGTTGCGGATTGCCCAAGAAAATCAGGGACTACTGCACAAAGACTACTGTCATGAATATGTTTCAGTTGATAGAGAATGCAAGAGTGGCCAGCAATCTGTCGAAGGGAGATTCCGATGGATTTAATAGCCACAAGAAAGGGTCCCAAGGCAAACAGTTTTCAGCCAAGGGCAATGGTGCAGCAAAGCCTTCTGAGCCTCCCACAAAGAAGCCCTCTACTGAAGAAGGTGATACGTCCAAGAAGCAGTCTAAGTCTTCTTCGGGACGAGGACAAGGACAAAAGAGGCATTTTTCTGGCAAAACTTTTGAAGAACGGAAAGCTCTTAGGGAGGCCAAGAAATGCTACATTTGTGAACAAGAAGGACATTTTGCAAATGAATGCCCACAGAAGAAGTCACAGGATAAGGATGACAAGTCAGACCATAAAGGGAAGAAGCCAAAGCCAAGTGCAGGACTTGTTCCAGATTTGGTTGGAGACCAATCAAACACAGATGCCACAAAGCTGTGCAGAGCTTGGGGCAAAGTTAGAGACCAGACAGTGGTGGTTTTCTTTGATCCAGGAGCCCGTGCAAATTTCATATCACCAGAATTGGCATCAAAGTTGGGCATTCGTGCAGAGGAGATCGGTATGACAGGGGAAGCAGGTTTGGCATGCCCAGGTCATTCAGAGCCCGTTACTCCCATTTTGGGGAAGCTTCGTCTGCACATTCAGAGCTATGTGGATGCGGAAGAATTTCATATTATGCCACTTGAGGGCTGTGATGTGTTACTGGGTATCCCATGGTGTTACAGGTTGCATGCTATGGTGGATACTTACAACAAAAAGATTACCCTTGTACATAGTGGAAAGACTCATGTCCTTGATGTAAAGCTTAAAGGCGAGTCTGTTCCGGTTGTTTCGGCTTCTGCTATTTCATCTGTATTAAAGAATCATCTTTCTGCGTACTTGATCTTTGCAAAAGAAGTACCTCAAGTTGTATCTAATTTGTCTACCTTAGATAAAGACAGGTCAACTTTTTTGAGTGGTTTCAGTGATTGTTTTTCGGACTCTTTGCCAGGGGAGTTACCTCCTAAGAGACCTGAGGATCATACTATAGATCTTGTGCCAGGTTCTAGTCCACCGAATAGACCACCATACAGGGTTAGTGCAGCCCAACAGAAAGAGATTATGAGTCAGGTTAACGAGCTTTTAGAGAAGGGGCTGATTCAGCCCAGTTCATTCCCTTTTTGTTCGCCAGTGCTCTTAGTGCAGAAGAAGGATGGTTCATGGCGCATGTGCATTGACTATCGCGCCTTGAATAAGAATACCATCAAGAACAAGTTCCCCATACCGAGGATAGATGACATTCTTGATCGGCTTGAGGGAGCGTCATTGTTTACAAGAATAGACCTAAAGAGTGGGTACCATCAGATACGCATTAGGCCAGAAGATGTTCATAAGACTGCGTTCAGGACAACATTTGGTCTCTATGAGTTTCTTGTCATGCCATTTGGTCTCACAAATGCTCCTGCCACGTTTAATAGAATGATGGACATAATTTTTAGACCACATAGAAACTTCGTGGGTACCTTCTTTGATGATATGATTATCTATTCGAAGTCTGAAGAGGAGCATAGGGATCACTTGACTGCAGTTTTCAATGAGTTACGTAAGAATAGGCTACTCATTAATGCGAAGAAGAGTGAATTCTTTTTGCAAGAAATTCACTTCCTTGGGCACATTGTTTCAAAGGATGGGGTACGCATGGATCCTGCTAAAGTGGAAGCAATTAGGTCATGGCAGACTTGAAGTCCGTACATGACATTCGAAGCTTTCTAGGCTTATGTTCCTACTACAGGAGGTTCATCCAAAATTTTGCTGAGATTGCTTCTCCACTCCATGCACTACAAGGAAAAGGAGTTACTTTCAAGTGGACAGCCAAGGAAATTTTAGCTTTCAAACACTTAAAAGAGAAGCTAACTTCAGATCCGGTAATCATTCTGCCAGATCTTTCGAAACCTTTTGTGGTTCAGTGTGATGCGTGTGGCCATAGTCTTGGTGCAGTTCTAATGCAGAATGGCCGAGTAGTCGCATATGAGAGCAGAATTCTTTTGAAGACTGAAAGAAACTTGCAAGTCTATGAGAAAGAATTGCTGGCAGTAATTCATGCTCTCACTAGTTGGAAACACTATCTGCTAGGGGCTGATTTTGTTGTCCAAACGGATCATCAAACCTTGCGATATTTTCTCACACAGACGAAGTTGTCTGAGAAGCACATGCGATGGGCAAACATCTTGTCAATGTTCCATTTTCAGATTGTGCATGTGCAAGGGAAAAAGAACGTGGTGGCTGATGCGTTGTCACGAAAGCCCCAAATTTCAGCAGTGTCAATTCTGTACCATTGTGAACTAGACGAAATGAAGACACAATATGCTGAAGATTCAGATTTTGCAAGGATCTATGACCAGCTTGTTGATGGGCAACATCATGAGCACTATATGCTTAAGAATGACTTTCTCATGATGCATGGAAAGTTATGCGTTACTAAACAGTTACGGCCAAAGATTTTGATGGAAAGTCACGCTCCACCTTATACTGGGCATCGTGGAATTGATGCGACAGTGAAAGGGGTTGAGGCATTCTTCTATTGGCCAACTTTACGTCAAGATGTTGACACATTTGTAAGATCATGTTTAGTATGCCAAAAAGTCAAAATTTGACAGACAAAAGCAACCTGGATTGTTGCAGCCATTGCCAATCCCAGATAGGCCATGGGAAAGCATAGCAATGGACTTTATCTTTGATCTTCCAAGGACGCAAACAGGCAATGATGGGATTTGGACTATCATTTGTAGGTTCACTAAGCAAGCCCATTTCATTCCTGTGAGGAAGAAGATAAAGCCAGAACACATGGTCAAGATATTCATGAGCAATATCTTTAAATATCACGGGATGCCTCAGTCAATTGTCAGTGATACGGATCCACGTATGACGAGTCTTTTCTGGAAGGCATTGTTTGAGAACATGGGCACTACGCTAAAGTTCTCTTCTTCGTTTCATCCGCAAACTGATGGACAGTCAGAAGAGGCAAATTCTACTGTCTTGGACCTGCTCAAATGTTATGTGTCAGAGCACAAGGCAACTTGGGAACACCATCTTCCATTGGTTGAATATGCTTACAATAACACTTTGCATACGTCAACAGGTAAGGCACCATTTGAGATAGTGGAAGGAGGGAAGAAAGTCCCGCCCATTTTACAGACTAAGGACAAGATTTTTGAGGCAGACAAGTATGTGCAAGATATGGATGAAACATACAGGAAGATAAAGATTGCTCTTGAGAAGACTCAAGCTAAACAAAAGAAAGCTGTTGATCGTCACCGTCGTGAACTTGTATTTTCACTTGGTGATTGGGTGCTTTTGCGCTTTGAAAAGGCCAGGTTAAGGAAAAGGAAAGGCAAGGAACGCTTGTTTCCTAAGCTCAGTATGCGATATTATGGTCCTTTTCAGATTTCAGAAAAGATCAGCGATGTAGCTTACAGATTAAAGCTACCAAAAGGCTGGAAAATACATAATGCTTTTCATGTCAGCCTTCTAAGACCCTTTGTTGGTAATGTGCCAGAGAATATGCTTGATGAGGAACAACCCGAAGTGGAAGAATTGGATGAAATCCTTGTTCTTGAACAGATATTGGCACATAAAGAAAGAAAGGTTAGAGGAAAGGTTGCAAGACGCTATTTGGTGAAGTTCAAGAACTATCCATCCTTGGATGCCAAATGGATGGAAGAGTCTGAATTGCTTGATTCACCTCAGCTATTGCAATTGTATCTTGAAGCCTTTCAGATGGAACCCACAGTGACTTGATGTAGACTTTTTGGAGCAAGGCAAGAGCATGGTTCATGATGCTCAAGAGAGTAGTTAAGCAATTGTATCTACTCTTTCCATACAGAATTTAGCTAGAGAAGTTTGTGCTTCAGAGTACACTAGAAGACTTCTATGCTTGATATATGTGTCGTAGCCAGGTTGGTGGGATTGTTTAATCGTCCAACGCTACATTTCCGGAAGCATGTATATCTTGGATTTCCATCATAGAATATGTGTGATATCAACAGATACCGCATGTATTATTGGCATGCAAGCGAGGTCGCTTGCAGTATTTCAAGGGTGGGGTGTGTCACCAGGAGGTGTATTTTTCCTGTTGCCTTTCGTAAATAAGTACTAGATATTTTTATTTTTACTTGTTTTCCCCGGAACCCTTGAAAAGGTGCAAGTGGACATTGCATGGCCAGTGTGAAACGGCTGCGGCCGAATAGGTTTCTCACAGCGGGAGTCTTGGTCGGTCAGTTTGGGATTGGTCGGGCCAGTTAGCACTGAATTCTCATGAGTATGGAAGCCTGTGTGCGCCAAATGAAGTCTGGGCCACTCGGAAAGTCACTTATAACTTTATAAGTCAGTGGGAACTAGAGAATTAACTCAAAAGGGGCAAACTGGACACATGGCGGCTCTTGGTGCAGTTTTCCAATTCCATTGTGAAGAGGGGGCGCCCAATTTGAGAGAGGAGGCTGATTTTTGAACACAAGTGACCTACAGTGTGTGTGTGAGTAGTGGGTGCAGGTCTACAGCTTTAATGGAAAGCTTGCCTTCTCTCCTGTCTCATGTAGCGCGATGACTTGCTCTCGTGCATCTCTCTCTCCCCTTTGGCACATATGGTAATGCCCCACTAGTTGGGCTACTTAGTTGAACATGTACAGTTCTGGGGGTTTATGCGCGTTTGCCAAGGCAAGAGCCTTCTGAATAGGAACCGGATTAGCTAATTGCTAATCCCCCACAGGTACGCACAATTCCATCCCGAAAGATTGCGAGTCCGGAGAGTTTTCTCGCGTGAAAACTCGTCCAATTCACAGGGGAACTGTCCCATTGCGTGTGGGAGCCCTTGGGACACGCGTAGGCGTGTTCGCTCCGCTAAAAACGATTCGAAACAGTGAATTACAGCCTGCTGTGTTTTTCTGCAGGTTTAGGGTTTCGCACCTAAACTGCAAGGGAACACCGGGGGAGCCTCGTGAGAGCCTTGGGATGCATGTACAGGCTTTTGGGCACCCGGAGTGAAAAACAGGGAATAACAGCCCGCTGAATTTCTGTGACAGCTCACCAGAAAGCTTCCAGATAGCGAGGAAGTCCGTCCTAGACCGGTGCTTTTGACCTACAGGGGTTTTTGCGCCGTTATGTTGCCAAAATCAGGTCGAAAACCTGCGTTTTCAGCCCTCGCTAGGTTTGGACAGCTTTGTGAAAGCTTGTGCGAAGTGGTCGGATCGTCTACCTTAATTTGAATAAAGAAATACCGAAAGGGGCGCCAGTCTTTGGGGCCTACAGGGTGTCGGTCTCGTGTGCGCAGTGACATTCTAGTCGCTGGACGCAACTGTGTTCTCTTCCCTTCTCAGTGCTTTGTGTAAAGTTAACAGGTAATTGAAATAGTACCGCCCTTTACGTTGTACAGGCCGGTTATAACCCGCCAGATGAACCAGAGTGTCAGGCCACTGATGAGCTCCCAACACTCCTCTCTCTCACTGCACCACTCCTGTGGAGTAAGCTCTGTAGCAGGCTGGAGTGTAGGTCGCTCAAACTGAAGTGCCGGGTCCGTGAGGGTGGACCAAGCTGCTGCCCCCCAAGTGTAATGTCGAGCCGTGGAGTTACGGTAGAAGTCAGTAGCAACTGCATGCATATCCTCGGGCTGACAAGCAACTGACCCGTCGGGCCTCCTCAATTGACTGACCTTGGCATGCGAGTGCCGAGGTCCCACTGTCTCAAAGAAAGCACCAGTCACTCTGTCGCCCACCTGAGTCCAGTGAGATGCCTGTCAGTGGAAAGCAAACTCATGTCGCCTCTCCTCTGCGCTAGCAAGCTCTTGTCGAGCTTGCTGTAACTGCTACTCCAACCAAGGACTATCTGGATGCTGCTCCTGCATCCTCTGTAATGCAGCAATGCCCCGTCTGAGACGCTGCTCCGCCTCTCTCGCTGTAGCCCGGCGAGCCAGAGACTCCTGGAGAAAAAAATGGCTAATCTGAGCTAGGTGTGAGGCCACTCTGTCAGCAGGAGAATCCTGCCTGTCCATGCCCTCTGTCCAGAGAGCCTCTACCCTCTCTCTGAGTGCTGAGTCCAACAAGACCCTCTTTGGGATGCGAAGCATCGTGCTCCCACTCCTCTGCCTGTCTGCCACTGTGAGGATCACTGGTGCATGGTCCGAGAAGGAGGTCCCTGCCAGGATGCCCACTGACCCTCCCAAGTCACTGAAGTGGTCACTAGTGTAGAAGCGATCTATTCGCGATAGATTCACTCCTTCCACTCTGCGGTCCGATCGAGAGAAGGCAAGAGTGTCTGGGGGCCTCACAAAACCAGAGTGCTGCCATGTATCCGAGACCCGCAGAGTCATACAAAACCTCTCCCAAGCTGCCAACTCGACTCCATGCACAGTAGCATGGCTGCCACCAATCTTGTCAGAAGGGTCCTCCAACATCTTGAAGTCCCCTCCTATGCACCAGTGATCTGCGTGCGGCACAGAGACTCAACAATCTGTGACCAAAACTCTGCACGAGCACTCGCCACATTGGGCGCATAGATGTTCAGGAAACCCACTAGGCTACCCTGAACCTGCATAGTAATCCACTGAGCCCTGCCTTGCACAATAATCCCTCTGTCCACAATGGCCTGCTGCAATGAGTCCGCAATAGTCATACATACCCCACCCTGGATGCCTCCAGGTCCAAAAGCAGCTGACCAAAAAGTATCATATCGTCCACGCAAAAGCTGACCACATCGC
Organism: Adiantum capillus-veneris; assembly: GCF_014529385.1. NCBI lineage: Eukaryota > Viridiplantae > Streptophyta > Polypodiopsida > Polypodiales > Pteridaceae > Adiantum > Adiantum capillus-veneris. The sequence goes on from NC_140959.1 coordinate 123,076,154, forward strand.
CGAATGAGGCTCTCGCACAGATGGTGCTCCTGAAGCATAAGGAGATCAATCTCTCCTCCCACAAGGCAACGCTGAAGCTCCTGACGCAATCGGCCCCGCTGACGCTGAAACTGGGGCCCACATAGTCCCTGCACGTTCCATGAGACGATCCTCATGGGGAGCGAGAGAGAACAGATGCTGCCGCAGCAGCTAGACGGGCTATCTTTGAGGCTGGCTATCCGCATCCGAGCGTCCTCTAGATAGGCGTGACTGCAATGAGTGCCTAGCCCAATCCCAAGCAGAGTGAGCCGTGCGTAAAGCAACCTCCTCTGTCCAGGAGTCCTCATGAATGTATACATAGCATGGCAAACACTGTGTATCAGCAAAGAAGTAAACCACAATGTGCCTACATCGTGCTGAGTCTAGGGGTGTCACCGTAAACTTGGCCAATGGCCACAAAGTCTGTAGCTTTTCTGTAACTCCTAGTTCTCCCATGTGGTGAGAGAACTCTAGGACCTGTGTGTGCAACCATCCCAACACTGAGTCGAGAGTCCACTCTGTTTGGGCCCTGACGCAAAGGGGGAAGGAGAAACCAACTGCTGAGTCCAAGGCCTCTGTCCCCCTAGCGGCAAGGAACAGAGCATAGACCCTGAAGCAGGCTGCCTCATGGTCTGTTGAGGGATCGCCGAGAAAACAAGTGAAGCCGTAGTCGAAGAAGTCCCAGCGGCGCCGTATGTCAATGCTCGTCAGACCACGAGGGATAGCTGCAAGGGAAGATGTCTGTACCTGTAGAAGGGGCCGTAAGAAAGGCTGACCCTCTCTCGCTAGGCGACTCGTGGCAAAGGCGCTGCCAAGAGATCTCCTAGCCACCGGAGAAGGCCCTGCCCCTTGGGTCGACTTTGGAACTGGAGTAGGAAGAGGGGGGGGGGGGGAGGAGCTGGGGGAAGCGGTGGAGAAGAGGGGCGGGAGGGGGCGACAAAGGTAGAGGGGCGAGGTGAAGAGGCGGCGGGGGCAGAAGGTGGGGGGGAGGATGAGGAAGGGGGGGAAACTCTGGGGGGGGGGGGGGGGGGGGGGAGGGGCTGTCGAGGGTGAAGCTGGGGTGGGGGCTGGAGCAGGGACCTCCTCTTGCTCAAGAGGACCAAAGCGGTTCCCTGTGGGAACCCACTACTGTTGGGTAGGCGCCTGAGGGCCACTCTGAGTGCCAGGCTGACGCTGTGGCCCTTGTCGTCGTCTACCACGGGCCTGCTATCATCCCTCCTCCGTTGGAGCCCCAGGCTCGGAGGGTGGCTCTGCATGTGTGCGCTGTCTCTGTCTGTGTGGCTACGGGCCAGCCCTGGCAGGCTGGGGCTGAGGCTGAGGCTATGGTGTAGGTCAAGGCCTCCTCTGTGGACAGGCCTTCGCTAGATGGCCCATCTGTCGACGAATGAAACATTGGTTCGGGAGGCCCGAATACTCCACACTGTGTCTAAACCAACCCCCACTCACCCGAGGCAAAAGAATAACGTTCGGGAGCGTGTGAGTGTCTCTGACCAAAACTCGAACTGAGGGAATGCCAGCCGCCTTGGCAGCTACTGATGCTGCCGTACGAGGTGTCTCCAGGATAGTCCCAATGGCTGAGCCGATCCCGGATAGAAGTGGTAAGTACTCCCTCCGCAAACCCAAAAAGCAGACCGAGATGGGGATGTCTGCCTCCTCTACTAGAACATCCGAAGCAGGGTCAAAACCATGTCTCCACTGTCGAAAGTGGGCACGTGCTGCTCGGATGGTCAGTGGACTCATGGCGATGACCTTGGACGCCATCTCGGAGGTCTCAAACTCGATCTGATAGTAACCTTGTCCGAGAATCTGTACGTTCAAGATCTTGCCCACCTCTGTGAGAAGGCGGGCCTGGAGAAGGTCACGCAGCTCTCCTCTGCTAGGTCCGGTGCCGAGAATCTTGCAGATGACCGAAGTCGCCTGCAGTCGCTCTACCTTTGCGGCTAGGCTCGCTTGCTCTGTCGGCGAAAGAGCAAGTCGAATGGTGGGCTCAACGGGGTCGGGCGAGGGGGCTTCGGGCGAGTCCCTCTGTGGCGAAGCTGGAGCCTCCATCTGTGTCTACTGTTGTGGTGTAAGAAAAGGGCGGCGGGAGGATTCTGCAACTGGGCGCGTCGAGCACTGCCCCAAAAAAACTCAGTGCTGTAGGAGCCGAATTGTAGGAAGCTACCATGAAGAAAGAAAGGAGGCGGGGGGGGGGGGGGGGCGGGAGCGGGAGCACTGTCGACAGCGGGCGGGGGCAGCAATGGCGGGAGCGTTGGCAGCAGCGGGCGGGGGCGAAGGGGGGGGAGGGGATGGTGGCGCGAACGGCTGCAGCAGGGGGGCAGCGCTCGGACGAGCAGGGGAGGCGCGAGGGCAGGCAGGGCAGCGGGGGGGACAGCGAGGGCTGGCGGGCAGCGCGGGGGGGCGGGGGGGGAACGCGATGGCGCAACGAGGGGGGAACAGGAGCAGCGAGCTTCTGGAGAATTAGATATTAGTTTTTATCTAGCGCTAGCAATTTTGCAGCCTTCCATCGTGGCAAATTGCAAAAACATTGACCAACGTTTATCAGCCCTAATGTTTTTTGCAAACAGACTTGCGTTTTTGCATTTGTCTGGCCCTGATCCGCATCCCCCTATTGGCGCTACCCTCCTAGCAACAACTCGCAACAGACTAGCTTGCGTTTTCTGCAACAGTTTGTGTTTTTTGGAATTGCCAGCGTTTTTGAAGACTTGCTGTGTTTTCATTCACATGCTGCCCATACGCACTCGAGGAAGCGGCCTTTACTCGCTTGGAAAGCCTTCTATTGCCAGGCACTTGCAGATCTATACCTTGGACAGGTATATACACCCAATCGGCACCATTTTGATACTTATTACTTGCTGTTTTTTTTCTCTGTTTTCAGCCCCTCGACGGCTGAGAAGTGCGAGAACCCCCTCCTTTGACACTCTGCGACGCTTCCGTACCGATCGATGGCGTACAGGCATGCTGAAATCTCTATTACAGCAGCGTTTTCAGCACCCTTTGCAACGTTTTTTTAGGGCGGACAGCACGCTGAATTTTTACCTTTTGTGCGGTTGACCTTGCTCAGCAAGACACCATCCGGTGGTTGTCTGAGCGGTTATTTTGGATTGCTACCGCATTGGAGACGGTACCTTCATCGGCGACTTGGGATCTTATCGATCTACCTCTGGGACTACTCTTTGAGCACGCGACATGTCGACTCCGAAGCAGAAGGGACAACAACAACAGTCCCAGAAGGGGGCCACTGCGTCTTTTGCAACTATGGCCACTTCCACTTCTGCGCCTACGCCGGCATCTGCCAACGCAACATCCAACAATTATGTCCTCACCCACCCCCTTCCTGTGGGTTCTTTGTAATCTTTTATTTCAGCATCTTTTAATACTATTCAACTTCTCTCGAAAAAAAAAAAACATCCAACAATTATGCCCTCACCCAGTTTGCTGAGGAGAAGAAGTTGGATTTATACAACTATTCCGTGTGGAGGACACGAGTCCGCACAATCATTGCCTACCATCGACTCTGGGAATGGTTAAATGATTTCACCCATTCGGCTACTTAGCCTTCCCTTCGCACCGCCACTCAAGCCCAGATCGACGAGTGGGTGGATCGGGACATACGAGTCTTCACCTTTCTTATGATGAACCTCTCGGACCGCATCACGAAGGAAGTTTCCAAAGAGGAGCATGCACATCCATTGTGGAGACGAATTCTTGACAAGTTTGAGGAGACTTTGTTTGCCAGACAGATCACACTTGAACGGGAGTCGTACATTCTCCAATTCAAGGATTTCAACTCACTCGATGGGTTGACCCGCAGCATGTAGGAACTCTGGGATGACCTTGTCTTTGTCGGAGGTGACATCATCTCGGCACACATTGCTGGCCTCTTACTATTCAAGCTTCCCCCACGCTTTGATCCTTACTTTCAGAGTTTGCTCACATTTGGACGTACCTCTTTTCCCACTTGGGACGAGGTTCTCCCTTCCCTTATACAGATTGAGGGGCACTCCGCATTTAGAGCCGGAGGTGGTGTTGATGCAAAAGGAGCTTTTATAGCTCAAGGAGGCAACAAGAAAGGTAAAGGTAAGAAGAAGAAGAAGAAGAAGAAGAACAAGGACATCGAATGTTACCACTGCCACAAGAAAGGGCACAGAGAATCAGAATGTAGAAAGAAGCAGTGAGACGGGGCCAACAGGGAGAAACAGGGCCAACAGGGAGACAGCTTGTAAGTTGGCTCCATTCTTTAGGCTTTGACACGTCAGCAGTTTGTTACATGGTCCTACTGTCGCCAGGGCTGATCTCCAACTGCAAAACGCCAAGGCTGAATCTGTGCTGAAAAACGCTAGGCTTGTCTAGGGTCTGTTGGCTGAAAACGCTATGCCTTCTTGCCGGGGGAGTCTTGCTGAGAAGGTGCACTGTTGGATGTCACGTCTCTGCTGCCTCTTCTGCCAGAAAGTGCTAACTCTGGTTTGCTTATATATCATCTTAGCAAAATTGCCCTACCTAGTTCCCAATAAAAGTCACTTAATAAATAAGTGAAAAATGTCAAAAATAGGGAAAATAGGTTTAATACACTGGAAAATTCCCTTGATGGATTTTGATGGGAATGCTTATGATCATGTTGTGTGCAACTGGAGGATATGCATCTAATCTAAGTGACTGGTCATGCACGCTTTGCGAACAGACTCACAAAAGTGCCATATCACTTCCTATCCTAGACTGACTTGACTGAACTGAACCCTGGTCATGCTGTAGCTTGTCCACGGACACATAGGGTTGGATATGTCACATGACATGTACATTGCAGCTAAGAAATCTGAGTTTTTTCTCACTGAAGTTACTTATCTGGGTTATATCATTTTTGCAGAAGGCGTCAAGCTAGATCCCGCGAAGGTGGAACAGGTACGTAATTGGGACCAAAACTGCACATGTTTGTTTGTTTCTTCCCAGGCCCCAGACAAGCCTAGCGTTTTTCAGCACAGATTCAGCCTTGGCGTTTTGTAGTTGCAGATCAGCCCTGGCGACAGTAGGACCATGTAACAAATTGTTGACGTGTCAAAGCCTAAAGAATGGAGCCAACTTACAGATGATGTGGCTTCCCGAGAGCAAAAACTCTAACCCTAATTTCTGCCAGAAACCCTAATTGCTGAAACCCTAATTTTGGAAACCCTAACCCTAAAACCTGCAAACCCTAATTCTAGAAACCCTAAGAAGAACAAGCAACAGAAGAAGAAGTCCTATCAACTTATGGGGACCTCGTCCGATGGGGCCCCAAGTGACATAAAGGCATTAAAAATAAAGCAGAACACACTGAAAAGACTTTGCACATCAAAATATGATGATGTGGCACTTGTACGGACTTCCCGGAATTCGCGGCGGATTTTTAGGGAAATCCCGAAATTTTAGGAAAGTGATTTTTGGGGTCAGCTTTTTCGTATTTGATGCTTTTAGGCTTTGGGCCTTTAAATATGAGCCTTGGGGACCCTCTCTGGCACTTTTTAGCGCGCAGATTGCAGAGCAGGTGCTCCTCGGCTGTTGTACTTTGTGAATCGGTAGTAATATAAAGAAATACCGAAAGGGACACCAAGGTTTGGGGCCAATACTCTCTGGGGTGGAATTCCGCCACTCCGTATCGCGTGTCGTCTCTCTCTCTCTCTCTCTCTCTCTCAGTTCAGTTGTTATTGAACAGTTGTTGTTGAAGTGCTAAAAGTTTGTTCAATCTGTTCTTTTCTATTGGCACGTGGTGCCCGCCGTGTGACAGTGGTATCAGAACATCAGGCGTGTGCTTTTCTGAAAGCATACCGGTCCTACAAAAGAGCAGACAGAGCTATTGATGGAATTTTATTGGAGAGATTTTCGCCCTGCAACCCGGACTTATTAGCCACTTTCACCCTTACTTCATCGCGCATCGGGCGCACTCCCGTCTTCACCGCTCATGTCTTACAGGGCATAAGCCATTAAGATCACTTGCAAAAGAAGGATCCTAGATTTCTTTCAAGTCACTGTTTTTCTTAGAAGCAGTGCCATGCAGATGTTGATGTCTATAGCTACCAAGCAGCATACTCCAAGTACTTGGCAAGCTTTCAAGAAAATTTTTGCCCGAAGTTATATGGTTTCTGACATCTTCCTTCGGAGTGCAACTTTTGGCAGAGTGGGGTATCCTGAAATGCTTGCCCCATGGAAACCCTAGCAGATTATAACTTGAAGTTTCTCGACATCTCCCAGTAGATGTCTCCTCACGAGCAGATGACCTTGAAGGTTTAATGTGATTGCTATCTCTTGGGACTACCATTGCCGCCAAAGAAACACTGTCTGTCCAAACTCCAAGAGCTGATGGACCATGCCGTGCTCGGCTACGACCTCATGGAAGGAACCTAACCCTAATTTTTGGTGCAGGTTTCAAGATGGAAAGTCAGTCGACTTTTCGAGCTCGACTAATGTCGAGATTGCTTTTTAAGTTTGAGTTTTGTTTGCTCTTGTTTGGTGATCCTGTTTGGAATTTGTTTGAAATGGATGGTATCTGTTTTGAACCTGTTTTGGTGCCGATTTGAATTGTTTGACTCTAGTTTGATACTGGTTTCAATGATTGGTGATTTTACTCCTGGGTGGAGAAGTGAGAAATACTGTTTTGGTATTGTTTGAACCTCGGAACGACGTATGCCGATGCCTGGGGAGCGTTTGGTTGTATGCTTGTAAAATAATTGTTGTTGTGACTCCCGGCCCGGACCTGGATGGTTATGCGGGAGGAGTATTAAGAAGTCTGAGCAGTGGTTACTCTCAGCACCTCCAAACGACGCAGGCTGCGGTCTGGGGGACGTTTGGTTGTAAAAGGCCTCTATATCTCTCGGCCCGGACCTTTTTAGGTTATGCGGGAGGAGTGATGAGGGAGTCGTTGAATATCTCCCGGCCCGGACCTTGTTAGGTTATGCGGGGGGAGTGTTCATCGGCGGCTTTATGTTTCTATGTCTTGTAACATGCATATGTGAGCATTTGTGTTGCATTGTGATGTGCCAACCACTGAATATTCCTAATTGGATGAGATTGCCTGGGTATGTAATTTTAGTGCATCAAGACACCCGTGGAAGATCAGTACGGTCTGGGTGTGATGGCTAATTTTACTACGCCGGAATATCAAGAGTTCCGATCTGGACGAAAGGAGAAGCTAACTCCTTGATCAAAACAACCGATAGGAGCAGCTAACTCCTTGATCAAAAGAGCAGAAAGAAGAAGCTAACTCCTTAATAAAAAGAGCAAACTGATTGTCCCTCGAAATGTCCCTCGGAATGACCCTCGAATTTTTTTGAGCTAACTTGAGTTTTTTTGCAGATATGCTGTAATCGCGGACGATTACTCTCTTTCAAGAAGGGGAGATGTAACAAACTGCTGACGTGTCAAAGCCTAAAGAATGGAGCCAACTTATAGATGATGTGGCTTCCCGAGAGCAAAAACCCTAACCCTAATTTTTGCCAAAAACCCTAACTGCTGAAACCCTAATTCTGGAAACCCTAACCCTAAAACTTGCAAACCCTAATTCTAGAAACCCTAAGAAGAACAAGCAACAGAAGAAGAAGTCCTACCAACTTATGGGGACCTCGTCCGATGGGGCCCCAAGTGACATAAAGGCATTAAAATAAAGCAGAACACACTGAAAAGACTTTGCACATCAAAATATGATGATATGGCACCTGTACGAACGTCCTGGAATTCGCGGCGGATTTTTAGGGAAATCTCGAAATTTTAGGAAAGTGACAGCTTTTCATATTTGATGCTTTTAGGCTTTGGGCCTTTAAATATGAGCCTTGGGGGCCCTCTCTGGCACTTTTTAGCGTGCAGATTGCAGAGCAGGTGCTCCTCGGCTGTTGTACTTTGTGACTCGGCAGTAATATAAAGAAATACCGAAAGGGGCGCCAAGGTTTGGGGCCAATACTTTCCACCACTCCGTATCGCGTGTCGTCTCTCTCTCTCTCTCTCAGTTTAATTGTTATTGAACAGTTGTTATTGAAGTGCTAAAAGTTTGTTCAGTCTGTTCTTTTCTATTGGCACGTGGTGCCCGCCGTGTGACAGATTGCAGAGCAGGTGCTCCTCGGCTGTTGTACTTTGTGAATCGGCAGTATTATAAAGAAATACCGAAAGGGCGTCAAGGTTTGGGGCCAATACTCTGTGGGGTGGAATTCCGCCACTCCGTATCGCGTGTCGTCTCTCTCTCTCTCTCTCTCTCAGTTCAATTGTTATTGAACAGTTGTTATTGAAGTGCTAAAAGTTTGTTCAGTCTGTTCGTTTTTATTGGCACGTGGTGCCCGCCGTGTGACAGACCAAGCAGATCACTAGCGTTTTTGCATCAGCACAGCATTCAGCCCTAGCTTTTTTGGGACAACAGAGGACCTAGCGTTTTGCAGTTCCTCCGCGACGGAATCAGCAGAAGCATCAGCGTTTTCAGTTTTCAGCCCATAGACACCGCAGATCAAGTCCTGAACCTCGCAGATCTCACCTTCCCGTCGCAGATTTGCCGCACGGTCAGATCCGCGAAGTTTGTAGTTTCAGCCCGGAAAACACAGATTTCAGCATTTGCGTTTTCAACGCATCGTCGCCATCGACATCGTCATCGACATAGAATGAGAATTCAGTAGATAGAAGATTTGCAGATTTCAGCCATTAGCAGTTTCAGATTTCAGCCCGTCTCGTCGTCGTCCTCATCGTCGTCGACATCGTCGGCAAGTCCAAGCATCGTAGAGATTTGTGCAATCATAAGTAGACCGCTCTCGCCACAGAGAGTGGGGCCTTCGGAGGAGGGTGTACAACGTTTCTGGTGTCGTATTCTCTTCTCTCTCTATCTCTCAGTCTCACACACTTTATGCACCGTGTCCATTCACTTTGTTAGTGGTCATTGCACTTTCTCATTAAGAACGGAAGGCTCTCCCTTCCCTAAGAACAAAAGGAACCTTGAGCACATTACGGAGCACTCATCTTTAGAAAAGTACAACATTCATTACGCTGCACCTTACAGTACAACTGACACTCATCCAAACGGGTGAATATCCTTTCTACATCCTTTTCATGTTATTCCCATGATGCAGAAAAATGAGAATATCATCAAGAAAGATGAATACATATATACCAACCATATCGCCAAAACGGTCTAACATGAGACGGTCAAATGTACCCACGGCACCTGTCAATCCAAAAGGCATAATCACATACTCCCATTGCCCTTGCTTTGTGCGAAAAGCGGTCTTGAGGATGTCGCCTTTGAATACCCTTACCTGATGGTATCCACTTTTGAGATCGACCTTGCTGAAGACCTTTGCCTCATTGAGCCTATCAAGGATATACTCAATGCGAGGCATCGGAAACTTGTTCTTGACGGTCATCTTGTTCAATGCCCTGTAATCAACACACAAACGAGACGAACCATCCTTCTTGCGAACAAACAAAATAGGAGCAGCAAAAGGACTTACACTAGGATGTATGAATCCTCTAGCCACCAACTCCGTGAGTTGCCGCTCTTAACTCTTCTTCCTGTGTCTTGTTCAAATGGTAGGGAGCCTTACTTACAGGTTGTGCCCCTCCGTAAGCTCGATGCGATGGTCCTCCGGCCGCTTGGGTGGGAGACGGGGTGGAAGATCATCTTGCAAAAAGAGATGCTTAAACTTGGTAAACAAAGCCGAATACCTGTCTGGAGCTTGAATGCTCTGGGTAACTGGAGCAGCATAGTTGAATGCCGTTGGTGCTCCTCGTCCTAATTCACGCTTCACCTGCACATGAGAAATGAGAGGCAAAGAATGCAGACCCTCCTCAGCACGAATGATCATGGGAGAGTTATGTTGGGTTTAAGGCCCAAATGGCCCCCTTTGTGTATAGTTTTAAAGGGTATTAACCTTTGGCCAAGTTCACATTGAACTTGGCCACTAACTTTAAATTGGTCCTATACTTGTAATAAAGGGAAGTGAGGAGCCCAAATTAACTCACTCAAAACTTTCCCTTCCAAAAATCGTGCGCTACCTCCCTCTCTCTCTCTCTCTCTCTCTCTCTCTCTCTCTCTCTTCTTTCGTTCCCTAGCGCCATCTGCTCTGCAGGCCATCGTCCCTTTCTGAAGCACAAGGCCTGCACTTCTTCGCGTGCTCTATCACTTGCACACACCGCTTCGCACTCATCAACTGGTATCAGAGCCTAATTAGGGTTTGCTCCCAAACTTGCAAAACGCCGATCTTCAGCCAAGGAGGTCAACTTTCACGCGAGATTTTGCAATTTCATCGCCAAAGGACCTATCTTTGGACACTAGAGAGCTCTCGGCAAGTCAAATTGACCTAAAACAGGCTGAAATTAGGTCAAAATCAGCAAATTACAGGTTATGACAGCAAAATACAGGTTTTGCAAATCATGTATTAAGGTGTGGGAACATCTTTGCTAGGTCCCCGCTACTCGTAAACACTGAAATTGCCGAAAAACAGGTCCCAAAACAGGTGTTTTAAGCAAATTTCAGATTTACGTAGGTTTTTGCAAGTGTATTCTTGATGTGTCTACATTGGGGAAAGTGCAAATTGATGCAATCTACGCACATTTGACAAGTTTTGGCTATGTATGACCATTTGTGGCTCAATTTCGTGCAATTTAATGCTACAAATTGGGGCTTTTGCTCATACATGCTTCTAAAGGTTGCGCATTAGTGTTATGTATGTTCTGTGAGGCTAAAAACAACTAAAATTGTTGTTTTTGAGCACAAATTCGTTCGCTGAAATTTCTTGCGCGTAAATTCAAGAAATTGTTTTTTTGTGCCTAAATCGACCTATTTTGCCCCAAATTGCTCTTGTGACCATTTGGAGCTGTAGTGCACACCTTTGTGAGGCTATACTCCGGTTTTTGTGCATTTTGTCCAAAAATTCAGCGTATTAGTCCTCTTAATTGTGCAACTATGGCCTGTGCTTTTGATGTGTGGGAGAAGTGTATGAGAATACAACGCCTATCAACCAAGTGCATTTGATGCGAAAACTTGTTGGCATGCAACTAGATAAGTCCAAGAGCGCTGTAGAGCACTTGTCGTTGTTCGCAGGTACTTTGTCGCAGTTACAGGACTCATGCTTGCCTCCTTTTGATGATAAACTGAAAGCTATCTTCTTGCTTATGACCTTGCCTGAGTCATGGGAAACGTTGGTGGTTTCATTGTCGAATAACCCCAATTTGACCTTTGATGGTGTTAGGGGTTCTATCTTGAATGAGGAAATCAAGAGGAAAGCAAGTGGAGAGGGAGACAACTTTGCCAACATGGTTAGAGGTATGCCAGAGAAGAAGAATGTCTATGCACAAAGGAGTAAGAGTAAGAGTAAGGAAAGGGGAAATGCCAGCAAAGGCAAGGGTGATGTGACTTGCTATAAGTGTGGCAGGAAAGGTCACAAGAAACCCGATTGCAGGTACTACAAAGCCGAGTTAGAGTGGAACAAGAATGGTGGAGACAAAAATAAAGAGAAGAAGGAAGTCAAGACAGATGCACAGGATAGCTCAAAGGACAAAGAGAAGCCCAATATGGCTTCTAGTGTTGTGATTGAGGAGCTGTCAGATGTAGAGGACATCTTGTGTGCCACTTTGTCAGATGATGATGCTTATGACCTTGATGCCTCTCTTAATGTTCATTCACAAGACATGCAGATCACGAAGAGTGATCTTATTGATGCTTTCTTTACTGTCAATGATGCATTATCCCAGACTCGGATAGTTGATTCCGGCGCTTCATTTCATGTGACTCCTATCAAGGAGTGTTTCTCTACTTTTGATGCAGGCAAACATGGCCATGTATACCTTGGAAACAATCATGCATGTTCCATTGAGGGTATTGGCACTGTGCATCTCTCCATAGATGGCACAAATGAGCTTGTCTTGCATGATGTTAGATATGTGCCGGGAATCAAGAAGAGTCTACTTTCTGTTGGTCAGATGGATATGCATGGTTACAGCATCTTGTTTGAGAGAGGATCATGGAAAATGACTAAAGGCTTAAGGCTGATTGTAAAGGGCACAAAGAAAGGGACACTTTACTGCATGCATGGCAAGGCCGTGTCGGGCAAATTTATTGCATTGGTTGAAATTAACTCTCACATGGAGTTGTGGCACAAGAGGCTTGGCCATATGAGCCAAAAGGGCCTTTCTAAACTTTGTACTTTGAACAAGCTTGATGCTAAAGGCACAAAGCTTGACTTTTGTAATGAATGTCAATATGGCAAGCAAGTAAAGCATTCTTATTACTCCGGTGTCTCTCGTAAATCTTGTGTGCTTGATCTTGTACATTCTGATGTATGTAGCATGCCTACTAAGTCTATGGGAGGTGCATGCTATTTTGTCTCCTTGTTGATGATCATTCTAGGAAATTTGGGTTTATTTGCTTAAGTCTAAGGATGAAGCCTTTGCTGCGTTTAAGAAATTTCATGCATTTGTGTGATCACCCAAACAGGTAGAAAGCTAAAATGCTTGCGTACGGATAATGGGGGGGAGTTCACAAGTGCTGAATTTAACAAGTTTTGTGAAAATTTGGGCATTAAGAGGGAGCTTACTTTGCCATACAGCCCCTCTTCTAATGGTGTGGCTGCAAGATTCAATAGGACACTTTGTGAGAGGGTGAGATGCATGCTGTCCACAACTAATCTCTCTCATGGATTTTGGGGAGAAGCTTTGAAAACTGCAGTCCATATATGCAATCGATCCCCTCACATGTCTTTGAAAGGTGACATCCCTGAAGAGGTTTGGTCTGGCAAGCCTGCTCACTTACGCATTTTTGGTTGTGAGGCTTTTGTGCATGTTAGACCTGAGTTGAGGACTAAACTAGATGCCAAATGTATTAAAGGCCTTTTCATGGGATATGGTGAAGAAGGCGAAATGGGTTACAGGATTTGGTTACCTCAGCTCAGAAGGGTTATACGCAGCTGGGATGTTGTTTTTAATAAGGCAAGGCTACTTCAAAACAATTGTGCCTCAAAACGTGACCATAAAAGGGTCAAATTTCAGCATGACCAGCCACCTGTTAGGCCAATTTTTGTCCCTCAGGATGCACCACATATGGCTGAAAATGTACATGATCCAGTGGTGTTTGAGCTAGAAGATGTTGGGCAACAAATTGAGGCTCCTGAAGGGCATTTGCAGCCACGAAACAATGCTGAAAATGGTGCTGAAAATGATGTACAGTAGTCCATTGTTGATGATTTTATCATGCCACCTGATGTAAACCCATTGCCGGATAATGTGGATCATTGGGTGAGGCGGTCTACTCGTCAAAGACGGCCTGTGAGCAGATATGACCCCTCTTTGCATTACATTATGTTGACAGATGAGGGAGAGCCTCTTACGTATAAAGAGGCAAAGACGAGTGAGCACAGCGACAACTGGGAGCTTGCTATGCAGGAAGAGATTAAAGCTTTGCATGCTAATCATACTTGGGATTTGGTGGAATTGCCCAAAGGAAGGAAGGTTATTCCTAACAAATGGGTGTATAAAATCAAGACAGTTGATGCAAAACCCAAGTATAAGGCAAGGCTAGTTGCAAAGGGATATGTTCAAACCAAGGGCATAGACTTTCAGGAAGTGTTCTCTCCTATAGTGAAGGTGACCACTTTGCGTGTATTGTTTGCCATAGTGGCTGCTCTTGATTTGGAAATGGACCAAATGGATGTACATATCGCTTTCTTGCATGGTGATGTGGAAGAAGAGCTTTACATGAAGCAACCCGAGGGTTTTGTTATTCCTGGCAAGGAACATTTGATATGTATGCTAAATTGAAGCTTGTATGGGTTGAAACAATCATGTAGACAATGGTACAAGAAGTTTGACCGCTTCATGCTCAAACATGGTTACAAAAGAAGCCATGCAGACCATTGTTTGTATACCAAACGTGATGAGGATGGCAGCCCTATCATTCTTGTGCTCTATGTTGATGATATGTTGATAGCTGCAAAGAAAAGAAGCACTGTTGATGCTCTTAAAGGGCAGCTGAAATCTGCATTTTCAATGAAAGACCTTGGGGCAGCTGAACATATACTTGGAGTGCATGTTAGAAGGCAAAGAGACCAGCGCATATTGTATTTGTCGCAAGAAAAGTACATTGAAAAGGTGCTGGACAGATTTAACATGGCTGAAGCAAAGCCTCTTGGCGTGCCATTACAGCCATATGTTAAAATCTCCAAGGATGATTGCCCCAAGTGAACGGAATAAGCCAATGACATGCAAAGTGTACCTTACGCTTCAGCTTGTGGTTCACTTATGTATGCTATGGTTGCTACTAGGCTTGACATAGCCCATGCAGTGGGAGTTGTGAGCCGGTTTATGGCTAATCCAGGCAGGTTGCATTGGGATGCAGTGAAGTCCATTATGAGGTACTTGAAAGGGACTAAAAACAAATGCCTCTGCTATGGTAAAGAACCATTGGATTTGAAGGGATTTTGTGACTCTGACATGGCTGGTGATGTGGATACACGGAAATCCACAAGTGGCTATGTGTTTACTCTTGCGGGAGGTGTTGTTTCATGGTGTTCTAGATTGCAAAAGATTGTTGCATTGTCTACGACAGAGGCTGAATATATTTCAGTCACTGAGGCTTCCAAAGAAGCCATTTGGTTATCACGTCTATGCAGCGAGTTTGGTTTGCCTGACAAGGCACGTATGCTTGGTTGTGATAGCCAGAGTGCCATATGTCTGGCAAAGAATGCTATGTTTCATGCACGCACAAAGCATATTGATGTGCGGTATCACTTCATACGAGAAGTGCTTGAGGATGGCCTTATTACATTGGTTAAGGTCCATACATCACAAAATCAAGCAAATGCTCTCACTAAGTGCTTATCCAAAGCACAACATCATCTATGCATACAGATGGTGGGAGTCACGTAGCTTAAAGGCGCCATTTATGCCTTTAAGTGGGAGGTTGTTGGGTTAAAGGCCCAAATGGCCCCCTTTGTGTATAGTTTTAAAGGTTATTAACCTTTGGCCAAGTTCACATTGAACTTGGCCACTAACTTTAAATTGGTCCTATACTTATAATAAAGGGAAGTGAGGAGCCCAAATTAACTCACTCAAAACTTCCCCTTCCAAAAATCGTGCGTTACCTCTCTCTCTCTCTCCTTTCGTTCCCTAGCGCCATCTGCTCTGCAAGCCATCGCCCCTCTTTGAAGGACAAGGCCTGCACTTCTTCGCGTGCTCTATCACTTGCACACACCGCTTCGCACTCATCAAGTCACTCTTGGCATTCAATGTGAGAGTGTTGTCCTCCCAATCAATGAGAGGGTTATGCTCACGAAACCATCTAATGCCCAAAAGCATATCACATCCTCAGAGAGGAGACACGACAAATTTTCTACAAAAAGCAGCTTGTTGAACTGTAAACAACACATCAAGGCACTCTTGCGTGATGAGAGAGCCAATACCGGGAGCGAAGCCAGACACCTCGACAGGAGATGTCTGACTAACGTCTAGGTGGGCTCTCTCTTCAAGAGAAGCACTAATCACATCATGCATACTGCTTGGATCAAACAATATGACAAAACGCTGACCCTTTCCATGACCATAACACTTCATGAGAGACTCACCAATGTGTGTGTCAGAGACATGAGAAGATTCAGCTTGATTCATTAAAGTGCTTGTGGTTGCTGCAGGTGCCTTAGGTTCTTTAGGTGGGGTTGTCTTAGGACAAGCCGCTTTAATGTGACCCTTGACGTGACATTGATAACAACGACCTTCCTTAGCATAAATGACTTTGAGAGGGTAAATTATAAAGTAGAGTCCTGGGAATTCTTTACCTGTATCCAGCTAGATACCACCTGTTTTGGCTAAATTTTGGCAGCATAACAGCCCCAAAACTTGCGCGAAACCTATTCCCCTGCTGGAACTCACTTCCACTCGCATAAGTCCTTTGATTCCTGCCCAAAAACCGTAAATTCAGCACGTTGTATTTACTGGTTTTTGCCCTGTTTTCAGCCTTAAACAGTCCCCGAACTATCCTCTGTCAGTGGGGCACTGTTCCCAATGGTTCTGGCGTCCTTATGGCTGGAAAACAATCAAAATACAGCGCATAACCAGCATTGAAAATTGCACATGTACAGTGAGGTTATCACCCTCACCGATGCCTGCTTTTGGAGTAGCAGTTAGCTACTCCTGTTCCTGCTCAAGGAGGCTCTTGCCTCAGCACAAAAGCATGAAACCACACAGCTGCACATCAATCAAATGAAGAGCCCTCTTGTGGGACATCACATAACTGCACGTAGGGGAGAGAGAGAGAGAGCAGTGTGTAGTGTGTAGGTCATCACTCCTAGCACCACACTGTACATAGAGAGGAAAGGAAGCACTCCATAGCTCTTAACTTGTGAGAGGTTTCATAAATGAGCCCTCCCAACTACAAAATTCAGCACCCATTTTTTCTGCAAGAGGAAAGTGTAGAGAAATGTGCCACTTGGTGCGATTACAAGCATTTTCCTGTTTCGGGGTTGCCTCCTAAAAATCTCCCGATTGGTTGCCCAGTTGACTTTGCGGTAGAGTTGTAAATTGTTCCCTTGTCATTCTGATGGTAATGACGTGAACACATATCATGGCCCAAAATAGCAGTTCCCTAATTTTTAGGAGATGCTTCTGTTGGGCTCCCACTGGTCTTCTGACCATCTATCCCCATTGGGACCGCATCCAAAAATACAATGTGGCCCAACTGCCGGGTATTTTCTTTTGGTGATCCCACCTTGACTTTATGCCTTTATTGAGTTCACTTCCTAGTATCCACCAACTTGCTAAGTGCGACAGGGGGACCTACATGATCTTATACTGAGCCTTGACATCCTCTTACTATACGAATTCCAGTGCCGACCAACTTCCCGTTTGCGGGTGAAACTACCGTTCACATTGGCCATAAAATGTCCGACCATTTGCAACTTCAAAAAGAGGGTCTCAAAAATAAAACAAAAATCATTGGAAAGAAACCAACAACTAAGGTTAGCAGTTGCCACGTTCTCGTGACATAGTTAACAGCCGCCACGTCCTCGTGACATAACCCCCTCTTGAAATCGCAAACGTCCTTGATTGCATACCATAAATACAGGCCACTGATGATCTTGTGTTGTTAGCACTCTTTTATCATCGCATGTATTTGCAAGAAAGGTTGTAACACATAGATACAAATGACTTAATGAGACCTTCATACTTTTGTCATTTCCATCTACTATACTGAATTCATATATATATATTTGATGTGCTAGCTCTATCATTACCCCTCACTTGCACGCGTTGGGTTGGGGCATAAGTAGGCTGTAACCGAAAGGCTTCAAGGTAAAGCTGCAATACATTTGGTGACTCTGAGAGTTCATTCTCTTCCATCCACTTTGCATCCATAGGTGGATAGTTCTTGAACTTCACCAAGTAGCGTCTTGCAACTTGTCCTTTAACTTTTCTCTCCTTATGTGCCAATACTTGCTCAGGTACTAGGATCTCATTAAGTTCCTCAACTTCTGGTTGATCCTCATTTGGCATATCTTCTGGCACATCACCCACGAAGGGTCTTAGAAGACTCACGTGAAACGCATTATGAATCTTCTACGCGTCAGGCAATTTCAGCCCATAAAAGCCACATCGCTGATCTTGTCAAGCACTTGAAAAGGCCCATAGTAACGCATGCTGAGCTTAGGAAACAACCGTTCCTTGCCCTTCATCTTCTTTAACCTTGCCTTTTCGAACCTTAACAGAACCCAATCACTAGGTGATAACAACAATTCACGACGGTGACGATTAGTAGCCTTTTTCTGCTTTGGTTGAGTCTTCTCCAAGGCAACATTAATTTTCTTATACATTTCATCATGTTCTCAACATATCGATCTGCCTCAAAGATCTTGTCCTTTGTATGCAAAATGGGAGTAACCTTTTTGCCGCCTTCAACAATCTCAAAAGGTGCCTTGTCAGTCGACGAATGTACCGTATTATTGTACACATACTCAAGCATAGGCAAATACTGTTCCCACTTGCCCTTATTATCTGACACATAGCATTTCAGCAGATCTAAGACAATAGAGTTAGCTTCTTCTGACTGCCCATCAGTTTATGGATGAAACGAAAATGAGAACTTGAGCGTAGTGTCCATGTTCTCAATTAATCCTCTGCAGAATAAATTTTCATTCGAAGATCACGATCACTGACAATCGATTGTGGCATACCATGGTACTTAAACACATTGTACGTGAACAAACGTGCCATTTGATTAGATTTTATCTTCTTTCTGACAGGGATAAAATGGGCACCTGTAAATAATGGTCCATATACCATCATTCCCTGTTGGCGTTCTTGGAAGATCAAAGATAAAGTCCATAGCAATGCTTTTCCATGGCTTATCCGGAATCGGCAGTGGTTGTAACAACCCTAGTGCCTTTTGCTTGTAAAACTTGACCTTTTGGAAAATTATGCATGCTCGCACAAAGGCATCCATATCTCTCCTCAAGGCCAATAGAAGAATGTCTCTACCGCTTTAACTGTCGCATCAATACCACGATGCCCTGCATATAGTGGGACATGACTCTCTTCCATGACCTTATGTCGCGATGGCCTAGTGACACAAAGTCTACCATGCATCATCATAAATTCATCTCTGAGGAGGTAATGCTCATGATGTTGCCCCTCATGTAACTGTTCAAAGATCCTTGTAAAATCTTCATCAGTAGCCATACTGTTCCTTCGTGTCATCTAGCTCATGATGCTAAGGAATTGACACAGCTGAAATTTGTGGCTTCCTTGATTACGCATCAGCCACAACATTCTTCTTGCCTTCCACATGCATAATCTGGAAGTGGAACATAGTAAGAATATTTGCCCATCACATATGCTTTTCGGATAACTATGACTGTGTCAAGAAGTATCGCAAGGTCTGATGGTCTGTCTGGACAACAAAATCAACACCTAAAAGGTAGTGCTTCCAGCTAGAAAGCCCATGAACCACGGCCAAGAGCTCTTTCTCATAGACTTGCATAGTCCTCTTTGGCCCTTGCAAAATTCGGCTTTCATAAGCTACTACCCGTCCATCTTGCATTAGCATTGCTCCGATGCTACCGCCACTTGCGTCACATTGGACCACAAATGACTTCCTGAGATTTCCTAAGATCTGACAAAACAATTACTGGATCTGAAGTGAACTTTTTCTTTAAGGGACTAAAAGCTGAAATCTCTTTTTGGGTCCATCTGAAAGTGACCTCTTTCTTTTGCAAAGCTTGAGGAGGTGATGCTATCTCTGCAAAATTCCTAATAAACCTTCTATAGTAGGAACACAATCCAAAGAAGCTTCTGGTATCGTGCAAAGTCTTCAAGTCTGCCATGTCTTGATTGCTTCGACCTTTGCGGGATCCATTCTGACACCATCCTTTGAGACTATGTGGCCAAGAAAGTGGATCTCTTCCAAGAAGAATTCACTTTTCTTAGGATTGACAAGTAGCCTGTGAGTGCGCAACTCTTCGAACACAATGGTCAAGTGACGCCTATGCTCCTCTTCATTCTTCGAATAGACTATCATGTCCTCTGTCAGTGGGGCACTGTTCCCAATGGTTTTGGCGTCCTTATGGTTGAAAAACAGTCAAAATACAGCGCATAACCAACACTGAAAATTGCACCTGTACGGTGAGGTTATCACCCTCATCGATGCCTGCTTTTGGAGTAGCAGTTAGCTACTCCTTCCTGCTCAAGGAGGCTCTTGCCTCAGCACAAAAGCATGAAACCACACAGCTATACATCAATCAAATGAAGAGCCCTCTTGTGGGGCATCACATAACTGCACGTAGGGGAGAGAGAGAGAGAGCAGTGTAGGTCATCACTCCTAGCACCACACTGTACATAGAGAGGAAAGGAAGCACTCCATAGCTCTTAACCTGTGACAGGTTTCACAAATGAGCCCTCCCAACTACAAAATTCAGCGCCCATTTTTCTGCAAGAGGAAAGTGCAGAGAAATGTGCCACTTGGCGCGATTACAAGCATTTTCGTGTTTTGGGGTTGCCGCCTAAAAATCTCCCGATTGGTTGCCCAGTTGACTTTGCGGTAGAGTTGTAATTTGTTCCCCTTGTCATTCCGATGGTTAATGACGTGAACACATTTCATGGCCCCAAAATAGCAGTTCCCTAATTTTTAGGAGATGCTTCTGTTGGGCTCCCACTGGTCTTCTGACCATCTATCCCCATTGGGACCGCATCCAAAAATGCAATGTGACCCAAATGTCGGGTATTTTCTTTTGGTGATCCCATCTTGACTTTATGCCTTTATTGAGTTCGCTTCCTAGTATCCACCAACTTGCTAAGTGCGACAAGGGGACCTACATGATCTTGAACTGAGCCTAGATATCCTCTTACTATACGAATTCCAGTGCCGACCAACTTCCCGTCTGCGGGTGAAACTACTGTTCACATTGGCCATACAATGTCCGACCATCTGCAACTTCAAAAAGAGGGTCTCAAAAATAAAACAAAAATCATTGGAAAGAAACCAACAACTAAGGTTAGCAGTTGCCATGTCCTCGTGACATAGTTAACAGCTGCCACGTCTTCGTGATAGTTTTCCCCAGACTGCTACGACTTGTCTTTTGTGCGACAATGAGAGTTGCATTGCTATTGCCAAGAATCCTATCTTTTACGCTCGAACAAAGCTCATTGAGGTGCAATACCACTATGTTCGGGAGCTGGTTTTGGTTAGAGATCTTCATTTGGAGTATGTCCCTACAACGGACAATGCAGTAAACATCTTCACGAAGGCTGTACCTCAGCGGACTTTGGCTTCTCACCTTCGACTCATCTGTGTTGTGTCAGCATCTGGTGCTGAGAGGGGGTGTTAGAGTTACACCACCGTTGCTTCTCCATTTTGTACGACTAGTGATTGTCCCCGGTTGGCCGCCCATCACACATCATGTAGATTGCATGGATGGACACTTTTAGCACGTGTCCGGGCGGTCATTTTTTGAGCCTGGCTGGGTGCACACATTTTTAGCCATTTTTGGGATTTTATGTTTTTTGCACCAGTTACACATTTTGCCCTACCTCAACCTAAGATTCTATAAATAGAATGCTTAGGGTCTTGTAGTCATTCAGATTGTGTATTGAGAGCATCAACTACAAAGCACTTGTGTTCTCTCTCTCTCTCTCTCTCTCTCTCTACCATCCCATACTCAGTGATGCTTTTGGAGATAGGCAAGAGACCCTTGGAAATGCAAGCCTTACAGAGGGTACACAGATACCTCATGAAAGTTAAGATGATGCCGGAGAGCCGTCTACCCCACATGGCATGGCAAGCCGGATGTAAACCGCAAAAGAATTACAAGAGTAAATTTCTCACATCCGGTCTCGTAGAAGACATACGAAAATGGTTCTCTAGATGGAATGTGGGAGACCATGTGGATATGCATATAGAGGAAGGCACTGAACATGAGCATGGGCTGAATTTTGAGAGAAGCATACTTGAAGCCCTACACACTAGATGGAGTACAGCAGTACACATGTCCAAATTTGAATACTATGGCAAACACATCAATACACGATACTGGGAGACCTACAAGACTGGGGACACCCAGATGCATATCAGGACACCTATGTCCCACCGGGCAAGACGGGCCATTACTTTGATGCGGACGCGATCACACATGCTCAAGATTGAAACGGGAGGGTGGCTGAATATTAAGGAAAATAGAAGGACATGCACACAATGCAATTTAAACAAAGTGGAAAGCGAGGCCCATGTCACCATCGAGTGCCTAGCATACGCACACATCCGTGCTGATTTCCCATTGCTATTGCAAGGGGATGTCACCTTTGAGGAGCTTCTCTCTCGGACACACCCCTCCCCAGTAGCTTTAGGCATCTACTTTGCCAAAGTATTGGATCATCACACAACACTAACACACAAGAAAGCTACTAGCCCACTACCCCCTCTACACACATGAGGGGAGCATCTTGTAGATTTTTTTGTGGTCCCATGGGTCATTTTGGCCCCCCGAGGACGTAAATACAACATCATCATCATCTCTCTCTCTCTCTCTCTCTCTCTCTCTCTCTCTCTCTCTCTCTCTCTCGTTTTCGGCACGCGTGGCTCACACCCTTTCCGCTGCTCATTCTCACACCTATGAATCTGTCAAATTTGAGCTATCACAAGCTCAAGCTGTATCTACATAAGTCATTCATGATAAAACTGTATAACCTTGTGCCAGAAACACTCTCTGAGATTCCACACAATCAATACATGTGCACAAAACCATGTATTACACAAAGAGGTTTTGCCCTACTGAAGCCTTAAGAAGTATAACCAACAAATTTCACCTTTAAAGGGAGCAGTGAGGCTAGCGTTTTGCATCAAATCTGCTAGCGATCTCATTAGGTTGCAGATAGCGCTCATTTCAGCCAGCGTTTTTGTAACCAGCCAGCTAGTGTTTTGCATCAGCCTTGGTGTTTTTCCTCTATAGCTGCAGATCAGCCCTAGCGCTTGCAAGTTTCAGCATATCAGCCATCGTTTTCAGATTTCAACCCCTTTACCTTCGCTAGAAGGGCTTGGATCTATCTTTGCTAGTCCTCACGTTGTGGTCCGGTACTTTGTTACCCATTGAGCCTCTTCTTGGCCATTCTCTTACCGTATTGGGAGTGCTCCCATTGCTGTGCATCGTTGGCCCTATCATCATGTGCGTTTTCAGCCCTTTATTCCTCTCACATTGAGAGCTCAAATCAGTGTCACAAACTACTGACGTGCCAAGACACCGAAGAACGGAGCCAACTTGTAGATCCTGGTTGAGAAGCCTAAACCCTAGAAGCAGCAGAAGCATAGTTACCCGGAACGGGAAATTGGATCGGGGAACGCGGAACGGCAACAGCATGAAATGCCATTCCTTGTTTTGAATACTCACGTCCAAAAACACAGAACAGGGATCCGGAATGGGAAATTGGGATGGGAACACGGAATGGAGACTTGAAAATGGCCATTCCCTATAACTATGAACAAAAGAAGTTTCACCAACTTGCAAAGTTTGGCCGAGTGGCCTATTTTTAAAGAAGAGTTCCCACCAACTTATGGGACCCCATCCAATGGGGCCCAAGTGACATAAAGGCATTAAAAATAAAGCAAGCCCACACACACACACGTGCGGAGAACTGATGACGTACGGACTCTTGGAATTCACATTGACATGATGATGTGGCAGTTATACGGATTTCCACAATTCGCGTTGACATGCTGACATGGCAGCCAGCACGGATTTCTGTGATTTACGCTGGCTGATTTTTCAGCGCTAGCTTTTGGGCCAGATGCTTTTGAGTTTCAAGCTTTTCATGTAACTGCTTTTCAAGGTCAAGGGCCTTCAAATATGTGGAGAGGGCTCATTCTCTGGCATTCTTCTTGGTGAAGGTGCAGAGCGTGAGTGTGAGCATTGTACTGAGTTGAAGTAATATAAAGAAATATCGTAAGGGGCACCAAGGTTTGGGGCAAGTGCTCTCTCGGGGTGGAACTCCGCCACTCTCTGTGTCTTCTGTCTCTTTCAATTCAGTTGTTATTGAAGTGCTAAAAGTTCATTCAGTCTGATCTTTTCCGTTGGCACGTGGTGCTCGTCCCGTGACAATGGTACCAAAGCTTTAGGCGTGTGCTTTTCTGAAAGCATACCGGTCCCACCAAAGAGCAGACAAAGCAAACCGAAGCTTACGAAGTGTACTGGAATTTTATTTGAAGTATCTTCATGTCCCGAACCAAGACTTATTAGCCACTCCCAACCCTTACTTCATTGCGCATCAGGCGTGCTCTCGTCTTCATCGCCCTATCTTACAAGGCATAAGCCATAAGGAAAACCCAAGACATGGCGTTCATGGATTCAACAGAATACTTGCAATTTCTTTTTGACGAGCTTCACGACATTCTTTTGCGGCATCCTCAGCAGAATCTCCCCATGGTGCAAAGTTTTCAATGGTTTCTAAATTTTATGTTACCCCCTCTAATGCCCTAGGTAGTACTTCCTCCTTCGGCACAAGAAAGTACGAGAGCTTCCAACCAGCAATCTTCCGAGCAGTCTGTTCCGATTGGGGGAGTCTTCAGGAATATGGTGCAGCCATCTGACCTTGATCCAATGCAACCGCCTTTGCCCCCACCTCCCCCACTACCACCGCCACCAGGCTACAATGGTTGGAGCCCATATGGATACCCTTATTATCCGTACCCAGATTACGTGCCTAACGAATCGAAAGATTTCAAGGATGGCAGCAAAGTCAACGGCTTTAAAGCCCTTATTTTCTTTGACCCCGGAGCTGTAGAGAACTACATCCATCCAGAATTCTTGAAGCAGATGCACTTTTGATTATGATGCAGAGGGTGGAGAAATTGAAGCCGAGCTAGCCATGAGGCAAACTCAAAAAGTTGTACCACTCATTGGTGCTCTTCCAACCAAGATTATCATGGAAAAGCTGATTTCCTTATTATGAAGTTGAGAAATTGCGACGTTCTCTTGGGCATGCTTTGGCTCGACAAGAATGATGCGACTCTCCACATTCGGAACCAAACCATTACCCTCATGCAAAAGGACAAGCCAGTCGTTCTCAAAGTTCGGCTGTCCGAACAAAAACTCGAATGAATTTTCTAATTGTTTTGTAGTTAGATACTTTTGAACTCTGTTCGAGCAAGTATTGTTTGAAATTTGTTTGAAATGGATGATATCTGTTTTAAACCTATCTTGGTGTCGATTTGAACTGTTTGACTCTTGTTTTAATACTGGTTTCAATGATTGGTGATTTTACTCTCGGGTGGAGTAGTGAGAAATGTTGTTTTGATAGTCTGAACCTTGGCACAACGCAAACGGGATGTTTGGGGAGCGTTCCGTTGTATGCTGAAAAACCTTCGAACGACGCAGATGGGTGTCTGGGGAGCGTTTGGTTGTATGCTTGAACCTCCAAACGATGCAGGCTATATAGTCTAGGGGTGTTTGGTTGTAAAAGGCCTCTATATCTCCTGGCCCGTACCTTTTTAGGTTATGCGGGACGAGTGATGAGGGAGTTGCTATGCATCTATTATGCTATATCTTCACACATATATGTCCTTCTCTCTCAAGTTTGACCGGAGATGAGTATTTATCTATTATGCAATGGTTAATTGGCAATAGTAAGTGTGGTGTGTCAAGGGCCAGTTTCATTGGGATCTGCAAACTCGACAAGGCTATAGGCTGATCTGCTATGATCGATGTCGAGGATGGGCTGAAAACTGAAAACACTAGTGTTACGGCCGAGATAAGTTACTTTTGAAGAGGCTATGGCTGAAATATGAAACCGATGATGATCTAGGGTTGAATTTGCAAAACGCTAGCTGATCTAGGTTGCTAGGGATGAGAACTGATGTTGCTAGGCTGATCTGGTACTTGGCTGAAAATGCTAGAAGTGCTGATTCAAAAACGCTTGTTGGATCTATTGGTGATGGTGGAAAAATGCCATGGCTGAGGGTACTGATGGGCTGGCTGCCATAGGGTCTTGTGAGTATTGTACTGACTTAATGCTCCAAGGGTGACCCCTAGGGTCCCTTAGATAGGGCAAAAGTTCTGGGTCGAGTATGCTGGCAAAATGTCACTCAAGTCTGTAGTCCTCAAGAAAGCTTCTTTGAAATTAGCATCTTGCTCTAGGAACGTTTCTTCAGGAAGGAATAGCTTATCTTCATCTGATCGGGATGCTCTTAGGAAATTTCATCGTGATTTTGTAATTCTTACGTAGATAAGTGCTCTAATAACTTTGTTGTTACGTGCAAAAAGTTCTATTTAGAATGCTTGTTCGGTGAAGTAAACTCTCAGACTTACAATGGTTGTGATCTTTCGATGCAAGAGGTTATCTTGAAACATCAAGACTTTTGTAAGTCTTTTGGTTTCGAGTGCCAGCCTAAATTACCTTTGTTATATACCGTTTGGAAGTTCCACAAGAATCCTATAAAGCCTAGATTTATAGCTGCTTCTTGTAACACCTCTTTGACCGAGGTTTCCAAATGGCTTAGCTATTGTTTCAAAGCCATTTTACCTGGCGTAAATGAATTGTGGAAAAATCTGCTAAAGGAAGTAGACGTGTGATTTTTGTTATAAAGTTTTTGAACTCTTCAAGAAGCTTTAAGGAGAAATCTTCTCCTTCATGTCTCCAAAGTTTTGACTTTACAACGCTATATACGAAGCTAAATTTGGAGGACCTTAAATTAAGAGTCAAGTTTCTTATTTCAAAAGTTTTTGCGTACAAGCTGGAGAAGGATAGGTACAAGGCATTGCTAGTAGAAAAGTAAGCCTTGAACTTTGACTTCTTATGGTTAAAAAGTAAGAATGTAGACGCAGACAAAGGAAGGAAGAGACTCACCAGGATTGTAGATGACATCGACATCATATCTTGGTTAGATTTTTTTTATATATAACCGTTGGTGACTTCAAGCAAACAATCGATATCACCAATTGTGTTGTTTTTCTTGCTAATTTCTATCTTTTTACTTATGAGTTTGATTTTATGGCGCGTCTTGTCCTTGCTAACACTTGCCCAATATTTTTGCACAAGTTATGAAAAGACGCTTTGTAGATGATCTTTTTGTTCCTGATATTCCTTCTTGAATTTGAGTTCTGTAGGTGGAGGAATTTATCCTAAGGAGTTTTGTGAACTTAATTGTACCACAAATAGTGATTGTTGTGTCTTTTTAGACCTTAAGATTTTTCAGATTCGCATGGGATTGGAAGTAGATATCTATGACAAGCCCCTTGAACCCGAATACACCAATCAAAATATCATCCGCATGCCTCACATTGCTTCGAACATTTCTCTTTTAGCTAAGTATGGTATCATTTGCTTTCAACTATTTATATATTCTCGTCTTTGTCCTAGTAAATTTGCTTTTGTTGTCCAATCGTGCCATCTTCTTTCTTTACTGGTTGAGAAAGGATACTCTTTCAAAAGAAATATGAAAAACTTCTGTTCATTTTTGCATGGTAGTAAGTTTATTTTTAATGTTTCTTCCTTTGGAATGTTCAAGATAATCAGTAGTAAATTCAATAAAAGTGGGGAGCTTAAAAGCCCACTTATTGTTTGACGTAGTAACACACTATTTTGGTGTTTTGATCTCTAGCGCTTCTAGTATTTTTACTCTTAGCTTGTCAAATGCTAGCCTTTATCATGGTTGAGTATGCCCATCAACTGAGGAGGGTGATAGAAACTCAGCTCGTTGGTTTTATAGAGTACGTTCAAAGCATGAATGACCTCTATACAAACCTGCACCTACTCTTGGGCACTGATGACATAAGTAGGGATGTCATAGCTATTGTCCAAGCTATGCATGATAAAGGTGATAATCTTATTCTTCTTGTTTGGACAAGCAGCGAAGTTGAGGTCACGTAACGTCAAGTTTGGATCTTTGTACTTCTTTGGTTATTTGCAGCCTCTTCTTCGTAGGTTTGTAGTAGTATTCATTTCTCGTATTTAGCTTACGTTAGGACTTAAGAATTTGTTCCTTTAGAAGTTGTTGTGTGAAGTTTGATTTCTAGTATCAAGTTTTTGAGATTCCTATCCTTTTTTGTTTAAAGTTGAGTACTTGTTTTAAGTTTTAGCCAAGTAAGCCGCTTCATCTTATTTTGCACATGCCTTTTCTAAAACATTTTTAAGTTAATAATGTTCTGTTTTATCTAGTTTTTTTTTGTAGCAAATAAAGAGATTTAGTTTTTTTTTCCCCTTTTGTGTCCCTTGCTTTTATAGTTTTGTGAGTGTTTTATTCCCTCTTATAATTCGTGAGTTTAGAGTATTCTAAACTTATGAAGCTATATATATATATATATATATATATATATAAAATAAGTTAATAAACTCATTTTAAGAGGTGCTTCACATGCATGTAAATACCTAGGTTGGGTACTATAGACTAGAATAAAAACACTCCCCAGTGCCTACACCTAGTCGACACTGGCGGTGCTCATGGGTATGCAACTACTCTAAGTGCGTGAACATGAACGTCTTGTGCAGTGTGTACAGGCTCACAAGGATGCCAGAACACTTCCTAGGTTGTCCTAAACCCTAGAAGGAGGAGTTAGCTTGTTCACATGCACGAAGTAGAAGTTTTTTTCTCTCTATATCAAAGAAGTTTTGTGCCCCTACTTTGGACTAATACCTATTGCCTATAGATATTAGCCACTCCCACCCTTAGTCTATCACACATCGGGTGCGATCTTTTTTTTTTTCTTGTTGCAAAGCTCACAATTTTGAGTGAATGTATTAAAAATGCCATAGAGAATTATACAATCGACCTCAAACTTATGCCGAGCCTTGAGGGGTAGATGGTTATATCAGAGCCTCACGTCGAGCCTAGTTAGAAGTACAATCACCAAGAGCCAGGTCCTTTACATAACCAGGCTTATTCGGTGGCAAGAGTCGCCCTAATCCAATCATCGGAGTTTTACCTTTTACCTATCACATATATTATGTCACGAGGACGTGGTAGCTGCTAACTATGTCACGAGGACGTGGCAACTGCTAACCTTAGTTGTTGGTTTCTTTCCAATGATTTTTGTTTTATTTTTTGAGACCCTCTTTTTGAAGTAGCAAACGGTCGGACATTGTATGGCCAATGTGAACGGTAGTTTCACCCGCAGATGGGAAGTGGTCGGCACTGGAATTCGTATAGTAAGAGGATGTCTAGGTTCAGAGCAAGATCATGTAGGTCCCCCGTCGCACTTAGCAAGTTGGTGGATACTAGGAAGTGAACTCACTAAAGGCATAAAGTCAAGGTGGTACTATCAACAAAAAGTATCCGACAGTTGGCCACATTGCACTTTTGGATGCAGTCCCAATGAGGATAGATGGTCATATGACCAGTGGGAGCCCAACGGAAGCATCTCCTAAAAATTAGGGAACTGCTATTTTGGGCCATGAAATGTGTTCGCGTCATTACCTTCGGTATGACCAGGGGAACATTTAACAACTCTGCTGCGAAGTCAATTGGGCAACCACTCGGGAGATTTTAGGCAACCCCGAAACGGGAAATGGCTTGTAATCGCGTCAAGTGGCACTTTTTCATGCCCTTGCCTCACAAAGGAAAAAGGGCGCTGAGTTTTAAGCTGGGAGAGGCCTCATTTGCTTCCTGTCACAGGTTAAGAGCTATGGAGTGCTTTCTTTCCCTCTCATGTACAGTGTGGTGCTATGAGTGATGCCTGCACGCTACACACTGCTCTCTCTCTCTCTCCCCTACGTGCAGTTATGTGATACCCCACAAGAGGGCTCTTTATTTGACTGATGTACAACTGTGTGGTTTCATGCTTTTGTGCTGAGGCAAGAGCCCCCTTGAGCAGGAAAAGAGTAAGCTAGCTGCTACTCCAAAGCAGGCATCGGTGAGGGTCATAACCTCACCGTACAGGCGCGAATTCAACGCTGTGTATGCGCTGTAAATTGACTGTTTTTCAGCCATACGGACGCCAAAACCCTTGGGAATTGTGCCCCACTGGCAGAGGACAGCTAGGGGATTGTTTGGGGCTGAAAACAGAGCATGCTGAATTTACTGTTTTTGGGTAGGAATTAGAGGGTATACGTTAGTGGAAGTGAGTTCTAGCAAGGGAATTGGTTTCGCGCAAGTTTTGGGGCTGTTACGTTGTCGAAATTTGGCCAAAACTAGTAGTATCTAGCGGAATACAGGTAAAGGATTCTCAGGGCTCTACTTTGTAATTTACGCTCTTAAAGTATAAAGAAATACCGAAAGGGGCGCCAATTTTGGGGCCTACAGGTTGTCGGCGTCTGCTCGGGGCATTCTAGCTTCTGAGCCGTGTGTGCACTTAAGTGTTAATTCCCGTCACAGGTTTCCTTCGCACGTTCTCTCTGTGTGTGTCTAAAGTAAAGAATTCCGGGTGAAAGCCAAAGCCTATCGTCCCACGGGCCGGTTTCAAGGTTCCGTTGCCGGGACATCAATCACTTTTTCCTCAAGAAGTGAGCCTCGGTTGTTTTGGGTAAAGACACAAAGTACAGGAACGCGAGATTACACTATGGCCGACAAAGGGAAGGGCATTATGGAAGACAAAGGACAGACAGGAAATCCGTATGGTCTTCGAGATTGGCGAGAGCCCAGGGCCATGCCAGTCTATACCTCCTGTCGATGTTGGGAGAAGAGGGGGAGATCGACCGCTTAGAATATTCAACATAAGCTTTCAAGCCATCACCATCAAACTGTCCACCTCTTCTTCCAATTTCCAAGCACACACACTCACCTAGACTATGACACACACACACATAGTAAACATAGAATTGACATAGACAAGCTTGTAAGAGAGTGTAAGAGATGTGTAAGAG
Organism: Adiantum capillus-veneris; assembly: GCF_014529385.1. Lineage (NCBI taxonomy): Eukaryota > Viridiplantae > Streptophyta > Polypodiopsida > Polypodiales > Pteridaceae > Adiantum > Adiantum capillus-veneris. The sequence goes on from NC_140959.1 coordinate 123,106,433, forward strand.
ATGGAGACTAGATTAGAGAGTACACAGCAAAATAACCATAGCAGAGAAGAGAATCTGCAAGAGAAAGGCCTAAATCTAGCCCCAAACTCCACAGCACCTCTCTTGTGGAGTTGGTATTTAATATATCATTTTGAGTTTAAGGTGCCAAAAATTGAGGCCCCTCTTTTACAACCACTTTCACTTTTGTAAATGAGTGAAGCTTATTAGTTCTTGCATGACCCATAAGGGGAGTTCCCACTACAACTATTTACAGAGCCATAGTGGCTTATTGAAATGATGTTCTAAGATACTGAGCAAATATAAAATGGCCAAGAGTAATTGCCGTCGCCTCTTCATCAACTCCCCGCATTCCACTCTACAAAATCATCATCAACTCAGTAAAATAAATAGATAGCACATAATTAACCATTACGCCCAGCTATCCCAATTGCAGCTAACCACTACAACAGGAGGGTGCCCAATCTCGTAACATCCCTCCCACTAGGGATAGCAACTGTCCTCAGTTGCTCAATAGAGAAATCAACTGGACCGTGAGTGATGGAAAGTGTGGAGAAGGTCGGGAAAGTTGCGAAAAAACTTTTCAGGCATCCATTTGGCATCCTCTCTAGGGTGGCCTTTGAAAGTCAAAAGGTAACGGTTATAAATCATTCCAGTGCGTATAGTGGTGGTTTCATGGTCAACTATTTTATCAGGGATGAGTTTCTCTTCTTGGTCTACAAGTGAAGGTGGCTCTTCATAAATGTGGTATGTAGGTAGGGGTCCTTTGAATGGTTGTAAAAGACTAATGTGAAATGCATTGTGAAGGGAAATTATACTATTAAAGTACATTTCAAGGTGAGACATCTTGTTTAAATCTGTTTGGGCATTACACCATGACCCAAAATATAGTAAGTATCCAAGCATGAGCTGAAGGCATTTTAACAGTCCTCCTGCCCACTTTATGTGCCATAAGGCTGAATATCTGAAAAGAAAACTTCACCAAAAATTTAGTACCTTATAGGGCTAGGAAGCCCAATGTCTAGATGTAAAAAATTCAAGAGATGTGGTAATATATGCACTTTTTGAAGAAAATAATTAAAGGAACAATTGGTCTATTGCATTATACAGACATCTTTGTAGCTTTGAATTTAAGCTAGCACATAACTAGTAAATTAATGATGCAATTTAATCACACGTCAATAACTTGGCATTTGGCTTTTTGAAAAGAGTGTAAACCATTGTAAATTGGATACTTATCTGGAGTTTGAAGCTCACAATTCGTGAGAGAATATGTAGTAAAGAGTGAGTGGTTGTGTGATGTGTCAACATTAGAACTAAAAGTGGCCTTTGTGCTATGATTAGTAGCATGAAGATTGAAAAACATATAACATGGAGTTATCAATGATAAACCACATTTGTCAAGTAATGATCCATAAATGATAACAAACTGATTATTATCATAAATGAATGTCAACAATTTTTGCTGTAAAGAGATAGAAAGGAGAGAAACTTACGAATTATATTCATGGACATACACTCTGTCTTGGTATTGATGAAAAAGAAATAAAGAGATACATTACCCAAGGTCATTATAAACTTTTGAGATACGTATTTTGAATGTTGGTGGTTAGCCAATCCAAATGGCTTCAAATACAGACATGTGCTTAGTGGATTCTTCCACTGTCTTCTCGGTGTCATCTCTGGAACTTACAAATAGAGAAAACTCCATGGAGAGTTAATAAAACAAGTTCATCTGATAAAACTTGTTTAAACACATGTTTCAAGAAAATTCAAGAAAATATAATAAATGTAAATTAATTTACCTGGGTGTCAAATCTAGTAGGCTTCTTTGTAAGCCCTTTTGATAGTTTCTATCCGCTTCGAGAGGTTTTCAACATCATCAGCATTAGCGGCATTCAGTTTGTACAATGAGCTCGACAATGGTATTGTTCTTGGGTATTCGTCAGAACACAAGCTACTACTTCCAAGTTCTCTTGGAATGATAATGTCAATGTCGCAAAAGATTTGTAACTTAGTTGTCCTGTTTGGTTGTTGAGTGAAATTGGAATTTGAAATTGGGTCCGAGTTCTTATGAATCGGGATGTATCGACTTGGGGGGCCAACTTCAAAGGCCTTGGTGGGAATAGGGCCGGCTTCTCAGAAAGTCGACTTTCAAAGTTCAAAATTTAAGGTCACAAGGTCATTTTTAATAAAATAGTGCAAGATTAACATGGGAGACTAGTAAACAAGAGTTAGATGGCAAAGAATTACCTGTTAAAAGACTAGGCATGCAATGGGCAGCAAAAGTGGTAAGGGCGGACAAAATAACCAAGGTTAGGCGGTCAAAATAAGGTGTAAATTGGGTGGTCAAAAAGAAATTTAAGTGAATGACTTTGGAGTTTGGTGAAGTGCACCCGTGTTTGGGTAATCGATCGAGAAAATCTTTTAATGGGACGGTCAGTCAAGGGTGTAATAGGATGGACATGCCCTTGAGGATTTGACCCTTGTGTACCAAGTGGGTGGTTGACAGGGTTCGGAAAAAATCATTTTCTTCAAACATACAAAATTCCTTTTCTTGAATTTGCCAAGAGGTTTTTTTTTTTGAAAATTAGTTTTTACTTTGTTTGTTTGTTTTTGTTTTTTTTTTTTTGTGGGGGGGGGGGGTTACACTATTTTTCTCCATTTTTGGGGTGGAATTTCTCCTTTTCCTCGTTGCTCTCAACCGACATTTTCAAAATTAAAAACCACACGTATTAAGCTAAGACATTTTTCTCGAACACTCGTGGTCAACCATGAATTCAAGGCGTGGGGGTGATTGCACCCTTAAGGATTATGAACCCTTGAGAGTGAGCGGGTGGTCAATGGCATTGGTTAATTTGGAGCCATCTTTTTTCTTTATCTTTTTTGTGAAGCTAAGGAGTTAAGGAGTTGAGAGGAGGTGAGAACTAATGTTGAAATGGATGTGGTTACTAGAGCCCAGCGGCCGAAAGTAGAACAAAATTTAAGCCACACCTTTTTTTGAAAGGTGTGTGGTCATAGGCTAAAAGCATGGGAGGTAACGTCAGTCAGACACAGATGGTGCGCAGAGGATGTTGATGAGCTCACGACGTGTAGAAGGTGTCTTGGCTCTCGCGCATGAAGGAAAGGGTGCGGAGATTTCCCGGGCGACCACATTGAGAGTGGTTTTTTCAGCGTTCTGTGGTGGTCAAATTTGGGGTTTCTTCTCAAGCAAGGGAGGTCTCCCACGACAGTTTTTTTTTGCAATTTCTGTCGGATGTTTAAATTTCAGCTTATAGCTTGTTGGCTTGATGGCTTTGAGAGCTTGCACTGATCCAAGCTCAACCTTCACTCGATCCTCAATCCCTTGAAGATGATCCACTTCCTTTGCATGGATAGGTGAAGCCAAGGATAAGCTTGATTACTCGCCCTTTAATTGATTCCTCTCTACCTCGTTTGCACTCTTGTGGGAATTTCGGATCCGAGGTTCGTCTCGAAATGACGATCACATGCAACATTACATTTATGATTAGCCACGATCGACAATAGTTTAAGGCTTATGACAACCCTTCTCCTTTGTCTTATTATCAGCTACTACAGCAGGCTACTTTCCACAAAAATTCAAAGCATGCCAAGCTTTATATATTGGCTCCTCTTCTTCCCTTCTACACCAGCTTTAAGAGCTAGCAAAAATATGCATGAAAAATTTGCTTTCTTTTATGCTTGTTAGTCAACATTATAATAAATCTGATTAGAGAAAATCAAACTTCGATTTTGCAATTTCAATCTTCCATAATTTTTGAAACTTTTGGTGCCAATTGCTTCGACCAATGCGCAGCCATTGATATGACTAGTAGAATTTTTATTAACAATATTAAAAAAAAATTACCTTGACCTTCTTAGCATCGACTTCTTGGTTGCCGAGATCGAGCCTTCATGTTCGTACAATTACTCCTGAAACGAAACCTTCGCTCTGATACCACTGTTGGGAGAAGAGGGGGAGATCGATCACTTAGAATATTCAACATAAGCTTTCAAGCCATCACTATCAAACTGTCCACCTCTTCTTCCAATTTCCAAGCACACACTCACCTAGACTATGACACACACACACACACACACAGTAAACATAGAATTGACATAGACAAGCTTGTAAGAGAGTGTAAGAGATGTGTAAGAGATGGAGACTAGATTAGAGAGTACATAGCAAAATAACCATAGCAGAGAAGAGAATCTGTAAGAGAAAGGCCTAAATCTAGCCCCAAACTCCACGGCACCTCTCTTGTGGAGTTGGTATTTAATATATTATTTTGAGTTTAAGGTGCCAAAAATTGAGGCCTCTCTTTTACAACCATTTTCACTTTTGTAAATGAGTGAAGCTCATTAGTTCTTGCATGACCCATAAGGGGAGTTCCCACTACAACTATTTACAGAGCCATAGTGGCTAATTGAAATGATGTTCTAAGATACTGTGTAAATATAAAATGGCCAAGAGTAATTGCCGTCGTCTCTTCATCAACTCCCCGCATTCCACTCTACAAAATCATCATCAACTCAATTAGTAAAATAAATAGACAACACATAATTAACCATTACACCCAGCTATCCCAATTGCAGCTAACCACTACAACAGGAGGGTGCCCAGTCTCGTAACAGTCGATGTGAATGTCCCTCCAGTAGTACAGGGCTTTATGACTGGGCAACATGAGGATGATGCGTTCAGGATCAGTTAGTTGCCGCGGTGAATGTCTTTTCGCAACTGGTGCAGAATCCAAGATTTATGGAGTTCTTGCAAATGCCACCAGTGCAACAACAAAGTAGGCAACCTACAGCGCGTATAGAGCTTGTTGAGGCTCAAGTCCAAGACTCAGCAGGATAGGGAACACTCGCATGTTGCAGAGTCAGGGGCTCCAAAACAGGTTCCTCCCGTGCTTGAACAGGTGGCTAGAACGCCTATTCCACATGTTATGCTAGTTCAATCCGCCACCTTTCAGAGCCTGCATGCTGTCTTGAATGGACAGGGAACTGGATACCAGGCTATGCACCCTGTTTTTCCACCACCCACGGTACATCCTGGGTATTTCGGGGGTGGATCAGTGTTCCAAAGTATGGCTGGCTATGCGCCTGGAAGTCAGCCGTACATGCCAGGAACAGTGTTTTAGAGTATGCAAGGCATCATGCCAAACCCCATGTATGGTAGCATCGGGATGCAATAGGGTTTTGAGTGCAACCAGGGCCAGTTTGGGGTGCCACAGGGTCATTTTGGCATGGCTGGTTTTTCTGGACAGCAGCCAAATATCACACCTCTGACGCAAAATGTGAATGGCCAAGATGTGCCGATCATGCCTACTATAGTGCCCATGTTGCAGGCCATTCCTTATGAGAACTTGGGGGCTCTGGAGAAGCGGAAAGCTTACAAAGAAGGTGGTGCAACTGTAAAGTTCAGCACTTTCAGTGGCTTCAAGGATAAAGCAAAGGCTCTCGCTTTCCTCCAGTAGTTTGATACAGCTCATGCAGGAGAGAATTTTATAGACGCCTCTAAAGTAAGGAAAGCTGCCACTTTCTTAAAGGACAATGCGCTTACATGGTGGACGACTTTGTTAATGCAAGGACAGGCACCCTCCACTTGGGTTTAGTTCATGCAAATGTTTGCATCTGCTTGGCTGTCAAATGAATTTGAAGCCGACGTCATGACAGATTGGCACCAACTTACTTCGGCTACATGCAAGAGCTTGCTGGAGTACAATCGGAGGTTTTGCAAAGCGTTACTATCAGTGACCTACAGATTTGTGCCATTGACAGAGCAGATAGAGAAGTACAGTTGTGGGCTGCCTAAAGGGCTTCGCGATTATTGTACCAAGAACAGAGTGGCTACCCTCACTCAGCTTATGGAAGTTGCTAACACTGGTCTTGCCTTGTTGAAAGGAGAGGATAGTGGGTTCCCGAGCAATGAGAAAGGAGGGCAGCAAAAGAAAAATTCAGCGAAGAAACCCCTTTGTGAAAATGGCTCATGAAGCGTCACAGGGGTTAGAAAAGGCCACCAAAGACAAGGATTCAGCCGGGACTTCTGGAGCGCAGACAAAGAAACAGAAAAGGAAGCCTTTTGTGCGCAAGTCGCTCGAGGAAAAGAAGGTCCTAATGGCTGAAAATAAATGCTTTATATGCGAGCAGCCTGGTCACTGCGGCGCAGTAGAAAGAGATTATGGGCCAGGTTGAGGAGTTATTAGAAAAGGGGCTGATTCAGCCTAGTTCTTCACCCTTTTGCTCCCCAGTGCTCCTAGTGCAGAAGAAGGATGGCTCATGGCGCATGTGTATTGATTACCGTGCGTTGAATAATAATACCATCAAGAATAGGAAATAAAAAATAAAAAAAATTTGCCCGAAGTTGTATGGTTTCTGACATCTTCCTTCGGAGTGTAACTTCTGGCAGAGTGGGGTATCTTGAAATGCTCGCCATGGAAACCATAGCAGATTATATCTTGGACATTTCTCAGTAGATGTCTCTTCTCGAGTTGATAACCTTGGAGGTTCGGTGTGATTGCTATCTCTTAAGACTACCATCGCCGCCAAAGAAACACTGTCTATCCAAGAGCTGATGGACCATGCTTTGCCTTATGGAATGAACCTAACCCTAATTTTCGGTCGACTTTTCGAGCTCGACTGATGTCGAGATTGCTTTTTAAGTTTGAGTTCTGTTTGATCTTGTTTGATGATCCTGTTTGGAATTTGTTTGAAATGGATGGTATCTGTTTTGAACCTGTTTTGGTGCCGATTTGAAATGTTTGACTCTGGCTAGGAGTGCGCGAGGTCACCTCGAGGAGGTGAGGCCGGGTGGTATGGGACGATCGGTCTTACAGGTGCACGCCTACGTCCTCGGACGTTGGCCCCAACACGGGGGAACTGCCGGATGGTGGCTATGGTCGGGTGGTTCGCCCGACACGCATCTGTAGGCGGTCTGTGTAGCCGGGAGATCCTCCCTCCTTGTTCGTTTCATGGTATCAGAGCCGGCTTGGCTGCACGAGGGACTATGTGCACACCTACGGATAGGTTCGAGTCGGAAAGTCTGTTTCATGCAGTTTTTGATGAAATGGTTATTTAATTAATTATTTTTCTTCTCATAAGTGTGGGTGCAAGTGAAATTTAATGTGTGTTTTGCTGATTTTTGATAGATTTCAGCAATTTAGCGGGTGGAAAAGCTGGGAAGTGCAAGTTCTTCATTAAATTTACTGATTTTTGACAAAAATCAGTAAATTTCTTATTGAATTGCTGATTTTAGCTTAAAATTCAGCATACAATTAAAAAACTCTCTGTAATGTTCTCTGTGCGAAGCATAGAGAGAGAGAGAGAGAGAGAGAGAGAGAGAGAGAGAGAGAGCAAACGTTTGGCTCTCCTCCTTTGTTGCCTCCAGTGTGGAGCGAAGAATGGAACGAAGAGAGAGGGCTGCTCTCTGTATACAGTGAAGCCCTCTTGTGCTGCAAAAAGGAGAGAGAGAAATCGTAATAGGAGAGAGGAATCGCAGGGGGAGAGAGAGAGCCAGTGTGTGTTGCGTAGGAGGAGAGAGAGAGTCAACGTGCGATTTTCGCGTGCCAAACACAAGCGGGCACAAGCCTTCTTTTCTCCACGCGTCACTTCCTCTCTCTCTGCGTGCGATTTTTTGCAGTTTTCGCTGGAAGGAATTTTTCATCTACTTAAGAGATTATTTAAATGCCCCTTTTATTTTAAAAGGGCCAGGACATTTTGAGTTTTTTAAACTAGGGTCTGAAACCTAAGTTTATTAAAAAAAAACTCACTTACAGAGACTTCAAAGTTTACAAAGAACTTCATTTTTCCTCTTGTGCTCCTCTCTCGAGTTTACTCTCTTGCGCCTGCTTGCGCTCCCGCACTCTCGCCATCACCTGCTCGCGTTCAAACGCTCACGCCGACGCGTGGAGCGCTTCGAACTTCAACTTTTCGCGATCGAAAAGTGTAGAAAAGGCCCGATTTTGCGTGAAAATTCCAGTTTTTCACACACTTCGCCATGGATTCCTCCAGCTCCGATGTGCAACGTGACGATGCGCCAGGTAATATCCAAATTCCATTCACGCATGCTCTTTACACATGGATTATGAGTACTTTCCAGAGTTTCGACCAGCGTGTCACCGCTCTGGAAAACACGAATGTTCAGACGAACCTTCGCTTGGCCTCTCTCGAAGGGGTCGTACAGGGGCTCAGTTCCCGACTCTCTACTCTCGAAAATATGGCTCAGTCGACGACTGCGCGTATTTCCAAGGGTGACACCCATCTCCAGCAATTGCGGATGTACATTGTTGCTTTTGGGCGTTCGCAGGGTGGTCGGACTGCCACAATTCCGTACAAAACTACAAATTTCTCAGGTGAAGAGAAGGAGTGTACGGAATTGGCTGTAAATAACTGGCTGCACCAGTGGACCACATACTATGATCTCCATGGGGAGCATGATGAACGGAGGATTCAGACGATTCCTCTCTATCTGCGCAGCAAGGCGCTTCCCTGGTGGTGCGACATGACAGAGAAGCCTACGACGTGGGTTGACTTTTGTGTGAAAGAGGATTTCGCTAAAATGGACCCTTTGAAAGCTTATGCCAAACTGCAGAGTCTTTCGATGAAAACTCTGTCTTTTGGTAAGTATACGACAACTTTCAAAGAGGCGCTCACCTTCTGCAAGGTGGATTCTACGCACGTTGTGCACATATATCTGCTGGGATTGCATGAGGACTACCTTTGGGCCTTAATTAAGGATAAAGCCTCGACTGACGTCGAGGATGCAGTGGCAAAGGCAAGGACGTTCCTTTTAATAAATGGAGCGAATTATGAGAAGAAAAGAACTGCAGACCATCAAGTCGGTGAGGGTGCTTCGAGGAAGCGACACCGATTCCAGCATAAGTCCAAATCATCGCCGAGAGCTTCTCAGGAGAAGAAGAAAGCTAGAAATGCTTTAGTTGCTGATACAGTGAAGAAGGGGGCTTGCTTCAGATGTGGCCAGACGGGTCACCAAATCAAGGATTGCCCCAAGAAAAAGAAGACGCAGAAACCGCAAGGCCGTCCTTCGGTTCAGATTCACAAGATCTCAGGTAACTCTGATGTTGTTCAAGTTGAAATCCATCATTTAGTGCACAGTTCATGCACTAATTTTACTTTTAGCACCAAAGTAATTGATAAGCACGATCTTCTCCGTTTCCCCGAGAAGATCAATGGTCTCGACGTGACCGTACTCCTTGATAATGGAAGCTCACACATTTTTGTGAATGCAAAATTGGTGCAGAAACTGAGCCTGCGGACGCGGGACAGTGACCATGAGTATCGCGTGAAGATGGCTCATGGCGTGGATACGGATGTATGGAATCGGATGGTTCCAGACTTGTCGCTCGAGCTAGCTGATTACAAAGAGAACCTGGATTTCCACATCATGCGCCTGGACAGAGCAGATGGTATTTTAGGAATTCCATGGTTTTCTGATAAACAAGACTCATTGTATATAGACTATGTATATCACTCTCTTGTTTTTGTTAAGCAGAACATGTGAAACATTTAATGGCCTAATAACTTATGTGTAGTGGAAATTAGCATAAACATAGTGGGCATTTCATTAGAATAGATTCCTAATGAGAATTACAAGAGTGCTTGGGTGGAGAGAGAGCAACAAAAAGCATAACACCTAGTTAGATAGCATCGACAATACTTTCAAAAGAGAGAGAAATTAAGCTATTGACAACAGTTGAGGACCGGATTTGCATGGAGCTGGTCCCCCCTCCAAAAGGCTTTGTATTATGGTTTCTCCCATCAAGAGAGACATTGTACAATACAATTCTTTGTGTTCCTTCAAGACTAGCTAGTGCAATGAAGATGGAAACTTCATACACTAAGCAAAACACTTAACAAACACAACTTGAATTATCCCCGTTCTCAGACCCAAGACCTCACACACCTTCGAAGATGGTGAGAGCTAGCAGGGTATGAGAGTAGATTGAGAAGAAGAAGGAGTATCTTACGAGAAAGATGTACATCTCCTCACATAATCACTCATATTAGCATAGCTTAGCTTAGTAATTAGCTTGGTAGAGGAGATGAGCATGCATTGAAGCTTGGCTCTTGGTTGGATTTGCATCCACATGCCAAGAGAGTGTTGATGTAGGCTTCTATCTCACAAGCTTGGAGTAGGTGATGAGTTCTCCATTAAAGCTTGGGAAGAGATAGTCTTCTCTTTCTTCACACATGAGCTTGTGTGAGTGTGTGTGTGATAATCCTTGCAAAAATCAGCCCCCTCTCTCTCTTGGGCGAGCCCTCTTGCTAATTGCTCTTCCCGAAGCCTCATTGGCCCTCCCCAGGTCAAGCCAATTACAATTAAGCAGCATAAGTGATAGCCTTCTGACATGTGTCCCCCTTTCTCCTTTTGTGAGAGCTTTAGGTAATTAAATAATTAAACTAAACTCTCATTGGACCCCTTTGCCTCCTGGCCAATAGGAATCAGGCAAGCCATGAGGCTCTTGAATGCTCATTGGACCCCTTGGGAGACTGCCCAATAGTCTTCTAGGAGACTTAATTCTCATTGGTTTCTTTTATTAAATGTTTTTAAATTAATTAAACTAGATTTACTCTAGCTTAATTCTCATTGGTCCACTTCAAGGGTCATCCAATAGAAATTGGGCACACCTTGTCGGCATCTGGCCTAGGGAGCTGACATGTGTCCCTCATTCCCTTTGTGTAAAGGGAGCCTGTGTGTGTGTGTGGCTTTCTCTCTCATCCCCTACCTTTAGGGCTCGCCCCCTCCCATGTAGGGATGTGCAAAGACTTTTAGGGCACACACACAGCATCCAATTTTCCCTAGGGTTGACCTTTGGACACAACCTTTGAATTTTGGAACCTTAGCATTTTGGAAGTCTTAATGGGCTGAACCTTAAGGTCTTTTTAGCCCATTGTTGCACATGGCTCTTTTGCAGATGGCCCCCCCTTTGGAACCCTATTTTCCCTCCTTTGGATCCCTACTGTGGCCGGTCTGCTAGCTTAACCAATATTCTAGCTTTTTCTCCCCTAGCACTTCCCCACATTAAATGATCAGTTTAATATGAGAAAATCATTTAGGAGAATTAGATATTGATTATTATGACAACATGCCTCATGTATCTTTGTCGCTTTGTAATCAGAAGTCTATAAATAATGGTTTTGCAATACCAGTTGTTACTGCTTTGGAAATGTATAAAGAAACAAAGTCTTCTGATGTTGACTTTTATCAATGTGTACCATCTACTTGGTTTGATTCATTAGTGCTTGGTACTTTTGTCACTGAATTTCGTAAACATGTTTCATGTTCTTCTGTTGAACTTGGGGATTCCGACGAATCCAACCTTATCCGAGAAATCATGACTGATTTCAAGGATGTTTTTCCTGATGATTTACCTCTTGGCTTGCCGCCTTCGAGAGGAGTAGATCATGGCATTGAGTTGGTGGCTGGTAGTCAGCCCTTCTCAAAGCAACCCTATCGGTTTTGAGGAGGACGAGATTCAACGAAAGCTGAAAGATTATCTCGACAGGGGTTTTGTTCGACCAAGTAAGTCCCCGTGGGGAGCGCCAGTGTTACTTTCTCGAAAAAAGGATAACACTATGCGCTTCTGCGTGGATTACAAGGGGTTGAATAAGCTCACTGTCAAGAACAAGTATCCGCTTCCGCGCATGGACGATCTGATAGATCGGCTCCATGGAGCGTTGTATTTTACGAAGATAGACCTGTGATCAGGCTATCATCAGATACGGATCAAACTGGAAGATGTTCCTAAGATAGGCTTCCATACGCGTTATGGTCACTACGAGTTTTTGGTCTTGCTTTTTGGTTTGACCAATGCTCCAGCTATGTTCTAGCAGATGATGAATGATCTGTTGAGATCATTTTTAGGCAACTTCGTTGTTGTATTTCTCGATGATATCTTGATCTACAGCCGAAGTTGTGGGAGCACCTAGTGCATATACGCATTGTCCTCGAAGTACTGAGAACTGAGAAGCTTTACGCTAAGGCTTCTAAGTGTGAATTCTTTAAGAAAGAGCTTCTGTACTTGGGTTACATCATCACTCGCGATGGAATTCGCGTTGACCTTGAAAAATTGGATAATGTGCGAAATTGGCCCATTCTGAAGAATGTACGCCAAGTAAAGTCCTTTTTACGCTTTATTGGATTTTTTCGGAAGTTTATCAAGGATTATTCTAAAGTTGCTGCTCCGCTAACGCAACTTTTAAAAGGAGGGGTGAAAGGGCCGAAGACTTCGGGTCCTCATCGTAAAGGTAATCCCCTTGTTGTCTGGAATGAGCGTCTCGATGAGAGCTTTCGGACACTAAAGCACTTGGTGACTACTGCGCCAATATTACACATTGTGGATTTTAGCAAACCGTTTGTGGTTGAAATGGATGCTAGTGATTATGCTATTGGTGCGGCATTATACCAGGATGGACGTCCTGTTGCGTTTAAAAGTAAGAAGCTTTCTGGCGCTGAGATGCGTTATCCAACGTACGAGAAGTAGCTTTATGCTGTAGTTCACGCCCTGCGGAAATGGCGGCACTACTTGTATGGCTCTACGTTTGTTGCATGGACAGATCATCATTCCTTGCGCTATATCTGTGATCAGGGTGATCTCAGAGGCCGTAAGGCGAGATGGGTTGAGCTTATGCAAGAGTTTGACTTTGAGATCCGTTATAGAAAAGGATCTAGCAATTGAGTTGCCGATGCGCTCAGCAGGATTCCTGAGGTTAATGCCTTGTCTATGGCTGAAATCTCGACGGATTTCTATCTCTCTCTCCGAGGGCTATGTCGTTCCGATGGCCATTTTGGCAAGATATGGAACGAGGTCGAAGAGGGGCATGACTCGCATACAGGCTTGGGTGGTCCGGAGACCCAAGTGAGTCGTGCTGGAGAGACAAGACAGCGACAATATTCCATTAGAGGTGGACTATTGTTCAGAAATGGTAAAGTCTGCGTGCCGGAAATCGATGAGATTCGACAAAGGATTTTGTGCGAATGCCACGATGTTCCTAGCGGTGGGCACCCAGGCATCCAAATAACTTTGGCTTTGGTCAAACGATATTTCTATTGGCCAAGAATGCGCTCTTACATAGAGAGCTATGTGAAGAGATGCGCTCAGTGTCAGGTCAATAAGGCAGAGCGTCTTAGGAAAGCTTGCCTGCTACACCCATTGGAAATCCTAGATGCCAAGTGGCAAAGTATTTCCATGGACTTCATCGTTGGTTTGCCAAATACTAGTCGGGGCAATGACGCTATTTGGGTTGTGGTCGATAGACTCACAAAAATGGCGAAGTTTATACCAACGAAGTCGACAGTAAAAAGCCATGAGTTGGTGGTTTTATTTGTCGATCAGCTTTATAAGCTGTATGGTCTCCCAGGAGATATCGTCAGTGATCGTGATACCAAGTTCACTGGCAGATTTTGGCGAGATGTGTTTGCTCATCTTCAGACGAAGTTTAGTATGTCGTCTTCTGACCATCCTGAGTTCGACGGACAAACTGAGAGGATGAATCAGACGTTAGAGGACATGTCGAGAGCCTATGTCTCTCACAGGCAGTCTGATTGGGAAAGGTATCTTCCACAGTTAGAGTTTGCCTATAATAGTAGCAAGCATTATGCTACTGGATTTAGCCCCTTCATGCTGGTGTATGGATTTGAGCCTAAATCCCCAATTGCTATTGGCTTAGAGAAAGTCAAGGAACGCCAAGCTCGTGATTTCCTGTATGACATGCAGGAAATGCTCGAATTGGCTAAGGATAGTATAAGAACGGCTCGTGATTGAGTCACTACTTATGCTAATCAAAAGAGGTCTCCAAGGACTCTAGATGTGGAACAATGGGTCTATCTGAAGATACCCAAGGATTCCAAGACTATGCGAACAGGAAAGCATTATAAGCTTTCAGCTAGATATTGTGGTCCGTTCTTGATCACAAAGAAAATTGGCCAAGTTGCCTACAAAGTGGCTCTTCCTTTGGATGTTAGTGTACATCCAGTGTTTCATGTCAGCCGCCTTAAAGTGAAATTGGGCGAAGTAAATTTTTTTGTGCCTATCGAGGAAAATGTATGGCAAGATATGCAAATTGAGTATATTCCTCGAGAACCAGAAGCAGTTTTAGATCATCGTACTCGTCATTCTCGTCAAAAGGCTTATGACGAGTACTTAATTAAATGGAAGGGTCAATCTGAAAGGTGTGCTACTTGGGAACCTGTTAGAGCTTTGAAGGCTCAGTATCCCCACTTCATTGATGAGGACATCAATGGTTCTTAAGGAGGGAAGTATGTTATGTCCCGCTCACAGGAGAGGGGATCTAGCTCAGATGCCGTCGGCATGGGCGTCCAGTGTTCGGGTGGACGTAGTGTAAACTCGGCCAGTGTGGCCGGCCATTATTATAAAAGGGAGGCCAAGGCCCCATTTGCAGTTATCGACCCCCACTGGCAGAGTGCCAGTGGTTAGCCCGCGAGGCTAGGAGTGCGCGAGGTCACCTCGAGGAGGTGAGGCCGGGTGGTATGGGACGCTCGGTTTTACAGGTGCACGCCTACGTCCTTGGACGCTGGCCCCAACACGGGGGAGTTGTCGGATGGTGGCTATGGTCGGGTGGTTCATCCGACGCGTATCTGTAGGCGGTCTGTGTAGCTGGGAGATCCTCCCTCCTTGTTCGTTTCAACGGCACTGTTTGTTGTGTCTTGTAACATGCATATGTGAGCATTTGTGTTGCATTGTGATGTGGCAATTATTGAATATTCCTAATTGGATGAGATTGCCTGGGTATGTAATTTTAGTGCATCAAGACACCCGTGGAAGATCAGTACGGTATGGGTGTGATGGCTAATTTTACTACGCCGGAATATCAAGAGTTCCGATCTGGACGATAGGAGAACCTAACTCCTTGATCAAAAGAGCAAAAAGGAGAAGCTAACTCCTTGATCAAAAGAGCAGAAAGGAGAAGCTAACTTTTTAATAAAAAGAGCACACTGATTATCCCTCGGAATGTCCCTTGGAAATTTTTTGAGCTAACTTGAGTTGTTTTGCAGATATGCTGTAATCGTGGACGATTACTCTCTTTCAAGAAGGGGAGATGTAACAAATTGTTGACGTGTCAAAGCCTAAAGAATGGAGCCAATTTACAGATGCCGACTGAGGGGTCTAAACCCTAAGAAGAACAAGTAACAGAAGAAGAAGTCCTACCAACTTATGGGGACCCCGTCTGATGGGGCCCCAAGTGACACAAAGGATTAAAATAAAGCAGGATCCGCACACAAAAAAAACTGATGACGTGGCAGATTTTTGAAAATTGCGCTGACATGATGATGTGGCGTGCTGTGCAGAATTCCGCATTTTGCCTGACTGATGATGTGGCAGGCTGTACGGATTTTCGTAAATTACGATGGCAGCTTTTTGGGCCAAAAGCTTTTGAGTTTTGAAGGCTTTTCACTATAACTGCTTTTCAGGCCAAAGGCCTTTAAATATGAGGTTAGGGCTCATTCTCTGGCATGCTTCCTGGAGAAGGTGCAGTCTAGAGTATCGGCTTGTTTTGTGTTGATGCAATATAAAGAAATACCGAAAGGGGTGCCAAGGTTTGGGGCCAATACTCTCTGGGGTGGAATTCCGCCACTCCGTGTCGCGTGTTGTCTCTCTCTTTCAGTTCAGTTGTTATTGAAGTGCTAAAAGTCTGTTCAATCTGTTCTTTTCTATTGGCACGTGGTGCCCGTCTTGTTACACCTCTTCATGCTTTGCAAAAGAAAGAGGTCACTTTCAGATGGACCCAAAAAGAGATTTCAGCTTGTAGTCTCTTAAAGGAAAAGTTTACTTCAGATCCAGTAATTGTTTTGCTAGATCTCAGGAAGTCATTTTTGGTCCAGTTTGACCCGTGTGTCACGTTCGGGACTTAACTACTTAACTATACTTACTCATTGATACAGATACGCGAAGTGCCATGCCAAGGAGGACCCCTGCGCTTGGATGGTCACACCCCTTTGTCCAAGAGACGTGCCTCTTCGCCAAAAGCCACACTCCTTCGACGATTGGTCACACCCCTTCGCTCTACGAGTGCGACTCTTCATCCAATGGTTGCAGCTCTTCGCCGAAAGGATGTGTCTTTACATCCAAAGTCATGTCTCTTCACCATGAGACGTGTCTTTTCATTTATGTCTCTTCGTCTCATATATAAGGAGCCCTTGTATCACACTTTCAATCAATCAATCAAACATAGAGTCTTCTGAGTTTAGTTCTGTTTCTTAGGTCTTAATCATGAGTTTAAGTACTTAATAAAGGATTAGTACCTAGAATCCTCATAGTGGTATCAGAGCAAAATTTTTCCCGGGACCCTACGGTTGCGAGCTTCTCACCCTTGACGCTACACTCTACCCCTTTCTCGGCGTTGTATGGAATTTGAAGAACGGTGGCCTACGCACACATCTCGATTCTCGACATGAGGTAACATAATTTACTTATGTTCTTGTATAAAAACATAATACAATCAACTAGAGGCAGCAGCATGGCTATATGCATACGCGATTCTCGTGCTGTTGCATGGGTAAGAGCGGAAGTGTGTGCCTTTTCAAGTTACAAGGTGTACCTATGAGTACCCCTTCGTGTGAGCACCCTTTGGTGGACTTCTTGCTCCGACGGGCTGAATTACATGCGGGCTGCTTTGCACCCCTTCGCCGGTGTCTCTTTGTTGGTGCCCCTTAGCATGGTACAACCAACCCAAGCGGCACCCTTCTCAAGCGGCATCACCAGCGCTGCAAGCCCACGATGGCAGCCTTTCGGCAATTACTTTCTACGCCAGGCAATAATACAGCGTAGTGTTTTGTTCAATGTCCAGCCAACGTTTTTTTTTTAGCAATGCCCAGTGTTGGTGTTTAATAAGTGGCCGCCCATTAACAATTACAAGCCAACTTTGGCCGGCCGCCCAATAAGTGAAAGTGGGCATCCTTTTGGTTCCCTCAACATTAAAAAAATAAAACAAACCAAGGCGAGGCAGCGTAAGAAACAGATGGCGTAAATAATGATCACAGCCTCCACTCTCTCCCGCGTGGTGGATTCTCTCTTCCAATGCTGGCAATTTGCTCGCATCGGCTTCACGAATGCGATGGATGGCGATCAATTATGGATTCCAGTGCCTTATCTCTCGTACATAGACGAGATTCCCGACGCAGTTTTGCCGGCGTACCCGCTCCCGACACCCGAGGTAATCCTTATTTCTGATACTCCAAAGCCCGAACAATGGGCCGCACCCGTACCAGAGGTCATTATTATTCCGGATTCTCCAGAACCCGTTCTAAAAACCGTTCCAAAACTTGTCCCTGCACCTGTTCCCGCGCCACAGGCCGTGCCGGTCCAGCAAGAATATTTACTTTACGTCACCCACCGCCACGAGACAGTTCCAGACTTGGGTGGTGTGGCATATTTTTCTCACCTGCGACTCTCAGCACCTTCAGCATTACGAGTTTATCCTTGGGTGCTAACCCCATCTTGCCTACTCATTGGCAGAGTGCAGAGTGGACGTTGTCAACAATATTATATCCCTCCAACCCGTGCTATGTGTTCACAATGAGTTACGCATTCCGGAGTACACACCTCTGTCGTCCGCTCCCGCAGAGACACCTCCAATGGAAGAGATCGAGGATCTTGAGGATTCGGACTTCGATTCCGACTTCCTAGCAGAGCTTGGCGAATCGTTAGAACCAGCTTCTCCTATCTACATGCCCCATACTTCTCCAGCGTCTCCTCGATACTCTCTCTGAGGCAGAACCATGTCCCAAGCAGAAGAAGATGGCCAGCAGGCACAAATGCTTGCTCTCCTCAAGGAACAAATGGAAGCTTTACAACAAAACAAATGGAAGCTTTACAACAGACTTCTACAACAAGTCTTGCTTCCCTCAACACTCGTTTGGAGCAAATGCAGCAGACACACACTTCTTCTCGAGCAAACCCCTTTGCTGCTACACCCTCTTCTTTAGAAGCTTTAGTGGACGCACACGAAGATGAACCAGATCCTACAGCAGAGGTAGACAATACTGAATTACAGCTTCTTTATAAAATTTTTAATTCCGCACAGAAAAAGAAGCTCGATGTTAAGTTGTCAGAACCATACAATGGTCACCGCGTACTAGACCAATGGATATTTAAGATGGAGCTCTACCTGTCCAATACGGACTTGGTAGAAAGTAAGAAAGTTGCATTAGCCAGTTCATTATTGAAAGACAACATTCTTGTGGTGGCAACGTAGAGTTGCTCACGGTAAACACACCCCTTCATGGGACAAATTCCGACGCTCCATTTGCAAAGCATTTGAACCTGCGAATGCGGACTTTCATGCCCGGTCTGCTCTCCGCCGCCTGAACCAAACAGGTTCCTTGGCCACGTATATCACAGAGTTCTAAAGGCTAACTCTGGAGATAGAGACCCTCAGTTCCTCGGATAAACTACACAGTTTTATCGATGGACTAGAACCCAACCTGAAGGATGATGTGAAAAAGTTTAACCCAACTGCATTGGATGCTGCTATTGCTTATGTCGAACGGCTTGGAGACAATCGCCGTCCAACACGGACCTCATTTATGGGCAATCAGTTTTCAACCAATGGCCGCTTTCCTCAACGTGGTCACCCAAGCAACTTTAATCCTAATTGGTGCTCACTACAACAGCCTCAGTCTTCTGGACAACAATTCTCTAGACAATAGTCTTTTAGACCGCGGTTCTCTGGACAAGCAGCATCTTCATATAACGGTTCCTCTTCCAGCGACAACAATCGGAATCGAGGACAGTTTCAGTCCGACCGCCGACGTAACGGCTGTCGTAATGGTTCAGTAGAGCAACAAGCCTCTTCATTAGCTCCCTCCACTTCTCAGTCCAGCAGTACAGGATTGTGCACAATTTGTGGTGGATCACACAGGTGGTATGCATGCCCGAAGCGTCCAAACCCTTCAAATATACAGCAAAATTGAAATATGGAGTCATGTACAGATTCAGAACACTGTCCTCCTCCTATAAAGGACAAAGGCAAACAAGCAGTTCGTGCGATTAGAGTATCCAAAGTGGTTGGCGCCTTAATGCTAAATGCCCACAATCGCACCTCAGTTCCTATCGATCTTTCTAACCAGGTGCTTAGTCTTCTTGGTTTCATTGGTCAACATCCAATCAATGTGCTCATAGATAGTGGATGTTCCACAAATTTTGTCAGCACTTCTTTAGTCAGCAAGCTTCACCTACCAACCCAATAGAGTTTGGAAGCTTTTCAAGTGGAACTTGCAGATGGTTCATTTTTGAACTGCAACAGGAAACTTCAACAGTTACACTTTCAAATTCAGGATTACCAAGATTAATTAAGCTTTGCAGTAATGCCCTTATCGCACTACGACATGATTTGTGGTCAATCTTGGCTGTATCGGTATGATCCTGTCATCAGTTTCAGAGATCATTCCATTCGGCTTTATCATATCATCGAGAAGTGGAACTTCGTGGTCTTTTTAATGCAAAACCTATCACCTTGGTCTCAGCTTTGCAAGTTAAGCGTTTGGTTCGCAAGCGTGATTGTGCAACAACCTTGATTATGTTGCGAGAAAAGAAGCAGAAACGGAAGAAACGTCAAAATCCTCAACATCACCCACTGCTTACTTGCAACAGCCCTTCTTTAAACCATTCGTGGACTTATTTCCTGATGAGCTTCCAACTACATTACCTCCTCGTCATCTTGTGGATCATACAATCGATTTGATTCCCGGACAACCTCCTATAGTTCGAGCTCCCTATCGCGTTTCATATTCAGAATCTCAAGAAATTCAATGACAATTGGAAGATTTATTGGATAAAGGTCATATCCGTCCTAGCAAAAGTCCTTTTGGCGCTCCAGTTTTATTGGTAAAAAAGAAGGATGGCTCCATGCGTCTTTGCATTGATTATCGTGGTCTTAATAAGCTGACGATAAAAAACGAATTTCCTTTACCTCGCATCGATGAACTCTTTGATCAACTATTGGGTTCAAGGGTCTATTCCAAGATCGATATGAAGTCAGGTTATCACCAAATTCGTATTAGAATTGGCGATGAATACAAAATAGCTTTTCGGACAAAGTATGGTCATTATGAATTTCTTGTCATTTCTTTTGGGTTAACCAATGCCCCAACAACCTTCATGACCTTGATGAATGAAATTTTTGGCCCTTATTTGGATAAATTTGTGATCGTGTACCTCGAGGACATCCTTGTCTTCAGTAAAACCATGGCAGATCACAAAGAACACTTGCAAATTGTCTTTGAGACATTACGTACAAATGTGTTGTACATCAACAAGAAGAAAAGCGAGTTTTTCAAGGATCACGCGGAATACCTTGGACATGTGATTTCTGCTGCAGGGATTGCTGTGGATCCAAAGAAGATTAAGGCCATTGTTGATTGGCCTCTACCTCTCACTATTACAGATGTGCGATCTTTCTTGGGTCTTGCTAATTTTTATCACGCCAAAGTCCATAAGTTTTCAGATATTGCTTCTCCTCTAACGGAATTGACAAAGAAGGATAAGCTACATTGGACTCCTGAAGCAGAAAAGTCTTTCAATGAACTCAAGCATGCTTTGACGACAACACCTGTCTTAGCAATTGCAGATCCTACTCAACCATTTGACGTGATGACCGATGCTTCTGATTAAGCATCAGGTGGTGTTCTCATGCAAAATGATCGTGTCATTGCTTTTGATAGTCGAAAATTTTCAGCAATACAAATGCGATACCCAGTATATGATAAGGATTTTTTGGCTGTTGTACATGCTTACTGCACTTGGAAACATTACCTTCTTGGCACAGATTCAGTGGTTAAAACAGATCATCAGTCTTTAACGTATATTTTTACTTAACCAGTGATGAATCCTCGTCAAGGAAGATGGGTTGAATTTCTGGCAAATTTTCACATGGTGATTCAGTATATGCATGGTCTACAAAATGTGCTAGTAGATGCTTTGAGCCGCATGCCTCAAGCAACCAATTTTGCCATAACAAATGTGCAGATGGAACTTCTTGTGTGTTTCAAGAATGAATATTTGACAGACAAAGACTTTGGAGATGTTTTTCGAGCCCTCAAATCTCTAAGTCCCACTCCGTCAGAGATGAATATGTTTACAGCATATACAATAGTGGATGAGTTACTCTACTACATGGATCGTATTTGTGTTCCACACAAAGGCTCTTTGAGGAAGATTTTGATACAGGAACATCATGAAGTACCTTTTACTGCACATCCTGGAATTAACAAAACATATCGGCTTTTGTCAGCAACATATTTTTGGCCGTAGACGCAAGCAGATGTTATTAAGTTTGTGAAAGCTTGTCACTCATGTTAGATCATGAAAGCTTCTCGACAGTTACCTCAATGTTAGGTGCAGCGGAATGATTGTTTGCGCTTTGCTCAAGATGAGTGCTCCGAACTGTGCTCAAGGTTCCTTTTGTTCTTATAGAAGGGAGAGCCTTCCGTTCTTAATGAGAGAATGCTATGATCACAAACAAAGTGAATGGACACTGTGCGTGTAAGTGAATGAGACTGAGAGATAGAGAGAAGAGAGATACGACACCAGAGACGTTGTAAAACCCTCCTCCGAAGGCCCCACTCTCATCGGCGAGAGTGGTCTACTTTTTGATTGCACAAAGTGGTACAATGCGTATGCAATGGACTGATGCAACTTGGACTATGCTGATGACGACGACAATGATGACGACGACGACTTGATGGTTGAAGTCTGTGGTCTTCTATCTGCTGATTTCGGGATTGTTTCGGTGGCTGAAAATGATTGTGTTGGCTGCGTTTTTGTGGCTGAAAATGGAGGTCTTCTGCAATGCTTCAAGGCTGAATTGTCTGTTGTCCAATAGGGCTGAAAACGCTGCTCCTCTGTTGCGGCATGGCTGAAAATCAAAAACGCTGGCAGATCTGGGAGCTTTTAGCAAAAACGCTGGTTCACCTGATGTCTTAGGCTGAATTTGCAAGTGCAATGACTCCAAAACGCTAGTGATAGGCTGAAGTCAGAAACGCTAGGTAACTGGGAATGCTTGGCGATGATGCAATCTGAAAAACGCCAGGAGTTGGGGAGTTGTTGGCGATATGAAAAATGAAAACGCTGGCTGATGTGTATGGCGATGTTGGAGACCAAAAACGCCAGGGGGTTCCTGCTGGGGTCCTGTTGAGAAGGTGCCTGTTGAGCATGTGCTCCTGCTGCCTCTTCTGCCAGAAAGTGCTAACTTGGGTTTGCTTATATATTAACTTAGCAAAATTGCCCTACCTACCTTTGTTGGAAAGTCACTTAAAAATAATAAGTGAAAATACCAAAAATAGGGAAAATAGGCTAAATGCACTGGAAAATTCCCCTAACTGAATGTGATGGATTCTGAAGGGAATACTGATGATTATGTTGTGTGCAACTAGAGGATATGCATCTATGCTAAGTGACTGGGCATGCACGGTCTACAAATAGACTCACAAAAGTGCCATATCAGTGCTAATCTAGACTGACTGGATTGACTGAACCCTGATCATGCTGTAGCTTGTCCACGGACACATAGGGTTGGATGTGTCAGATGACATCCCCTCCTTTTCAAAGTGAGGTACTAGTACCGAACTGTATGGCGTCGCGGGAGATCGCCAATAGTATCCGGAATCTTGGAAGGGACTCTTCGTTGGCCCACTCTGATGTGTGGGTCGTGTGGTACTTGAACTTCATAAAGGTTTGCAACGCTTGCTTCTTTGGGCCGCGCCGAAAGCGACACACAGTCTTCTGTGGCTCCTTCGATGCTTCAACTTCGTATAGAGTCGTGCTTCTTCCATCTTCAAGAATCTCCATGGCTGAAAATTCCTGAACCCATTTCCAACACAAAACCATGAACATACCCATTCCATGTAAAGTCAAGGGAAAAAATCTTGTCTTCTCTAAAGACCGTGAATGCAATGTAGATGAACATAGAGACGGAGTGACAACCGGTTCATCAAACACATGCAAACAATGAGATCGAATCTTCCTCTTTTGATCTAAAGCAATCAACTGTGGCAATTCAAAACGGAAATGCCCATGCTTAGTGCTCATACTTTCATGTGCTGGTTCGAAAACAGTGTCATGCCAAGGAAGAGACATGGAATGTGACTTCCTTACATACATACCTTTCAGCTTTTTCAGCTTTTCATGAAAAAACCGCATACATTCGTGCTCATCCATGAGAGAAACGTGCTCAACATACAATATGCCATGCCTAGGAAAAGGGATCACATAACGATATTGACTAAAATACAGGAAACCGTCACGAATGAAACACTCGAACAATGCGTGCGTATCAATCATGCGAACACATAATACTTTCTGTAAGGGTTCTTTGGACCTAGGCTCGAGAGCCAAGATCGGTTCTTCGTGATTGATCGAATCTGCAACGAGGTTAGCTTTGCTAGAAAAAGCATCCACTAACACATCGTCCTTGTGAACAATCACATCATCTTCATGCAAATCATCATGCTTGTGAGGAATCACATCTTGATCATGCAAAACATCATGCTTGTCATTGTCATCCAAACCATCATGCAAATCATTATCATTCAAATCATCATGCTTCTCATAAGCATGCAAATTTTGTGTATCATGCTGTGGAGAAAAAGAGACTGAGAGAGTCTCCTTCTCCTGAATCCTTTCAATCTTGTCCTGCATATTAGCAATGAGAGATGGAGAATGAGCAATATCCTCTCCATGAATGACAATAGGAGAACCACTTGTGGCATTGAGACTTATAGTGTTAGTCATAAAATCTATGAGAGCGTCATTATCACGAAACCATGGAATGCCCAAAATCATATCACATCCTGAGAGAGGAGAAACAACAAATCTTCTAGTGAAGGCAGTCTGTTGAATTGCAAACAACACATCAAGGCACTCCTCCGTGATGAGAGCGTCCATACCGGGATGAAAGCCAGAGACCTCGATAGGAGATCTCAGACTAACTTCGAGGCGGGCTCTCTCAACAAGAGAGGAACTGATCACATCATGCATACTAGCTGGGTCAAACAATATGACAAAACGGTGCCCCGACGTACGACCATAACATTTAATGAGAGAATCATCAATGGGAGGGTCCTGAGAAACTTGGGGCACACTCGTGTTATCATTCATTGCATTGATAGAGGAAGTGGGTGTTGTGGGTTCTTTAGATTCATTCGATTCAAGCTTAGGACATGTTCTTTTTATGTGACCCTTAATGTGACAATGAAAACAACGACCTTCCTTAGAATAGTGCTTTGCTCTTCCGACATGATATATCCTCCTACAATTCCTTGTGCTTCCTTTTTATATGGAGTAAGCTTAGGTTTAGCAATTGTGTTAGCCTTACCCTTAGATTCATTGGAAGAATTCTTTGCTGACAGACTGTTAGAAGATTGGTTAGAAGAGTTATCATTCTTACCATTCTTACCGTTCTTACCGTTCTGAGGGTTCTGAGAAGTCTGCAAGGTACTTGTGGAAGTCTTGTTCTCCTTAGGCTTTCCCTTGTTGTGCTTCATTTCTTGTGCGTGAGCAATCACTACCGCCTTGTTGAGATCTATTGGATCGAAGACTTCTACATCAAACTTGATATAGTCGTCTAATCCAAAGAGAAAAGTCTCTTTGCGCTCGTCATCCGATTTTCGTAATTGAGTACCTAGCTGCAAAACACGATTAGAAAAAGACATAACCGGCATACATTTTGCTTAAGAGAGCGCCAATCGTCCTTCAATCGTGCGAGATACTGAGGTGGCATAAACTGCGCCTTGAGCTTGTCTTGGAAATCAGCCCAATTGAAGGAAAGGGGCGTGAATCCGTCGGCTTCCTCTAGGTGCGCGGCTAGCTGTGTCTCTTGCCATGCGTGGTACCAATTGATGGCATCACCGGCAAGGTACATAACTGCCGTCAAAACTTTGCTATTTCCTGTCTTCTTAGTTGTCGCAAAATAAGCATTAAATTGATGCAACCAAGAATGAATAACGGTAGCATCCATCTTACCGTCATACTTACTAAAAGTCAACTTCTTTGTGACTGGATGGTTGGAATCCGCATCGTGGCTTGCGTCACTTGATGAACTCACACGATCTTTGGGTGGTTCGGTCTTCGAGGCAAGTACTTGGGAAAGCAATTCTTGAGTGCGTAGCTCCCTTTGAGCTTCACGCTCGGCCTGCCTTTTTTCTTTTCGTTCATTTCGTTCATCGCGCTCGCGTTCGAAAGCAAGGCGATTGGTTTCTTGCTGTGCCAACACAACTCGATTCGCTTCTAAAGTAAGGCGAGTCGCTTCTTGTTGTTGTAGTGCGTTTCTTTCATTTCGTTCCATCGTAATGCGAGTCGCCTCTTGTTGTGCCAGCATCATGTCCATCATTGACTTGACCATCATCTCCATAGGAGTTAGAACAACTCGTGGTGTAGATGGTCGGGGGAGGGTTGGGAAAATCTCCTGGTGGGGAGAATCCTTCATTGCCTGTCCCATGCTCATCACCTGTATGCGAAGTATCCATTCCGCTTCGGGTGACGACCATGCACTATGATCTTTGGTTCTTAAGTTCATGAGGAACTTGGGTTCTTGAGGGTCTTGGGTTCTTGAGGTTCTTGAGGTTTTCTTTCGCTTGCAAATCACGTTGGAGAAGGATCTTCTCTTCACCCGAGTTCTACTCTTTTCCACGGGCGCACCCCTTGGCGGCCTTGCGCTCACACCAAGGTTGCTTTTCCCACCTCATGTCGATTGGCCGGCCGCTAAGTGCACGGTCCGCTCTCAATGAGGCTGGACAAGCCCTTCTTTCTTGGGATTCCTGTCACTCTTCAACAAAACAGGATTGGGAATCGACACGCCCAAGCGAACTTGGGTTCGTGCGACCTCAACAAGCAAAAAAATTCTTGTGGTTTTTTGCTTGAGTGATACAGAACACTGCCAAAGCTCTGATACCAATGTTAGGTGCAGCGGAATGATTGTTTGTGCTTTGCTCAAGATGAGTGCTCCGATCTGTGCTCAAGGTTCCTTTTGTTCTTATGGAAGGGAGAGCCTTCCGTTCTTAATGAGAGAATGCTATGATCACAAACAAAGTGAATGGACACTATGCGTGTAAGTGAATGAGACGAGAATAGAGAGAAGAGAGATACGACACCAGAGACGTTGTAAAACCCTCCTTCGAAGGCCCCACTCTCGTCGGTGAGAGTGGTCTACTTTTTGATTGCACAAAGTGGTACAATGCGTATGCAATGGACTGATGCACCTTGGACTATGCCGATGACGACGACGGTGACGACGACGACGACTTTGGCTGAAATCTGTGGTCTTCTATCTGCTGAATTTCGGGACTGTTTCGGTGGCTGTAAATGACTGTTTTGGTTGCGTTTTTATGGCTGAAAATGGCGGTCTTCTGCAATGCTTCAAGGCTGAATTGTTTGCTGTCCAATAGGGCTGAAAACGCTGCTCCTCTGCTGCGGCATGGCTGAAAACCAAAAACGCTGGTTCACCTGATGTCTTAGGCTGAATCTGCAAGTGGAATGACTCCAAAACGCTAGTGATAGGCTGAAGTCAGAAATGCTAGGTAACTGGGAATGCTTGGCGATGATGCAATCTGAAAAACGCCAGGAGTTGGGGAGTTGTTGGCGATATGCAAAATGAAAACGCTGGCTGATGTGTATGGCGATGTTGGAGACCAAAAACGCCAGGGGGTTCCTGCTGGGGTCCTGCTGAGAAGGTGCCTGTTGAGCATGCGCTCCTGCTGCCTCTTCTGCCAAAAAGTGCTAACTTGGGTTTGCTTATATATTAACTTAGCAAAATTAGCCTACCTACTTTTGTTGGAAAGTCACTTAAAAATAATAATTGAAAATACCAAAAATAGAGAAAATAGGCTAAATGCACTGGAAAATTCCCCTAACTGAATGTGATGGATTCTGAAGGGAATACTGATGATCATGTTGTGTGCAACCAGAGGATATGCATCTATGCTAAGTGACTGGGCATGCACGGTCTACGAATAGACTCACAAAAGTGCCAGATCAGTGCTAATCTAGACTGACTGGACTGACTGAACCTTGATCATATTGTAGCTTGTCCACGGACACATAGGGTTGGATGTGTCACGTGACACGCAAGGTTTACTTCAACCTTTACCCGTGCCTAACATAAGATGGGAAAGTATCAGCATGGATTTTATTACCACTTTGCCTCGATCCCCTGAAGGCAATGCTCAAATTCTTGTGGTAGTTGGCGCATTTTATACCTTGCAAGAAAATAGTTTCTGCTCCGGATGTTGCAACATTGTTCGTACAACATACTTTCAGATTGCATGGATTAGCAAAATCCATCATATCCGATAGAGATCCAAAGTTTAGAGGACATTTCTTGTTAGGTGTAGCGGAATGATTGTTTGCGCTTTGCTCAAGATGAGTGCTCCGAACTATGCTCAAGGTTCCTTTTCGTTCTTATGGAAGGGAGAGCCTTCCGTTCTTAATGAGAGAATGCTATGATCACAAACAAAGTGAATGGACACTGTGCGTGCAAGTGTATGAGACTGAGAGATAGAGAGAAGAGAGATACGGCACCAGAGACGTTGTAAAACCCTCCTCCAAAGGCCCCACTCTCGTCGGCGAGAGTGGTCTACTTATGATTGCACAAAGGCGTACAATGATGATGCATGGACTGATGCAACTCGTGACTATGTCGGTGACGATGATGAAGACTTTATGGCTGAAATCGATGCTCTTCTATTTGCTGTCCCCAAGGAGTCTATGGCTGAAAATCTGGGAGAACTGGGGGTTGAAATCTACAAACTTTGGGGCTGTTTTCATATGGCTGAGGCTGCGTTTTGAAAATGCTGAAAAACGCTGAGTAATGCTGCTATGAGGCTGCGTTTTTGCTGCTGTACCTTGAGGGCTGCAAATGCTGGTTAGCTCCGGCAACAGGGTACTGAAAACACTGATTGTTCCTACGACTGAAAGCTGAAAAACGCTGCTCCTCTTGAGGGCTGAATCGCTGACTGTAGAGGGCTGAAAAATGCTATTTGTAGAGGGCGATAGCAAGAGGCTAGAGTCGGAGACTGCGGTAATGTGCTGCTCTTGAAAACTCCAGGTTGCCAGAGAAGATGGCGATGATCCAAGCTGAAAACGCTGAGGCTGATGTGTGGCGAGGATGGGGACCAAAAACGCTAGGGGTTCTTGCTGGGGTTCTACTCAGAAGGTGCCTGTTGAGCATGTGCTCCTATTGCCTCTTCTGCCAGAAAATGCTAACTTGGGTTTGCTTATATATTAACTTAGCAAAATTGCCCTACCTACTTTTGTTGGAAAGTCACTTAAAAATAA
This sequence comes from Adiantum capillus-veneris, assembly GCF_014529385.1. Lineage (NCBI taxonomy): Eukaryota > Viridiplantae > Streptophyta > Polypodiopsida > Polypodiales > Pteridaceae > Adiantum > Adiantum capillus-veneris. The sequence goes on from NC_140959.1 coordinate 123,134,737, forward strand.
TAAGTGAAAATACCAAAAATAGGGAAAATAGGCTAAATGCATTGGAAAATTCCCCTGATGGAATCTAATGGATTCTGAAGGGAATACTGATGATCATGCTGTGTGCATCAGGAGGATATGCATCTATACCAAGTGACTGAGCATGCACGGTCTACGAATAGACTCACAAAAGTGCCAGATCACTTCTAATGTAGACTGATTGGACTGACTGAACCCTGATCATGCTATAGCTTGTCCACGGACACATAGGGTTGGATGTGTCACGTGACATTTTTGGACATCACTATTCAAATCTCTTGGAACCAATCTATTGTTCAGTTCAGCCTACCATCCTCAAACAGATGGTCAAACAGAAAGAGTGAACCAAATTTTAGAAGAGATGCTTCGACATTACATTCAGACTCGATTAGCATCTTGAGAGGATTATTTGCCACTTGTGGAGTTTGCTTATAATAACTCTCCTCATTCGGTAACTCGAATGACACCATTTCAAGCAGCATATGGGCATACTCCTCTTGTGCCTACGAACTTCGTTCTTCAACACAAAGTAGCGTTAGCAGATCAATTGGTTCAAGAAATCCTTCTATAGATTCGAGATAAATTGCTACACGTTCAACAAAGTTATCAGAAGCAGGCAAATAAGCATCGTCGATATGCAAAATCTAAAGAAGGTGACTCGGTCTTATTGTATGTAGCACCTCATCGCTATAAAGCAGTGAAGTCAGTCTTCCCAAAATTGCGACCTCGCTTCTATGGACCTTTCAAGATCATCAAGAAGAATTCAGTCCTCAGCTACAAGTTCGAACTTTCGCCTTCATGGGGAAAAGTTCATCCAACTTTTCACATTGCCTGGCTCAAACAGTAAATTCAAGGAGATTCGCCTGTTACAGACTTATCTTCTTATGTGCCATAAATTGAAGATGAACACATTATTCTTGTCCCACAAAAGATTCTCAATGTTCGTCAAAAAGAAACTAGAGAAAAGATCATAACTGAATTTCTTGTTAAGTGGATGGACTTAGATGATTCAGATTCTACTTGGCAAACTGATGAAGAAATGCAACAATACCCTCACCTCCTCCAAGAATTCTTCGACAAACGGCAGACTTTCATTTGACACATGGGTTTTATTTAAGAGGGAGGGAAGGTCACGTTTGTGACTTAACTACATTACAATACTTACTCATTGATACAGATACGTGAAGTGCCATGCCAAGGAGGACCCCTGCGCTTGGATGGTCACACCCCTTCGCCCAAAAGACGTGCCTCTTCGCCAAAAGCCACACTCCTTCGACAACTGGTCACACCCCTTCGCTGTACGGGTGCGACTCTTCACCCAATGGTTGCAGCTCTTCGCCGAAAGGATGTGTCTTTACATCTAAAGTCATGTCTCTTCACCATGAGACGTGTCTTTTCATTTATGTCTCTTCGTCTCCTATATAAGGAGCTCTTGTATCACACTTTCAATCAATCAATCAAACACAGAGTCTTCTGAGTCTTTCTTTGAGTTCAATTCAGTTTCTTAAGTCTTAATCATGAGTTTAAGTACTTAATAAAGGATTAGTACCTAGAATCCTCACAACGTGTGGCAGTAGCATCGGAGCAGTGCTAATGCAAGATGGACGGGTAGTGGCTTATGAAAGCCGAATTTTGCAAGGGCCAGAGAGGACTATGCAAGTCTATGAGAAAGAGCTCTTGGCCGTGATTCATGCGCTTTCCAGTTGGAAGCACTACCTCTTAGGTGCTGATTTTGTTGTCCAAACAGATCATCAGACCTTGCAATACTTCTTGACACAGTCAAAGTTATCCGAAAAGCATATGCGATGGGTAAACATTCTTTCCATGTTCTACTTCTAGATTATGCATGTGGAAGGCAAGAAGAATGTTGTGGCTGATGCGTTATCAAGGAAGCCACAAATTTCAGCTATGTCAATTCCCTATCATCATGAGTTAGATGACATGAAGGAACAATATGCTATGGATGAAGATTTTGCAAGGATCTTTGAACAGTTGCAAGAGGAGCAACATCATGAGCACTACCTCCTCAGAGATGGTTTTATGATGATGCATGGCAGACTTTGTGTTACTAGACCATTGTGACATAAGGTCATGGAAGAGAGTCATGTCCCACCGTATGCAAGGCATCGTGGTATTGATGCGATAGTTAAAGTGGTAGAGACATTCTTCTATTGGCCTACCTTGAGGAGAGATATGGATGCCTTTGTGCAAACATGCATAATTTGCCAAAGGGTCAAGTTTTACAGGCAAAAGGCACAAGGGTTGTTACAAACCACTGCCGATTCCGGATAAGCCATGGGAAATCATTGCTATGGACTTTATCTTTGCTCTTCCAAGAACGCCAACAGGGAATGATGGCATATGGACCATTATCTGCAGGTTCAGCAAGCAGGCCTATTTTATCCCTATCAGGAAGAAGATAAAATGTGATCAGATGGCACGTTTGTTTATGTACAATGTGTTTAAGTACCATGGTATGCCACAATCGATTGATAGTGATCGTGATCCTCGCATGACTAGTTTGTTTTGGAGAGGATTGTTTGAGAACATGGGCACTATGCTCAAGTTCTCGTCTTCGTTTCATCCACAAACTGATGGACAATCGGAAGAGGCTAATTCTACTGTCTTAGATCTGTTGAAATGTTATGTGTCAGATAATAAGGGCAAGTGGAAACAGTATTTGCCTATGCTTGAGTATGGGTACAATAATACGGTGCATTCGTCAACTGGCAAAGCACCTTTCGAGATTGTTGAAGGCGGCAAAAAGTTCCTCCCATTTTGCAAACAAAGGACAAAATCTTTGAGGCAGATCGATATGTTGAGAACATGGATGAAATGTATAAGAAAATTAAAATTGCCTTGGAGAAGACTCGGGCAAAGCAAAAAAAGGCTGTTGATCGTCACCATCGTGAATTGTTGTTATCAGTTGGTGATTGGGTTCTGTTAAGGTTCGAAAAGGCAAGGTTAAAGAAGATGAAGGACAAGGAACGGCTGTTTTCTAAGCTCAGTATGCATTACTATGGGCCTTTTCAAGTGCTTGACAAGATCAATGATGTGGCTTACAGGCTGAAATTGCATGATGCGTGGAAGATTCATAATGCGTTTCACGTGAGTCTTCTAAGACCCTTCGTGGGTGATGTGCCAGAAGATATGCCAGATGAGGATCAACCAGAAGTTGAGAAACTTGATGAGATCCTAGTACCTGAGCAAGTTTTGGCACATAACGATAGAAAAGTTAAAGGACAGGTTGCAAGACGCTATTTGGTGAAGTTCAAGAACTATCCGCGTATGGATGCAAAGTGGATGGAAGAGCATGAACTGTCAGAGTCACCAAATGTATTGCAGCTTTACCTTGAAGCCTTTGGGTTATAGCCTACTTATGCCCCATCCCAATGTGTGCAAAGGAGGGGTAATGATAGAGCTAGCACATCAAATGTACATATGAATTCAGTGTAATAGATGGAAATAACAAAAGTATGAAGGTCTCATTAAGTCATTTGTATCTATGTGTACGACCTCTCTTGCGGATACATGCGATGATAAAAGAGTGTTGATAGCACAAGATCATCAGTGGCGTGTATTTATGGTATGCAATCGAGGACGTTTGCGATTTCAAGAGGGGGGTATGTCACGAGGACGTGGCAACTGTTAACTATGTCACTAGGACGTGGCAAAAGCTAACCTCAGTTGTTGGTTTCTTTCCAATGATTTTTGTTTTATTTTTTGAGGCCCTCTTTTTGAAGTAGCAAACGGTCAGACATTGTATGGCCAATGTGAACAGGAGTTTCACCCGCAGACGGAAAGTGGTCGGCATTGGAATTCGTATAGTAAGAGGATGTCTAGGCTCAGAGCAAGATCATGTAGGTCCCCCCGTCCCACTTAGCAAGTTGGTGGATACTAGGAAGTGAACTCAATAAAGGCATAAAGTCAAGGTGGGACTACCAACGGAAAGTATTTGACAGTTGGGCCACATTGCACTTTTGGATGCAGTCCCAATGAGGATAGATGGTCATATGACCAGTGGGAGCCCAACGGAAGCCTTTCCTAAGAATTAGGGAATTGCTATTTTGGGCCATGAAATGTGTTCGCGTCATTACCTTCGGTATGACCAGGGGAACATTTAACAACTCTGCCGCGAAGTCAATTGGGCAACCACTCAGGAGATTTTTAGGCGGCAACCCCGAAACGGGAGATGGCTTGTAATTGCGCCAAGTGGTACTTTTTCATGCACTTGCCTCACAAAGGAAAAAGGGCGTTGAATTTTAAGCTGGGAGAGGGCTCATTTGCTTCCTGTCACAGGTTAAGAGCTATGGAGTGCTTTCTTTCCCTCTCATGTATAGTGTGGTGCTAGGAGTGATGCCCTGTACGCTACACTGCTCTCTCTCCCCCCTACGTTCAGTTATGTGATGCCCCACAAGAGGGCTCTTCATTTGACTGATGTACAACTGTGTGGTTTCATGCTTTTGTGCTGAGGCAAGAGCCTCCTTGAGCAGGAACAGGGGTAGCTAGCTGCTACTCCAAAGCAGGCACCGGTGAGGGTCATAGCCTCACCGTACAGGTGCGAATTCAGCGCTGTGTATGCTCTGTAAATTGATTGTTTTTCAGCCATACGGACGCCAGAACCCCTTGGATTTGTGCCCCATTGGCAGAGGACAGCTAGGGGACTGTTTGGGGCTAAATACAGAGCAAAAACCAGTAAATACAGCGTGCTGAATTTACTGTTTTTGGGCAGGAATTAGAGGGTATACGTCAGTGGAAGTGAGTTCCAGCAGGGGAATTGGTTTCGCGCAAGTTTTGGCGTTGTTATGTTGCCGAAATTTGGCCAAAACTAGTAGTATCTAGCAGGATACAGGTAAAGGATTTTCAGGACTCTACTTTGTAATTTACCCTCTCAAAGTAAAAAGAAATACGGAAAGGGGTGCCAATTTTGGGGCCTAGAGGTTGTCGGCGTTGGCTCGGGGCATTCTAGCTTCCGAGCCGTTTGTGTACTTAAGTGTTAATTCCCGTCACAGGTTTCCTTCGCACGTTCTCTCTGTGTGTGTCTAAAGTAAAGAATTTTGGGTGAAGGCCAAAGTCTACCGCCCCATGGGCCGGTTTCATAGTATCTCCTTACTTTCTTGTACAATCTTTAAGAAGCTAGCCACTGAGAGGTCGCTATCAAAAACTCGACAGTTCCGAGCCTTCGAGATGTTGCTGAAAAAACAGCAACTGACAATTTGAGTACAAATTAGAATTGCTGGAGCCTGGACTTCGAAATTGTTTCCCACCTAGACATAGATCCTTCTTGAAAAAACGAATCTTCCACGTTCTTTGTATCCATTTGCACACCTTCCCTGGCAGGCCTCTAATCGCTGGGCGTTCCATGAAGAGGTGGACGAGGTCTTCGCTAGCCAATCTGCACCATGAGCATCTATCGGACCCGATACCACTTGCTTGAATCTTGACACTGTGTTTATCGTGCTTTCTTGGATCGACGTGCGTTCTTCAAGTATCTTTATTGTGCCTAGGAGGTTGCGATTAATCTTGTTAACGGTCTCGCACATTTCTTCTTTGCATTTTTGAATGGAATCCTCCATAGGGTCGTCTTTGCCACTTTGCTTATGGCATTTGTTTACACTCTCCATGTCATCCATACATGTGCACTCCGCATATATCCACAATCTGTGCACTTTCTGGAATTTCTTAACTGCAATCTGAAATTCTGAAATTTCTGAACTTGTGTGCAGTTTCTGCAGCTGAAATTTTGAGCTTTTCTGAAATTTCTGAACTCGGGTATTCTGCAGCTGAAATTCTGGAAATTTGCTGACGTGATAGAGAAAAGGGAGGTAGGCGAGGGGTTGGGAGGGAGAGAGGGTGGCCCGGGGGGGTTTCTCTCTTCTCTCTCTCGGGAGACCTGGGAGTGGGAAGGCGGCAGGGAGGTGGGAGGGGCGCAGGAGAGCAGCACGACAGAGGGGGGTGTGAGGGCAGGGGGAAGCAAGCGCGACAAAGAGGGAGAGGAGGCGGGGGAAAGGGCCGCGCGTCGGGATTTGAAGGGCCGGGAAGGACAGCACGTCAGGTGGGTGGGAGGGGTAGGAAGGCAGTGCGACAAGGGGTGGGAGGGGCAGGGAGGTCAGAGAGAGAGAGAGAGAGAGAGAGAGAGAGAGAGAGAGAGAGAGAGAGAGAGATCTGAACCAACCAACCTTGGCACTGAATTAGATGATTTATAATGGGGGCTTTGGGTAGCTCAACATCCGCCACGTGTCTCTCTCTCTCTCTCTCTCTCTCTCTCTCTCTACCTTTGATTCTCTCTCTCTCTCTCTCTCTCGTCCGGAGGATGGGTCACACTCGTAATTAAAAGACATGACTGTGTAGGTTGTGGCTTTGATGGGTGTAGATGGTTACTTGATAGTCACCTTTTATTTGTCTGCAATGCTGATGACATCATAGTGAATTGATGGTTATGTGACATGTCCATGTGTTACATGCAAGTGCAAAGGCATTTTTGCATATTTTGAGGCTGTGCTCCTAGTTTGACTTTTATCTCGAGTTTGTATTGGCACTATTGATCTGCATGTAGCAATGTTCTGTCTCGGTAGATTGTTGCATGTGTACCGCTGATTTTAATTGTGCGTGCTTGTGTCTCTGCACAAATTGGCATGTATAGGTTGATGTTTATGCATGCATGGATGTAAGGTGATGATGTGTAATATGTGGGTCTTGTGGTCAAACAGACTCTTATTTTCCTCTTCTTTTCTCCACAAATGTGCATGCTGGCCTTGGAGATAATACTAGATTGATCATGCTCTAGGTTTTTTGAATGTAGCTATTTATCGTCATTTATCTAGGAATTTGTTTGCTTTGTGTGTGTTCAAATTTTCTGCCTTTCACTATATTGGGAGTTTGACAGAAGTGGGTATTTCAAAAAAAATGGAGCAGACGCCAAAAGCAAGGATCTCACCAGCCGAAGGCAAGATGAGAAAGAGTGGATTCAGTACAGACAAGCAATTAGCAAAGTGATAATTGATAGTGGCCTTCCGGCATATGCCTTCTATGACCTACGAGGCAATCACGATAAGTTTGGTGTCCCAAAGGCTGGCAGTAGGCTTGATTATTTTTCCAAGTACAGTATGAGTTCGCTGAGGAACAGAACGAGGAATGTTCAGAGTATCACTCTTAAGGTGAGCCTGTGCTTTTGAAAATCATGTCATGGTATAGTTCTTGGAAGAGTTTTAAAGTTGAACACTTACTGTAAGCTCTACCAATTTGTCACTTTATGGGATGTTTGCAGCTCAGTATGTCATTGTTTTAAGGGAAATTTACCAAAATGCCCCTGAAATTTGTAGAAATTCACAAAATATCCCTCAAATTTCTGAAATACCCAGTATACCCTTCTAACTTATTTGGATGGATTGCCCCAGTTTTTGCACAGTTAATCTTTTTGACAATATAGTCTATCTTTAGGTGTCTTAGACAAAACTATTTGCCAATGAGCTCACAAATAGACACATCAATGTCTAAAAATAGTGAACGATTGCATCTTGAGAGCTGTAGCGCGGATAGTGTGTCGTGCTCTCTACAGTGGGTGCTCCTCAGTGCAATGTGCGTGACATCTCACTCAAAACAGAATGGAAACACAGGAAACAATAGATAACAGCAAATCAACACAAGAGACACAACAGAAGACCAGAACATATAGACTCGACTATCTCAAAGGAACCGGTACAGACTCTGGCGTGGCAGCACACTCAGCTCCAACCCAGAACTCACGGGTACAATGGGGGTGTCGAGGCTCACATGTGCAGGGATGGTGCAAACGTGCTGTGTATAGACTCACTACTCTAGACGACGACGTTGGACCGTATATGAAGAAGATGATAATCATGACCCAACAACTACTACTCATATGTACAACCATAAAGAGCCACCAACGACTCATAAATGTCAGCCACCTAAGTCTATCCCCAAACTGAGTGGTGGTGGTGACCTGGCCACGATGTTCACCGTCCGTATCCTTGCCACGTGTCACTGCCCAGCCCAGAGAGTCCGTCCAGTGTGAACCAGACCAGACCAATTGTACTAACTGTGTGTCCTGTGAAAGTGACACTGTAGCCTGCTACAGATTGCCCGCCACAAGACCGCTCACCATCTCGGTGAGAGAAATACTGAAAAACTGTGAAAGAAAACTACTAGGTACTGCATATGTACAATGGTGAGCTCCTGAATCTGTCATCCAAGAGATAGAGTTGTGGCCACTGCTGCACTTGAAGTATCAGACTCTGGAGGTGGAGCCATTAGATCGATGGCAAAACTCTAGACTCTATGAGTGCTCTCCACAAACCGACTCTCAGCAAAAGGAGCAGCCACCTGCTGCTCGGCGGATGGGAGTACTTGGCCCGAAGTGTACTGAGGCCGTCGACTCGCACACCCATGTCGATGTGCGCCTGCGATGCCGTCACAAGAAGCCGTCTATGAGAATGACATGTGTGATAAGGAGCCAAAGGTTCTAGGTTGCTGAAATCCCTGAGGGTAGTAGTCAAACTGCTACTGTGATGGAGCACCTCCCCAAACTGTCGGTGACTATACTCTCCATATCCAATGGGCGTCTGTACTGATCTAGGGGGACGAACCCACCCTTATCCCATGGTAGCCTGAGGTTGCTGTTGAAACCCATGTACCCTTGGACTAGCATATCCCAAAATCCTTGCATTCGAGCTTTGAGGTCATCAATTATCTGGGACTTTACATGCAAAGCCTTACGCAAGGTGAAAATGGTAGCATCTCTATCAGCAATGACACTCTCTACAACTCGCAAGCAGCCTTCCATGGCCGCATATGTGGCGGAGCGCTTCTGGTGGGTAGTTGCTAATTTCTCGGAACCAAGTTCAATCATTGCAATAGCATTTCTTGACTCCTGCAGGTTCTCTTGAGAGATTTTGAACAACGAGGTAGAGTCTGTTCCACTGGAAGAATCAGTAGTAGCACCTGGAGGTGTGGAGTGGCCCAAGAGGCACTGCAGTGGATGTCATGGTGACAGCGGTAGCAGGTTCAATGGGTGAGCTGGAGATGGGAGAGAATGACGAGGGTACTACAGGTGGTGAGAAAGGTGTGGTAACAGTGGCAGCAGTATAGACGGGAGCAGTAGGGAGAGGTACCTAGGGGAGAGAGATCGCCTCAGTAACAGGAGTGGGCGTATCAAGAACAGCGGAGCTTCTGACGGCCTCCGACAGTGTAGAGAGGGGGACGTAGGTAGAAGAAGGACGTCGTGGAGGATGCGTCACCCGAGTCTGGCTCTTTGAAAATGGTTGAGGTCGTAATGTCTCTGCCGTATCTTTTACCACTTTGATCATCTGTGCCAAGAGACTTTCTTTTTGCTTGTGGTGGCAATATTGCATCCTCATCCACTTCAAGAGGGTTGATGCGGATGTTTATCACCCAAGCCAGTAGTGGCGCGGCAAAACATTGGAAGCTAGATTGAGGTGACTGTACTTGTGCTCTAGACCTTTTTGCCTTGGTTTGCAATGATGTAAGGAGGATCTGATAAAACCCACAAGGTATGTTCTTAATTAGATAATAAAGACCATCACATTGTGGGAATGTGGTAGGTACTTCGCAGTTCCCCTTTGGTCCTTGAGCATCTCTCACTAAAAAATAATATCTGAATACTGCTAAGAGAGCTTTGTGATACTGCAGATTCCGATGATCGGGTTCGAACAATGCCTTGCATGCTTGTGTGGTATCAGCTTTGGAGAGCTTTGAATAAGACCTAGTACTCGGCTGCAAGGAGGGAAAGTTGGTCATCCCCATTGCATGTCCTAGACGTGCCGCTGTCAAAGTGTGTCCTCTGACTTTGGGAAAAATTTTCAGCATTTCATGAATCATGCCGACTGTATGTCATCAGGATGGATAGCTTTAGCTAGCAATTTGACACCCAAGTCCAATTGGTCCTGTGAGAGAACATCTATAAGAGATGGCTTGGGCTGCTACATGTGATATTGAGTGAAAACTTTGTTTTGTGTTTTGTTTTTTCAGGCCTTGCAGCTTCATGACTGATCATGTGACTCATGACTTTCCTTTTCCCTATTGGATCCTTCTCTTGTGCACTTGAGCTATCATTGTCTGAGCCGCTACCACTGTCTGAGTCGGAGCTGGAATCTGCATCTGATGCCGAGGCCTTGTAACTTTCGTTAGATGGAGCACTGGATGTCGTATCCATGACCCCATGGCTGCTAGGTTCTGATTTCGTTTGAGTTTCATAATTAGCATGCTTGTGTGGTTGATTCCTTTTCCTCCGCAGCAATTTTTTACCTCTTGCCATAGCCACTGATTGTGTGCAGAGAGGTCCTGAGAGCTGAGTTGATCGTGCAAAGCACTGCGAACAGGGCCGAGGATCTAGATATTTTCTCAAGCGACAACAGAGAAAGAGAAAGACAGACGGATGAGGAAGTCAAACATCCAATCCAGTGCCCCTTCAGACTCGTAAATCTCTGATCGCTACACCTGTGCAGACAGAGCACACACGCCTGCAGTGACAACACACGCTTGGATAGGGCGAGAGGGGAGAGATGAAGGTGGATAAGGCCGAGGAGGGACGAGGAGTGTGTAGGGGATGATCGGGTATAGGGGACGAGTGGCGAGGGGTTAGGGGCAAGAGCGATCGATTAGATATGGTGAGGGGGTCGAGGGTAGGTAGGGAGGCGAGGGCTAGATGGGGGGGTGGGTAGGGGGCGAGGGGTAGATAGGGAGAGGGGGGAGAGGGTAGGGGGACAGGAGAAAGGGGGTTTTCAAAAAAAAGTGATGGACGGGTAGGGAGCAAGGGGGCACAGTGTGTGTGTGTGTGTGTGTGAGAGAGAGAGAGAGAGAGAGAGAGAGAGAGAGAGAGAGAGAGAGAGAGAGAGAGAGAGAGAGAGAGAGAGAGAGAGAGAGATTTTATTGTGCTGGCAAAATAGAAAAATTGTATCTGCTTCTCCTTTCAACTAGGATGTGGGCGATCCGAATAGTTAGAGCAAACTTGCGTGTGTGTGTGTGTGTGTGTGTATAGAGAGAGGGGGAAGTGGAATCAATGAACGGAGGAGGGCATCAAGAGGGAAGCATGCTGAAAGAGCGTTACAAAGAGATCGCACAAGAAAGGCAAAGAAATAATGTGTGTGTGTGAGAGAGCGCACCATAAGACAGAGAGGGGGAGGGAGATGCAGCAGAGTAGGTTTTAACGTCCTAGGAACAATACCATAAAATCAAAGATCTATTCGACAAGAGTTGAACCTCGGACATTGAAGAAATCCACAAGGGTAGAGAGGCAGTAGAGACAGAGCAGTAAGGACACTGAGATAGAGATGCCTAGGGATACAGACAGACACAAAGACAGAAACAGGAGGATGACAATCCAATCTATGAGTGAATTCAAATAATTAAAAAGAACAAGTTGGATCATAGTAGGACTCCAAAAACCGAACTATATCAATGAGATGAGAGGGAAATGGATGCACGCAGTAATACAAGGAAAATTTTAAGATAACACCGATTACAACTGAGATGAGAACTGACATGAGGAAGACTTGAGAAGAGGGAAAATGGAAAGCCAGAGAAGCTGAGGACGGGACAGTTATACGGTTGTTGGTGGGAGGGATAACATGACCAGATTTCTAAAGAGTCAGGGCGAGTGATGGCACTTGATTCTGGATCCATTTACCAGTGGCAAGGGAACACCTTCCAGAGTGACTACCTGGACAGCCCCCTGTGGCAACATCTCTTGTACCATGAATGACCCTTGCCAGGCTAGGACCAGCTTCTTGGCTTTTTTCAGATATTTAGCTTGATAGAGTAGCACAAGTGTTCCTTGCGTTATTTTCGGATTTCTGAGATGGCGATCATGCCACGCTTTGCGACAAAGTTGCTCGGCTTGCAGAGCATGTGAAGCTAACATCCTGCTTTCTTCTAACTTTGAGAGATGAGAGGTTTACGGAAGCAATCCCCGCTGTGACGCGAACGCCTCTCACTCTTGCTGAGCCTGAGTTGAACTCATATGGTGCGAGTGCTTCTAGACCGAAAGCTAGCTGGAATGGGGTGTGGTTAGTGGTTGCTTTGAAGGAGGTGCGATAAGCCCAGACTGTGCCGAAGATAGCTTGAGCCCAAGAAGTTGGATGCAGGTGACAAGCTTTCTTGAGAAGCGCGATTAGCACTTTGTTAGTGCTCTTGGTTTGCCCATTTTCTCTGGGATAGTAAGAGCAAGATTTGCAATGAAAAATCTTGTAGTTCGTGAGGAGTGTGGAGATCAGGTCGTTGGCGAAATGACTACCCCGATCACTTGTGATTTCCAAAGGGCACCCAAACTTGCAAAAAATATTTTCATACAAAAATTTTGTGACAGTGGCGGTCGTACAGTCAATGGCAGCCACCACCTCGGCCCACTTTGTTGCATAATCTGTCGCTACCAGGAGATCCTTACGATTGCCCAGTGGAGCAGGTGGAGCAATTGGACCAACAAAGTCCAAGCCCCATCGCTCAAAGGGCAACCACGCCATAGATACCTGCAGAGGGCGATTGGATTGCTTGCTAGGCTTGGGCGCACATCGTTGACAGACATCACAAATCTTGACATGAGCAATAACATCTCTGAATAGATAGGGCCACCATAAGCCTGTTTATAAGATTTTTTGCGCCGTGATGTGACCAGGGTAATGGCCGCCTGTAGGACTGTGTGCATGTTCCAGAATGTGGTCTACTTCATGAGGGGAGACGCACCTGCGTAGCACACCATCTGGCCCAGGTTTGTAGAGCTGTCCGCCAATGAAAGAGAAGGGTTTAGACTTCAGATAGAGTCTTTTTTTTTGCAATGGAGAAGCATTCCGAGGATATAGGCCAGTAGAGAGTAGATGTAACGCATCTCCATATCATTCCGGGGTTGTGTCGACCTTAAAGAGATGACTATCCGGAAAGTCATCATCAACCCCAGTATTGGGCTCACCTGTGTGTACGCGAGAGAGGTGGTCGGCCATGACGTGTCGCTTGCCTGGACGGAGAACTACGTTGAAATTTAATTCTTGGAATATCAGTAGCCACCTCCAGACTCTTTTTGCAACTTGGGGTTTATTCAGAAGATAGCGTAGCGCATGAAGATCCATGATTTTTTTTTTCGAGAAAAAGATCCTTCTATTAGTTAATGAAAGCTGCCCGTAGGGCTACAACCACCTCTGCAAGAGAGGGCTACAACAAACATGATGGGGAGACTCTCTCAATGAAAGAACAACATATATACAATGAGGCTAAATCAAGGGATGGGAGGAGGAAAGAGCCACACAGGTGGTCGGTAGTGCCATCTAAGCACACCGTGGACAATGGTGTAGAAAGGCCCAGGGCGCCAGAGTCGAAGGAAAGCCTCGCGGCGCTCCCGCATGTGGTCGGAGCTACCCTGTAGTCCCTCAAGCTGTCCTCTGAGAGTATGGATCAACTCTAGCCAAAAGTCACGAACAGTCTCTGTTGGCGGCACAGAGTGGGCCTCAAAAATGCGAAAAAAGCGGGCCCGCCAGATGAACCATAGTGTCAGGCCACTGATGAGCTCCCAACACTCCTCTCTCTCATTGCACCACTCTTGTGGAGTAAGCTCTGTAGCAGGCTCGAGTGTAGGACGCCCCCCCTGTATCACTATCATCCTGCTAGTGGAAGATAGCTCAAATTGAAGTGCCAGGCCGTGAGAGTGGACCAAGCCGTTGCCCCCCAAGTGTACTGTCTAGCCGTGGAGAGCGTAGGCATCAGCCGAAGAACTCGTAGCCACACATGCTCGGCCGAGGGACAGTCTCAAAGACAATGACGCTGACTCTCCACCAACTGGTCACAGGTTGCACATGCGGCCGAGAGACCACTATGCACAAGCCAGCTCCCTACTGCTGTAGCTCTGTGTGCAACCAGCCATTGAAACAAAGTGACGCGCCTCGGTTGTCTGGAGTCCCACAGCCTCTGCCAAAAGGCTGCCAAGAACTCGGCTGTGAGGCCCTCCTCCTGCCAATTACGTGCTGCAGCGGGACGGGCCTCTCTCTGTGCTGCAAGTGTATGACGTCCAAGCCGAACAGTGTACTGAAAGAAGGGGACTCCTCGGTGGTCTGCAGAAGAGAAGGGGTCCCTCCATAGCCACTCACCAGGATCCCACTGTACTCGTGCCAGTGGACAACACTCCCAAGCTTTCTCCTGATGGACAGGAGAAGAGGAGCAATCTGCTGCTCGGGAGACAAGTCCAAACCAACCTGACAACCCAAGTACCGGACAGTTCCTGATCAGCCTCTCTACCTGGCTGATACAAGAACTCGAGAAGATCCAGCAGGAAGTGATGTACCACATAGTCGCCAACAACACCTGGTTGGCAACTACTACTCTACCAGCCAGCGAAAGTCGTGCTGAGCTCCACTGTAACAGCTTTCTCCTGATGGACAGGAGAAGAGGAGCAATCTGCTGCTCGGGAGACAAGTCCAAACCAACCTGACAACCCAAGTACCGGACTGCAGTCCCTGGGGGAATCCACCTGAAACCCTCTCGTGGCATCCAATCTGGCACAGGAGCACTACCAACCGAGAAAGCCACTGTCTTTCTCCAGTTGATCAGTGCGCCCGATGCACAACAGAAGGTCTCCAAAGCATGCTCACATCTGTGAAGATTGGCCTCCTGGCCATCTAAGTACAAGGTTGAGTTATCGGCAAACTCAACGTCCAGTAGCTCCTCTCCCCGAATAGGGAGTGCTAAGCCCTGAAGACCAACCTGCTGTGACACCAAAAATCTGCTCATCGCCTCCACATAGAACAGAAAGAGAAAGGGGGCAAGAGGATAACCCTGTCTGACCGAGCGTGTGAGCATGAAGCGCTCACCTCTCCCTCCTGCCAAAAGCACCTGACTGTGAGCCTGTCTGTACAAAGTTGACACCCCACTGATCCAAGCATCTGAGAAGCCCATCCTGCGGAGAGTGCCGTCTAGAAAGTCCCAATCAACTCGGTCGTATGCCTTCTCAAAATCGAGAAGAAGAATCACAAGGTCCTCACCACGGAGCCGTGCTAGGGCAGAAGCTCTCTAAAAGTGGCTGAATCCTCAAACTCAGAGCCTTGGCAAGAATTTTGTAGGCTGAGTTGAGGATGGTGATGGGGCGCCACTGTCGAATCTCATCCAAGGAGCCATCCTCCTTGAGAATGAGGTAGATCAGGCCCTCACTCATGCTTTCAGGCTTCACTCCTGTGTGCAAAATGTACTGAAAAGCACTACAAAGATCTGGGCCAAGCAGGTCCCAGTACTCTAACAAAAAGTTGGGAGTCAACCCATCCTCACCTGGACAGCTACCACGAGGAAGGGCCCTAAGAGCTGTGTGCAGCTCCTCAAGCTGAAGTGGCATCTCTAGCCTCTGGCGCATCTCCTATGTCACAAGACATGGCATCTGTGCCCAAACCTGCTCCCTGCATGCATCCTGCCGCTTTGACTGCGGCTCAGCCGACAATAACTTATGGTAAAAGTCAGTAGCAATTGCACGCATATCCCCGGGCTCACAAGCAACTGACCCATCGGGCCTCCTCAACTGAATGACCTTGGCATGCGAGTGCTGAGGTCCCACTGTCTCAAAAAAAGCACCAGTCACTCTATCACACACTTGAGTCCACTGAGATGCCTGTCGGTGAAAGGCAAACTCATGACGCCTCTCCTCTGTGCTAGCAAGCTCCTGTCGAGCATGTTGTAACTGCTCCTCCAACCATGGACTGTCTGGATGTTGCTCCTGTATCCTCTGTAGTGAAGCAATGCCTCGTCTGAGACGCTGCTCCGCGTCCCTCGTTGCAGCCCGGCAAGCCAGAGACTCCTGGAGAAAAAAATGGCTAATCTGAGCTAGGCCTGAGGCCACTCTGTCAGCAGGAGAATCCTGCCTGTCCATGCCCTCTGTCCAGAGAGCCTCTACCCTCTCTCTGAGTGCTGAGTCCAACAAGACCCTCTCTGGGATGCGAAGCATCGTGCTCCCCATCCTCTGCTTGTCTGCCACTGTGAGGATCACTGGTGCATGGTCCGAGAAGGAGGTCCCTGCCAGGATGCCCACTGACCCTCCCAAGTCACTGAAGTGGTCACTAGTGTAGAAGCGATCTATCCGCGATAGATTCACTCCTTCCGCTCTGTGGTCCGATCGAGAGAAGGCAAGAGTGTCTGGGGGCCTCACAAAACCAGAGTGCTGCCATGTATCCGAGACCCGCAGAGTCATACAAAACCTCTCCCAAGCTGCCAACTCGACTCCATGCACAGTAGCATGGCTGCCACCAATCCTGTCAGAAGGGTCCTCCAACATGTTGAAGTCCCCTCCTATGCACCAGTGATCTGCCTGCGGCAGAGACTCGACAATCTGTGACCAAAACTTTGCACGAGCACTCGCCACATTGGGCGCATAGATGTTCAGGAAACCCACTAGGCTACCCTGAACCTGCATAGTAATCCACTGAGCCCTGTCTTGCACAATAATCCCTTTGTCCACAATGGCCTGCTGCAATGAGTCCGCAATAGTCATACATACCCCACCCTGGATGCCTCTAGGTCCAAAAGCAGCTGACCAAAAAGTATCATATCGTCCACGCAAAAGCTGACCACATGGCCGAATGCGGCTCTCACACAGATGGTGCTCCTGAAGCATAAGGAGATCAATCTCTCCTCCCACAAGGCAACGCTGAAGCTCCTGACGCAATCGGTCCCGCTGTCGCTGAAACTGGGGCCCACCTAGTCCCTGCACGTTCCATGACACGATCCTCATGGGGATTGAGAGAGAACAGATGCTGCCACAACAGCAAGACGGGCTATCTTCGAGGTAGGCTTGGATGGGGAGTAATCCGCATCCGAGCGTCCTCTAGATAGGCGTGACTGCAGTGAGTGCCTAGCCCAAGCCCAAGCAGACCGAGCCGTGCGTAACGCAACCTCCTCTGTCCAGGAGTCCTTATGAATGTATTCATAGCACGGCAAACACTGCGTATCAACAAAGAAGTACACCACAATGTGCCTACATCCTGCTGAGTCTGGCGGTGTCACCGCAAACTTGGCCAATGGCCACAAAGTCTGCAGCATATCTGTAACTCCAAGTTCTCCCATGTGGTGAGAGAACTCTAAGACCTGTGTATGCAACCTTCCCACCACTAAGTCAAGGGACCACTCTGTCTCGGCCCTACCACAGAGGGGGAAGGAGAAACCAACCGCTGAGTCCAAGGCCTCTGTCCCCCTAGCGGCAAGGAAAAAAACATGGACCCTGAAGCAGGCTGCCTCATGGTCTACTGCGGAATCGCCGAGAAAACGAGTGAACCCGTTGTCAAAGAAGTCCCAGCGGCGTCGGATGTCAATGCACGTCAACCCACGAGGGATAGCTGCAAGGGAGGATGTCTGAATCTGCAGAGGGGGCCGCAAGAAGGGCTGACAGTCTCTCGCTAGGCGAGTCGCGGCAAAGGCGCTGCCAAGAGATCTCCTAGCCATCGGAGAGGGACCAGTCTCCTGAGCCGACTGAGAAACTGGAGCAGGAGAGGGGGGAGAAGGAGCTGGGGAGAGTGGAGGAGAAGAGGGGCGGGATGGGGCGACAGAGGTAGAGGGGCGAGGTGGAGAGGCGACGGGAGCAGAAGGCGAGGAGGATGAGGAAGAGGCGGGGAACTCTGGGGGGGGAGCGGCTGTCGAGGGAGAAGCGGAGGTGGGGGCTGGCGCAGGGAACTCCTCCTGCTCAAGAGGACCAAAACGGTTCCCCGTGGGAACCCACTGCTGCTGAGTAGGCACCTGAGGACCACTCTGAGTGCCAGGCTGACGCTGTAGCCCCTAGCGTCGGCGGCCACGGGCCTGCTGCCACCCCTCCTCCGTTGGAGCCCCAGGCTCGGAGGGTGGCTCTGCATCTGTACGTTGTGCCACTGGCTGTGGTTGCGGGCCAGTCCTAGCAGGCGGGGGCTGAGGCTGTGGTGTAGGTCGCGGCCTCCTCCATGAACAGGCCTTCGCTAGATGGCCCATCTGTCGGCAAATGAAGCATTGGTTCGGGAGGCCCGAGTACTCCACACTTTGTCGAAACCAACCCCCACTCACCCGAGGTAAAAGGATAACCTTCAGGAGCGTGTGGGTATCTTTGACCAAAACTCGAACTGAGGGAATGCGAGCCGCCTTGGAAGCTACTGATGTTGCCGTACGAGGTGTCTCCACGACAGTCCCAATGGCGAAACCGATCCTGGAAAGAAGTGGTAGGTACTCCCTCCGTAAACCCGGAAAGCAGACTGAGATGGGGATGTCTGTCTCCTTTACTAGAACATCCGAAGCTGGGTCAAAACCATGTCGCCACTGTCGAAAGTGGGCATGTGATGCTCGGATGGCCAGTGGACTCATAGCTATGACCTTAGCCGCCATCTCGAAGGACTCAAACTCGATCTGATAGTAACCCCGTCCAAGAATCTGGACATCCAAGATCCTTTCCACCTCTGCGAGAAGGCGGGCTTGGAGAAGGTCTCGCAGCTCTCCTCTGCTAGGCCGGGTGCCGAGAATCTTGCAGATGGCCGAGGTCGCCTGCAATCGCTCTACCTTTGCGGCAAGGCTCGCTTGCTCTTGTAGCAGGCTACAATGTCACTTTCAGAGGACATGGTTAGTACAGTTGGTCTAGGCTGTTTCACACTGGACGGATCCTCTGGGCTGGGAGTGACACGTGGCAGTGGTGGCAGGGTATCGACGGTGGTCTAGTGGACATTGTGGCCAGGTCACCACATGGCTGACATTTATGAGCCGTTGGTGGCCCTTTATGGTGTTACATATGAGTAGTAGCGGTTGGTCATCGGCAGGATGGGCTTCACCTTTGGTCTAGCATCGTCTAGGTAGCGAGTCTTACACAGAGCATTGCTTCACCATCCCGGCACATCTGAGCCTCGACGCCCCCATTTGTACCTGTGAATCGTGGGTTGGAGCTGAGTGTGCTGCCACGCCAGAGCCTGTACATGGTTCTTTGAGCTAGTCGAGTCCACATGTTCTGGTCCACTGTTGTGTCTCTGTTGTTATCCATTGTTTCTGTGTTTCATTCTGTTTGAGAGAGTTTCCATTTGTTTGAGTGAGATTGTCACGCACATTGCACTGAGGGGCACCCACACTGTAGAGAGCACGACACATTATCCACGCTACAGGTGCTCTCATTTTGGCGATCACGGTGGGACCTCACATGAAGTCTCACTCTCTGTGGAGATGCAAATCGTGAAGCTAGTTCGTTGTTACCGAGCTTCGCCCCTTTGCTTGCATTTGGGTTGCTAGTCTGTTGGTCTGGTCCTCTCTAGCCCTGGTCCAACCAGTCCTCGTCGTCGTCTCTGGTCCTCGTCTCTCGTCCTGGTCTAGTCTCTGGTCCTCGTCTCTGGTCCTGGTCTAGTCCCTAGTCTCTGGGTTCTCCTCGTCTTGGTCCAGCTAGGTGGTCTAGTCATTGGTGGTCCTGGACCAGGTGGTCTGGTCATTATCCTCACTTGTCCTAGTCTAGACCTTTGTTGTTCAGCCCACAGTTAAGGGCCCCTTTTGCCAAAGTTGGTTGGATTGGTGGTCGCTGCATGACCCATACAAGGCGGTCAATCGAGCGTCAAAGCGCACTACTGAGCCCTCTGAAGTACTATCACAGAAGACGACCTTTGACACCTTGTAGAAGTCCATCAACCTCATCACCTATACCTACACATACGACATCACCCATTCCTTCATCCGGTCCCGCATCTTCTCGATCACGTTCTCCAGTAAAGCTCTCTCCTATTCTGCTATAGCAGGCTATTGTGCAACAGGCTACACAAGGTGCCATGGAGCCGTTAGCTAGTGTTTTGGCCAAGGTAAATATCAAGTTCCCTACCTCCGTGCTGACGACCATGCACGGAGGTTCGTATCTCTTTGTAGAGGACGTGGTCTTGACAGAGAAGATTCTTATCTGGTACTTTTTCCATCCATCTTGGACAGCTTAGCAGACAAACGGTACAGCCAGTTTGCAGAGAACCATTTTGCAACTTGGATAGCCTTAAGACAACAGTTCTGTGCTGCTTTCAGGCCAGGTGACTACCAGGAGAAGGTGTTGGATGAGTTGGCCAACATGGTGCTCAAGCCAGAGGAGACTTTTGCAGAGCTTATGACTAAGACCAAGTCTCTAGAGGGTTGCCAAGCTTCCTCAGCAACTCGGTGAATTCATGGTTAAGAAGTAGGTGGAGAAGGCGCTTCCCAAAAGTTCTCAGCAAAAACTACGAGAGAGTCTCCGACCCGACGCCACTCTTGAGGAGTTCATTGCAGTTGCTTCGAGGATAGAGGGGGCTAGGAAGCTGTTCACCAACGCCCCTCACATGGAGACCCCCTCTGTGTTTTTGGAAAGTCCTTATGATCCTTTAACTTCTTTACGCAGGGAACTGGAAGCCCTAAAGTTACAGCGAGCTCTTCAAGAGGAGAGGTCCTTCTCTCTTAGACAAGAGAAGCCTCCACATCACGAGGCATTGGAACAGATTAAGCGCGAGCTAGAAGAGCTCAAGTGTCAGCAAGAGACCAAGGCTACGGCTTGGTGTAGCTCATGCCGCTCTCCAGGGCACCCTCCACATGAATGTCCCCTTCGGGGTTATTGCCACTTCTGTGAAAAATCTGGACATGAGGACAAGGACTGTTACTACCTCAAGGGATTGCGACAAAAACAGCAAGGTCTTGGTCCTTCTCTTCAGCAAGGGCCAGCACCTGCATCCAACATGGTTTCTCCCTGTGGCCATCCACACCATATGCCAACTTTGCTGACAGCCCCTCCAATGCAAGGTATGCAAAGCACTTTTCCCTCTCAGAGCTTTAATCACACCCATGCTCACACCCCACCTCACAGCTTCTATGCCTCCACCTCTAACTCCATAGAGCAAGGACCACCTCGTCCTTCGACTCGTCCAGTGAATCGGCCCATTTTGTGCTACAGATGCGGGGAATATGGTCATTACCAAAGCAAATGCCCTCTGCCCGAAGGGTCCCCTCCCTGCCGGCATTGCCCTGCTATGAAGGATCACTACAGTAAGGATTGCCCTAAAATTCGTGCATCCACGGCTTCGAACCCAAGTCAAAGCCAGAATGAGTTTGCCTTTCCCAAGCTCAATTTGATAGCAGTTAGCACTGTTTCTCAGCCGCCCCCTTCTACCCATGTGGTTACCCCTAAAAATAAGCTGCCGCAGCCAGCTGGTAGAGGAGCCATCGGGCGTCCACACCCGGGCCCAGAGAGCCGCTCTCGGTCTTAGCATTCCAACAAGTTCAACTCCCCCACACAATCTCACACCAGTGGATACCTCGTCTGCAGCTGTTAACAAGCCATCCCCGAGTGCCATCAAAGAATCCAAATCTTTGCTCTCCGATATTGATGAAGCTTTCTTGGAAGCAGTTTCCGATCTACAGAAGATCAAGGTACCAGAGGAACAACAGGTAGAAAAAGAGAAGCTTAGAGCAGAGACAGTCTTGAAGAACACTTTACAACAAGTGTCCCTCTATGACATGCTGCGACTAGATGCAAAGTTTAGAAGTGACACCCTTGTTGTGATTCAATCACTTTATCCTGGAGCAGGTCCTAGTGGAGGGCACCTCCCAGTGCGACCATCAGAGTCCTATATGATATCCAATCCTGCTGCTCCACTCACTGATTATAGAATCCCTCGCTGACAGTGTCCGTTTTGGGTAGGCAATTCTCATGAGTGATAGTGGATGGTGGATCTGGCATCAACCTGATGCCCGAGTTCACTATGTTAGCTCTAGGTCTACAGCCTACTCGCCCTGCTCCCTTCACAGTTACATTGGCCGATCAACGAATAGTATACCCAGTGGGCATCGCGGACAATGTGTCTCTGCAGGTACAAAACTTTAGTTTTAACTTGGATTTTGTGGTGGTTCGTCTTCCCCAGGTTGAGGGCGGATTTCCTTTGCTCATTGGAAGACCATGGCTGCGACACACTAAAGCACTTCATGATTGGGGAAACGACGCAATGTGGATACAAACTTCTAGCTCCCCGATGCAACCCATCCTTTTGGAAGGAGGTATGGATCCAGTGGTGCAGCAAGTTTCTTTGTCAATGGAAACCAACCCTGAACAAGAATAGCCTACTACACCTGAAGGGTCAGACGAAGATCTATTGGAGTGGTTGGAGGCTACCAAATCTATGCCTTGTTATGGAGTCTCTATTCACTCTTTGCTTGAAGGAACACCCTCTTCAAATGATTCCACAGCAACTCAATCTAATGTGCCACGTGAGCCTATGAAGAAGCATAAAAGCAGTAAGAAATCTCTTCTACAGGAGTTCACCCCCCTTCAAACATCAACCCCTTCGGTGTCTGCTTCTTAGACCAGAACAAAGCTCTCCTCTGTGTCTAGCAAATTCCCTTCACCGAACCCGTCCTGCAAGATGAATTCCAAGATCATGATATCTCTCTTGCTCATGATAGCTGCGTGCTCTTTATTTGCACCCTACCCTTCCCATCTCCCCCTCACCCTCGAGCTAATCCCTCCCCCTCCCCTCGCCCTACCCTCCCCCTCTCCCCTCGCCCTCGCCCCTACCCTCGCCCTCGCCCTAACCTTTCCCCTCGCCCTCGCCCTTTCCCATCCCCTCGCCCCTGGCCCCTCGCCCTAACCCTCCCCTTCCCCCTTTCCCCCTCGCCCCTCGCCTCTAGTCCCTAGTCCCTAGCCCCTAGCCTCTAGTCCCTCGCCCCTAGTCCCTAGTCCCTAATCCCTAGCCCCTAGTCCCTCGCCCCTAGCCTCTAGTCCCTAGTCCCTAGCCCTTCCTCCCCTCGCCCCCTAGCCCTCGCCCTCAACCCCTATTCCCTGGCCCCTAGCCCCTCGCCCTCGCCCTCCCCCTCTCACCTACCTACCCCTCGCCCTAGCCCTCCCACCTACCCCTCCCACCTACCTACCCCCTGGCCCTAGACCTACCCTCCCCATCACCCCGTGGCCCTAGACCTATGCTCCTCCTCGCCCCTACCCACCCCCTCTCGCCCTCGCCCTCCCCCTCTCACTTATCTACCCCTCGCCCTAGCCCCCTACCCACCCCTCGCCCTAGCCCTCCCACCTACCCTCACCCTCGCCCTCCCTCTCCCACCTACCTACCCCCTCGTCCTAGACCTACCCTCCCCATCACCCCCTCACCCTAGACCTACCCTCCCCGTCACCCCCTCACCTTGCCCTCGTCCCTACCCACCCCCTCACCCCTCGCCCCTACCCACTCCCTCCCCATCCTCTCGCCCCTACCCTCCCCCTCGCCCCTACCCACCCTATCCCTTCCCTTTGGCTAGACCCTCACCTCTCGCCCCTATCCACCCCCTCGCCCCTACCCACCCTCTCCCATCCCCTCGCCCCTACCCACCCTATCTCTTCCCCTTTGGCTAGGCCCTCACCCCTCGCCCCTACCCACTCCCTCCCCATCCTCTCGCCCCTACCCTCCCCTTCCCCCTCGCCCCTACCCACCCTCTCCCGTCCCCTCGTCCCTAGCCAGCCCCCCTAGCCCTCCCCACCCCCTCAGCCTCATCATATTTTTTGGGCTATGGTCATCAACCTTTCGAGCTTATGGTCATCCCTCCTTGCAGTGTTACCCAGGCTTATGTCATCCCTCCTTTTGAGAAGAGTGTGGCAAAATTATCTGCAAGCATGGACCAGGTCATTTTCTCTCACTATGGTTATCAATAATAAAGATGCGGTGGATCCAAACCGAGCATATCTCTTTGCTGTGGAGCTTTATTCTGTTTAGCCAATTGGATTCTTGGATTATGCAATCATATTGAGTCCCGCCTATCCAAAGGCTTAAAACGCTTGCAAGCAGTACAGTGTGTCTAAACTCCACTTTTGGGCCTAGAACCTACTTCAAGAAATATGTGCAGATGCAGTACCTAAGGGTTTTCTTTCGCAGTTTTTTCAATATTTCCTCTCACCGAGACAGTGAGCGGTCTTGTGGCGGGCAACCTGTAGCAGGCTACAGTGTCACTTATAGAGGACACGGTTAGTACAGTTGGTCTAGGCTGTTTCACACTGGACGGACCCTCTGGGCTGGGAGTGACACGTGGCAGTGGTGGCAGGGTACCGACGGTGGTCTAGTGGACATCGTGGCCAGGTCACCGCATGGCTGACATTTATGAGCCGTTGGTGACCCTTTATGGTGTTACATATGAGTAGTAGCGGTTGGTCATCGGCAGGATGGGCTTCACCTTTGGTCCAACATCGTCTAGGTAGCGAGTCTTACACAGAGCACTGCTTCACCATCCCGGCACATCTGAGCCTCGACACCCCCATTTGTACCTGTGAGTCCTGGGCTGGAGCTGAGTGTGCTGCCACGCCAGAGTCTGTACATGGTTCATTGAGCTAGTCGAGTCCACATGTTCTGGTCCACTGTTGTGTCTCTGTTGTTATCCATTGTTTCTGTGTTTCATTCTGTTTGAGAGAGTTTCCATTTGTTTGAGTGAGATTGTCACGCACATTGCACTGAGGGGCACCCACACTGTAGAGAGCACGACACATTATCCGCGCTACAGCTCTGTAGGCAAGAGAGCAAGTCGAATGGTGGGCTCAGCGGGGTCGAGCGAGGGGGCTTCTGGCGAGTCTCTCTGTGGCGAAGCTGGAGCCTCCATCTGTGTCTACTGCTGTGGCGTAAGAAGGGGACGACGGGAGGGTGCTGCAATTGAACGCGCCAAACACTGCTCCAAGGAATTGATACAAATGCCGAAAGTGCTGAACTGCAGGGAGTTGTCGAGGAGAATGAACCAAACACGCGGGCGAACGGGCCGAGGCGGGGGGGGGGGGGGGGGGGGATATAGCGGGCTGGGGCAAGCGGGCAGGCAGCGAAACAAGCACAGGGGAGAGGGCAGCGGGCGGACGAGCTGGGACAGGGGCAGTGCGAGGGGTGCGATGGCGCAGCAGGGATTTGACAGCAGCAGCGAGCGCGCTCGTGGCCTTATATGAATGATGATCCATGATGATAGTGAAGTGAACCCCTAACAAGTAATGACGAAACTTTTGTAAAGAATACACCATAGCCAAACCTTTCCTTTTTGTGGTGTTGTAGTTGCGCTCAGCCTTTGTGAGCAGGCGACTGGCATAGTGGACTGGGCGATCTAGGTTGAACTCCTTGCTCGGCTGAGTCAAAACCGCGCCGACCGCAAATTGACTAGCATCAGTATGGACATGAAAAGGAGTGGACCAATCAGGAGCAACTAAAATAGGTGCCTTAGTTAGGCGCTTTTTGAGATAGGCAAAAGCTTGGGATTCAGTTGTGGACCATTGAAAGGGTATAGCAGCACTAGTCAGGCGTGTCAAGGGCTGGGCAACCTCTGCATACATGCGAATGAACCTCCGATGATAGCCTGTATGGCCTACAAAGCTTTGAACACCTTTGGGATTAAGTGGAGGGGGCAATCTTAAAATGGCCACTATTTTCTCAGGGTCAGGTGGTAAACCTTCAACAGACACAACATGACCTAAAAGCGTACCTTGAGTCACCAAAAAGCGGCACTTGTTTGGATTGAGCTTAAGGCGCGCCTCGTGACACTTTGAGAAGACTACAGGGAGTTGAGCTAAGTGCTCCTCCAAGTTTTCCACCCGGGTGGAACATTGGGCGCCAGAGAAGGTGGAAAAATCATCCATGAAGATTCTAAGATTGTCGTTGAGCAGGGGACGAAATATGATGTAGACAATACGATTGAATGAAGGAGGAGTGTTTTTCAGCCCAAAAGACATCCTCTTGTAGAAAAAAATTCCCCATGGAATGACAAAAGCTGTCTTTCCTTGGTTGTCAAGATGTATTCCTAACTAATTGTAGCCGTTGAACCCGTCCATGAAACTGTACAGTACATGCCCAGCAACATCTTCGAGGACTCTCTCAGTGAAAGGGGTCAGAAATCCATCCGGGATCGTCACCTTATTCAGAGCTCGATAGTCGACGTAAACTCGAATTTTGTTGGACTACTTCTTGGGAGCGATAACCGTCATTCTGAGTGCTCCACCGGCACAATAATACTTGCTTCTTGCATTTTTTCTAACTCGACTTTGACTGCTTCTGCATACTTGGGGTTGAGTTTGTAAGCCCGTCCTCTAACCGGCTTAGCCCCCTCAACCAGAGGGATTGTGTGGACTCCTAACTCTGTTGTGATCCCTTCCAAATCGTGGTAAGACCAGGCAAACACATCCTTGAAAGACTGCATGAAAGAGATTACTTGGTCGAGTAGCGCGGGGTGATTCCATAATTGAAAGCGTGAAGCAGAAGGTACTGGTAGGTGCGCGTCGCGATGTAGTGCAGGATTGGGGCAAGAAGCAGGAGGCGGAGTGCAGCACAGAGGAAGCGCTAGGGATCGAAGCAGGGAGAGAGAGAGAGAGCTCACGTTTTTGGGGAAAACTCAATAATTGAGTTTGGGGTTTTCCCACTTTTATTGTAAGTGACTTAAAAAAAATGTGTCCAGGTTCATATTGAACTTGAACAAAGTATAAAAATGTATAAAAAGGGGTTATTTAGGCCTTTAACTCAACAACCTCCCACTTAAAGGCATAAATGACGCCTTTAAGTTAACCAACTCCCACCAGATGTATGCAATACTCATGTTGAGCCTTAGCAAGACTCTTGGTGAGAACATCTGTAGGGTTATCCTGTCTATGGATCTTAGTCAAGGTGACTAGACCATCCTCCAATACCTGTCGTATGAAGTGGTACCGCACATCTATGTGTTTGGTACGCGCATGAAACATGGCATTTTTGGCTAAATAGACAGCACTCTGGCTATCATAACCCAACACGGGTGTATGAGCAGGCATGCCAAGTTTTTTTGCAAGTCTGCGCAACTAAATGGCCTCTTTTGAAGCCTCTGTGGTTGAAATATATTTAGCCTCAGTAGTACTCAATGCCACAATTTTCTGTAACCTAGAACACCAAGAGACTGCACCACCAGCAATGGCAAATACATATCCATTGGTAGATTTCCTGGTATCCATGTCACCTGCCATGTCTGCATCACAATATCCTTGCAACTTTAAGTCACTTTTGCCATAACAGATACACTTTGATTGTGTATCTTTCAAATATCTCAGAATGCATTTGACAGCTTCCCAATGCGCTTTGCGAGGATTCGACATGTATCGACTAACAACTCCCACTACATAAGCAATGTCGGGACGAGTGGCAACCATAGCATACATAAGAGAACCACAAGCTGATGCATAAGGGATTCCCTTCATTGCTTTCAATGCCACCTCATCCTTTGGGCAATCTGCTTTGCTAAGCTTAGTGTATGGAGGTAAAGGTACTCCAAGAGACTTAGCATCAGCCATATTAAATCTGTCAAGTACTTTTGCAATGTACCTTTCTTGAGATAAAAACAGCAATTTCAGCTTTCTATCTCTTTTAATACGCATGCTCAAAATATGCTCTGCATCACCCAAATCCTTCATAGCAAATGCTGAATTTAGCTTATGTTTCAGAGCATCAAGACTAGTCTTATGTGTCCCGGCAAGCAGCATGTCATCAACATAGAGAACAAGTATGATGGGACTACCATCTTCATCCCTTTTCGTATACAAACAATGATTTGCATGGCTGCGTTTAAAGCCTTGAGACAGCATAAAAGTGTCAAACTTCTTATACCACTGTCGTGATGATTGTCTCAAACCATACAGAGCCCTTTTCAGTTTGCATACAAGTTCCTCGTGTGTAGGAACTACAAAACCTTCAGGCTGTTTCATGTATATGTCCTCTTCAATGTCACCATGCAAAAACGATGTCTTTACATCCATTTGATTCAATTCCAAATCAAGCACCGCAACGAGAGCAAAAAGGACACGTAAAGTTGTAAGCTTTACAACAGGAGAAAGGATTTCTTGAAAATCAATTCCTTCTTTCTGTGCATATCCTTTTGCAACCAATCTTGCTTTGTACTTGGGTTTTTCATCCACTATCTTAATCTTGTATACCCATTTGTTAGGAAGAGCCTTTCTTCCTTTAGGCAATGTCACAAGATCCCAAGTATCATTTGCATACAAGGATTTCATTTCCTCTTGCATCGCAAGCTCCCACTTGCTGCTTGACTCACATGATTTGGCCTCTTTATATGTAAGAGGTTCACCCTCATCTGTCAACATTACATGATCCAAAGAGGGGTTAAATTTCTGCGATTGCCTTCTCAAACAAGTCGATCTGCGTACCCAATGATCTACATTCTCAGGCAACGGTTCTACATCATAAGGCAACTCATTTTCAGCTCTATCATGCTGTTGAAAATCATTTTCAGCTAATTCAGGCGGCTGTCCATCCTCATTAGGAGCATCAAAATCATGTCCTACCTCTTCTGGCTCAAGGTTAACCGGCTGATTATCAATTTCAGCTTGCGGTAATACATCATGAGGCTCTTTTTCAACATCAATGGGTGGCACGAAAGGCTGAAATCTGACTGTTTTCTTGTCAGCATCAGATTTTGTAGCAATGCTTAAGCAATTTTGCCTCATTGAACACTACATCTCGGCTGCGTATTACCTTTCTAAATTGTGGTAACCACACTCTGTAGCCCATTTCACCTTCTTCCCCATAACTTAGGAAGACTCCTTTAATGAACTTCATATCAAGCTTTGTTCTCAAGTCACTGTGTACATGAACAAAAGCTTCGCAGCCAAATGCTCTCAAATGATCATAAGAGGCAGATTTGCCAGACCAAACCTCCTCTGGAATGTCATTTTTCAGCGTACTATTAGGAGAGCGATTGCAAATATGAACTGCAGTTTTCAATGCCTCCCCCCAAAATTCTTGGAAAAGATTAGCGGTAGACAACATGCAACGCACTCTCTCGCATAAAGTACTATTATACCTCTCAGCCACACCATTAGAAGACGGATTATAAGGGGCTGTCAACTCCCTTTTAATCCCATTTTCATCACAAAAACGTTGAAATTCAGCAGATACATACTCTCCTCCATTATCAAATCTGAGACATTTAAGCTTAGTACTCTTTTGCGTAGTGACAAAAGCATGAAACTTCTTAAAAGCATTAAAAGTCTCACTCTTACTTTTCAACAAATGTACCCATCCTTTCCTAGTACAGTCATCAATGAATGTAACAAAATACAATGCACCACCAAAAGACTTAAGAGGCATAGTGCATACATCAGAGTGAATAAGATCAAGAAGATTAGCTTTGTGAGAGACACCAGAGTAATAAGAAGATTTCTTTTGCTTTCCATAAAGACAATCGTTACAGAAATCCAAGTTTTTTCCTTTTACAGCAACCCTTTTCAAAGAGGAAAGCACATCGATACCCTTTTGGCTCATATGGCCAAGTCTCTTATGCCACAATTCCGTGTGTGAAGCAACTTTAGCAACAACAAGAAACTTGCCAGGCAAAGCTTTGCATCGAAGATAGTACAAAGTACCTCTTTTAGACCCTTTTGCAACAAGCATAGAGCCCTTAAGCAACTTCCATGAACCCCCAACAAAGATGGTAGTATAACCATATGCATCTAACTGGCCAACAGATAGCAAACTTTTCTTAATGCCTGGTACAAACCTGACATCATTTAACACAAGCTCTTGACCATTGCTAAGAGCCAAACGCATAGTACCCATTCCCTCAATATTGCAAGCAAAATTATCACCGAGGTACACCTTGCCATAATTGCTTGCAACATATATAGCAAAACACTCCAAAGATGGAGTCACATGGAATGAAGCACCAGAATCTACTATCCATGATTGGGATAGGCCATCATTAGCACCGAGCAATGCATCAATGACATCTTTCTTCGAGATAAGCATGTCTTCTGTATTGGCTATCACCAAATTTGAGGGGCATGAAGCCGCAACCAAGATTTTCTCAATGTCTGACAACTCCTCAATGACCACACTAGAGGATACATTTGCATTCTCAGCATCCTTGGAGGAATCACTTGTTGATTTATCCTCTTTCTTCTTCTTATCTTGCGTTTCCTTCTTCCTTTCCTGCTCTTTCTTGAAATACCTGCAATCTGGTTTCTTGTGACCCTTTCTGCGACATTGATAACAAGTGACGTCCTTATTCTTTGTCTTGCTCTTACTTCTATTTTGAGTCTTGTTGTCCGCATCACGCTTTTGATTTCTACCTCTTGCATTGTAGGCAGAACTGCCACCTTCCCCACTAGACTTGCGTCTAATCTCTTCATTGAGAATAGACCCTCTCACACCGTCATACATGATGATGGGACTGTTGCTTAGAGAGACAACCAAGGTTTCCCAAGTATCTGGCAATGTCATAAGCAAGAAAATAGCTTTCAGCTTATCATCGAATTGCTGAAGCCCACTGTCGTGCAACTGACTCAACACACCTGTAAAAGCACTCAAATGCTCAAAAGCTGACTTCGAGTCATCAAGCTGCATATTCACCAACTTTCGCATCAAATGTATCTAGTTCACAGGCGTGGTGTTTTCATAATTGGACTTAAGCTTTTGCCATATTGCATAAGTAGAGTCCAAACGCTTGATGTCCGTCAAAATGTCATCATTGATAGCCATTTTGATGTAGGCTATAGCTTTCTTATTCAACCTCGCCCACTCTTCGTCAGACAAACCTGGCGGCTTATTCTCTTCTAATGCATCTTCACAATCCTTTAAGAAAAGGATACCTTGCATACGTTCTTGCCAGAGGTCGAAGCCTTGACCATCGAACCGTTTGATTTCCATCAAACTTTTAATGTCAGATGCGGAAGAGGAAGAAGCCATTTTAATTCAACCACAAGTGTGTATACAAGAGAGATGCAATAGGCTGAAAATTTCAGCAAATATGAGCAACCACAAGACTTTGCATACGACAGACCACAATTTCTTTACATGAAACTGTCCAAATCTGAAATTTCAGTTGAAAAGTGCAATTTCAAGTACCTGTGCTCAGCTTTTCACTCAATTTGTCGCGACAAACATCAATACATGTGATCCCACAACTTTGGTACACCTGCGTATTGTTGTTTTGACCTGTTACAACCTGTAAATCACCTGTTTTGACCTAAAACAGTCTGTTTTGGGCTATTTTGACAGTTTTGGTGACCTTTTCGACTCCGGAAGCAAGGGGCTTCGCGATGGAAGTGAAATTGATCGCGGGAGAGCAATTTTAACTCGTTGTCCAGCAAACTGCGCAGGACTGTTTTGAAACCCTAGGGCTCTGATACCAGTTGAAAGCGCGAAGCAAAAGGTACCGTAGGTGCGCGTCGCGATGTAGTGTAGGATTGGGGCAAGAAGCAGGAGGTGGAGTGCAGCAGAGAGGAAGTGCTAGGGATTGAAGCAGGGAGAGAGAGAGAGAGCTCACGTTTTTGGGGAAAACTCAATAATTGAGTTTTGGGTTTTCCTACTTTTATTATAAGTGACTTTAAAAAAATGTGTATTGAACCTGGACAAAGTATAAAAATGTACAAAAAGGGGTTGTTTAGGCCTTTAACCCAACAATAACTAAGCGGCTAACAGGATGGGCTGATGGTTTTCAGGGTTGCCTAGGTTGACTTCTCTGATGGGGTCAGGCAGTGTAGTTGGCGAGGATGTATCAGGAAGAGAAGACCTTGCCGCCTCTGTAAGCTTCCGAACATCATGAGCTGGCGTCTGATCGATATTGAAATCGGCATACTCTTCTTGTAACCATTCTGGTGGAAGCTCGTCGAAGGGAAGTTCATCCGGTACGTAGGATAGCTTGGACTGGGGCAGTGTATCAGGCACAAGTGAGGCTGAGGGTGTGGCGTGGGTCAACTCTTGTAAAGGAGATTTCTTACCCCTTCGAAGGTCTTTGATAGGCTCCCCAAGTCCAAAGGCTTCTATTGAGGGGCAAGCTGAGCTATCAACCTCTGGGAGCAATGGAGTCGGTGCGCTGGGCTCAGCCACTGTAGCAACACTGGAAGATGGTGTGTCCTCTAGCAAGGCTTGAACGGAGACCACATAGCAAGGCATAGAGTGGATAGCCTCCAACCACTCTAGCAGGTCTTCTTCTGGTCCATCCGATGGAGTAGGCTATGAACGTTGGGGAGTTTGACTCCATTGATAGAGAACTATGATTCACCACCGGATCCATTCCCCCTTCAAGACGAATAGGTTTCATTGGATAGCCCGGGCTACGTATCCACATTGAATCAATTCCCCAATTATGTAATGCCTTTGTGTGTCAGAGCCATGGTCTTCCAATCAGTAACAGAAATCCGCCTTCAATCTGAGGGAGGCGAACCACAACAAAATCTAGGTCGAATGTGAAGTCCTGTACCTGCAGAGGGACCTTGTCTACTATTCCTACATGGTAGACAATTCTCTGGTCTGCCAAAGTCACTGTAAAGGGAGCGGGCCGGGTAGGCTGGAGACCCAATGCCATCATAGTGAATTCGGGCATTAAGTTGATAGCACTTGTCTGCTAAGCCATCCAAGGTAGATGGAAAGAGTACCAAATAAGCATCTTCTCTATTAAGACCACGACCTCTACAGAGAGATACAAACCTCCTCGCATGGTTGTCTGCATCTTTTGAGGAGAGTCCCTTGAAAGTAGGAAACTTGATGTTTACCTTGGCCAAAACACTGGTCAACGCCTCCATGGCCTCTTGCTCAGGAGCCCGTTGCTCAATAGCTTTCTATAACAAAATGGGAGAGAGCTTTACTGGGGAAGGTGACCTTGAAGATGTAGAACCGGATGGAGGAATGGATGATGCCATATGTGGAGGTATGGGTGATGAGGTTGGTGGACTTCTACTAGGTACCAAGGGTTGACGTCTTCTGTTGTAGTACTTCAGAGGACTCAGTAGTGCGCTTTGACGCTCTAATGACCGCCTTGTATGTGTCATGCAGTGACCACAAACCCAACCAAGCTTTGGGCAAGAAGACCTTTAATTGGTTGAACACCGGTCTAGACTCTACTAGACCAGGGCGAGTGACTAGACCACCTAGCTGGACCAGGGACGAGGAAGGACTAGCCCAGGGACGAGGGAGGACTAGACCAGGTCGAGAGCTGGTTGGACCAGGGCGAGAGAGGAC
Source organism: Adiantum capillus-veneris (assembly GCF_014529385.1). Taxonomy (NCBI): domain Eukaryota; kingdom Viridiplantae; phylum Streptophyta; class Polypodiopsida; order Polypodiales; family Pteridaceae; genus Adiantum; species Adiantum capillus-veneris. The sequence goes on from NC_140959.1 coordinate 123,167,679, forward strand.
TAGACCAGTAGGCTGCACTGTGCAAGGCGAAGTAGGCGAGGCTAGGTAAAACCCAGCTAGCTTCTCGATTTGTACCTCAACAGTGAGTGAGACTTCAGTTGAGGTCCCACCGGGCATGCCAAAAATGAGAGCACCTGTAGTGCGGATAGTGTGTCGTGCTTTCTACAGTGGATACTCCTCAGTGCAATGTCCGTGACATCTCACTCAAAACAGAATGGAAACATAGGAAACAATAGATAACAGCAAATCAACACAGAAACACAATAGCAGACCAGAACATATGGACTCGACTATCTCAAAGGAACCAATACAGACTCTGGCGTGGCAGCACACTCGGCTTCAGCCCAGAACTCACAAGTACAATGGGGGTGTCAAGGCTCAGATGTGCAGGGATGGTGCAGACGTGCTGTGTGTATGGACTCACTACTCTAGACGACGACGCTGGACCATATATGAAGAAGATAATAATCATGACCCAACAACTACTACTCTTATGTACAACCATAAAGAGCCACCAACGGCTCATAAATGTCAGCCATCTAAGTCTATCCTCAAACTGAGTGGTGGTGGTGACCTGGTCACGATGTCCACTAGACCACCGTCCGTATCCCTGCCACATGTCACTGACCAGCCCAGAGAGTCCGTCCAGTGTGAACCAGACTAGACCAACTGTACTAACTGTGTGTCCTGTGAAAGTGACACTGTAGCCTACAAGAGCCCACAATACCATCTAAAATCATCTTCTACTGAGGGCGAACCAATCTTCCTATTGAGAGTTGCAAAACAAATTCTCCGTGGAGATGTTTTTGAGATTAGTGAGGGGTATTTTGAGAATTTTTGGGCAAATATGAGGGTTATATTGGGATATTTTTAATGTGGGGTATTTTGGGAATTTCCACAAAGTTCAGGGGCATTTTGGTAATTTTCCCTTGTTTTTATTGCGGTGCTTAGAAATGGGATGTTTGCAGCTCAATAGGTCATTGTTTTTATTGCGGTGCTTAAAAGCTTCTTTTCTTGGTCTGTTGTAGAGCAGTGGATGGAAGCATTTGTTTGTTGGCGTCGATACATCCATGAATGTTGGTTTAAGAGGGCCTTGCAATCTATTTGGACACCCAAGTGAGGAGCAACTGACAGAGATGGATTTGGAGCTTAGCCAGTGGGACACTTGTCCTCCTGAAAAAGTTACAAAGTTAGTCTTTGGTCATTTTCCTATGTCATTCACGGCAAGCACTGAGCGAGGGTCCAGACCAGAGTTTATATTAGCAAAGCACTCGGTTGCTGCTTATGTTTGTGGACATTTGCACAAGTCCTTTGGGCCTAATCTTATAAACCATCATTTGCATTCCAACGGAAGAACAGGCAAGTTGCACGAATGTGGAGGTGGCTCTGAAGATGGAATTGGAGAATTTTGGGAGTGGGAGCTGGGAGATTGGAGAATGCGTAGAACCTTGCGCATTATCACAATAGACCAAGGGCATACAGCTTTTGTTGACTTTGATGTGTCGGAACTTAATGCTTCAGATCATGAAAATAAGGATTGGTTGCCTACTTTCATTGTGCCAACGTACCCTCTTGATTTGCAAAGGATGGAGCGATCAGCACAACTACCACATTCTGCAGCAATTGAGGATGTCGTCAGGGCTTTGGTCTTCTCACAACAGCCCTTAGTGTCAGTGATTGCAAAGCTCTATCATATGATATCTGGAAAGCCACATCTTTTGGAAGAGCTCAAAATGCATGCAATAGACAAGGTAGGTAACACGGGGTACATTTACGAAGCCCGGTGGAATAGCATCAAGTACAAAGACTCTCCTGTAAAACAATATGCATATCAAGTGTCAACACTAGACTCAGCAGGAAAATTGACAGAGAGCAGCATTCGGTCATTTTCTATTGACAGGAGGGTTAGTGAATTAAAGAAGACTTGGAGGGAGTTTCTAGTGATGGGTTTTCTCTGGGAGGAAGCTTTTATGGTTTTGTTATGGCTAGCATTTGCTTCTCTTGTCATCTTTTTCCTCCTTCCCAAGTTCTTCTTACATTTCCTGTTGGGAAATGGGCGCTATGAGCGATGGTCATATTGCTTGTTCAAAATGGCAAACCAGAAGCTAACAGCACGCAGGTCCCTCGAGTTGTTTATATGGTTCTGGTTACAAGGTTGTGCCCACAATGTACTATGGTTCGAGCAGCTTTTTGTACTGGTGTGGCTGATTTTCTTTCCTTGGTATTGGGGTCAAGCACTCGCAGATGGTCATTCACTAGGATTCATGTCTCTGAGGGGCTGGGAAGTTCGTTTGAGTGACATTTCACCTCTCAGTGGTCTAGGCTGGCCTGACCTCATGGTGATTGTACTTCCATATCTTTACTTTGTAGTGCTCCCCTTGTATACTCTCACGTTCGCATTATCAGCGGAAGCGTCTCTGCATGAGATCTACCAAATGGAGATGCCTGCAAGTCTGAAAAAGAAAGAGAGGACCGTCGAGGAAATTAACGGTGATATGAAGAGCTTTCTATCATGTCAAGGTGGAGATGAGGATACTCAGAAACAGGATGAGAGCTCCTTCGTAATTGAGCACTCGTTTAAGTGGCCCAAGCGTGCAAGTTGCAGACGGGTCCGTTTACTCTTGATGGGGTGCTGCGTGATTCTCTCATTCATTCATTTCGGGGTAAGATTGTCTGTTCTGTTAACTTTGGTTAATAAATTCGGAGGAGCCAAAAAATGGCAATGCTGACATATTTGCTGAACTTTCTTGCAGCAAGTTTATGCCGTTGCAGGAGCGTACGGTTCCATTGCGGTCTTGGCATCTCCTGGCTTTGCTTGGCCTGTGCCTGTTTTGATGGTATCAGCAATTCTTCAGTCTTCTCAGTGTAGAAAGCAGAAGTAATTGATGATTAGTAGGGTCTTAGCCATGCTTATGGTTCATTTATTATTGAGCTCTTGCTGTGCCGTTTGACATCAAGCCAAAGCACAATTATTCCTCCAGCTTTGGCAGATATAGCATGAATGCTTTCAAAAGGGGAAGCAATGCAAGCATACAATTCTTATATGCCAAAAGGCATAATGATGCCTCGCGTATAAAGCAAGGCTGCAGAATAGCATATCAATTGGTTTGTCCTCATCAAATTCTTTGTTATATTATGTGTAACATGTGGGTAATCTGGACATATTTTGTGTGTGTGTGTGTGTGTGTGTGTGTGTGTGTGTGTGTGTGTGTGTGTGTGAGAGAGAGAGAGAGAGAGAGAGAGAGAGAGAGAGAGAGAGAGAGAGATTGTATTGTCGTCCTTGAAGGTCTAGTATGACATAGTATGACATATGGGACTAAATGAACATGGCTTGCCCTATATCTTGAGCTGATCAATAACTGATGCTTGAGCTCCAGGTATGGGGGTGCCAATTGAGAGTCCATGGAGTTGCTGGGAGAGGTATGCAGGAAGTGATACAGGCTGAAAATGTCATCTCTTATCCTCGTTTGTTTTGGGCAAAAGTTTCTTTGGTTGGTTATGATGAAGTTGAGGTTAACTTGAGAATTGAGGGCATCTTGGATCTCGCCCTACTCAGGTTATTATTGTCAATGCTTTAGCAAGATTGAGAATTGAGGGCATTTTGGATCTCTCCCCGCTCAGGTTATTATTGTCAATGCGTAAGCAAGATGACCGACTTCGTTACTTTTTTTTTAATAGCATAGAGCCCCAGGTGATTCTTAGTGCGCCCACTTGGCGGCTTGCTATTGGTGCGGTTTCCCTCTCTAGCATTGCTATTTTTAGCACCATCAATACAAACAAAGATTGCACTATCTGCCTGTCTAAAATAGATACAGAGCAATGTAGTCCAATGTTATGCAATCTTGGTCATCTACAATAATCGACATGGTTATTGGCAATGGTGAAGTGGATTAATGATGTCCGATTGTGGCAGAGTAAGGGTCTTTGAAGCAAGCTTTTACTTCTTCAATCTTCAAAGACGAAGATTTTTGTTCACTGTCGTCTTGAATTTGCTTATCTTTGGCTTTCTTTTGCTCTCTTTTCCATCTAAAACAATATTTTCGTATATGACCATGCTTATTGCAATGGTAACATTATATGTCATGACAAGAATGAGATTTGCTTCTTGATCTCAGATTCCATTCTTGGCTACAACCTATCCCAATCATTAAGAGAAATAGAACCTTTCCCATTGCCATTGTTCTTCTTGTTTATCTCATTAGCCAACAAAGAACTACCAACCTTCTCCATAATTGTTGCACGAAAAGTATCCCAAGTTTTTTGGACAATGGAAACATAGCTTTTAGGCTATCATTAAGAGAAACCTTCTGTGCAATCAGTTGATTAAAATTTGCATTGAGCTCATTCAAGTGATTTGACATTGAACTCCTTTCATGCGACAATCAACAAGCTTCTTTATCCAATAGACTTAAGATGCAGTACTAGGTAAGGTTGCACAAACGCTCCTATAATGCATAAGCACCTCGTTCAACATCTTCCACATTGTAGTACATAGTTTTAGACAACGATAATTGAATGGTAGACTTAGTTAGTTCATCTATCTCTTCCCATTCTTTCACATCTTGACACCTTGAAACTTCATGGGCTTAACCTACTTCTCTTGAACCAAGACATTCATGATTTGCTTCTTCCAATAAGAGTAGTTGTTTCCATCAAAATTTTCAATGTTAAGCAAAGCCATAATGTCACTAAATGACCAGAAAAGTCATGACAATTTTGATTTTTAGTTGTAAATTAAGTAAAATCTCAATCAACAAACCCAATGGAAGCCCAAGAGCATGAATTGCAAGATAAAGAGATGTTCAAGTCATCACATCCATGAAATTCACGAGAAAATTTGGTTGAATTTGTCTTATAAAAAGAATAGAATCTCAAATCCCAAATGTCATAAACCACCAAAATAGTCTGTGACCGCATATGTCGAGCACCTATGTTTACTATCATACGTGTCCTATGACGAGGCCACAATAAGGGAAACTCGAACGACCTAAGCCACCTTGCACTCGGTAACCTAGCCCTCGGTGTTCGGCTTCAAAAAACCTAACACATGACCCTTACAAAAGGCTAAGCAATGACACGACTATAGTCAAATCTCAAAAGTGACTATTTTTTGATCAAGTCTCAAAAATGGCCGAGACTATCGAACTAGCCAAAATGGCTCCACAAATGCGTACACAAGTTATATCCACAAGACTGTGTATCAAAGTAATCAATAATACGCATAAGCAAGTGCAAAACTGCAAGATGCACAATAAACATAATCCGATCGCATATGTTTTCTTTATAAGCCACACATAAATTTCTGTTATGTATACTCAAAATCCCCAAGCAAATCAGCCACACATTGAACAAATGAAGTATGCACAGTAAGCATCCCACTTCCAACAACTCTTCACTAAGCATCTGCAACTTTTACAACACCCTACAATTGGTCGGTAGATATCTCTCAAACCTTATAGAATTTGCAAAAACTTCCTTTTGCAAAGTTGTAGATCATAAAAAAACGATTACCAACAAGCAAAAATGGGCATGAAACGAGCTATTTTATAGATCAAAACAGATCTGTAAAAATGTGTAGCTATCCACCTACGACCTGTAAGCAATCTATCAAAACCATCTGCAACTTTCCAAAAACCTTGCAATTGGTCAGTCGATATCTCTCAAATCGTAATGAACAAGTTGCAATAGCGCAGTGGCAAAGATCAAAGAATAAGAAGGTCATCTTGAAGGGAAGGATGATACAAGCAACCATCATCATCAAAGAAGAATAACATCACCAACACAATGACTACGACACTACAAACAACAAGGAGAATCACATTATACTAAGGATGAACAATGAATCCCTACACATTGAAACTACCCTCTACACTTGCATGATGTATCCAAATGTGAGAAAAACATGATGTATCAAGTTTGAGAGCCATGTTTATGCATTCAAATGTAAACCCATATATCTACTTAAGGAAGTGCTGTAGGAACCATGACCTATTGAATCCATTGATATCTAAGCATGATGTAGCTTAGCAATTCTAAGATGAAATTGGGTTTAAGGGGGCGAAATTTAGTACAACAATGGATTGTCTACAACACAATATTGTTTTGTATATGTCAAGTTGGTTCCTTCCTAGATGCAACGTGCTTTGAACTCCAACATACGTGTTTAAACACCGATGACAAAAACACATTCAAACAGTGATTACTTGAACTCTAGCACATGGGTCCAAATCAAGTATTAAAAACTCCAATTTTCCCACTTCTCACTTGCCTCTCTCTGGCTAAAGCATGTTGCAACAATCGCCATCAAAATATAGACTAAGATTCTATGTTATGATTTTTTTCTTCCCCTTGAGTAATTGACTTGGGATACCTAGAAAATCACTGTGATGGTATGATTTAGCATCATCATAAAAAATTGGGATAGCAACACTTGTGTATACTTGGTTGATGTTCTTGTGGCTAGTAATTTAACTAACATGTGGATAATTGAATTCTAAATTGGAGCTAAAGAAGGTTTGCAAATTGGTCTTACATGTTTTGTTACAATTGCATCATGGTTGCCACCCAATAATTTGACAAGAAATCTTGAAAACGACTTTCAACCAAAAAGCTGCCCACCTGTTGTCAAAACTAGTTGCCATCCGTTTGTAGTCATTTTCTTATTTTGCAACGCTTTGAAAAATGCAATAGGACACTCACCATCATCTCTGCCTCCCACACAACCTGTCCCAAGCAATGCTCGTTTTTTTCTTCTACATCAAGCCATGTTCACACTACAATTACCTTGAGCTTTACATAAAAATCTTGGCTTGTCCATATAGCCTTCAAGGCTAGCCACCCAAGCTCCAAAGCCCTTACTTTTAAGGCTTTAATATTCAAGCCTCATGAGAAAAGAAAATTCCTAAGGCCATAGTCTCACCCAAGCCTACTGGTGGTTTTCAACCCTTCCAAAAGCCCCTAAATCTCGACAACTTTTTGCTTTTTTTAAAAATTCTTGTTTGACTGGGCTAAGCCATGCCTCAACCTCTGCAACTTTTTCATCCATAGCTTCCTGCATCTTTTGTGACATCAACCGCTTTTGTTTCCCCATCTCCGAATCCAATGAACAATCTTGTGTAGAGGGAAAAAACTTACTGGATGATGACGATGAGTCAAAACATGAACACATGCGGGTTTTTGGTTGAACAATTGAGACAGTTGAAGGAGAAGGCGTAAGCGATGGCAAGGCAAGCTGTGTATATATGGCAACGACGTAGATGCTGGTAGAGGAATCTCTGCAAGCCACAAAGGTAGGCACGCAAGTCTTTGAGGATAAAGTGCTAGATCACACATGCTTTGCATAGTTATAGAATACACACCATGAATGCCCCATAATCCTACTGCCTTGGGTTTATGGCCACCATTTGTGACATGGTGTGCATGCATTGATTGGTCCTTCTAAATGATTAATGGCAAGATTCCATGAGTGTTTTCTCCATTAATGTTATGCTAGTGACCATTATACATTTCAAACTCATTTGATGGTTCTGTATTCTAATCCTGGACTGGGACCATACCCAACACCTCTACTAGTTTTTGAAAATCCTCCACTCCTTCCTCAACTAGTCTGATGTTGAACATATTCATAGTATCATCATCTGTCTGTGAACTCTAGCCTCTTGAACTGGTGTTGTTGGGATTCCATTTGATTTGGCATAATACAACTTGATTGTGGCTCCATTGTAGACCCCTGGCAATAGTAAGCCTGATAAGTCCTTTAGCCTAACTGTTCCATTGAAGAAAACCCAATCCACTTCATAAGGTCTTGACCATGCAACTTTTAGACAAAGTTTCTTCAGGCCTAACTTTCAATAATAGATACCCTTTTTTAACTCTCTGAATTTGATTTTACTATCATGCTAGTGCTTTCTCTTCTTGTGACTCTTTTCTTGTTCTAACATAGCTCTCTGTCTTATTTCATTTAGTCTCAACAATTCATCCATTGTTTGCTTTAAGTTTTCATTGAAATCCATACCATGCTCAATAGCTAATCTGAGATTGGGAATTTCAAATTCCATATTTACCACTACCTCGGTGCCATAAACCATCTTGAAAGGTGTCATTCCAGTGGTAACCTTGTGAGAAATTTGATATACCCATAATAGAGTCTGAAGTTTCTCATCCCAGATCTGAGGCTCTTTTTGATCATTTTTTGTAAGTATGGTTTTGATTTTCTTATTGCTGCTTTTAGCTAGCCCGTTGCATCTGGGATAGTATGGTGTTGATTTATGCTTAATTGAGAAAATTTCAGTATGTATCTGGATTGTCTCATTGAGGAAATGGGTTCCTTTCTCTGGCACAATCTTGATTGGCAAACAACCAAATTTACAAATTACATATTCATACAAAAACGACGTTGTAGACTTGGCAATGTTGGTAGGTAATGCCTCTATCTATTTGCTGACATAGCATGTGCTTGTTCTTTCTAGAGGTGGCCTCCTTGAATGGACCCATTCCTTATTTCATAAACACCTCTAATGGTTGAATGGGTGTCAGAGAAGTCATATTTGTTGTCGTCGGCCTTCCCATCCTCTAAAAAATATCACAAGTTTTGCAAAAAATCTTTAACATTAGCCATCATAGTCTATTAGCATAGTCCTGCTTGCAAATTTTTCATGTAAGTGATGTTAGTGGAAAAATGTCCTCGAGATCTTCCACTATGAGCCTCTGTAATCACTTGCATTCTTCCTTGCACAGACACACACGTTCAAAGAACCCTATCTATTCCCAATCTGTACAATGCTCCTCCTATGATGGTGAACTTCAAACTCTTCAGAATCAATGCCTTCTTACTTTCTTGGGACCAATCTTCTAGAAATCCCCCATACTGAAGGAAATCATACACATCTTGCCACTCTTGATCCGGTCCTTCCACTATCAAATTTTGAAGTAATTCAATATCTAATGGGTCATCGCGCATTGATATTTGTGAAAATCTTTTTGTACTCCTTGATAAGAAATCAACACCTCAGCGAGTCTTGCTTGGCTTATGGAAGATTTTGAACTCAAATTCCATCAAGAAAATCATCCATTTGATCAGTCTCCCTTGTATAATTTGTGTGTTGATAAAAAGCAAAAGAGTCTGATGATCCACATAAAAGTGAAATAGTTTGCCCAATAATAATGGCTGAATTTGTTGCACTAAACATTCCCAATGCCTCCCTCCCTATTCTGGGATAACATTGTTTAGCTATACTGAATCGGCGCGACTGACAAAGTAGACTATGTAGCCTATCTTCCTATCATGTTGGGCTAATATTTCTCCAATTGCCATTCCATACGCATCCACATGAACATGGAAAATAATATCCCAATCTAGTTGATGAAGTATCAGCTTCTTGCTGATCGACTCCTTGAAGCACTGAAAACTCCCTTCACATTCGGGGGTCCAAATGAACTTCTCCCCCCTTCTAAGTTAATTCATACAGAGGAAGTGCCTTTGTTGCAAACATATGAATGAATCGTCTCGATAGAAATTGACATACCCCAAAAATGAGCTCAGTTCAGATGTAGTCGTTGGTGCTCTGACCAGCTAAACACATTTAATCTTATCCTCTGCCATCTCAATACCATTTTTAGAGACAATGTGTCATAGAAGTTGGCCTTTCCATACCATAAACACTGACTTAATTGGGTTCAAATAGATTCTCTTTTTTTTACATCTTTCAAATACCATTTTCCAAAATAACAGATGCATTTCTTCAGTTGAGAAGATTGTGAAGTCATCTATGAAAATAGCCAAAAACTTATGCAAGAATTGACTAAATATCTCTATCATACATCTTTGAAAGGTTTCTGGAGCATTACATAACCCAAATGACATTACCAGATTGTTGGAAAGAAGGTTCAGGGAAACACACATCTTGGAGAAGGTGAAGAAGCTCAAGGTAGCCCTAGAGTGATGAGCGTATATAATATGCACGGGGGGGAAAATCTCCTAGTGAGGGAAAAAATGCCCCGACGGTCCTAAGTGTGTTCACACACATCACTACCATAGGTATATGGTAACATATCCTCCCTGGGAGTAATGCAGTGAACAAGAGCTGGCACATAATGTATAGGGAAGTGCCATACCTTGAGTGCAATCAATCTACAAAGGGGAATAAGCCCAAAGATTTGCAAAAAACTTCTCACTTCTCAAGAAGAAATGCCTTTGTGAACAATCTGTAAGGTTATCCTATGTTGGCACATAAGCCAAGATGATCTCTCCTACTGAGAGTCTCTCCCTGACATAGTGGTAATGCACCTCAATGTGCTTTGTGCAAGCATGCAAAATTGGGTTTCTTGCAACTACCAACACGCTCTGATTGTCAACGTAAATGATGTTGGCAGTGTCCTGTCCAACACCCAAATCATCTAGAAGGTGGCTAAGCCATACACACTCAACCATAGCTGTGAAGACTGTTTTATACGGAGTCTCACAACTAGAAATGGCCAAAGTAGGTTGCTTCTTGCTCAACCATGATATGCATGAAATGCAGAACATGAAACAAAAACCACTTGTGGAGACTTGCATGTCATAACAACCAAGCCCAATCTGAGTCCAAAAAACCATGTAAATCTCGCGCCAATCATCCCCCCTTGGGACAAAACAAGCCAAGATGTAAAGTGCCACTCAAGTAGAAAAAAATCCTCTTGACAGGCTGCCAATGCTTAGACCCTAGGCTATGCATAAATCTGTTGACCTATGAGACTACAAACCAAATATTTGGCCTTGTATTGTGTACATAAATAAGGCATCCAATAGTATCTTGGTAAAGAGCGGCATTGGCATTATCACCAACATCATGAAGACTCAACTTCAAAACTGTTTCCATGGAAGTAGTAATAGGTTTATAGTCCTCAAGTCCAAAATTACATAGCAAAGTCTCTACGTAACTTGTTTGACACAAGGCAATACCACCATCACACTACTTAAACTGTATGCCCAAGTAATGATGCAACAATCCCAAATCTTTCATCTTGAAAGTAGCATTCAAATCAACCTTAAATTCAGCAATATGTGTCTCATTGGGACAACTAATCAATAAATCATCCACATATAGAACAACAATGAGAAGTACATCACCCTCACACTTTACATACATAGTGCTTTCCATTGGACTGTTACGAAAGCCTCGTTTGACCAAATGGGTGTCAGCTTTCTCATACAAATCGTGAGGAGACTGCTTCAACCCATACAAAGCTTTCTTACATTTGCACACTTTATCCTCTTGTCCTTTCTTGACAAAACCATGAGGCTACATTGCATAAACTTCCTGAAATATGTCACCATTCAAGAAAGCAGTAACAATGTCTGATTGATGTACATCCCATCCAAATGAGCTGCCAATGCACATAGAAAATGCACAATAGTCATACAACAAGTGGGAGCAAAAGTCTGTTCATAATCTATGCCTTTCTGCTATGAATAACCCTTTGCAACAAGTCAAGCCATATAGCGATCAATCTCACCACCTGGCTTGCATTTCAACCTGTAAACCCACTTTGTACCAATGGACTTTTTGTCAAGAGAAAAATCACATAAAGTCCATGTGGTATTTTCTATAAGTGTATCATATTCTTATTGCATGGTAGCCATCCAATTTTTTGAATTATGTGCTTCATCAAAAGACAAAGGTTCCTCTACATCACATAAGCTACAAACAACCGAAGTATAGCAATTTGATGCATACGATCCATGGAAAGAACTGGAACGAGTACGACTAAACAAAGGTGCATTCAATTTACTGTCACGCAAAGTATGCACCATCCAAATTTCTCATACCTCTAGCCTGCTCATTCTCAGCCCTGTGTACATTTGCCTCATTGGAATTTACATTTAAGTTTCCACCACTAAAAAGATGCAACAAACTGTCATAAATGTCCTGTGAGCTTACATTAATGTCTCTAGTACATGACAACAAAGAGTGAATAGTATCTTCCACAAACACAACATCCCATGAAACCAAGATACACTTTGTTTGCATATGGTACAACTTGTAACCTTTTCTTTCAGTACTGTTTTTAAAAAAATGCATTTAAAAATCTTATCATCCAATTTTATGCGCCGTGTTTGTGGCACCAAAGCATAAGCCAAACAACCAAAAATGCGCATGTGATCAATAAATAGATTTCTATCATGCCATGCTTCATATGGAGTTATAGACTGCAAAGCTTTTGTAGGACACCTCTTGAGTACATAAGTAGCACACATGATGGCCTCAAGCCAAAAAGAATCTAGCAAAGCTTTACTCTTGACCACACAACGTGCCATCTCCGTAAGCGACATGTTTTTCCTTTCAACAACACCATTTTGCTAAGGTGTATACGACACTGTACATTGGTATTTTATCCAATGGCTAGCCAAAAATGCCTTAAACTCATGAGACGTATACTCCCCTCCTCGATTTGAACGGAGGCTGCCCATAATACAGTTAAAGACATTTTCACCCATAGCCAAAAATTGCTTGAAGCACATAAACACTTCGGACTTATATTTAAGCGAATACACCCATGCATGCTTATAGTAATCATCAATGAAAGTCACAAAGTAAAGGTAATTGCCCAAGGATGGAGTTTGCATGGGCCCACAAACATCATATTGCACAAGCTGCAATTTGCATGTAGCCCTAACTGAACCATCCTTTGGTAACTTCGAATGTTGCATCTTACCCAATATACAACCTTCATAAACATGCTTCACAAGTGATTCAAGATGCGACAAAGAAGCAATAATATTAGATTTCTGCAAACGTAGCAAACTGGAAAAATTCAAATGTCCAAAACGTGCATGCCAAAGTTTTGCATCTGAAATAGGCTTTGAATCCACAACTGCATTTGAAAATTTTTGGTTACACTTGTCATACAAAGTGAGCTTACATAGCCCATGGAACAAAATACCAGATGCAACAATTTCATCACCAAAACTAAGATCATGAACTGTACATCTTTCATCCACAAATTTGACAACAAGACCAAGTCTAGCAAAAGACAAAAGGTTCTTCTTGATCCCAGGTTCATAAAGTGCATCAACAAGTGTGAAAGAACTGCCATTCGAAGCAGTAAGCACAATCTTTCCAACTCCCTAGACCAAATAAGAGGCATTGTTGGCACAAGTGACTGTTTCCCATGAGGGACAACCTCAAGAGAGGTAAACAAGTCACGATAAGAGGTAATTTGAAGCACCACTATCAAAGTACCACACATGTGAATCTGTAGCAAACTGATATACATGTGTCATGGACATAAGGATCATAAGTGTAGTCTGCAGTAAAAGCCCATTCTACATCTACATCTACATCAACATCACAATCTCCTTTCTTAGAAGACTCTACAATAGCTGCACTTGTAGTGGAACCTGCCTCTTATTTCTTAGCCTTTTTTGCCTTCAATTTTGGAGATTGCTTGATCAAATGATCATTAGCTTTACAATAATGGCAATGCATCTTCTTTTTTCCCTTTTCACCAGATTTCTAGATGAGGTGTTGCTAGTAGAAGCATTGGAAACAAGTGATTTGCCACTCATCGAAGAACCATGAGACGTGGCTACATTGTTGTTGCCATTTTTGCATTGAGCAGCAATAAAGGCCTATTCAAATGTACGTTGCTTAGCCTTGTTTATTCTTGAAAGTGACTCTTGCAATAGAAATGTGCATAATGCATCAATCTTGACAACATCATGGTTTCCCTAGGTCATTAGTCTCCAAGTACTAGCAAACATCTGGTAAGAATCCGACAAAGCATCAAGAACAGTTTGCACAAGGGAACTGTCAAAAATAACTTCGCTTGCCAAAATAAGTTGCTCATTAATATCCTTGATACCAGCAAGGAAAGTGTCCATGTCATCTTCCTAATGCATAATCTTTGATTCCAGCTCTTTACACAACAATGCAATTTTAGCCTCATTGCAACTTACATAATCAATCTAGTACTTACTTTAGCCCTAGCTCTTGTGTACTTCTCTTAGAGTCAATCTAATAGACCTTAACTCAATTGCATTTCATTAGTTGGCAATGTTACAATTCATGAATTTTTTTTTGCATTTCCTAAAATATCATATATGTATCTCACTTATTGCATGCCTGCACATGCTACCTTTGAGCTTTCACAATTTTGTTTTTATTCTCCTACAGGTACTCCTATCGTGGATCTCGATACTGCATTGTTATATTCCAAGGACGGAATCTACATGAGGAAGGGGGGCATGTTAACCACCGGTGTCCACTTCTAGTAGTCATGGACCGGGCTTGTCAGTGCAATAGGAAAAGGGTAAGAGTGATCGTCAATGAGAGGTGCACTCTAACTGGAACATTCAAGGGTTAGTTCGCTAAGCATGGGTGCCCAAGTGTGAATGGGCGAGCTAATATAAAAGTCACCTAAACCTAAAAATCACTCATTCTCTCATTTGTGCAATTGAAGAGTGCTCTTGCTCTATCTCCATCTTCTTCTTCATCTCCTTGTGTGTGTGTGTGTGTGTGTGTGTGTGTGTGTGTGTGTGCATGAGAGAGAGAGAGAGTGATCGAGCATTGCGACGACACGGCGGCGGCGAGGCGATTGAGCGCGGCATGGCGGTAGCTCCCTCTTCTTTGCGACGAGGAATCCTCCACGAAGGCAAGCGTAGGGCGGTGAGTGACACACCCTTGCTCTCTTGAACTTGCTAGATTAATCTGGTTGTGTGCTTGCAGCCATTTGTGGCTCGCACATAGTGTACGGCAAGTCCCTTGCTTTGACATGTGCGACAGATGCGCACAGATATGGTGCACACCTCAGGAGCTTTGGTCTTAATATGGGGTCTTTTTAGACTTTCCTACGGCTTTACCATTATTGATCGATAAGAAGTCCGAAAGGAGCTATCCCTCGGCAATTCTTCTATGTTAGACCCACTCCACTACTCTCTATTATTAACCAATTCAAACCGTGGGTGTAGATACTTAAGTGCTTATTTTCAAAGGCTAAGAGGAGTAGCAACTAAGGTTTTGAATTGCCAAAGGATACACTAAGTAAACACATAAGTATAATTAGCATGGTTTACAATAACCAAGAGAGTAGAATGAACATTGATAATATTGATTTTGCACATGAAGGTGCTAATGATGATGCCCCCATGTTTATTAATTATCTTGTTACTAGGTTGCATCAAGCTATGGGCAACCCTACTTTGCAAGCCGAAGTTACCCAACAACTTCGTCCTTATGGGATTTCCCTTCCTCTCCAAGAGGAGAGAGAGTTTAGGAGGCCTCTTGATGAGACTCCCAAAACAAGAATCTCTCCCATAAGAGAGGAGGAATCCAAAGAACGAGAAAGAAGTGAATCCCTAAGTTCCTCTAAAGATGTGGCTCTATGAAGACGGCGGTCTAGACTATCGCCAACTCCTCCCAAGAGGAAACGGTCAATCCATAGTCTTTCTCTTCGTCACTCCAAAAGGGAAGAGAGGAAACAAAGGAAGGAAAAGGAAAGAAAGAGGTCACCCTCTTCTCCTTATTCTTTGCATTCCTCCTCTTTTGACAAAAGCTATCGCTATTCTCCTAGAGAATACAAGAGGGCAGGACATCACAAATCATACCTTGCGCATGGCGAAGATCACAAAAGCTCAAGAAGTTTAAAGAGGGAGGAAAGAGTATCTCCTTTCTCACCTATTATGGCACCTTTGGTGCCACAGACAAAGTATTGGCCTTCTTACAATAATTTGATGCGGCCTTTGGGACGATGGCTTCAAGGAGTCCTCCAAGCTACACCATGTAGCTATGCACTTCCACACACACACACACACACAGGTGTGGACCAAGCATGAGAGGGGGTATACTCTCCCACAACCACACACACACATTCTCTCATTGTGTGGAGTGCAAAGTGCAAGAGCTCCATCTCCTTCTCCAAGCTTGTTGAGAAGTTGAGAACCTACACCAACAATTTGGCTATGGAATGCAAATCCAACCAAGATCCATGCTTCAATGCTTAAGCTTTCCATCTTATTCATCTTCATTACTATGCTATTATGCTATGCTAATTAAGAAGAGTAATGATAAGTGAGGAACTATTTCTTTCTCCTATGGATGATTCTTCTTCCTCTTCCCTACCCTCATTCCCTGCTAGCTCTCTCCACCTTCGAAGGTGTTTGAGGCCTTCAAATTGAGGCTTGGGATAGTTAATGCTTTTTGCAAAGTTTATGCTATTCTCGTGATGCATGAAGCTTTCCATCTTCATAGCATCACCAAGGTCACAAGGAAAAAAATTGAATTGTACCAAGTCTCTCTTGATGGGAGAATCTATAATACAAATGCCTTTTGGAGGGGGGGACCAGCTCCAAGTAAATTCGGCCCTCAACTATTGTCATGTTCTCTAATACTCTCTCTCTTGCAAAAGTATTGTTCATGCCAAGTTAATTAAGTACTATGTTTATGTTGCTACCATCAATTAAGTTCACCCTCTATGTTCTCAAAGTGATCTCACAAAAATGCTCACTTTAATTCTCTTAATTCCGCTATTCTCAAAGTTCATAGGCTATTTCCATGACAGGGCCACTGGGCGACCCTAACGAGACCAAGAAAACGTGATTTGGAGAGGGTCAATCTGTCCTCCTTCCTCGCTGCAAGTAGCCCTACACACGGTGCTTGCCGGATTTCTCTTCCTTGACTGAGTCAATCCCGCCATGGCTCCCCCCTCCCCTAAGCTCTGATACCAATGTAAGACGAAGGTGAGACATACCTACGAATAACCACCCAACCATCCTATATATAGGCTCGTGGCCCTCTGACTCTTAGCTATATATAGACCCCTATACCGCAAAGTGTGTCCGGCACTTTGCCAGGGTTGTGCCCTCCTAGTCCTACCCTTGGCATGAGAGGAGGAGAAAATGAGGACAAAGAGCACAAGGGCTTAACTCTATTCTAGGGGAACTCCCTCCTTCTAGAGGGGAAGATGACCATAACATTGAGCTTTTTCTTGAAAACCCTCCTTCTAAGAAACCCCGTTATCAAGTCTCTTATGCACAAAAAGAGGAAATTATGACACAAGTTAATGAACTATTGGAGGAGGGTGTTTAGTCAAGGGGAACTAGAACCTAGGATTCCACCTCCCAACCACCCACTATATAGCATGGCTCCTATCCCTTTGCCCTAGTTGGACTCCCTTTCCACACTGCCTAGCCCGGCCTTGCGGTTGTCCTAACATTACTCCCCCCTTAAAGAAGAGTTTTCGTCCTCGAAAACAAAAGTGGGGAACTTCTTCTTAAGAACACTAATGTTTTCCCAAGTGGCACCTTCCTCAGGTCGATCTTTCCACTTGATTAAGGCTTGTTGACGTACATGATGACGCATACGTAAATCATGATAGTTGAGAATGTGTTCAGGTTCATACGGTAAGGTAGGTGGTTCAACGAAATCAACCAAAATTTGATGGTCAATGACATTGTCGTCCCCATGTAACCGCTTGCGTAAACGGCTTACATGAAACACCGTATGAATACGAGAATGTGCAGGTAATAATAATTTGTAGGCACGATCACCTACTCATTTGAGTATTTTGAAAGGCCCATAATATCATGGAGATAATTTAGGTGTCGGCCCAGTTTTCAGACTTTCTGAATGTTCTGGCACACGTAAAAATACTTCCTCCCCTTCCTTGAAGGTAACTTGCCGACGTTTCTCATCAGCGTACTTCTTATATCGATCTTGCGCTTGTCGGACAAAATTTTCGAGTGAGTTTCAGCATATCCATGTGGTCTTGGAGAAAATCCTTAACCTGTTGGAGCTTTTCGGTTGCCAACCCCACCGTAACAGGTGACCTAGGTTGAAACCATACATGAGCATGAAAGGACTAAATCCAGTTGTGACATGCTTAGCATTATTGTAGGCAAACTCTAGAATAGGTAAATATTCTGTTAGGAAATAAGACGTAGCTAAATAGATAATTGAGTAGATTACTTAATGGAGAGAGACAGATTTATATACACGAGATTATAGAGTAGAGAGAGAGAGAGAGAGAGTACACACGATATACGTGGTTCACCCAATGTGGGCTACGTCCACGGGAAAGCAGCCACTCAATGGCTTTAGTACTTCAAAACAAGAAGTAGTTTACAAAGGGATTATACCCTTAATGGAGCTCCCTCCTTGCTTCACTCTCACCACCTCACACTCACCTTGTTGCATCAACTTTACACTATATAATGTGTGTAGAAATGGCCTCCTTTTATAGGCCAAAAGGGCTGCCCTCTCTTATGAGAGACAGCCATGTGTAGCCGCCCTTGTGCGAATAAGTCCAAATCGGACCCTCCAATCCGCCCATGTGTGGCCGCCCTTGAGAAGACAAGTCCGCTTTTGAATTCGGCCACCGGCCACCGGCCATTGACTTTCGACCACCGGCCATTGACTACCGGCCACCGGCCAACCGACCGGTTGTTTTCCGACCACTTTACGGCCACCGTCCGGCCATAATATTCCGGCGAAAAAGAATATTCCGGGGGCGGAGTTGCCCCTGATTCTTGTCCGTGAAAATTTTGGTTTCCAGTGAGTGATTTTTCTTTACGCACGATGGCTTCTCCTCATAATGGGGGCCTTACAAATGTGCGCTTTTACCACAGAAAATTACAAGGGTAAATCAGGCTCCATACTTAACAATCTCCCACTTGGAGACTGATCTCCAAACCAAACCTGTGACTCCTTTCCATTTTGGCTTCTTATCCTTGAATGCCGATTGAAGATGAGCAAAAGCTCAACTTCTCCTTGTTGACCACCTTTGTAAACATGTCTGCAGGATTTTCACTTGTATGCACCTTTCCTAGCTTTAGTTGTCCCTCTTCCAAAAGAGTGCGTATGAAGTGATATCTCACCTCAATGTGCTTTGTCCTTGAATGAAAGGCTGAGTTCTTTGCAAGATGGATAGCGCTTTGGCTATCACTGTACAAGACACAATTGTCTTGTTTGAATCCAAGCTCTTCTAAGAATCTGTGAAGCCACAGAATTTCTTTGCTTGCCTCCGTCATTGCTACATACTCTGCTTTCGTGGTAGAAAGTGAAACTACTTTCTGCAGCTTTGAAGCCCAGCTTACTGCTGTGCCTCCAACCGTGAACACATAGCCAGTAGTGCTCCTTCGAGTATCTTTGTCACCTGCTATATCTGCATCAGCATACCCTTCTAGAAAAATATCAGTTCCTCCAACATACAAAGCATTTGTTGTTGTCCCTTTTAGATACCTAAGTATCCACTTCATAGCTTGCCAATGCTCTTTACCTGGGTTGTCCATGAACCTACTCACAACTCCCACTGCATGTGCAATGTCTGGCCTTGTCCAGACCATAGCATACATTAGAGAACCTACCGCTGTAGCATATGGAACTTTAGACATATAGGCTATCTCCTCTTGTGTCTTTGGACACAAATCCTTTGTTAGTTTAAAATGACCAGCCAAAGGTGTAGAAACTGGTTTTGCATTTTGCATTGCAAACCTTTCTAGTACCTTCTTGATGTAATCTTCTTGAGATAGCTTTATTGTTTTCTTCGTCCTGTCCCTTGATATTTTCATACCAAGTATCCTCTTTGCAGCACCTAAATCTTTCATTGAAAAAGATTTGGACAGCTCCTCTTTTAGGTCTTTGATGTCCTGCATGTTAGCACTTGCAATCAACATGTCATCAACATACAACATTAGGATGATGAATTTCCCATCTCCCAAATTCTTCGTGTAGACGCAGTGATCCGAGTTGCATCTTGTGAATCCATGATCCAACATCCATCGATCAAACTTCAAGTACCATTGTCTTGATGCTTGCTTTAAACCATACAAGCTCTTCTTTAATCTGCAAACCATTTTCTCCTTACCTTTTACTTCATACCCCTTTGGTTGAAGCATGTAGATTTCCTCCTCTAAGTCACCGTGAGGGAATGCCGTATTTACATCCATTTGCTCGAGATTTAGATCATGAGCAGCCACAAGGCTTAAGACAAGCCTAATTGAGTTCATTTTTACAACAGGAGAAAATATTTCATTGAAGTCAATACCTTTCTTTTGAGAAAAACCTTTTACCACAAGCCTAGACTTGTACCTTTTCTTCCCACCTTCTTCTTCCTTTATCTTGTACACCCATTTGTTTTGAAGTGCCCGCTTACCTTTAGGCAACTCAACCAACTCCCATGTTTGGTTGTGATGTAGTGAGTCCATCTCCACTTGCATGCTCTTCGTCCATTCTTCTTTGGATTCATGTTGCATAGCCTCTTCATATGATTCCGGCTCTCCAGAATCTGAGATCAAGAGATGGTTGAAGGAAGGAACAAACCTTTCTGGAGGTCTACTTGCTCTTGTAGATCTTCGGGGAATAGGGTGAGGCTCCTCATTTGGTTGACGTTGTTGCACATTGTCACCGTTTGCAGTCCTTGAGTCTTCACCGTCCTCAAGCTCCATGTACTCATCACCTGTTTCTTTTGTTTGTTTTCTTTCCAAGTAATCTTTGTACATATTTTGTTCGTTAAAAATTACATCCCTACTCCTTAAGATTTTACCATCTTCAGGATTCCATAGGCGATACCCAAAGTCTCCTTCTCCATAGCCAATGAAGAAACACTTTTTGGACTTTGCATCTAACTTTGATCTTAGGCTTCTATCTATGTGCATGAAAGCCTCACACCCAAACACTTTGAGAAATGCATAATTCACCGGTTTACCTGTCCATGCCTCTTCTGGAACTCCCCCATCCAATGCCGTTGAGGGTGACCGATTGATTAAGTACACAGACGTACTTACAGCTTCTGCCCAAAGCTCAAGCGGTAGGCCTGCATGTAGCCGCATGCTTCGTGCTCGTTCCATGATTGTTCTGTTCATCCTTTCTGAAATCCCATTTTGTTGAGGTGTCCTTGGGGTTGTCCTTTGCCTCCGAATGCCATTGCTAGCACAAAAGCTTTCAAAAGCTTGGCTGCAATATTCGCCTCCATTGTCGGATCTGAGGCATTTAACCTTGGTACCTGTTTCATTCTCCACAAAGGCTTTCCACCTTTGAAATATGGAAAATACATCGGATTTATTCTTCATGACATAAACCCATGTTTTTCTAGTCGCATCGACTATGAATGTTACATAGTACAATGAGCCACCAAGTGATGGTGTACTTGCAGGACCCCAAACATCCGGCGAAAAAAAAAGTCTCGGGGGCCTCCGCCCCCGAGGACTTTAAAGTTGCCCCTGATTCTTGTCCGTGAAAATTTTGGTTTCCAGTGAGTGATTTTCCTTCACGCACGATGGCTTCTCCTCATAATGGGGGCCTTACAAATGTGCGCTTTTACCACAGAAAATTACAAGGGTAAATCAGGCTCCATACTTAACATATTCTTCCCAGTCTGACTGTTTCTTGCTAACGTATGCTCTTAGCATATCCTCTAGCACTTGGTTAACTCGTTCAGTCTGACCATCTGTTTCTGGATGATCGGCTGTACTGAGGTTTAGTTGTGTACCCAATCGTTTGAACACAACCCTCCAAAAATGACTGTTAAACTTGGGATCACGATCACTGACAATGTTACTTGGCAAACCATACAACTTGTATAGATTGGCTAGTTCTGGAGTTTTAACCATTGATTTGGTTGGAATAAACTTACATAGTTTAGTAAACCGGTCTACTACCACCCATACCGAGTCATGACCTCATACAGTGGTTGGTAAACCCACAATAAAGTCCCTAGAGATACTTTCCCATTTTCCATTGGGAATCTTCAAAGGATGTAAGAGTCCTCTTGCTTTCAGGCGCTCTGCTTTATTAACTTGACATTTTTGGCAATGCAAGACATAAGTTTGAACAAAGACATGTAAACCTGGCCAGTAAAACTGTCGTCGTACGAGAGCATAAGTCTTTCTAATACCTGGGTGCCCTGGACTTGCACTATCATGACATTCATAAAGAATTTGGCGTCGAATGTATGTGTCCGTCGGTACACAAACTCTCCCCTTAAGGAGTAGGTACCCATTGTCGATGGTGAAATGCTTCCATCACTGTAGTTCATCACTCGATAGAGGAGATCTATGTGTGAAGGTTAACGTTACACTACCATCATTGGAGTGAGAAGGATCCCTCATTTGTACATGGCTCCACACTTTGGAATATGCTTCATCATGCTCATATTTGCCCTTTAGAGAATCCAAAAAGTCACTACGAAGTTCCGTGAACAAGAGAGAGTTGATCTCCGGTATACGACTTAGAGCATTAGTCACCACATTGTATCGTCCTTTACGATACCGGAGCTTGGCGTCATATTCTTGAAGAATCTCGGCCCACCTGTCTTTCCGACCCTTCAAATCAGTTTGTTGTGTAAACCATTTAATGCTTTCATGGTCAAACACAATCTCAAACTGAGCACCATACAAATAATGCCGCCATGTTTTTAAGGCAGACATTATTGCATAGAGTTCATGCTCATAAGCAGAGTAGTTCTGCTGAGCTGCATCAAGCTTCTTGCTTTCAAATGCAATTGGCCGTCCGTCTTGTAACAGGACTGCTCCAATAGCACGGTCATTGGCATCCGTTTCCAAAACGAATGGTTTCAAAGGATCTACAATAGCTAGTATGGAAGTTGTAGCTAATGCATCCTTGAGCGTATCGAAACTGTGTTGTTGAGCAGGTCCCACTGAAAAGCTTTGCCTTTGCCTTTCAGTTGATCCGTCTTGGGAACAACAATATTAGCATAGTTTTTAACGAACCTTCGATAAAAACCTGCGAACCCTTAAAAAATCTGTAACTCTTCCAGATTTTTAGGAGAAGGCCACTGCCGGATTGTATCCACTTCGGATTGATCCATATATAGCCCATTAGCTAAAATAACATGCCCAAGATAGTGAATTTCTTCTTTCAGAAAATCACATTTAGATTCCTTGGCATATAATTTATTTGTTCGTAACAATTCGAACACCTGCCTCAGATGTTGTAAGTGTTCTTCTTCAGAAACACTGTAGACTAGAATGTCATCGAGAAAAACGATGACAAATTTGCCCAGGTACGGCTTCAAGACACTATCCATAAATGTCATGAATGTTGCGGGCACATTGGTTAACCCAATGGGCATCACCAAAAACTCGTAGTGTCCAAACCTTGTTCGGAATGCAATTTTGGGTATATCAGCAAGTCGAATACGGACTTGGTGATAACCTGACCGCAAGTCTATTTTTGTAAGAATACGAGCATGAGGTGAGTTTGTTGAACAACTCATCCATGCGTGGTAATGGGTACTTGTTCTTAAGAGTAGCCGCATTTAAGCCACGGTAGTCTACGCACATGCGCATACTGCCGTCTTTTTTCTTCACTAATAGGATAGGAGAAGCCCATGGTGAAGAATTGGGTTGGATAAACCCTCTGCTAAGGTAGTCAGCAAACTGACGTTCCACCTCAGCAGCTTCAGAGTAACTCAAACGGTAGTGCGGTTTACTGACAGGTTTACTGCCTACAACCACATCAATGCTATGTTGCACCGATCGTGTCGGCGGTAATCTTGGTGGCAAATCATTAGGAAAAACATCTTGAAATTCATTTAATAATTTTTGTAACTCACTAGCAACTTTTGCTTGTTTGGAAGTAGCCATTGGTGGAAGAGATGAGAGAGAAGCATGTGGCGTTGAGGAATGTTCAACAGATTCAATGTTAGAGAGAAAATGAGACAATGAGTAACACAATAAAACTTGATCTATTTCATTATCAGAAACGAGCTGCATAAGCTCAGCTGTACATATCAATGGTGAAGAAGGTACATCCTTCTCTCCTAACAACAACACATGTGCGCCATGGGATTCGAACATCAAGCTGTTGTGCTCATAGCTACGCTTCAGTGATGGTCCTCAGCTATGCAACCATTCCCTACCAAGGACCAAGTCTGCCCTCTCCATGTTCATAACTTGAAAATCCAAGGATGTGGAGTAGCCTTGTACTTCCAACCGAACAGCTCGGACTTGAGTATCCCATATTTCGGTATCATGTCCATTCATCATTGCTACCTTGTAGCGGTGGGTACTCGGAGTTTGAGGCAATTTGAGTTTTTTCACCAATCCGTAACTGATAAAATTGTGAGTAGCACCGTCATCTACCAAGATGCACGCCTTGTGCCCTTGCAGAGATCCGTGCATACGTACTAACTCATGTGGTCCGAAGGTCTGTTGCCACATGGAAGCTGTGAGACAACATTCATGCACCACCTCGATGTGTGTTACTCAAGAGGTAGCAGTTGCACCGTGTGCACTGCTTTCTCCTTGCCATGAGCATCAGATTTCCCCTTTGGACAATCCTTTTTGCCATGACCGCTTCCTAAACATTGAAAACATAATTTCTCTTTCTTAGCTTTATCAAAGTCCTCAGAAGAAAGAGAACCTCTGGACCCCTTGGGGTTTTTAGATGCTTCTAAATTGGCTACTATGAAGTTCCTTTTATTGTGTTCATACTGTGTGCGTTTATTACCATGTGTATTAGCAGGCACATGATTATGATGTGATTTCTTTCATCTAGATCATCGTGAATATGTGCTTTCAGTATTTCTTTCTCAAGTGTTTTAGGTCTTGGGTCTTGACGTGCTTCTTAAGCTCTGGTGTTAGACCACGTATAAACCCCCATACTTGCTGAAAGTTATCGAAGCCTTCCAACTTGAGTATAACATCCCAATAGTGAGATATATATTCAAGTAATGATGGGTATTGGCGCATGGAACACGTGTCCCAAGCCGTCCAATTCGGATCTGCCTCATTTGTAGGCAAAAATTCTTTGCGAAACATAGCTTCAAAAGCTGCCCAACTCTGTGGTATGATATTCTTCTCCTTGAGAGACATCCACCATTCGTAGGCCTTGCCTTCTCAACTTGTTTGCAGTGCTCTAACTGCGTCTGGAGTATGCCGTAAGGCGTGAATTCCATCCCACTTGCTGAGAAAGATATTCACTGCATCCTTATTGCGGTCTCGGTCTTCTCCCTTAAAAGTCAGTGGTTTGGTGTTTTTCAACAACTCATCCACCTCTTTGGCAGTGAGAGTGTGCAAAGTATCAGCAGATGGACCTTGTCCCTGATTAGAAGGGCCTTGCCCCTGTGTAGCAATGTGCTTATGCATGTGCGTGTCAGCAGGACCCTTGGACTGCTGTTGCATTAATTGGATCACCAACATGGATAATTTAGTGATTTTTTTATTTAAAGATTTAAAATTTCCTTCCATGACTGATATGCGTGTCTGAAGTGCACAAAATTCTTGAATGTCGAGCAATTCATAAGTGTCGTCACCTGCCGTAGCGTCGCAGGCACTCTCCGTGAGCATCCGACCGCGAGCCATCATGGGCAGGATCAGGTGTATTTTTCTCGAAATCAAAAGTCATATTGATATCTGAATCCATGGAGACACAGTGCAGTGCAAGGAATAGCAAGAAAAATACCTGATGTACCGCAACCTGTAAATACCGATAAAAAATCCCGTTGATACCAGTAATTAGCCTTGCTAATTTCATTCGTGCTCCAATTGCCGCTGAGGATGTAATCTTGCTCCGGGTTCCAAGAAAACAATCCGAGAGTGTAGGTGTGTTTGCCTTGAGCACCCGTACTGTACTGGTCTTTGTATTTTGGATAACTTGAAGACGACTTGAATAAATTTTGAAAAAATTATATGCAATGTACGTAGCTAAACATGAACTTTCCCTTTGTATTTCCCGGCCTTGCCCTTGCTTGGCCTTGTCGGTATGCCTAGCTTCGCCCGAAGCTTCACAAGAGGGAGGGGGGTTACCCTACTATGGGTATCGTCCCTTGGTTGGAAAAAAAATATTGTAGCCACTAACCCCAAAGGATTGGGCGCCCACCGGGTGTGAAAAAAGAACTCAACACAGCGATGGCGAGCTCGCAGGTAGCGTGGGGTGAGAGCTTTTGCTCCCCCCTCCTTGTGTGGTGGTCGAGAGCGCCTGCCACAAGCACGTGAATTGCTCAGAGGGGTTGCGTGATGCCGTTAAGCCCGTGAGGAAGGGATTTGGTGCAAGTCCCGTTTCGGCCCGTCCTCCTCGCGAGCGGGGTTGCCCACCTAGTCCTCCTCCTCGTCCTCTTCACAGGGGGTGAGCTCCACGGTCTTCTTGACCCCGACATGCAAGAAACATGCAAAGCTTTGTGTGGCTCTCCAACACCACGCCTGTCCCTTCCCAAAAATAGGAACCTTGTTCTTGATACCAATGTTAGACAAGGGGAACTAGAACCTAGGAGTCCACCTCCCAACCACCCACTATATAGCATGGCTCCTAACCCTTTGCCCTAGTTGGACTCCCTTTCCACACTGCCTAGCCCGGCCTTGTCGTTGTCCTGACAGAGCATATGATTTTACCAAGCTCATCTCCGTTATGTTCTTTGGTGTTGTTAGTGCAAGAAAAGGATGGTTCATACCAAAGGTGTATGGAGGATCGTGCACTAAACAAAATCACAGTAAAGAATAGAATTTCGGTTCCAAGAATTAAGGATTTTTTTGATAAGCTAAAGGCTCATCCTACTATAGTAAGATTAACCCTTAGAGTGGTTATCACCAATTTTGAATAGTACCAGGAGATATTCATAGAATTGTATTCAGAACCACTTTTGGTCTATATGAATATATAGTGGTGCCTTTTGGACTCATTAATGCACCGGTTACATTTACCGGGATGACAAATATACTATTTCATAAGTAAAGGCCTTACACTAGGGCCTTATACTATATGAATATATAGTGGTGCCTTTTGGACTCATTAATGCACCGGTTACATTTAACGGGATGACAAATATACTATTTCATAAGCAAAGGCCTTACACTAGGGTCTTCTTCTTTGATGAAGTCATTACCTAATCTAAAACCTTTAATGAGCATAAGATTACTTAAGGACAAATTTTCAAGAATGGCATGATAAAAAATTCTACATCAACGGCAAGAAAAATGGATTCTTCTTGTAATGATACAGTGTTTGGGTCATATCATTTCTAAATATGGTATAAGGATGGATCCATAAAAGCTCAAAGTGACTAAGGAGTGACCTACCCCAAAAAATCTCCTTGAGTTGTGAAGTTCTATTAGTATGTTCTCATTATTGAAATTCACTAAAAGGTTTTTTGCAGTAGCTAGCCATTATATGATTTACCCAAGGAGAAGGTTAAAGACCAATGCACAGAGACAGAGAGATGCTTTTGACACTCTTTAAAAAAATCTTACCTCTCATCGCGTGCTAGTACTACCTGATCTCACTAAGCCTTCTGAGGTCCATTGTGATGCATGCATGGATTGTTTAGGACCAGTCATATTACATGAAGGCAATGATATAGCCTATGAGAGCCTCCATCTTCATCAACATAAGTGTATCCTTGGGATATAAAAGGAGAAATTTCTTGTGGCAATGCAAGCTATTTTGGGTACCACATTTATTGTTTGCAAAGTATCAAATACTTCATGGCTCAAACAAACCTATCTAGCAAACAAATGAGGTGGAAAAATTTTCTTTCATAATTTCATTTTCATATTGCTTACATTCCTAATGAAAAGCACAAAGTAGTAGACACACTTTCAATTTTCTTGTAGACCTAAACTTATGCTATATCTATAGCATATTACAATGATTCCACCATTATGGTAGATCAATATGCCACATATCTAGATCAAATTGATGCAATGCCATCATTGACCAATGAAAAGACACAAGATGGCAATTGACTATGTGTCAGATAAGCTCTATGTGAGAAAGTAATGCAAGAGCACATGCTCTTCCTTATGCCATGCATCATATCATTGCAACCACCACCTACGCTATAGACATATTTTATTGTCCATCAATGCAAAAGGACATTCATGAACAGAATGGTTGATATGCCAAAAAATAAATTCAAAATATGATAAGAGGTAAGCAACTAGATTTACTGTTACTGATACCAATACTTGAGGCACAATGGGAGAGTATATCTTTGTTCCATGTTACTGATACCAATACTTGAGGCACAATGGGAGAGTATATCTTTATTCCACTCAAGTCTCTCCATGGCAACAATGCTATTTGGACAATAGAAGACACATTTTAAAAACAAGCACATTTTTAGCCATAAAAAAGACTATCAAACCTCATCATATATGGCTAACAATAAGTGGATCCAATGCAATAAGTAACCTTTTTTACTTCATGCGTTCATATAGTCAAGGATGACTATGATATAAGGGCGAAATAATCTTACCAATTTAATTTTTGGTAGGTTTAAATTACTATGTAGTAAATTGACCACACAAGATTTTTAAAGTGATCAAATATAAATCTAGGCTAAATGAGTAACTTTCTCTCTACGCTATAAAAACATTGTCCATATTTGACTGAAATGGGCTAGAAAGTCAGCGAGAATGGAAAGACTAAATTTTAAGTATTAAGAAAGCCTTGAAATATTCACAAGCCGCTAAGATTTTGTCTGGGGGTTCCAATGGATTGTTGGGGGAACCATCTTTATCGTTCGACTTGTGATAAGTGCACATGACACACACACACACACACACACAAGAAGGGAAGTTTACCTTTTTTTGGAAGCATCTTCACTGTTCGACTTAGGATAAGTGCAAGTGGAGCGCACGCGCACACACACACACACACACACACACGAGAAGGAACAAGCCAAGGGTTCCATATCTATCTTCTTCCCAATGCTCGAAAAAACCTAGGTTTAGTGTAATCCCACCTACAAATTTTGAAATTTAACTCTAAATTTTATATTTGGAGGTGAGAAAACCTACAAAATTTTTAAAAAATTAGTCTAATTTGGTGTACCTTCAAATTTTGCCAATTTACCTTTGTTGTGTTACCATATAAATGTGGTAGTGATGTGTGTGAACACACTAGGACCGCCGGGGCATTTTTTCCCTCTTTAGGAGGTTTTTTCCCCCGTGCATTGTATATACGCCCATCACTCTAGGGCTATCTATCTTTCCATTGCACACTAAGTAACACACTCTCTATTGTGTGCCTTGAGCTTCCTTCGTCTTCTCCAAGTTGTGTGTGTTTCTCTGCAACCCTAATTCCAACAATTGGTATCAGAGCAGGTCACGTCTTCCCGGGCTTAGTTGCCAGCTGCTCCAGCACACGCCTGCTCACTTTCTCCGATTCCAGTGAGCTTTGGCAAGCGTTCGCAGGTCGACAAAAATTTTGGTTTTTGCTCAAAATTTTTGGTTTCTGCACACGCCTGCTCACTTCCTGCTCACTTTCTCCGATTTCGGCCTCCATTTCCACTACAGGCAGTACTGCACAGGCAATTTCGTCATTTTGTGCAAAATTTCTGTCAGTGCCGTTTTCTGCATAACAGGTGCCTTATAGTCTTCTACGGTTTGTGCTATATAGCACAGGTTGTTCCCGCTCCATTTCTCCTATTTTCGGGCAGTTTTCACATCAGGTGCAACATTTACCATGGCTGACAACAACAACACAGATGTGTTCAAGATGTTTGCTGCTGAGGACAGGTTGGATGGGGACAACTACCCTATGTGGGCTTATATGATGCACCATGTTCTTGTGTCAAAGGATGTCTGGAACATTGTGCAGGGCATTGATGTACGTCCTGGTTCTGAGGATGTAGGCGATGTTGAGGATGTTGCAGGTCTTGCTGCAAGGATTGCATCTGTTAAAGTTGTTTTGCCTACGGCTGCAGAACAAGCTCGTTGGGATGTTAAGGATGCACAGGCTCATGCATTGATTGCGTTGTCTATGAGCGCACCATTGTTCCTCACATCCGTTCAGCAAAATCTACAAAACAGGCTTGGGATATTCTAGCAGGTCTTTATGCAAGCCACAATGAGGCTAAAATTGCTTTGCTGCGTAAAGAACTGGAGTCGAAGATTATGCATGAGGAAGATGATATGGACACTTTCCTTGCTAGTGTCAAGGATATCAATGAGCAACTTATTTCTGCAGGTGAAGTCATTTCAGACAGTTCCCTTGTGCAGACTGTTCTTGATGCCTTACCACATTCTTACCAGACTTTTGCTAGTACTTGGAGACTAATGACCCAAGGAAATCCTGAAGTTGTCAAGTTTGATGCATTATGCACATTGCTATTGCAAGAGTCACTTTCTAGAAAAAACAGGACTAGGCAGTGTGCAGTTGAACAGGCTTTTATTGCTTCTCAAAGAAAGGGTGGTAACAGTAATGCAGCCACTTCTTATGGTTCTGCTGCGAGTGGCAAAAATTCTGTTCCTAATGCTTCTGCTGGCAGCACTTCTTCTGGCAATTCTGGTGATAAGGGCAAAAAGAAGATGCGTTGCCATTATTGTAAAGCTAATGATCACTTGATCACGTCGTGTCCTAAGTTGAAGGCCAAAGAGGCTAAGAAGAAAGAGGGTGGTTCCACTGCAAATGCTGGTTCCACTACAAATGCAGCCATTGTTGAGTCTTCTGTGAAAGGAGACTATGTTGTTGATGTTGATGCAGAATGGGCTTTTAGCGCAGAGTGCACTTACAATCCTGATGTCCATGATGCATGCTTGTCAGTTGCTGCAGATTCACATGTGTGGTATTTTGACAGTGGTGCTACAAAGCACATTACCTCACATCATGAATTGTTTACCTCTCTTGAGTCTGTCCCTCATGGGAATTCAGTCACTTATGCCAACAACGCTTCTTATCCAGTTCAAGGAGTTGGAAAGATTGTGCTCACTACTGCTAATGGCAGTTCCTTCACACTTGTTGATGCACTTTATGTACCTGGGATCAAAAAAAATCTCTTGTCTGTATCCGCACTTGCTAGACTTGGACTTGTAGTCAAATTTGTGGATGACAGATGTGCAGTTCATGATCTCAGTTTTGGTGATGAAATTGTTGCATCTGGCCTTTTGTGCCGTGGGCTGTATAAGCTCACTTTGTATGACAAGTGTGGACAAAATTTTGCAAATGCTGTTGTAGATTCAAGGGCTATTTCAGATGCAAAACTTTGGCATGCACGTTTTGGTCATCTGAATTTTGCCAGTTTGTTGCGTTTGCAAAAATCTGATATGGTTGCTTCTTTGCCACCTCTTGAAGCACCTGTCAAACATGTTTGTGAAGGCTGTATTTTGGGTAAGATGCAGCGTTCTAAATTTCCAAAGGATGGTTCATTTCGGGCCACATGCAGGTTGCAACTTGTGCATAGTGATGTTTGTGGGCCCATGCAAACTCCGTCCTTGGGCAATTACCTGTACTTCATGACTTTCATTGATGATTACTCCAAGCATGCATGGGTATTTCCGTTTAAAGCGAAGTCCGAAGTTTTTATGTGCTTCAAACAATTTCTGGCTATGGCTGAAAACGTATCGAAATGTACTATGGGCACCCTCCGTTCCGATCGAGGGGGGGAGTATATGTCTCATGAATTTAATGCATTTCTGGCTAGTCGTGGGATAAAACACCAATGTACAGTGCCTTATACATCTCAGCAAAATGGTGTTGCTGAGAGGAAAAACAGGTCACTGACGGAAATGGCACGATGTATGGTCAAAAGTCAAGCTTTGCCGCATTCTTTTTGGCTTGAGGCCATTATGTGTGCCACTTATGTACTTAACAGGTGTCCTACGAAAGCTTTGCAGTCTATACTCCATATGAAGCATGGCATGATAGAAAACCTTCTATTGAGCACATGCGTGTTTTTGGCTGTTTGGCATATGCTTTGGTGCCACAAGTGCAGCGCAGAAAATTGGATGATAAGGCTGTCAAATGTATTTTTGTTGGTTATAGTGCCGAAAGCAAAGGTTACAGGTTGTATCATCTGCAAAAAAAACGTATTCTGGTTTCTCGGGATGTAGTGTTTGTGGAAGATTCTGTTCAGCCCTTGCTGTCATGTACTAGAGACAGTAATGTAAGCTCACAGGACATTTATGACACTTTGTTGCCTCTTTTAAGTGGTGGAAATACGAATGTAAGTTCCAATGAGGCAAATGTACAGCCTATGGGGGTTTTTGAAAATGTTTTAGATCAGCCTATTACTAATGCAGATGTACATGATGTACTTGATGAGGAAAGGGCTGAAAATGAGCAGGCTAGAGGTATGCCAAAATGGCTGGTGCACACTTTGTGTGACAGTAAATTGGATGCACCTTTGTCTAGTCGTACTCGTTCAGGCTCTCGCCATGCATCTTATGCATCAGATTGTTATGCTTTGGCTGTGTCTAGCTTACATGATGTTGAGGAGCCTCTGACTTTTGATGAAGCACAAAATTCAGAAAATTGGATGGCTGCCATGCAATCAGAATATGATGCACTTATAGAAAATGACACATGGACTTTATGTGATTTGCCTCCTGGCAAAAAGGCCATTGGTACGAAGTGGGTTTACAAGTTGAAACGCAAGCCGGATGGTGAGATCGATCGCCATAAGGCTCGACTTGTTGCAAAGGGTTATGCACAGCAAAAAGGCATAGATTATGAAGAGACTTTTTCTCCCACTTGTCGTATGACTACTGTGCGTTTTCTATGTGCATTGGCAGCTCATTTTGGTTAGGATGTACATCAATCAGACATTGTTACTGCTTTCTTGAATGGTGACATATTTGAGGAAGTTTATGTAACGCAGCCTCGCGGTTTTGTCATAAAAGGACAAGAGGACAAAGTGGGCAAATGTAACAAGGCTTTGTATGGATTGAAGCAATCTCCTCGTGCTTGGTATGAGAAAGCTGACACTCATTTGGTCAAACAAGGCTTTCGTAATAGTCCAACAGAAAGCACATTGTATGTAAAGCGTGAGGGTGATGTACTTCTCATTGTGGTTCTTTATGTTGATGATTTGCTGATCACTGGACCAAATGAGAGACATATTGCTGAATTTAAGGCTGATTTGAATGCTACTTTCAAGATGAAAGATTTGGGGTTGTTGCATCATTACTTGGGTATACAGTTTAAGCAATGTGATGATGGTATTGCTTTGTGTCAGAAAAGTTACATAGAGACATTGCTATGTAAGTTTGGACTTGAGGATTGCAAACCTATTGCCACTCCTATGGAAATAGGTTTGAAGTTGAGTCTACATGATGTTGGTGATCCTGCTGATGTCACTCTTTACCAAACTGTTGTTGGCTGCCTCATTTATGTATGCAACACGAGGCCGGATATTCAGTTTGCAGTCTCACAGGTCAGCAGATTTATGCATAGCCTAGGGTCTAAGCATTGGCAAGCTGTCAAGACGATTTTTCGCTACCTTAGTGGCACTTTACATCTTGGCTTGTTTTATCCCAAGGGGGGATCATTGCCGCCAGACTTACATGCTTTTTCGGACTCAGATTGGGCTGGTTGTTTTGACACGCGAGTGTTCACAAGTGGTTTTTGTTTCATGCTTGGCAGTTCATGTATATCATGGTTGAGCAAGAAGAAACCTACTGTGGCCACTTCGAGGTGTGAGGCTAAGTACAAGGCAGTCTTCACAGCTATTGTTGAGTGTGTATGGCTCAGACTCCTTATGGCTGATTTGGGTGTTGGACAAGACACTGCCAACACTATCGACACTGACAGTCAGAGCGCATTGGCAGTTGCGAGGAACCCAGTTTTTCATGCTCGCACAAAGCACATTGAGGTGCATTACCACTATGTCAGAGAGAGGAACTCAACAGGAGAGATCAGCTTGGCTTATGTGCCAACACAGGACAACCTTGCAAATCTTTTCACAAAGGCATTGTCTCGTGAGAAGCTTGAAGCTTCCCGCAAAACTTTGGGCTTACTCCCCTTTGTGGACTGATCCTGTCCTCAGGGCATGGCACTTCCCTTTACTCATGTGCCAGCTCTTGTTCACCGCATCACTCCAGGGGGGATTTGTTACCATATACATGTGGTAGTGATGTGTGTGAACACACTAGGACCGCCGGGGCATTTTTTTCCTCTTTAGGAGGTTTTTTCCCCCGTTCATTGTATATACACCCATCACTCTAGGGCTATCTATCTTTCCATTGCACACGAAGTAACACTCTCTATTGTGTGCCTTGAGCTTCCTTCGTCTTCTCCAAGCTGTGTGTGTTTCTCTGCAACCCTAATTCCAACATGTTGTTTCACATATGTAGGTTTAGTAAGTTTTTGAAAAAATGTGTTTTTCGAGCAATGCAAGTTCTTCCTCTCTCTCTCTCTCTCTCTCTCTCTCACTCTCTCTCACACACACACACACACACACACACACACACACACAAGGCACAAGGGTATGGTTGCATTTTGATAAGTTTAGTTTGTACTTTATTTTGCTCAAATATTAGGCAGAGGCTTTCTTGTGCCTCACCAGTTTCTTTTTCCTAACCAGCAATATAGAATTTGCAGGCAGCACAGTTTTAATTAAAAGATGTTCATTTTTCCTCTTGGACTATCACTTTTCTCAAATACGTTGCTTTTTTATGCTGCTCTAACAATAAAATACCACCAAACACCTAATGATACAATCCAAGTGTGGGACAGCTTGTTATATTCTTCTCAACTGTTATTGTGTTTCCTATGATTCCGAGGAATATATCAGACAAAGTAAGACAAAGGGTCTAGTGGAGGTGCCGGTGCCACAAGCAATCCCATAATTCAAATTCACATTGTCTGCATAATTGTTTAGAGGAATGACTGACCAACCTCCTCTGAATGACACCACTTTTAAGTAAAGACTTTCAAAGTACTAACAAGGTCCCAAGAAAATCATTTCCCAATAAGAGCTATCAATATAGTTGAATAATCTGCAGCGCGTTATTACAATCATTTTGTTCAATGTATGAAAAAAAATGTGTAATTTTTGTTTGTAGATGGATATGGCATCCGCACGGAGAAAGAATGGATATCCAAGGCACCCAAAAAAATCGTGCAGATTAACAGGGATACCATATTGAAACAGCGCCTTCATCCTTGGTTGAATTAGAGCTTCAGGAAAAAGCATTGAGCCCAATTGCGCACAACAGAAGTGCTACTGCCCGTATAGTTGTAATCGCTTTTTAAAATACATCTGGAAATAGTCTCCTCTGCATGACATACTGTCTCCCACCAGAGGTCAAGGAAAGCCCCATTGCCCATAATTTGTGAACCGCTTTTCTAAACATCCTCCTCTCCTTGGCATACATGGTTAACCAGCACAAGTTGAAAGAAGCTTCCATCCATCAAGAACTCCTGCTCATCACTGCCGTCTTCCGTCTTTCAATTCTTGCTGCAACCAGGCATGTCTTTCAAGCAAAGAGAGCCACTTGTTGTTTGAAGGAGTACTTCAAAAACCGCGATTTGGGGCAGATGGCAAAAATCACAATTTGAGGCGCAATCAGAGTTGCACTGCTGCCTAAACGACGACATATGCATACAGAAGCAAGCCAAACCATGGGCGCAAGGCGCATAGCATAGTCCCCACTTCACTTTTCTTTGTGACAAGTCATTGTATCTCGCCTCATGGAATTATATTTAAGTGTTAAGCTTCTTGCCACCCCGATCCCGAGGTGGAGCTCGCAGCCAGCTCTTCACAGCATCATATGTGGTGAAGCCTATTGCCACAGAGGGCACCAGCTGCATAGATGGAAAAAGCAGTAAGAACTGGCTCTTGGCGTGAGAAAGAACATGATTGTGATTTATGATGAGTTATGTAAGGACAAAGGAGCTTACCTTGATGTAATTTATGCTCAGACCAGCAAACAGCTGCTGTACCCCTTGCTTACGAGCAATTGACACAAGCCCATTGAAAGTGCTCGTATAACCCTCATTAGAAGGCCCTACAGCTTGAACCTGGAAAACAAGAAAACTCTACGTTTATTTCCACAATCCAAGACCAAAGATGATTCTCAATTTTGTGCCTGTAAATAATATCTTCTCACTTGCATTTGCCGCCTAACTACATCCAAAGGATAGGTGACTGTTTGCCCCGTTACTCCTGCAACAGCTCCACATGCTAGCTTTACAAAAACTGAGCTTTGCTGCTCGTCTGGCAATGAGCTCTTCATCCGTTCATACACATAAAATTTGAGCCCAGCATAAGGCAACATGCCATATAGAGTGGGAGCTGAAAGTCCATCAAAATGTCAATTAGTACTGAAAATAGATGTCAAATACTCAATTATGCTGTTTTTTTATGTTCACCTATCCCCCGGTACATTCCTTTGAATCCACTCTCCTTCACCACTTTTGAGAACACATCTCTAAACCCCTTGAAAGGAACACTGCCTGTAACTGCATCTTTTACCTACAGAGCAAGCAATGCATGTGAGCTTTCGCAATAGGACTAAAAAACATCAAACATGAATCAAAGAACGTAGCAAACTATAAAGCATATATGTACACAAAATGAATCCAGGATAAGCCCTGATTCACCTTTAAAGAGAAGTGGCAGGTAAAGCCGCAAGACAATATAACCATCAGCTCCATCATGTATAGGATCCACTAAATACTACCACATCCCACTAACCTCGTCAGTGCCCAGTAATGGGTGTAGAACTAGGTAGCAATATATGCTCACATACAAGAAAGAAGAGAGGGCACTACACACTCATAGAACCACCATAAAATGAATACACAAGAAGGGGAAAAATTACAAGTTTTTAGCCATGAGCAAGTAGCCCCCTTGCTTCCACACACGGTCAAAATTGCTCATCAATACGAAGATCGGCATACTAGTTTCTGTTTTAACTCTAGAGATGAAGCCTAGCACTATAAGAAGCATAAATTAGGAAAATTAGCACAAAAAATAAGGTAAAACAAAAAGAATAAACACAATCTCAAGTGGTGATAACCGGGATGAAACCTTCACAATGTGAAGTCTACACGTCCGCTATACGACGGAAAAATATACCTACATGAATATAAGCTAAGCCCAAATTCACCTTTAAAGGAAAGTGCAAGGTAATGTGATCTAATAGCTTTGTTGCACAAGAAAGGAGGCACATTGCCCCAAGCAGAAATAGCTAGCAGAGCTTGATGGTGGATGGTAAAATCTACAAAAAGGTTTTCAATACTATCAAACATACATGAGGTGCATTGCCCCAAACAAGCACATCATTGGACTCACCTTATAGAGGACAATCACTGAAACAAGTTGGTCCAAAAAAGAGCAAAAGATTACTATCGCAACATATTGCATCGATCAAGCATAGGTATATAGCAAACCTGAAAAGCCAGCATAGTTCGAGCGAAATCTAGAGGGTAAGTGCACAGGACCGCCGTGCCTCCAGCTAGCGCTCCGGCAAGCAAATCCACTGATGCACCTGGAGCATCTCCAATGGGGAAATAATCTATCATCAATCTTCGATATTGTTCGTATGCAGTGAAATGTAGAGCTGCATATGGTACGACTCTAATTACACTTGCTCCATTGCCTCTGCAGAACAATGGATTCATTCAAGCCATAAGAATTATGCCTCTCTATACACAAGGATGTTGCATGCGCATAAAGTGGAGGAAACTCACTTGTAGAAACCAAGAGCTCCCTCTTTTTGATAGATGAAACCAAGAGAATGCAGCAAGCCAAAGGATCCAAATGTTGCATTCTGGGTCTGCATGTGTACGGTCCAAAAAAAGCGCTAATCAATCACCAGGAGTGGCACTCACAGAAAGCATTGATGCACTGACAAAAGTAATCTGCTACACAATTGACACACATGCATGATGAACAAATTAACTAGAGTAGATCAAATACCTGGTAGAGAATCTTGGTGCGCTCAAGGGGGGCAACAACAGTCTTGGCAAAGCCACCAGCTACGCCGCCTGCAATGAGCTCCTTGACATAGGTGGGTATGCGGTCGGTGATGCGGCAGACGGAGGTACGGCTGCTTGTGTCTTCGAAGGAGGGCAAGAGGGAAGGCGGGGTGAACTTCACAATATGTGAGGAACCCATGAGAGCATTTCAAGACTAGGGTAGATTAACGATGCGTTTTTCGAAGACCGAAAACCTGGATTCCGACTCACGAATGAAGGGCCGTCAGCGATTATCAAAGTGAAAACTGCTGCATGCACACCAAAACGAAGGCTCCGCACAGACCGAGGAGAGCGCGCCCTCTTGAGAGAGAGAGAGAGAGAGAGAGAGAGAGCGCGTGCAGAAGAAGCCGTCAAGAAAGCCCCGGCTTCAATTGGGCGCCCTTCTCTCGGTTCAAACCTCCGAATCAGATGTAAATTTGATGCGCGCAGGCAGAGAGAGAGAGAGAGAGAGAGAGAGGGACGCCCTTCTCTCGGTTCAAACCTCCGACCCAGATGCAGATTTGATGGCAGAGAGAGAGAGAGAGAGGGTTGATTTGGCAAGGATTCACCAAGTGGAGAACACACACACGCGTTCTGAATTCAAAAGCTTTCCTCTAGGCCTACGGCAAGCAAAAAAAGGCAATGGCCAATGGGCAGATCCTCCTTCGCAACTTGTCTTCTATTGTTTCTTGGCTCCTGGTCTTATTTCCTTTGACCGAGCAATATTCAAAACCCATCAAGTGGTCAAGGGAATTGTGGCTCTTTCACTATGGTAGGAATAAGAATGAGAATATTGGCGGTAATGGCAGAATAAGAATATTGATCCTATTTTACTTTTGCTCTTGTCCAAAAGGAAATTCTCTCTCTCTCTCTCTCTCTCTCTCTCTCTCTCTCTCCAACGAGGGGTCGTTTCTCTCTCCATCATGGTTCAAGGTTCCGGGCCAATTGATCCTAACAATCAAAACCTGCAACATTAATGAGCGAAATCATGACAACTCAACTGTTGTAATATTGCTAATCATCAACTCAACAATCAATTAACAATTGACAAGTCAACGTGCATAATGCAAATCGTCGGTTCTTAATGAATCCAATGATTACACATCAGTTGCAAGAATATTGCATGCATACATCCCAGTGTTGCCCTCACTATCGCTCGCCCCACTACCCTAGACCATGATAAATACTGAGTTTTGTGTGCACTCCACTCCCCTGGACCATCATGGCCAAAAAAGAACACATAGTATCCTTTCCCATAAAACATGCTCGCCACATGGCTCCTGGGTCTCACCGATCGCCACAATGGCTTGTATCTTTTATTAAAAAGGCACTAAGTGTCATTTCCCTACCCCATAATACATGACATGTAACTTGCTTCGTCCTTCATGTCGTTTTTAAGCTTAGATGTAAATTATATTTGTGTGTCTCCCATGCCTTGCCCTCTCTTATTAGAACTAGTACAACCGGTGGGTTTCGTCCGGCCCTCCCTCTCTCTCTCTCTCTCTCTCTCTCTCTCTCTCCGTCATTGTGCTCCCGGAGCTACAGGTCATACCCGTCACTTGAAGCTGCTACTGACACGTGGCACGGAGGGGGGCCGGAATCCCTCCCCCCATTAGAAGTAGTATAGATTTAGATACTAAGAGAGAGAATCGCTATGACAATCTTGTGAATTGAAAAGTGTGGCAAATGTTCCACTTGTCTGCTCTTGGCTAGCTTCCATTAACCAGAAGGGAAAACAAACATCTTATTGGGACAAGTGGCATTTCGTCTATACAAATAACCATGTGATCGGTTGAAATATGGGTGCCTAATACAAAAGACAGTTTCGATGGGATGTGCTCATAATACTTTTGGCTAGCAAATCACTCAACTTGTTAAAGAAGTTGAAAAATACAAATAACACCCTCATTTCATTGAGACAAGTGGCATTTCGTGTATGCAAATAATCATGTGATCAAATGGAATCGAGCGAGAGAGCGAATTGTGGCTTCTTCATGCTTCCACCTAAGCACAAAGACAATTTCAATCGGCTAGCAAGTCACTCAAAGTTTTTGGCCCGCAGAGGCCATAGGAGAAGGTGTTGCAAAAACGTGCATTTTTTGGGCCGTTGAAGTTCGGACGGCCAGGATGCACGCTCGTTGAGACAGGACCCGACCCATGAGGCGACGCTTTTGCAGGGCAGCGCGCGGAGTTCTTTGCAGCGCATGCGTGACAACAGCGCTCTCTGCAACGCGTGCGTGACAGCACTGACTCAACGTCGAGCGAGCACGAGGCGTCCGTCGCGTGGCCTCACGACGTTGCCTTGAAGCGTGCACATCTCTGCTGCCTTTGACCAGCGTTTCACAGCCTGCCGCGCATCGCTTTCAGCAAGCCTGCTTCGAAGCATTAATTATCGCTTCAGAGCATGTGCTCAAATCGAAGCCTTCGTCACTTGTGCCCCTTGCAATTGCTTGCATGCCAACACCGCCCTCACAGCGGCATTGAATGCTTGATGGGAAGCTGATTTTGTGCAGTCGAACACTCTATTATATTATCAAATTGTACAAAAGCAAGTTCCCACACTATGTTCAATGTGTTGGAACTTAATGTGTTGTCGTTCATGGCTAGAAAATACATTTTTCCTGCACAGTGAAAATAAGAGGGAACTTGAAATTCTCTCGCTTTACAGCTCAAAATTTGAATCCTTTGCAGGCAGTTACACCAAAATTTCTATGAATTTCATGGTTTTCTTAAAGGCAAGCTTAAAATGTAGTCGGGATTTGCCAATTTTAACCGGTTAAACAGAGTACATTCCCGTTTTTTTCTAACACTACTGCCGTTTCTAATCTCAAAAATGTCAATTGAGAACAAGGAGAAAAGCAGAAACTGCACCTCGAAATAGATAAAAATAATGTAAAAAATTGAAAACTAAATCTAATTTTTAACATTGTCTCTAGGCATATTCAAGAAAAGAAGTTTTGTAACTCCATAAAAATATTTCTTCCCGAACACTTTAATCGGGGGAGAGGGAGAGAGAGAGATGCATGTGCGTGCGTCAATTACACTAAAACTTGTGTAAATTTGACAGGTTTCTTAACGGCAAGCTTGAAATCTAGTCGGGATTTTCCAAATTTAACCATTTAAAGCAGACCAGGTTCCGTATTTTTCCTGGCGCTAGTGCCGTTTTCAATCTCAAAAATGTCAGTTGAGAGCAAGCGGAAAAGGAGAAGTTCCACCTCGAAATAGAGGAAAATAATGTAAAAACTTGGAAAATAAATATAATTCTCAACATTTTCTCTAAACATATTCAAGAAAAGAAATTTTGTATGTCTATAAAGATATTTTTTCCCGAATACTTTAGTGGGGGGAGAGAGAGAGAGAGAGAGATGCACGTGCGAGCGCGCACACACTCACTCATTTTCATAATAAAAATGTTCAAATGCATATACTAAGGCTTGAAATGACACCTATGAAAGTTAATGTGAGGGTGACTACTTCAATTTGAGCTTGTGCATCTCAAAAGCTGTGTGGAGGCAAATATTAAAATCATATTATGTTATCAACTTCTATAAGAGGAGCCCTTCTTTTGCCTTTCTGCATCTCACAGAATTTGTAAGCTCATATAGTTATAGATTACCTTTAGCTTTGCTTGCCAATGGCTTTATAAGGGGTATGAGCCTCCCCAAAACGGCCACAGGAGGGGACCCCCCACCTAGACATGCTAGCCTCACTCCACGCACTCGTGCACCGTGGGGGCTCCGCGCAAGGTTCCCCAAGGCACGTTATGACCCTCCTTGAGTGCGGGGGAGCTTGGGGCTACGTGGGGCTAGGGACCCGGAACGCAAGACCCTCGGAACACACCACGACCGCCGACCCACGGAACGCAACTTGACCCGAGCCGGTCTCGACCCGAGCCGGGCTTCTTGAAGGCAAACCCCCACTTGACCCGAGCCGGGCCCTTTGAAGGCAAATCCCCACTTGACCCGAGCCGGTCTCGTCCGAGCCGGGCCCTTTGAAGGCAAACGCGCCCACCACGCACCTCCACATGACGCGCCCAACCCTCGGGCCGTCACACTTGCTATCAGAGCCCCGTTTTCGTGACTCGCCCAAACCCCGGGGCATCACACTTGGTATCAGAGCCACTTTCCCGTGACGCGCCCAACCCCCGGGCCGTCACACTACCCTTTCCCGTGACGCGCCCAACCCCCGAGCCGTCACACTACCCTGTCCCGTGACGCGCCCAACCCCCGGGCCGTCACACTTGGTACCACTACTGCAAACACAAAGGAAAGATGCGAGCCAGACAGGGCTCTTTATATCAAAAACAAAAAGAGAAAAACGCGATGGACTAACTCAACTTAGCTCGTCGCGCCCGGCCACTTTTGTGGCCTATGTTGAACTGACGACCCATTCAAGTCTACAAGAGACCAAAGGGGCACCGAGCTAGCCCTCCAAATGAAGTCCACACAGGGACCAACTGGGATCAGTTTGACGATTGAAGATTCAGCCAAAGCCTTCATGGTGTCATGACGACCAAAGCTACTTCAACCTAAAGACTGCATCTAACCAAGTAACCTTACCCGATTCAAGATTCAGCGATTGGAAACCAAAGCTGGTGTCAGCCTAAGTCTACAACGCGCGTCAACATGACGGTAAGTTTCCTTGCAACTTCGCAAGGGCTGCATTGCGACGGACTGTACCTCCAATTCGACTTTCAAGAAGTCTCCACGTGGGCCAACTCACCAGGTGGCTCCGCGCACACCGGGTTACCTTTTGGGGAATGCTCAAGTATGGGGAATTCTACTTGGGTATTCAAAGCATACCTTTTTTAGCCTTCTGCCAAAACAAACAAAAATACACACACTTTATTCCAAAAATTCCAAAAACAAAGCATGCTATCTACTTGCATTTTCGGGTACAGTTTTCACGCACTTTGCACTATATGCACCCCTTAGACCTTTGGCCCATGCATAGCCAAGCTCTTTTTTTCCCCTTCGTTCGATGAGGACGTCGAACTTTCTTCAACCGGAGGTGTATATAAGGGGTATGAGCCTCCCGAAAACGGCCACGGG
This sequence comes from Adiantum capillus-veneris, assembly GCF_014529385.1. NCBI lineage: Eukaryota > Viridiplantae > Streptophyta > Polypodiopsida > Polypodiales > Pteridaceae > Adiantum > Adiantum capillus-veneris. Next base: position 123,210,343 of record NC_140959.1, read on the forward strand.
AGGGGACCCCCCACCTAGACACGCTAGCCTCACTCCACGCACTCGTGCACCGTGGAGGCTCCGCGCAAGGTTCTCCAGGGCACGCTATGACCCTCCTTGAGTGCGGGGGAGCTTGGGGCTACGTGGGGCTAGGGACCCGGAACGCAAGACCCTCGGAACACACCACGGCCGCCGACCCACGGAACGCAACTTGACCCGAGCCGGTCCCGTCCGAGCCGGGCTTCTTGAAGACAAACCCCCACTTGACCCGAGCCGGTCCCGTCCGGGCCGGCCCTTTGAAGGCAAACGCGCCCACCACGCACCTCCACGTGACGCGCCCAACCCCCGGGCCGTCACAGGCTTTTATGAAATTGTGAAAGAGCAGCGCTTCTTCTGCCTTTGTGCATCTCAGAATTTGTGAGCTCATTTACTTATAAATTACCTTTAGCTTTGCTTGCCAATGGCTTCCAAAGAACATAGTGAGAGTTCTCTTGTTGCCGAAGGACGAGAATGATTTGTAAGCAGTGGAGACTCCGATGGTGGTGACAGCATGGATTTCGAAGGCGGTGAGGCTTATTGACGCCTTTTGTGTTGTGGTTGCTCATTTTGGGTCATCAAACTTTCGAAGAATTTGTATTGTGAAATCTATCTCTAACTAGTGTTGTGAATGTGGTGCTAGTTTTGAATTTGGCGAATATCAATTGGCGAATGTCGTTGTTCGATAATCATTATTTTCATTACTTTTTGCAAATGTAATGTTTGTTTTGGTCATTCTCTTGTTTCTATGTTATACTACGCTTGAATCCTTCCATGGGCTTCGCTTGTCTTGAATCGCTACTCACATTGTCAAAAGATAGTCAAAATGCAGCAGTAGGTCAATAGTAATCTTGCTCTAATCAATTGGTTTACCTCAAGAAGTAGAGGAAGGCTTATATTTTAGGGGTTTTTAGAAAAAGTCAAATGCATTGCTTTTGAAAACAGTGATCTAGGAGATCGCATGTGTAGCGCGTAGGGCGCGCTCCCATACCAATATTTCGAGTGCTTGAGCCTACGAGCACTACCTCTTGAATACACCAATTGATGCACAATGAGATTTTGAAACACTTAGGTTTTATTTTGCATCCTTGCATTGTGCATTGTCTCCAACACAGTAGCTTTGCATGCGTAACATGTGCACACAATATGCTTACATGCTCATTCTCATTAGATAGCCATCGAATCTCTCTCTCTCTCTCTCTCTCTCTCTCTCTCTCTCTCTCTCTCTCTCTCTCTCTCTCTCTCTCTCTGTGTGTGTGTGTGTGTGTGTGTAATACACAGAAGTGTACGTAGACCTTTATCACAAGTACATTCACCGCTCTCTTATGATTGCCCATCTTCCTATAATTGCAAGCACGTCTCTACCTTCTAGTTGCTTTAGTATGCAAGAAGTAACCATACGAAAAGGTTGTCACGCAAGGAAATTTCTATCGCAAATGAGTGCTTCTATTTCTACCTATCGTTGCCGAAGTTTTCCTTATGTGTGAAAGGCATTACGTCCTCATAATTGATCTTCTACAAAGCTTCTATTTCTACCTATCGTTGCCGAAGTTTTCCTTATGTGTGAAAGGCATTACGTCCTCATAATTGATCTTCTACAGAGCTTCGAAGGTTGACAGAAGGTACTCCGAGCTCGAGTCGTAAATGTGTCGACGTGTCCTCAATTGCATGCACATCATCACCGCCTCGCAAAAGATCGAAGGAAGAGCTGCATAAGCCCCACAAGCCTATTGCACACGCATTGTTTCGTTTGATCGACTCCGTGAACTCTAGATGTGAGCCTTTAGTTTTTCGAAAGTGTCTTTCTTTGAGAGTCGTTTCATCGAGTCGTAGAGCTATTTCCTGATTTTACTATCTTTTGGATTATGTAGGCAACCAAGTTGTGGAGGACCCCATTAATGTCAAGAAGGAAGCATATCTTGAAATACCTGTTTCGCCTTTGTCTACTGAGCCTCTTGTGCCACTACAAGGAACAATCGGCCTAAACCAGATTGAGCGCACACCTCTGAACATTGCTAATGATCCAAGTCCAATTGAAGTCAAGCCTTCTATTCAAGATTCTAGGGTATATGCACCAGATGAATCACCTCAACTACATAGCAAGTCTATTGATCTTAGTATTGTTCCATTTGCTCAAAGTCTTCTACCACAATTCTTGATTACTGACATCTCTGATTCTAGCCCGCGATTCTGTATTGAGGGCAAGATATTGAATCTGTATGGCACCTACAAAGTTGGCCTTGACCAATTGAAGTACAACCGCTACTTGAAGGTCGACCTGGTCGATGAAGAATGCACGGATACTATCACGGTGGTGGTGAATGATCCATACATAGAGCTCTACGCCGATAAGCTCCACCTCCGTGACTTTGTTCACATGATAGCCCAATTGTTAGGCGCAAAAATAGAGGAGATGGGGGATCAGCATTGTATTCCTTGTACATTGATGCTACAACTGCCGTAAGCGCAGCAGAACCTTTCCCAATGTCCCTCACCTTCGCCCCTGATTGCAAGATACGTGCATTTCTTGATGACATAGGTGCACAACAATCTTCAACCGGACGTTCTCAGTTAAGCACACTTTCTTTTGTTATTTTACAAAAGCACAACTCACAATCAAGATTTGGTGGACCTGTCGGTGACCTTCTAGTTGCAGATGGTCCTCTCCCATCAAATAGGGCATTTGTAAGAATTGACCTACCTTGCTTATTACTTTCTAGTCTTCTATTATAGATTTTAAATCTTCCATCATACAGCCATGCTCTTTCTGATTTGATTTACATACTCAATATTCTCTTGTAGCTGAGTTTTATGAACTCTCGCAAAGATGATTGCCAATAATTGCTTCAAGAAATGGTTGTTGATGGCCCTGTAATGTGTGTCGCAAGAAACATTGGAGCATTCCTCGGCAAACCAAACACCTTGTCGATACTAGATGTCACAATTCTAGTGCCTGTTCGTAGTGTGCGCCTCAGAGAGGAGCTTGCTGCTGTCTTTCAGACTCAAACCGAAAATTTGGGGTACAATCGTGAGGTGTGCTCATGTAGAATAAAGTGATATATTCCAAGTCCCTCCTCTCAAACTCTGACATAGTTATCTGCTGCAGGTTGTTGGCACGCTTCGATTCGTCAACTTCAATAGCGTATTGTTGGAGAAGCATTGTTCAAATTGTAAATCCACAAAAGTCTACAGACTAAGACAAGCACCTTATTGCGGATCTTGCAATAAGAACACCACAATAATCACAACACCAAAGTTGGAAGCACGTATTGCAACAAAAGACAAAAAGCTTCTCGATGTGCAAGTCATTGGTGCAGCAGTTGATGTAGTCCTTGCATTGGATAGGACCTTCAACGAAATCTACATTGAGTCTGCTTTTGAGGCAAGAGACACCTTGGCAACAACCTCACGCTTTGGCCGCTTCAAGATCAATGCAAGTGGGCATGTGGTGGCGTACCAAACCGAAACTTAGCGTTCCGAATGTCCATCTTTCATTATTAGCTACCCTTAATTTTGCACACTTGTTCTAACTATATGCTTGAATGAAATGAATGCTTCTATCCCCTACTTTTTTGTAAGTGCTTTCACACAATTTTGGCTATGCTTCTAACTATTGTGATTTGATGTAACCAATGCTCCCATCCTCTACTTTTTTGTAGGTGCTTTCGCACAATTTTGGATGTGCTCCTAACTATTGTGGTTGTTGCTGAAAAGATTGTCTATTTCTCTTCTCTCTCTCTCTCTCTCTCTCTCTCTCTCTCTCTCTCTCTCTCTACAAAGAAAGACAAATAGGCACACACAGATACAGAAAACGCTCTCTCTCTCTCTCTCTCGACCTCCCTCATACACACATACATACAAACGCAAACACATAGACAAATAGCCATATCGATATTTGCATACATACGTGTGAAAACATAGAGACACACACCCAGAAACAAACAAACACACGCACATAATTTCCACTAGACATGGAAAATGCTACTGATTTGAGTATTCCAAAAGAGATAGACGTTGACATGATATTCATGCAGACACATCCTTTTAATCAAGAATTGTTTCTAGCACTCCATAGTGTGTTGCAAACAAACTTAAGCTTTGGATCATTTAGGCTTACGATGCAACAATGCTTGTTCGATAACTACTTAACGAATTTTATCACGCACTCTTCAGCTTCATCGTTCTTTGCATCATAGTTGGAGTACTTAGGTGAAAGAGCTACGCAATTGAATGCTTTATATGAAACTTGCAGAACATCAATGACTCTCACAATGGAAGTGATAAATATTTTCTCTCACAAATTCGAAAAAGCACTTGTTGTAATCCTTCACAATGCTACAAGCGGTGACAGCAAGCAAGAAGTAATTGGAAAATCAACCGAACAATTTAGAAAAGGGCTTCTAATTATGGATGCATCTACTATGGGCTTAATCTATTATCCTTTTGTAACTTTGCCATCGCGTCGTAAGCTTGTCCATTGGACAATTGCAGAGTGTGATGAATTAACGCGCTTATGGATAACATGGATAAGCCGTCTACTCAAATCGTAAATCTTTTTCTCGAAAAGGAACCACTTTGTGTCCATACACACTCTGCAATTACAACAAAACTAAAGCGACTACGACATGTAGAGTTGACAGAGACTACCTCATCGAAGCAACATGCTTCCATTCATCCACAACAAAAAACCAAAATTTTGAACAAATTCCTCAAGAGGCTGAATGACACACCTACATATCGATGCGAAAAATGTGGCCGTTTGTTTTTCCGCTCACAAGTCACACAATTCACTCCTCCACCATCCTCACATGCTGGAGGTGCAAAACGAAAAAGATGTTGCTCTCTATTCTATTGCCGCGCATGCAAACGCAAACCAAACAAATCTAGGGTCCCATTTGAGAGCTTGCATACATTGGGCTTCAACGACCCGCTGTTGCCAATCATGCAACTAAACAATGTCGAGGCACGCCTAGTTTCCATTCGTATACCGTTTGCAAAGATTCGAGAGCTAACTTATGATGGCCAATACGGTTTGCAAGGGAGTGTCGTCAACGTTCTTGCGAATATCAAAAAAACACAGCAAGTGCTTCCTCGTTTTATCCACGATGAGGCTTCAGTCTTGATAGGCCTCAAACGCAAGCTCGAGTACACACATTGCTACTTGTCTGGCCTAGTTAGACCTTTACTAACAATGAAGGCCACACACGCTCTTCTTTGTTAGGAAATAAGACGTAGCTAAATAGATAATTGAGTAGATTACTTAATGGAGAGAGACAGATTTACATACACAAGATTATAGAGTAGAGAGAGAGAGAGAGAGAGAGAGAGAGAGAGAGAGAGAGAGTACACACGATATACGTGGTTCACCCAATGTGGGCTACGTCCACGGGAAAGCAGCCACTCAATGGCTTTAGTACTTCAAAACAAGAAGTAGTTTACAAAGGGATTATACCCTTAATGGAACTCCCGCCTTGCTTCACTCTCACCACCTCACACTCACCTTGTTGCATCAATTTCACACTATGAAATGTGTGTAGAAATGGCCTCCTTTTATAGGCCAAAAGGGCTGCCCTCTCTTATGAGAGACAGCCATGTGTAGCCGCCCTTGTGCGAATAAGTCCAAATCGGACCCTCCAATCCGCCCATGTGTGGCCGCCCTTGAAAAGACAAGTCCGCTTTTGAATTCAGCCACCGGCCACCGGCCATTGACTTCCGATCACCGGCCATCGGCCATTGACTACCGGCCACCGGCCACCGGCCAACCGACCGGTTGTTTTCCGACCACTTTCCGGCCGCCGTCCGGCCATAATATTCCGGCGAAAAAAAATCTCGGGGGCCTCCGCCCCCGAGGCTTCTAAAGTTGCCCCTGATTCTTGTTCGTGAAAATTTTGGTTTCCGGTGAGTGATTTTCCTTCACGCACGATGGCTTCTCCTCATAATGGGGGCCTTACAAATGTGCGCTTTTACCACAGAAATTTACAAGGTTAAATCAGGCTCCATACTTAACATTCTTCACACCTCTCTGTATAAAAAGGAAAACATAACCATAAATGATAAATGGCTTGCACACTTTCCAAAAATCTCGCACTCATCACTTCCCCTCCACACAAGCACATATGAGCTAGAGGATGAGGAAAGTATTGACACTGATATACTCTTGCACAGCATCACTACCGCTCAGCAGGTCGTTGATTATAATGATAAAATTTTGCACGTTGCACCATCGGAGGGCAACACACCACTCGGTTTGTTTGCTGATGAGTTTTGTGAGGAGCTTAGTTTTCCTACCATCTTCTTTGGAGAGCCTAGAAAATACCACCAGCACGTATCTGAAAATTACCAAGCAGTCACCAAATGGGAGCTAATGCACAAACATAGACGTTTCGCACTCAACATCGAAAACTTGTTTTTCAAATCAGTGAAGATCATGACACAAAAAATACTATCCTCCATTTGGATACGTCTCCGCAAAGCGAAACTCGAGGGAGCAACGCTGTGTGCCGGACAGGTTAGTCATGACACAAACATAGAGAAGGTAGTCTCGTCTCGACTCGGCTACAGATACTTCGAAGCGCTCCGTACCTCTTCGGATTATAAAGAAAAGTTTAAAAAAAATGTTTTCTCCATGATTCGACAAATAGGGTCCCCAACTTTCTTTGTGACATTTTCCTCTGCTGAGAAACGTTGGAACAAGCTTCTCGATGCCTTGCAACAACTAGTCCCGCTGAAACAAGATAGCAATGAGAGCGATAGCTGCTTCTGTAGACGTTTGGTACGAGCAGATCTAGTAACAACAGCTCGCTTTTACCTTAACCGCTTCACAGCCATGAAAAGAATACTGCTTAACGATACCACATTATGTGGAAAAATCCTTGACTATTTCTTTGTTACAGAGTTCCAAAGTCATGGCAGCCAGCATGACCATGGTCTTCTATGGGTTGAAGAAGCTCCTATATTAGACCATGATACAGATGATACTATTGTGACATTTGTGGACAAGTACATAAGTACAGACTGCTCTAAGCTACCATCAGACCTTCGTGAAATACAAACACATCACCATAGAAAAACTTGTTTCAAGAAAGGCAACTCTTGCCGCTTCGCTTTTCCAAGATTCCCCATGCCATTCACAATCATTCTCAGACCATCCATCAATGACTATGAAAATCGAAAGAGAAGCAAGAAAACTTTGAAACGCATTAAGAACAGCCTTGACACACTTCCGACTGGAACTACCATTTCCTTTGAAGAATGGATACGAAGCCTCCATTTGACATTCAAAGAATATACTTTGGCAATAGCAAACTCACTATCCACAACAACAATCTTCTTGAAACGAGATATAACAGACATTTACACAAACAATTTCAACCCCACGATTTCCACACTATGGGACGCAAACACCGACATTCAATTCTTCTTGAACGCGCATGGTGCAGCAAGTTATTGCACATCATACATGACAAAAATCGACAACACATTGATAGGAGCAATAAAATCTCAACTTGATATTTGTGTCACCAATAACTCAACAACAATTGAGCGACTGCGTAAGCTCGACAACACTATTCTCAACACACAACAAATTAGCGCACAACAAGCATCTTACATAGCGTTATCGTTGCCACTCCATTCCACAACTCGTGACTTTGTATACATAAGTACTAACCCTCCTGATCAACGTGCATTGGTCCTCAAAAGAAAAGCATCTCTACAAAAACTTGACTCATCCGACATAGACATATTCTTCCGATACATTATTGATAAATATGCTGAAAGACCACACAGCCTCCATCATCTATGTTTGGCTGAATATGCATCAAAAATTAAACAAGAGGGTACAACATACAAAGAATTGCGCAAACCTAGGATCATAAGATTCGTCAAATATAACCTTCTTAAAAACCCAGAAGACCACTATAGAGAACAATGCTTGCTATATCTCCCTTGGATCAATAATGAAAACCAACATTTGATAGAATTGTCTACATGGAGTGATGTATATAACCAACATCTACAACTCATAAAATCAAATGAAATCAAGTTCAATAAAGACGCAAGCCCAATAGACAAATTAGAGATGCACTGCACTTCCACCCCAAGCACAACTACTACAACCAACAACGACTCACATGCTTCAGATCACGCAGACATTCTTAATGACTTCCAAATAAGTACGCACTCAAGAAACCCTTTCAACTTACAGCATTTCAAGTACACCTCCATGACAAATGACGACTTCCACGCAGGGATCGAAAAATTAAATGAGCAGCAACGACACATATTTGACGACATCATGTTGAAAAAAAGAATTCAACCCAGCAAACAAATACACCTCTTCCTCACAGGAGGTGCAGGAACAGGGAAAACATTCACATTGCTATTGTTAGTAGAAGGACTACAAAGATTTTACAGCCATAGAAACGCTTCAAATCCAGAATCCCCAATAGCATTGCTCATGGCGTACACAGGAAAGGCATCTTTCAGTATTGGTGGCACAACAATCCACTCGGCACTTCACTTGCCTCCAATTTCTTTTGCACAAACAAGATTGAGTGCCAAAAAGCTAGATGCCCTTTCTCTCCTTTACAAAGACTTGAGAATTGCAGTTTTTGATGAGGTGTCTTTGATAGGCTCAAGCGTGTTTTCCATGGCTGACTCACGCTTGCGAGCAATCAAGTGTGTCCACGATAAACCATTCGGTGGTCTGGATGTCATTCTTTGTGGTGATCTGTGTCAGGCAAGCCCTGTTAAGGATAGATGCATCTTCACACAAAAACATGCACTTTTAGAAGCAGTTTCTCCATCGTATTGGCACACTCACCCACAATGCTACGAGCTTACACTAACAATGCGACAAAACGATCCAACGTTCGTAGACATTCTTAACAGACTTCGCGTTGCACAACATACTTCTGAGGATTTGGAATATCTTAACAGCAATTACTACAGACCCGTTCCAATCAGCCATCAAGTTTCTCATCTGTTTTACTCCAACAAAGAAAAGGACGCTCATAATCTTGCTGTTTTTAATCAAATGGAGGTAACACCCCATACTTTCATCGCTATTGACAAAAGAAATAACTCATGCAACAAAACAATTAACATCCCTACAGATCCCAAATTCACTAGAGGATTGCACTCAACACTAAGCCTAAAAACAGGTATTGTTGTCGAGCTATGCGCAGGAAACTTGGATATTCTTGATGGGATGGTAAATGGAGCAGAAGGCGAGTACAAAACCTTCACACAAGCTAGGGAAAAAACAATAATATGGGTTCACTTCTCTAACCCTGTGATTGGAAATAAAAAACGCTATGAAAATCAAACATTGTATTCACCAACCATTAACAGCCGATGGACCCCAATAGAACGCGTCGTTCGTGAATTCCAGGTCGGCAAAAACTACTTGAACGTAATCTCCAGATACCAGTTCCCGTTGCAAGCAGCTAGTGCTCGAACTATTCATCAATCCCAAGGCCTTACGTTGCAAACACTAGCCTTCAATCCTGGAAACATACGAACACATGGTCTCACATACACAGCATTGTCACGTGTTCGAGACCCAACAAATCTTTACCTGCTCAAAACAATACAACCTTCCCATATCAAAGTTGACCAAATTGTGCTACAAGAATTGAATCGCCTGAAAGTGAAAGCTAAATGGCTCTCCACCCAAAACTCGTTGCAATCTTACTCAAACACACATATCATCATTCAATCTCTCAACATTGTGTCCTTTAATAAACACATAAGAAACATTACAACAAATTCCATTCTGATGACAGCACATGTGCTTTGTTTGCAAGAGACAAGACTAACAAAAACAATACCGCATGCAATACCAGGCTTTCTACATCACCAACTTAATGCAAAAGTGGGTGTCTCGATTCTCCACAAAGAAACACTAACCCACTTTGCCAATGGGAACATCTCTCGTCCAGGAATTGAGATGCTACATACAACGATCAAGTTCACAAACAACAAAATCATCAAGATAGTTTCCCTCTACAACTCACCTTCGACACGATTAGAAAATTTAATAGACGCATTAAAATCATTACTTGAACAACACAATATGGAAATTCCAATCATTATCCTAGGTGACTTCAACATTGACACTAAAGTTCCTAATAGTTCATACAAACACCTCTCCTCTTTCCTGCACGAATATAACATCAGACAATTGATAAAAGATGTTACAACAATATATGGCTCCTCTGTAGACCATATTTGGGCTACCTCGGCAATATCCGAATACGAATCATGATCCAACTACATGTACTGGTCCGATCACTCCGCAACATACATTCTGCTACCAATTGCCGACCTTTGACATTGCCATCCCCCATTCATTTATCACCCTGCAGGCCCCCGTGATCTTTCACCTTTTTTGTTCTTTTTTTTTGGTTGCAAAACTCACAAGTAGGTCTGCCCAATTTTCAATAGTGGGCTTAATAATAAGAAGCTTAGAAGACCTTGCTCTGGTTTCTAGGGGAAAAGGGAAGAGAAAAAGGGAGCAAATCGCACGTGGAGAGAGAGAGAGAGAGAGAGAGAGAGAGAGAGAGAGAGAGAGAGAGAGAGGTGTCGTGCTCAGTGGTGGCCACGATGTGAGCATATTGGATTCAGGGCCAATAGCGCCACGTGCATGCAACCAGATAATTTAGAGGACGGGGAGCTCCCAAATGATGGCGACTTGTACATGGGAGCGCTAGTGTAACCTCTGGTGGTTTCTCAAATTATGGTTTTTGAACAAAAAACAGGGAAGATGGTGTTTTTTCAACACGAGAGGGTGAGGATGGTGGTTTCTCGACAGGAGATGGTGAAGATGGTGCTTTTACATATGGTGGTTAACTGGCTGCTCGAGTTCAGTAGATGTGAAGATGGTGGCTTTGGAGAGGAGTAATGTGGTGATGGGGATGGTACTTGTCGGCATTGAGACAGGCGGATGATAAACTCCATCGAAGGAGCCCACGTCTCTCTTTATCTCTCTCTCTCTCTCTCTCTCTGTAACATTTAATGGCCTAAAAACTTGTGTGGAGCGGAAATTAGCATGAACATAGTGGGCATTTCATTAGAATAGATTCCTAATGAGAATTACAAGAGTGCTTGGGTGGAGAGAGAGCAACAAAAAGCATAACACCTAGTTAGATAGCATGAACAACACTTTCAAAAGAGAGAGAAATTAAGCTATTGACAACAGTTGAGGACCGGATTTGCATGGAGCCGGTCCCCCCTCCAAAAGGCTTTGTATTATGGTTTCTCCCATCAAGAGAGACATTGTACAATACAATTCTTTGTGTTCCTTCAAGACTAGCTAGTGCAATGAAGATGAAAGCTTCATGCACTAAGCAAAACACTTAACAAACACAACATCAATTATCCCCGTTCTCACACCCAAGACCTCACACACCTTCGAAGATGGTGAGAGCTAGCAGAGTATGAGAGTAGATTGAGAGGAAGAAGGAGTATCTTACGAGAAAGATGTACATCTCCTCACATAATCAATCATATTAGCATAGCTTAGCTTAGTAATTAGCATGGTAGAGGAGATGAGCATGCATTGAAGCTTGGCTCTTGGTTGGATTTGCATCCACATGCCAAGGGTATGTCGATGTAGGCTTCTATCTCACAAGCTTGGAGTAGGTGATGAGCTCTCCATTAAAGCTTGGGAAGAGATAGTATTCTTTTCTTCTCACATAGACTGTGTGAGAGTGTGTGTGTGTGTGATAATGCCTTGCAAAAATCAGCCCCCTCTCTCTCTTGGGCGAACCCTCTTGCTATTTGCTCTTGCTCTACCCTCATTGGACCTCCCCAAGTCAAGCCAATGACTATTAAGCAACATAAGTGATAGCCTTTTGACATGTGTCCCCCTTTCCCCTTTTGTGATAGCTTTAGGTAATTTAATAATTCAACTAAACTCTCATTGGACCCATTTGCCTCCTGGCCAATAGGAATCAGGCAAGCCATTGGGCTGTTGAATGCTCATTGGACCCCTTGGGAGACTGTCCAATAGTCATCCAAGAGACTTAATTTTCATTGGTTCTTTTTATTAAGTATTTTTAAATTAATTAAACTAGATTTACTCTAGTCTAATTGTTGGACGGATACGCCGCGACGGACGTCAGCACAACGAGAACTCACCTAACATGTAGTGTCAGCTAAGGACGAAGCTCGACCCGCAGGCGCGTGGAAGCAAGTATAAGGTGTCAACCTACACTCGACTGACTCCTAACTAATTCCTACAGAGGTCTCTACCAATTGTCTAAGTCACAGCCTTCAAGAGTGCAAGAGAGGAAACTTCCTACAATGCTTTCTAGAGCGGAACACCCATCAAACAATCTCGAAACACCATAGAACTTGAAGGAGACCCTACTAATACCAATAGGTCACTCTCCCTAAGGTCTATGAACCAAAATCCCGACCCAAAACACCCGATGCAGAAACACGTAGGATGTCTGGCCGAAATCTGCACCCAAACAACTGATGAAGCTCGTAGAAGGAGCTCGCAAAGCCGGACCGTACACGGGCAATGTTGGTATTGGCGCGTAGCTCTAGTCGGGGGCAACACGCTGCACTTCTCCGCACTCAATTCCGACCACTGGAGCACACGTAGCGTCAAGACGAAGCTCACACACTCTCTCTCATACACAGTACGCTCACTCACAAACTTCAAAACTTCTTTAAAATGACAAAAGGTTTTTCATTAAGGTCAAAAAGTGGTATATATACCTTACAACTTCTCAAACCCTAAAGTTACAAAATCAACCATCTACTCAATCTAACTATCAAAACTGGGATACAATCTAGAAACTTCTGTAAGTCCCAATATTTACAAGGTGAAAAATCGGGTTTTCCTCAATGAATGAATAATTACAAAAATAATAGTCCTCCGAGTAGTTAGATGTCGTGGGGTGTGTCCAGCTTCTAACACCCCCCCCCCCTCCTTGTTCATGTTGTCCCCAACATGGCCTTGATCTGCTGCTTCATCTGATCGTTTCTCGCATCTTTAGCAGTGATTCGTACATGGCATGTAGGTTCAACATTGTTGGGCCAAAGATATCTGTATTCATGGTGAAGAACCCCGTATAGAATGCTTCTTCAAAAGCCTGGAGGTGATAGAATGGTAGAAACATGATTCTTTGATACATCGCATGGATCACCTCCTTGGAAGGCTGACCTGACAGATCATAAGCACATTTGTATGTATCCTGGAAGAAGAATATGCTGTCGGTCACCTGGCCTGGCTTGAAGGTCTCGAACACTGCTAAGATGGTTCTGCAAATCTTCCTCATCATAATGCATGTAAGGTCAGGTGAGCCAGTGAACAACTTTATGGCGCTCGTTAGGGTTTTCACCATGTATTGGACACTCATTCTCTCACCTGCCTTCACTCCTGGCAGCTTTGGGTAATTCAGCCAAGTGGGTTGGCTTCTTTGCAAAATTTGTTGTGCCTTCCATGTCCTAACCCTTGGTAGGGGACAGAAGCTGAGATTGTCTCTGATATCTTTAGGTGCCTCTACAAGGTGGATTAGGTATTGTGGGTACTTGGTGAGCCAAGCCTTCCTCCACTTTGGCTGAGAATCCACTATAAGTTTAACTCCTTCTGGCTTTGAGGTGTCTGCATTGTAGAGAGGTTCCGTTGGCTCTTCTCTGATCCGCTTGTTTATTGTTGCTGCCTCATATTTCAGCAATGGATATGGGACAGAGGGTTGAAGCCACTCGCGCCTGAGATTGGTGGCATCGATCTTCTGAATTGTCATAGATTTGAAGACCCTCTACTCCCATTCCAAGGCTTCCTTTGTGCTTTCTCTTAGCTCTTCCTCTATTGCCTTACGCAATTTTTCCTCCTCTTCTTGTGTTAGATCCTGTGGCTCTTGAGAGGATCCTGCTATGCTTTCCTCTTGCATGTGTGTGTCCACAGGATTGGCCACATTTTCGAGGTCGATGCCCTCATTGGCGGCTGGCCCTGAGCTTTCTGCGTCTCCTCCTTGCTGGCCTTTCAACTCCTCAATTTGCCTGAGGAGTGTTTGCTTTTCCGCTTCAACTTCTCCGCCCATATTCACGAGGAGGTCATTAAGTTCAGCGTTTACTCTTTCTGCCTCCTCGAGCTTTTTCTTTATGCTTTCCACTTCTTCTTGCAGGGCTTTTTGGCCCTCCTCCATTCTTGTTTGCATTACGATAGAACCTTTAGCCATCATTAACCTCTGCTTTTTCTCGAGATTCAGCTCCTTCTGAAGTTCCTGCATTTGCTCTTCATATAGTTGACTCTCGGAAATGATTTGAGTCGAGCTCGTAGCTCTGACTCTAGCAGGTGATGCTCGTAGCCTCTGGATGGTTTGATCTTTGACTTTTAATTGGTCCTTGAGCTCAAGGACTTCATCCAGGCTTGCTTCATGTTCTATCTCTGCTTTTTCCTTGGTATTTCTCATGGCCTCTACTTCTTTTGACTCTTCGGCTAGCTGTAGTGTCAGATTATCTCTTTCTCTTTCGGCATCTCGCAATGACTTGCTGAGCTGCCGACACTCTTCTTCAGCTGCTTGTATTCTTTTTGCTGCTGCCTCGTTTGCTTCTTCCAATGCTTGGCAGTTTTGTAGAGCCGTTGCCAAGCTGGCCTGCAGGTCATCTTCTCTCTCTTTTTGCCTTTGGCTTTGTGTTTGCAGAGAATCTACTTCCTTTTTGATCTGTTCTTCAGTGGCTTTGAGAGTTGTCATTTCTTTCTCTGAAGCCATGGATTGTGCCCTCAATCCGGCTAGCTTTGTCATCACCACGTCCCAGTCATTGGAGGTCGGGTGCAGGTCTACCTTGTCGGTAGCAATTTCTTTTAGCTCCACTAGCCGGATGCCTTGCATCTGTTCTTTATGCCATGTCCTCGCCAAGTCAAATGCAACTGTGGCGGCTTCTTCCTTTGTATAGCCTGCAACTAGCAGGTCCAAAAATGCGTAGTAGGCCTCATCTAATCCTTTTTGCTCAGACTCAGGCTTGGCCTCTTCCTTTGGCTCAGGTTCCTGCCTTTGCTCTTGCTCAGACTCAGGCTTGGCCTCTTCCTTTGGCTCAGGTTCCTGCCTTTGCTCTTGCTCCTCAGCTTGGCTTTCATCTTGTTTGTCCTCAGCCTCCTTATCTTCTGGTGGAGGGCTGCTGGGAGGTGGTGAGGGCGGTGGAGATGGCTGTGGGCTGGGTTTAGGGCTATCTGGTAAAGCTGCCGGTTTGCCCTTTAAGTCCCTATCTGCTTTTGTTTTTCTTTCTCTTTCTTGGCTTTCTTGTTCATCTAGCAGTGTCTGCCTTATCTGCTCCACTTCCTCCTCGGTGAAAGGGACATGGGGAATGTTTTCCGCTACAGCATCAAGAATCTCAAAATTCTTGATATAATCTTCAAAGCGGTCCCTTTGCACTCTTCTGGAAAGATCCGGACATAGACTCGAGAGATGGCTTCGAGAGTTCGTTTAAATCACCCTTGAGGGCTCTTTCTGCTCGGAAACTCTCCATCAGCCTCTCGAGTCTTGCCGCTTTCTGAGACCTAGTTTCTTTGGCCGGCACTTGAGAAAATTCCTTCTTTCCTTTCTTCTGCTCGGGTTGCTCCTCTTCAACTGGCTCCAGCCGTCTCTTCAATCTCGTAGCCACCCTTGGTGCCCTTTGCGGCTCATCTTCCTTGTCTTCTTTGATTCTCAGCCAATCATTCTGAGATGGGGGGTCAGGCCACCTTCCTTTAGCGTGTAGTGCCCCATAAACCACCTTGGTGATCAGTTCTCCTGGCACTATGTATGTTTGATTTTTGTTGCCCATCTTTACTAAGATGTCATGTATGTATGCCGCATAGTTGATTATCTTTGGGGTGTGCTTCGTCATTGCCCAAGTAAATGTTGTGGCAATTGCACCTGGAGGCATCCTGTACTTCTGTGTCCTCTTCATGCACATGTGGAAGAACTGGTTGTACAACTGGCTCATAATTGCCACCTTTGGGTTGGAAATGTCTTCAAAGGTGTAATTTGCCTTTTTCTCCTTGTACACCTTGACTTCATCCCTTCTTTTTGTTACACTGTCCCCCTCATTGGAGAGGTCTAGTGCATGGGATACAACCCGCTCCGTGATTATGATCTCTGTATCTGGTCTGCCTTGTAAATCTGTTACCTTGGCCACTCCATCCTCTTTGATGCTTGTTACAAACTCCCATACTCTTTTGATGTCCACTCCTGCTGGTATTGCTTCGAAGTAGTTGTGGAGGTCAATTTTCTCCACGTAGCCGGCCATTTTGCTTCGTACAAATTCATTGAGTTCTCTTGGCAGCATTGGTAGCTCTATTACATTGCCTTCATTGTCTTTGAACACTCCCTGGTAGATCTTTAGGTCATTTGACTCTAACAAATCTTCTTGTATCCAGGTACTGGTGGGCTTTAGTGTTCCCTCTGGAATGACAAAGGGTTCCACTTCGTCCAGATAATCTTTGATGGTCATTCTTTGCTACTAATGGAAGTCGTGGCTCCCTGCAAAATACATAGAATAACATGCTACAGACCATAAATCAATAGATCTCCATACCTGCACCATCGTGTACGTGTAAACGCCATAGCAAATCTCACATGAGTCAAGAGACAGAGAGCGAGACAGAGTAAGCGAGCACGGCCAGGCGCACCTCCTAGAGTGGAGTGCTACGTCGGCACGGTGAGAGAGAAGAGAAGAGAAGAGAGGAGAGAAGAATACACAGACACTGGGTGCAATCTCCCCCCGTGCAAGAGTGACCATTTCCCTCTTGCACGTATTTGTTATATATATTTCTTGAATGGTCAAATTGGTTACAAATTGGCCGGCCGGTCATAAATGGCCAAAGCTCATAAATAGCACTTCAATAATCAAATATACATAAAATATAATATCCTTCTGCATAATCCATTATCTGCTAATGCTTTTGCCACCTGTCAGCTGTAATAAATGGATAAATATCAATTCCATAACATACCTCTCCGTTGGAAAGCAACTGTCCTCAGTTGCGAAGATAAAAATCTGCAAACAATACTTGACAAAAACAATGATTAGAAATCTATATCAAATAGTTTAAAAAATCCATAAAATTAGACAACATTGCTTATGCCTGCCGTCATCCACATACTACCTATTCTAGTGTCCCATACCACTAGAACAAGCAGTATATGTCATACCCTGATGAATCAGGATATCATTGGTCACACTCATCATCAATCTCATAATGTCAAATCTCATCACATAAATACTACCATAATAATCACCAGATACCAAATCCCAATCAAATTCCAATTCCATAGTATAAGTCCAAATCCAAATCACTTTCATTATGTACCCAGGTAACAAAATCATACCAGTTGCAGTGGTGGCCAGCCACTGCAGCATGATTTTGTGATTGGTGTTGCCTCAACTGGCGAATCTACACCAAGAAGACGTGATGCCTAGATCGGCGAATCTGCACTAATGCTGTCTATAT
Source organism: Adiantum capillus-veneris (assembly GCF_014529385.1). Lineage (NCBI taxonomy): Eukaryota > Viridiplantae > Streptophyta > Polypodiopsida > Polypodiales > Pteridaceae > Adiantum > Adiantum capillus-veneris. The sequence goes on from NC_140959.1 coordinate 123,227,810, forward strand.
CGGTGGATCTGCACTTACCATCGTGAATAGATCTGTAATTTGTTAGTGTGCTGCCTAAATCGACGGATCGGCACAGATAATTGGTGTTGCCTAAATCGGCGAATCGACACCAAGACGAGCATTTACACACTGCCTAAATCGGTGGATCTGTGTGCATGTGACCAATGGACTAGGCAAGACATAAAGGAGAAAAATATTTACTATGTGTTTGACACCATTGTGCAATATATCAAAGTCCTTACAAAGTGTTGTTGATTATCCCATAGTACCTTAGCCCGCATGAGTAGCTGCATAGCTTATAAAAAAATCATCTCAATAAAAATTCCTTTCGATATAATTAGAAGTGATGACCTTAGCAGTGTTCGAGTATTCAACGTAGAACATAATGCAGAGAAATAAAATATGAAAAGAGGAATGACATATTTGATGTACATACCACGAGGGTATATTGTATTTGAAAATATGTACCATTGTTGGCATATGGGGAGAGGTACAAGTGCTGCAACTAGCAAACTTAGACCAAATTATAGCTAACAGATCCAAAATGTGCTAGTGTGGGGTTAATAATTAGTCATGAACTTGCAATTACAACTACAAAAGGGACTAGTATACATTTGAAACAAATGTGAGACAATTGAGCGGAAAGAAAATTTTTGCAATTCTAATTAAATAGCATAGATCAACTAGTGTCACTAACCAAAAAAGTACAGTGTGAGTTGTTTCTTTAGAGTCCTATTTTTTTTTGGCCGCTCATACGTGCATGCTTCAAATTCATCTACACTAAATGTATGCATCACGACAGCCAGATAGTAGTATATTTTGGGTCTAATTATCCTACTCTATTTATTTATTTATAATTAATATGTTTTATGTCCTTGACAATCTAATTCAAGGATTCCTCCACACCAAAGAACGATGACATAATATACATTGAATTTGGTTCTAATAAAGCTTTTGTTCTGGTCTCGATTAGCCTAGAGGTATCTACTGATATAAGAAGGGGTTTGTATGTGCATTTGTAACTATTGAAATGCTTCAACATGTAATGTTAGAAGAGCTTTATTGCCCGGTGGCATCATCCTATTGTCCTAAATATTTATGTACCATTCAAATTAAGCACTACAAAGATATCAAACAAAGGTGTAGAGAGAAATTTGAACATTGGATTGGTAAAGGGTCTGAGTGGCTGAGAGATTACATTAATTCATTGGTGGCTGAGAAGATTTCCCCCGGTGCCGATGATAGCCCTTGCATCCCCCGTGTTTAGGTCGATGTCAAAGATTTGCGGTGGAATGTCGAGTAGCATGTGGCTTATGCAGACGCCAATGAGATTGACATAGTAAAATAGTGACAAAAATCAGTGTCCTCATGGTCAATGCCCGAGGACACCAGGCAAAGGGTATCGTGTAAGAAAGTATTGCATTGGTTGCCTAAGAGCCTTGTCGATGTCCAATGCTTCCATGACATCGAGCAACGACCAAGGGGGAAGGGAGGAGAAGACGGAAAGAGAGAGAAGAAATGAAATGAAATGTTATATTAACAGATGTCAAAAGGCTAAAAGCGCATATGGGGCCAACCTAATACAATCCGTGTGAATGTGATCCAATGCCTAGGTACAAAGTAAAAATGAGTTAACGTGAAAGATTGGAAAGACTAAAACGTTGTTCGAGAAATTATGGCACGGGTCATTGAAGAGCTTCCTCAATGTTCGCTGCTGTAAGGAGTCATAGTGGGAGAGGGAAGAGCGAGAGCAAAATGAAATGAAATGTTATATCACCCGTCTTGCAAAGGGCTATGGGACCAAAGTGATACATTCCTTATGAATCTAATACAATGTTTGGGTGTAAAATTAAAATGAAGTATAGTGAATCACTAAAAAAAAACTAAAACTAAAACTAAAAAGTCAAAATTGTTAGAGTAAAATCATCATTGTGCCGAGGAATGCCGGCAATGGCTGTTGTCTACAAAATTATTGCAACCATCCCTGAAGTACACTGTCAAATAGATTGCTAAGACCAGAAAGAGGAATTTATTCAAGCATCGCTTAAGAGAGTCATGATATGAAACCTCAAAGCAAGGCATATATATATATATATATATATATATATATATATATATATATATATATATATATATATATATATATATATATATATATATATTTTTTCGAGTAATTATTTCTACTTGCAGATTGGCAATCAAAGTACATAGCCAGCCATACTACTCCAAAAGCTAATCAACTTGACTTCATGGGCATATTAGAAGGCGTAGCAACTGGAAAAGAGGCTGTCATTTTGATTGGTTAGTTCATTACTTGTGGTTATCAACTAGAAGTAAAGATATTTTGCCTATTGAATGTCAAACATCGTGTAACTGAAGCTGAGTTCAAACCTAGCGGCGGTGGCGGCAAAAAAAAGAGAAAAAAAACCCATTAGCATCATGCAGCCACTGCATGGTACTGTACCCTCTCTGGACCGAGTAAACACACCTCCCTTCTGCATGGAGTTGGGCACTACATCTTAAACCTCCACGGCTTGTGCATTCTCATCAAGCTTCTTGTACGCCATTGGCCATGGCCCGTCTCCTCGAGCGCCTCTACAAGTGTTCACGAATGGCACCAGGAGAGGAAGGTGAAGTTGACTCTTTGCCACCTGTCATGGATGGAGGTGCGGCGGTGGACAGGTCCAGAGAATCTGTGTATCTTGTGTCTCCAAGTGTGGAGTGGAGGCCGTAGGGAAAGGTGAGGTTGAGCAGAACCGGACCAGTGGAAGGAGGTGATATTGAGCTGTAGCTAGGAGGCAGTCGTGGAAGAGCTCAAAACTGTGTACGCTTGATCTAGTGTAGGTAGACTTCAAAACTTCTGTAAAGCTTGCTTATCAGGGGTTGGCAACGCATAGCGAGAGAGAGTGAGAGATGGTGGGTGCGTCACATCACTAGAGAGAGAGAGAGCTGACGGGCTGCTGCAGCTGACGAGAGAGAGAGAGAGAGAGAGAGAGAGAGAGAGAGAGAGAGAGAGAGAGAGAGAGAGAGAGAGAGAGAGAGAGAGAGAGAGAGAGAGATGGTTGGCGGTCGGAGGCTCTGAGAGAGAGAAGGTCGTTTGCATGAGGGTGCCAGGCGGACGGCAGCACAACTGAGAGAAAGAGAGAGTGAGACGTTCGACAGCTGTGGCTGGCATCAAAATAATAATAATAATAAGACTGAGAGGGAGACAGTTGTGGTTGGCGCCGATCTGCATGGTTGAAAGTGGCAGAGGAGGAAGCTAATTGTGTGTTGCATGGTGGGCTAGTCAAGTGAGAGAGGGATGACGGTAGCAACCAATGCATGTGCGCATGCTGGGAATCAAGGGAGTGGGCGAGAGTGAGCCGTAACTGCAGAGTAGAAAGACGGACGATTGTGTGTGTGAGAGAGAGGGAATTCTGCATGGCATCCCTGTTGCATAAAGAGATGAGAGAAAAAGACGGTTTTCAGGGTGAGAGAGAGAGTCACTGCGAGTGGTCATGGGACCACAGCCGCAATATGCTGAGTTACTGCATGGAGGTTGGGTGGTGCGCAGCCAGTTGTTGGAATCCGTCAACTGACGAGAGGGAGAGAGAAAATACATGCAGATTAGTGTGGGTGGTTGGGGGAGTGAACAGAGCCGCTCAAAATGACGGCTAGTGCTCCTTGTGTTTCCCCAGAATTGCATGCGCGGACGGGAAAGGAGCTAGGAAAAGTAGCATGCTTTCAATATGCGTGTGGCTGCGACTGTAAGAAATATTTGGTGTTATTATTATATATGTATATATTTTGTTTTTCAAACTGCAGACTAACGACGGACATGTTGCCATCGTGTGTTGATGAGTACAGCCTGGGAATCCTACGGATGCTTTGAGTTGGTTGGTGGGTGTCTTATAGCGAATTGTGTCAGCCACTGTATGCGATGGCCTGCCACACTATGCCTTGATTACTAGTTTATCTAATTGACACACTCAGAGCGCACTGTGTGGATGATTCTCACCCGACTGGTTTGGCAAATTGGCACCTTCATCACCACCACTCGAAGGTGACACACACGCAAAAAGATACCTTGGAACTTTTTCTTGCTAGTGCCCTATCACAGCAATGTCGTTCTTAGACACCAGACCAACATCAGTCCCTTGACACTAGTAAAATTGAACCACAAGACATTCATTGGGTAGTATCCCACAGAAATGAAGCTCTTTCATGATTCGAGGTGAGGGGTAGTTTCCCATGGAGATGAAGCAGCTTTTTTTTAATTATATATATATATATATATATATATATATATATAATGATTTCAAGGTAAAAAATCGCTTCTGACTATTCCTAAAACATGACAATTTTCTCTTCTTTTTCTTTATTAAGCTTTCTCGAGTCTACATAACTTAAGTATGTTTAAAGCAATTATCATTAATTAACACAATTACACATGTAATTATTAGAACAAAAGGATCTAAACAATCAAACCATGCTCGTGCATCTCATATCCAAGTATAAATATCAAGAAAGAAGTTCAAGAAGAAAACAAAAGACTTAGCTCTCGTTGTTGTGATGATTTCTATAGACATCTGAACGTAGCCTAAGCTCTGATACCACTGCTACTAACGGAAGTCGTGGCTCCCTGCAAAATACATAGAATAACATGCTATAGACCATAAATCAATAGATCTCCATACCTGCACCATCGTGTACGCGTAAACACCATAGCAAATCTCACACGAGTCGAGAGACAGAGAGCGAGACAGAGTAAGCGAGCACTGCCAGGCGCACCTCCTAGAGTGGAGTGCTATGCCGGCACGGTGAGAGAGAAGAGAAGAGAAGAGAGGAGAGAAGAATACATAGACACTGGGTGCAATCTCCCCCCGTGCAAGAGTGACCATTTCCCTCTTGCACGTATTTGTTATATATATTTCTTGAATGGTCAAATTGGTTACAAACTGGCCGGCCGGTCATAAATGGCCAAAGCTCATAAATAGCACTTCAATAATCAAATATACATAAAATATAATATCCTTCTGCATAATCCATTATCTGCTAATGCTTTTGTCACCTGTCAGCTGTAATAAATGGATAAATATCAATTCCATAACATTCTTTTCCTCTTTGCCGGTGACTTCGAGGCTGCCATAGATCCTGTTGCACTCAGTAGTCCGAAGTTAGCATTTTTTCCATATTAGCTGCGAAACTGATTTTTACTTATCCAAATGACTTGAAAATTGAAATTAAAGCTTAAAAGGAACTTGTGAAGCTATGCATGTGCTCACAGTGCAAATCTGGTCAAAAATTTCCATCTAGACATCCTACGCGTAGGATGTCTTTTTCATCAGAATTGGTTCATACTTGACATGCAGGTAGTGTAAGGCTCATGGAACATGGCTATAGGCTTGGATTTGAATTTGGATATCAAAAAAGGTAATTTTTTGGGCTGAATCAGGCTTTAGGTCACAATTTGGGTAGAATGTCCATCATAGGTAGCAATTGATGTCCAAATGGGTTAAAAATTGGTATATGGGCTCATTGCACCATGGTATTGGCTCCCATGATGTCATTCATTGCACAGAAGGCTAATTTATGCTTGAGACATCGATGTCTTTTTCATCAAAATGACATGAAACTTGTTCTGTGGGTTGTCCTTGGCCTATGGAACATGGCCATGTTCTTGGATTTGAATTTGGACAAGATTTGATGCTTGTAAGGCTCTGTGAGGTATTTTTGGGCTCAAAAAGTGTATCTTGAAGGTGTTGAGGGTCAAAAGTGATTAGAATGGCTTCAAACTTGACATATGGGCTCTTGATGATGAGGTAATTGGATCTGGAATGATAAAACATCCCTTGCATGTCACAAAGGTCAATTAGACATCCTACGCGTAGGATGTCTATTTCATCATTTTTTCTCCTTGACCACACAGATTGTTTGCTGATGTGTTGGTGAATGTGTTGTGCAAGTTTCATGGGATTTGGACAAGATTTGGTAGGTCTTTGGTCCATTATTGCCTCTATGCCGTAACTTTGCGTTTTTTCCATGCATATGAGGTCAAACTTGGTCCAAATGTGATGAAACTTGGTGTATGGCTTGTAAATGTCATTCAGAACATGTGCATGATAAAAGATGTTGGAGTTTGTGCCAAAAAGTGCCCTTGAGACATCCTATGCGTAGGATGTCTCATAGTGATTTTTTCAATGCTGGTGCTCCCAGTACTTGCCCTTTGCCCCCCTAAGTCCCTTTTGAGCCTAATTTCAACAAAAAAGTCAAATGGATAGAGTATAACTCCCTGTGTGGACTTCAGAGCCTCTGAGCCGTTTTCTAACTTTTGGAGTGCTTTTTGGCGATGAAATTTCTCGATGTTGGTCTCCTCAGCTTCCCGATCCCTTGGGGATCCTTACCGTATGGTTTTCGTCGACTTTGGCTTCACCGGAGCTCCATTTGGCAATTTGTCGCTCTAGAAGCACCCGTGGTTGCGTTTACATACCTTTGATGATTTGTGGTGGTCTACCACCATAGGATTTGGTTGTTGATGGTCTAGGAAAACCGCTCGTGAAGTTTGGTGGCAAACGGACTTGCGGTTTGGCCGCAAGTGCAATTTGATGCTTTGTGTGTCTGATGCCGTTTCTGAAGTTTAGTGCCGCTTCGGGTCACTTTTTGGTCATGCGGGTCATATAGACTTGTCGAGCATGTCGAGATGCTTCTACCCATGAATTTTGGTAGCATTTGGTCGCCGTTTTGCCGATTTCCCCTTTGGTGGCCTGTTGCGGTTTTCTGGGAATTAGGGTTTTTCCTGATGGTTTCCTACTGCCTTTGGCCATACAAGACTGGTCTCCTAGACTAGGGTAAGCTGCCGATGAAGTCTTGTTGCTTTTGGGTTAGCCGTTAGGCCGCCGTCTCTACTTGTAGGTCTCTACCGCTCGCTTTGTGTGTGACCCCTACGCTAGTTTTCGCGACATAATGACAAACACGCGTGAAAAGCTCAAGGTGGTGAGCCTACTTCTCATGTCTGGAGCTCGTCGGGTAGTCGTGCGCGTCGTAGAAGTTGCTTGAAGGTCGATCCGGTCTAGGTGGCAGAAGCTCTCTCCACAGTCAATAGTGAGAATGAGCTAAAAATGGGGTGAAAATTTCTTATAATGGAGGTCCCCGAACCACTTTTCATGAAATTTGACATGTGCTCCTATCTTCTTGTGTGATGCGGTTTAGGCTCACAAATTTCTTGATTTGGACTCCATTTGCTCTGTTTACCAGAAATTTGGCATTTCGGTCAAAACCTGGCCAAAACACGCTTTCCGCTCCAGTCTCATAATTGCACCCCCACTGTACCATAGGTTGTCCTATATTCACTGATCATCACCATATTTTTTTTTTCATTACGACTGTTTTTCACTTGCTTTTTGTATTTTTGAAGTTTTTCTATCGAAAATTAGCAAAATTAAAAGAAAAATAGCAAATCACACCCAAAAAATCCCCAAAAATCATAATAAATCACAAACATCACCGCAACACATTATATATACTCACATGCAATTTTTATGGCCGGATTTCTTTGTTTTACCAATATTTTGTATGAAAAATGGCTATTTCTACTTATATACACACACCTAGGGGCTTGATTTGGCGTTTGGCCCCATATACCTGTAGATTCATGCTGTATAAGGGCATATGTACTTGGGTTACTCCAGAAAATTTCGCAATCAAACAACAACCCTTAAAATAGTCAAAAATCATGCCCTTTTTTGCTGTTTCTGTCATTGGTTCCGCATTTGAGAGTGCCTCTAGAATGCCTCCCCCCCTCCTAGCCGGAGTCCTCCCGGATGACAAGGTTTCTCCTTGGAGTATGTGCCATGCATAGGTTAAAAAAATTGTGCTAATGCCTGGCCGATTAATGTTGCCCTACTTTATGCATACTCTGTCAATGCATGGAAAAATTAATGTTGTGCAAGAGAAGGGAATAAGCAAGATGCTTATTGGCATTCGCCGTCGAGGTTTCCTGCTTTCTTTGCAAGTAATCAATTGCTTTGCCGACACCGTTGATGGAGTCGTAGCTGTTTCTAAGGATAGAATTGGCTGGGATGTAATAGATATGGGCCTTATGACCTTGTCTTTCCATTGGTATTTTGTTGCTGCTGATTTTTGTAGATGGTTTGGCACTTTCTTGTTTGCCTCTGGTTTGTCTTTCATCGGCATCCACATATGTCGGTTTTCCTTTTTGAAATTCAGTTGTCTGCTTTTCATTGTTGATTGTATTGAAGATAGTTTCGTTTGCTTTTGCTTTGGTATCCAAATGTGAGTGGCATTTGGGTTATTGCTAAGCATTTTCTTTGGGATCCACATCTGTTTTATGCCCTTGGCTTGTGGTGGAACCATCTGCTTCGTTGGAATTTTGTGGTTGCATTGTTGTTTGTCCACCGTGTCATTTCTATCCTTCCGCATCCATACTTGTTTCCCGGGTTTTGGTAGCCTAGATCTTTGCATTGCGGCCGGTGACTTCATATGTTTGTAATTAGCATGGTTGGCTTTTACTTGATTGTTTCTCGCGGGTATCCTGTTCTTTAATGGCATTTATGCTTTGGGCGTTGTTTCCAATGATTGCATGGCTTGCAGTTGATCATGCTTATATTGCTGAGCAAAAGCTATCGCCTGTTGTTCATGTTCATGTTGAATTTTGACCGCCTTTGCTTTCCAATCTATCTGCACATTGTATGCTTTTTGCCAAGGTTGCCCCAGCATCATTTGGTGTTGTGTGCTTTCATTTGTCACCACATAGAATTTGTGTGGATAAATATATTGATGTATCTGTACATGCAATATGGTCCATCCCAGTGTTTTGAACGAATGTGATGTGGTACTTTCCAGTACTTGAGGAGTAGGATGAAGTTGATCTGTGACTTTGAGCTGTTGGTATAATCCGTAAGAGATTAAATTTGCTTGAGCACCTGAATCAAGCAATGTTGTTGATTCAACTTGATTGCTGCCCACTTTCACTGTAATTATTGGCTCCACTGTTTCCTCCTCCAACTTCGTCAGTCGAATGGCATTTATTCGCAATGGTGGTCCACTTTGTTGTTGTTGTCGCAGAAGCCGTCTTTTTGCAATGCGTTCTTGTGCTTCGGCTTGAGATTCCTCCCGTACTCACTGTTTTTCCTTCATTCTTTGTTTTCCTTGATGAATTTGTTGGAGCATCTTCTGTGTGAGTGGTAGATGATACCTCCTCAGTCGACATCCACTAATCCAGTTTGGCATTTCTTCACCTGCTAATGTAGCAAGCTTGACAGCTCCACTTTGTGATAGATCACTAATCACAAATGGTCCCATCCCTCGCTTTTTAAGTTTCTTAGCATGTTGCTTCAAGGTATAAACAAGTACGTAATCACCTGTTTTGAACTCTTTGGTACGCACATGTTTGTCAAAAAATTCTTTTTGTCTTCTCTTTTTAGCATAGATTGAAGCGACAGCTCGTAAGCGGAGTTCATCTAGCTTTTCAAGATCATCAATCCTCGAAGAGAGCTCATGCCCTGTCCATTCCAAGCTTTTTGCTACTCATAGAGTTGGGATTAAAAACTCTATGGGTAGTATAGCATTTAGGCCAAATACCATGTTGTATGGTGTTGTTCCTGTTGATGTTTTGTAAGCTACCCTGTATGCCCATAGTGTTGAGTGTAGCTGATGATCCCAATCTGTTCTTGATTTTGACACTATTTTAGTGAGAACCATGCATAGTGTTTTATTTGTGGCCTCAGCTTGCCCATTGGCCTGTGGATGGTATGGTGCAGATTTCCTATGTATGACCATGAATTCCTCTAGTAGATATTCAATGACTTCATTGAGAAAATGTGTTCCACGGTCACTGACAATTTCTATTGGTAAACCGTAACGTACAAAAACATTCTCATACAAAAATTGTGCCGTGGTGCGTGCATCAGCTTTTTGTGTTGCTTTGGCTTCGATCCATTTTGTGAGATAGTCCGTAGCCACAATGATATATTGTGTATGGGTGCGATATGCAGGGGGTGATATAGGTCCCACAAAATCAATGCCTCATTTTTCAAATGCTCTTGCTCCCATCATTGGCCGTAATGGCATCTCATCTCTTTTTATTGGCATCTTGGTGCGTTGACATGCATCACAACGCTTTACAAGCTCTTCAGCATCCATGTGCAATGTAGGCCATCAAATTCCTGCGATGGTTAAGACAATTTGTGCCGTCTTATCGCCCGAAAAATGTCCTCCACTTATTCGCTATGTGCATGTTCTAGAATCAGCAGGTATTCGCTTTCACTTGCACAGATTCTAAGTTGATTGTCCTTTCCCCGCTTATAGAGTTGGTTCTCAATTAACTAAAAGTCGCGAGCTTCTAGCTCTATAGATTTTTCCCGTGCTCTTGTGATGTTCTCAGGGAATTTCCTGGTGGTTAAGAAGTCAATGATATATTGACTCCATGCAGGTGTTATGTTTACCTGAAACAAAGTTGCATGATCCACTGGTCGTTTGGCACTACATATCGTACAATTGGTAACATAAGAATGTGTATCCGCATACATAGTTGGTCAGTAAACCCCTAACTGTTTCAGTCTCTGGTGTGTCTTCACTGTTGAACAATGAAATGCACAACCCTGGACATGTGCCTCTTCAAGGTAGCACTCAAATTCTTCCGGATTTATACATAATCGTAGGATTAGGTCAGATCCAAGATGATACAGTCGTCCTGCTATCAATTGGAAGTTTTTTGTTTGTCGAATTGTTTATTGTTTGGATCTGCATTCCGTATTATCAAACTCACTTCCGAAGGAGAGAATGCTAACAATTTCTTGAGACCATTTGGGTACCATTTCAATGTTGAAAAGATAAGCATCTGGTATGTCATCATCTACTCCTTCAGGAGCTTCCCCGTTGTGTATCCTTGAAAGATGATCTGCTCGTAGATGGGTTTTACCCTTTTTGACCACCACTGTGAAGTCAAATTCTAGCAATATAATAAACCAGCATACGATTCTCCCTGTATTGCAAGGTTTATTTACTAGGTACAAAAGAGCTTGATGATCTGTGAAGAACACAAATTTGTTTGCAAGCAAATAATGCCGAAATTTCTTTACATCATAAATCATTCCTAACCCTTCCCTCTCGGTGGTTGTGTAGTTCTTTTTTGCACTGTTTAACTGTCGGCTCGCATAGCAAACCAGAAAATCCATTGTTCCGTCTCCAGCTTGAGCTAGAATACTTCCAATGGCATATGCTGAAGCATCAATGTGCACATGGAATATCTTTTCCCAATCTGGTGCCTTTAGTACAGGTGCTGATATAAGGTTTTCCTTCAGCTTTTGGAATGAAGTTTCACACTCCTCGGTCCACTCGAAATTGACTAGCAAACGATACAGAGGTTGTGCGATAACCGCATACATGTATATGAATCTTCGATAATATTCGCAGTGTCCCATGAAGGATTGCACTTGTCGCATTAGTAGGCCTGGACAAGTCTACAATGACTTTGACTTTGTCTAGGTCTGTGGTTATGCCATTTTTTGAGACAATGTGTCCTAAGATTCGTCCTTGCTTAACCATAAATACACACTTTTCCGGGTTAAGACAGATTCGATATGTCCTACACTTTTCAAAGACCTTTTGCAAATGGTCCATATGTTCCTCTCGCAGAAGAGAGTGTACACACAGGTCATCCATGTAAATTTCTAAGAATATTCTTAGGTATTCCTTGAATGTGTGAGTCATTAACCTCTGGAAAGTGGCTGGTGCATTAGTTAAGCCAAATGGCATAACTCGATAAGCATAAATCCCCCATTCTGTGGTAAATGCTGTTTTGTGTTGATCCTCCCTTGATATTGCCAGTTGGTTGTATCCTGAAAACCCATCCAGAAAGGAATAAGCCCGTTTCCCGGCCACTTGCTCAAGTACATGTTCTGTAATTGGCAAGGGATAACTATCCCTAATGGTTGCTGCATTCACCTTCTTGAGGTTTACACACACGCGCAGTTTTCATTCTTTTTGGGAACTACCACAATGGGTGAAACCCATCTGTATGTTCAATCTCATAGATGAATTCTGCTTCCATCAGTTTATCAATCTCTTCTTTGATTCGTTTAGCAAATGTGTCATTATATGTATAAGGACGTTGTTTGCTAGGTTTTGCATCCGATTTCAAAGGAATTGTATGTTGGCATATCAATGGATCAACTCCTTTGAGATCTTTATAGGACCAAGCGAACACATCTTTATACTTCTTGAGAAGTTGTGTTAGTTGTGCTTCCTCCTCAGGCTCTAAATCGTTAGTTATATAGACCGGCTGAGGCTTTTCACTTGGTTCCGCGAGGTCTATCTTTTTTGCATTTTCAGGCCCATCGTAAGATTCTTGGTTTGTTCTTTTCCTGACTGGTGGTGTCATGATGATTTTTCTGTCCTGTATAGTAAACTTCCGATAGTGTGATGGTACATTCATGTTCCCCTTTTCTGACTCCCCTTTACCATCACTATCTTCTTCCGTAGTTCATATCTCTCTCAAAGACCGTTTCCGTTCTTGGTATTTCTATTTACGCTCCAGTTTGGTCCACTCTTGGTCCTTTGTTATTTCTTTTTTTGAATTTTCAAATTTTTGTGATTTTGTTTCGATTTTAGCTTTTCGTACCTGTTTTATTTCCTCTCGCGTTCGTTCTATTTGATTTTTTGAGAATTTTCATGATATTTGATCTTTTACACAATCCTCTGCTTTTACAAGCAGAGGATATTTGATGCTTTTACAAGCATCAAATAGTGAGTTTTACCTTTTATCCTGGGCATCAGGTTCTCTCTCGCTTTGTTTCCTGCTCGTTTCCTCCTATAGTGTTCTTGGCGTCTAGGGTGTTGGTTAGCAAAATAAAACTTGATATTCTCGGCTTCCCTTCCACGCTCACTTGAGGTGTCTGAACACTCATTATTTGCATCATCATTTACTTCCAAATGTTCAGAGGAGTTGTAAAACTCTTCTTGTTCTGGTGGTTCTACCGTCTCCTTTTCTGGTACAACGCTTACCATGTAATAGGGTAACACATCATAGCCATCCTTATCACAAAATTTTGTTGTTGGACTGTCGGTAATGGTATAGACATCCAATGTTGCTAGTATGTGTTCCCATTCTAGATGTTCCAAGGCATCTTCAGGGAAAGGTTCCGGAATATACTCCTTGTCCTCAATTGCTCTTTCTAAGACGCATTCCTCTTTTCTTAAGCTTCCACAATGTGAAGCTCCGCACATCCATAGCTCTTTTGGTTGCCCTAACCATGCTGGTAGTTCTGATCGTGCTACTGTAGCTGAATCAAACTCTTCCACAGGTGTTTGGTTCACATCTTTGTAACTATGGTCTTTCAGGTGTATTTTAGTTGTTGTCTCACCATGTCTGAGGTATATGTGGTCATAACCCCAATCTTGGACCATCTTCAGTTGTCGCATGAATGGTTGTCCCAAGATGATCTCATAATTGTTCTTTTTGTCGAAATCGACTATTGAAAATGTATGCTCATACTCAATTCCGCACGAAGTGACAATCACTTTTTCTAAGAGTCCTAATGGATTCTCCATGAACCCATCTGCCAATTGCAGTTTCATTCTGGTAGCCCTCAAAGCTAGTTTTCTCCATTTTTTCCAGATTTCCTTGGTGGCGATTGCAACCCCCGCTCCACTGTCAAGAATAGCCTTGGAAACTACTCCTTAGAATTCTACCGGTAGCGTGGTGTTTCCGTCTTCTCCCTCGCAATATTCTCCAACTTTATTGAATGGTACTGGCCTAGTGTTTAGTTGAGGCCTGTATAACTCTCTGATCCCTTCTTGTAGCTTCAAGGTGGGGTCTTTCACTCCAAATTTTTCTAGGCATTTTCCTACTATGGTCCACATGTTTGGCCTTAACCTTAGGAGTTCTGCTAACGTGATTGTGCATGCCACCGGAGTGGATAACAAGTCAATCAATCCTTGCGAATCCATCACCTTGTTAGAAGAAAGTCTTTGAGATGGGATTTCTCTCACTTCCGACTTAGCTTCGTACTCTCCTAGGTAAGAGGGTAAAGTTCTCAAAGAGTCTGGTTGGCTGTGCCCCGAACTAATGGATCCTTGGTCTCCCCCTTGTGAATGTATCTCAAAGTTCATCTGAGATCTTGCCTCAAATTCTTCAATAGGAGGTAAGATCACATTCTTTTCTTTTCTCGTGCTATTCATGTGGTTGCTCATCCTATTAGCCTCGTTGGCGTCACGGATTTGCTTCCACAGATCATCTAGACCGTTACACTCCTTACCCATTTCTGCCAATATTTTAGGCTGGAACCCGTCACTTGCCCCATCGGTGGTATTTGGCACTATGATAGGTTCTCCTCTGAACTCATAGTCATTAGCGAGTCTTTCCTTTGTTTCCTCAGGTTTCTCTGGCGTTGGTTGGATAGGGGTTGGAGCTGGTGCCTCATGCCAATTTGCACGTTTACCTAGCGGTTCTTCCATCAATGATTGAGCCGTCTCGATCATCTTTCTACACATATCCAACCTCTGTTTTTGTATTTCTGCATATGGGTAAGTCATCCACCTTTGCTCCTGGGTTTGGTTCTTTTTAAGTCGATCTTCATAAGCTTTTAGAAGCGCATCCAACTGCTCGTTTACCTTGTCTTCCAGTACAGATCCTCCTGATCCTGCACTTTTGGGTTCTGCTATTTCCTTGGGTGCTATTACTGCTGTGGTGTGTGAGCTTAAGCTAGCTAGATCCTCTAACCACTCCAATCTGTCCTTGGTATGTTTCAACTCCTCAGATAGGGCTGTTTGCTCTCGTTCTTTCCTGGATTTCCTACACGCCTTTCTAGCTTTCCAAGTGCTTCTGGGTTTGGTTCTTTTTAAGTCGATCTTCATAAGCTTTTAGAAGCGCATCCAACTGCTCCTTTACCTTGTCTGCCAGTACAGATCCTCCTGATCCTGCACTTTTGGGTTCTGCTATTTCCTTGGGTGCTATTACTGCTGTGGTGTGTGAGCTTAAGCTAGCTAGATCCTCTAACCACTCCAATCTGTCCTTGGTATGTTTCAACTCCTCAGATAGGGCTGTTTGCTCTCGTTCTTTCCTGGATTTCCTACACGCCTTTCTAGCTTTCCAAGTGCTTCTCTGATTTTTCGTTTCTGAACTTTGGGCATCGGTTTTTGGTTCTTCAACTATGGGTTCAGTCGTCCTTCTTTGGGCTTTGGGCCAGTGTTACTGCCTGAATAGGTATGATTGTTTCATTTTCTGATCCTCCACTGGAAGGTACTGTTTCTAACATGTTCAAGGTGGTTTTTGCTCCCTTGTTCGGGTTTTAAGGGCAATCGGGAATCAAATGAGTAATTCCATATTCTGGGTAATACGCATTGACTCTAATGATTTCATCATGAGGACAGTCTCTCAGCCAATGGTCTCCTCCACACTTGTAGCAGGGTCCCTTGGGTTGTTGAGGTGCTCCTTGAGCTCCTCTTTGTTGGTAAGCATGCCTCTATCCGCCCATGCCTCCATTGGCTATGAACATCAGTGTTCGTTCATCTAAGCTATATCTTCGTTCTCCTGCGGCCTGTGTAGCAGTTGGTGGTCCTTGATTCCCTATCATGCTCCATGGTTCTGGTGTCGAGGGTTCTTCCGGTGGATAATAGACAGGGTTTGCCGCATATCCATTGGGATCTTCATAATATGCATGCATAGGCACCGAAGCCTTTTCTTCTGATTCAGTTACTGTTGGTGTGTATCTTATACCAATTGGTCGTAATCCTGGTAGGGGTGGTTGTTGCCCCAACACCGGTTGTGGTCTTTCTACACCTACAGGTCTTGGTAAGTTGCCTGCTTGATATCTAGGCATCGGAGGAACTTGAGGGGAAGCTAATGGAGCTTGGGGAGCATAAGGTCTCTCTCTCACATATCCCTTGATATAATAACATTCCTCGCTCCCATGGTTTGTCAATTTTTGTTCAATAGCACACCACTTGGGCTGTTTAGCCTGGGGTTTGGTGTACAAGTTGATCTTTTTTAGCACTTCATCTACGAGCTGCTCCTGGTTTACCGCTACTTCTCCTTTTGGTACTGTCTTAGAAGACTTGCTTCCACTTTGTTGTGAAGATGAATCGTCATCAAGGTCCTTGAACTCCCCTTCTTTGTAGACCGCACAATTGTCCACAAGGTAAAGAGCCTCCTTGGTCAACTCATTCAATGTCGTGCTCCTCTTCATATGTAAGTCTTTCTGGAGATCTGCATTCCTTAGTCCTTGGATGAATATCAACATAAGTCTGGACTGAGTTGGCAGTTCTTTAACAGGACAGAACTTAACATATCTTTTTAGTCTTAGGGCTACCTTTCGTACAGATTCTCCATCTTTCTGTTTGAATTTATGGATTTGTGAGACGGTATTATGAGCTATTCCCCTTTGAGATAATTCCTCAATAAACTCGTCAAACACTTCCTCCATCGACTCAAAGTCTCTACACTCTACAGAGTCAAACCAGGTGGCAGCATCTTCCTCTAGGGTTAGTCCAAACCCTGCAAATTGGGTGGGAAAATCTAACACCTCTTCGATTCTAATTACACGCACAAAGGCTGCTACATGATCTCTTGGGTCTCTGCTTCCTGTGTATTTCTTGTTTACCCATTTTTGCACTTGAGAGGGTCTAATTCTTTGATGGTCTACAAACCTCATCATTGGATCATCCCGTCCCAGTCGATACACCTCCTCAGGCCTTCTGTAATAGGCTGGTTCCTCTCCCAATGGTGCTCCTAAGCCATAATTTCTAACGGTTCTCGCTGGAGGTGGTTCTTCTCTTCGAACTCGTTCCGTGGGTGGTTCTCCAGGCTCTGTTAACCCTTGAGTCTTTGGCTTACTCTCTGCCTGATACCTTGAATAGAGTGGTGGTTCTTGCAAATCCCTGAGCCCTCGTGCGGCCTGATAACCATCTTGGTTTTGGTCTGGTTCCATTGTTGCACTCTGTCGAAGCCATGCCTGCAATGATGGCTGGTTTGCTGGTTGGTCTTGGTTGTTGAATGCTTGCGGTCGGGTGGAATGTGAGGTAGTGTCATACTCATCTGAAAAAGGATTCGTTGACTTGCTTGGGGTGTGGGTGGCTCTTGGAACTTCCTTAGGGGCATATGCTGATGCTCCTGGGCCTATTGCTCTCTCTACTTCCTCTGGGAGAATACGTTGGTATTCTCACCCGTATCTATCAACAAAAACTATGCCCTTCCCCGTAGCAGTTTCATAAGAGAATAAGTAAAGAACCTTGTCTTTGCTTAGTTCGTTTACGTATGGTTCTTTGCTGCCAAAGTAAGAGACTATACCCTCGCTCTCATGTTTGTAGATTCCCACATTCTCATTGTAAGTTGGAACCCTGGTTGTTTTCTTATCATACATAAATATAGCTCCGGTCCGATCAATGTTTGGTGGCGGTTCTTGAGTTTTTGAAACCATTTTCCCTTTCGCCACGTTATCTCCATATCTGTTGTAATCTTCAGGGTTACTAACTATTAAATAGTGGTTCCCCTTTTCATTTTGGAACCTATCTCCATCATCATACACTCGGATTATCTCCAATCTTTGAGCTGGCCTCTCTTCGATACAAATGCACTTGCGGCCTCGATAGTCAGAATAGACTAGGGCTCCTCTCGAGTTTGTTCCCTCCAAGAAGATCACCGTGAGCCTGGAATCATTCAAAGGATTTTGGGAAGTGCTTCCTCTTCGCATAGGTCCATCATAGGTGAAACCTCCTGGCTGTTGACTACCCATCATGAAGAAAGATTTTTCTGACGAAGTGTTAGTATCACTACCTTCCTCAATAATCGGTGCTAGCGGATCTAGCCTTGCCTGAGTTACACGGACACTAAGCTACCTTGGTCACCTGCCACTTTCTGGTCTCTAACAATGTATCTTCCTTATCTTAAATTCATCAAACTTATCAATGCAATTTATCACAAATTCAACCACTCACCTGGCAATGGGTTAGTTTTTGCACAACTTCTTGCTTTGTTGCTGAATATACCTGTACACAAGCATTTTAATTTCGGCAATTGAATCAATGCATTTAGCTGCTCGTGGTTATCTTAGTAATGATTGGTATAACTGGAGAGTTAATCTCAACCACTACTGTATTTTATACACTACTGATGTTCTGGATTAGGTTTGCTAATCTGAAACAGTACTTCCCTCTGATGTTGGTCAATTTACGCGAAAAAATTTGAATTCAGTCTTTGCTTCGTCAAATGAGCAAACAAGGTCCAAATTCACTTCTGAAAGAAGTTCTGGAACCCTTAAGCCAAATGGAATCTCACTATCTATGGCAGGTCAAATTTTCTTTGCAGCATGCCCTAATAGACATCCTACGTGTAGGATGTCTCCTGCTGTGTTTTGCCTAGATTTTTGCACTGTTGTTTCCTCTTATTGTGCCGAGCTTACAATTGCTTTTACTTTTTGATTTGGACACCTATTAGCTGGTTAATGAGTCAGAAATCTGTTTCGACGGCCTGTTGATGGTATTGATCAGTCTAATCAACTCCAAATTGGACCAAAATTGACTAGGAGGCTTGCCTTAGGCTATATAACACCTTACTATGCTCAAAGTCAAAGTCTGGCTTCAATTTCTTGCATTAGACATCCTACGCGTAGGATGTCTTTTTCTTCAGAATGGCTTCAAACTCAAAGCCCAGGCTCCCCTTGAGTTGCTGATCACTTTGGTATACTCAGAATTCAGTTTGGAGTCCCAAATCACTCAAAAGACATCCTACGCGTAGGATGTCTTTTTGGCATGTTTGACCCCAGATTTGTTCCACAGCTTCCCTTTGATGTCAGTAACCCACTGGTATGCTTAGAGTTTGTTTTGGATGTCAAAAGTCCCAAATTTAAGCTGTTTTTGCTTTTTCAATCAAAAGTGCTAAAGTCCGCTTTGAATCCAATTTTCTTACCCAAATGAGGTGAAACCCCTTTCAGTCACTCAATATATCATGCAAGACATGCTCATGCAGCCATCTTATGGTTTTGGTCTCAAAATAATGCTTTGGCACTATTTGGGTAGGATGTCTGACAATTTTAGTCTACCTGGCCTTCTCCTATCAAGATATGGCCAAATTGCCACTTTCCAGTTGAAATTAGGGTAAACCCTACCTTTTGAACACACTAGTCAACTCAAAATCCCAAAATTCCTCCCAGATTAGCCTGTAGACATCCTACGCGTAGGATGTCTCTTGCTTAAAATTAAAGTTTTTTTTTTCTGACAGGAATGCTTTTGATGCTCTATAGATCTATCAGAAACACTCACAGTAACTTTTGGACTTCAATTAGGCTTTCAAACACACTTTTACGTCTGTTTGCGTCTTTGACAAACTTGTAATGATTTTACCAAGCAAGTGTACATGCATGAAATGCTCTAGATCCTGAATCATGATGTCCTACTTACTCTACTCCTAGCTATCATGTGAAATGGTGATAATGGTGTTTTTGGTTGCTTTTTGCCCTCTCCGGACTCTCAATCTCTCCTCTCACCGCTTCTACCACCCCAAGCCCTACTCTAGGAATTGACTCCTACCTAAAACTACCTAAGTCAACCTCGTCTACCTAAGTCGAAGGATCTAGGCCTAGACACACGCTTCCTAGACTCCCTCTAAGACCTAAAGAGTCCTCCACCCTCTGATCCTATCTAAATGTAAAGCGAGACTCTTGGCAAGCCAAAAATCCCAATCCTCAAGGATTAGTCTCGGTCACCTACCTAAGGTTTTCTTCCCCAGCAGCGGCGCCAATGTTGGACGGATATGCCGCGACGGACGTCAGCACAGCGAGAACTCACCTAACATGTAGTGTCAGCTAAGGACGAAGCTCGACCCGCAGGCGCGTGGAAGCAAGTATAAGGTGTCAACCTACACTCGACCGACTCCTAACTAATTCCTACAGAGGTCTCTACCAATTGTCTAAGTCACAGCCTTCAAGAGTGCAAGAGAGGAAACTTCCTACAATGCTTTCTAGAGCCGAACACCCATCAAACAATCTCGAAACACCATAGAACTTGAAGGAGACCCTACTAATACCAATAGGTCACTCTCCCTAAGGTCTATGAACCAAAATCCCGACCCAAAACACACGGTGCAGAAACACGTAGGATGTCTGGCCGAAATCTGCAGGTCTTCGTTTCCGAAATCTAAAGTGCCTAATGTGTACTTCTACTCAATGTGAACGCGTGGATATGTTGCAATGCCAAAACGGACAACGTATGCTCACCCAAACAACCGATGAAGCTCGTAGAAGGAGCTCGCAAAGCCGGACCGTACACGCACAATGTTGGTATTGGCGTGTAGCTCTAGTCGGGGGCAACACGCTGCACTTCTCCGCACTCGATTCCGACTATTGGAGCACACGTAGCGTCAAGACGAAGCTCACACACTCTCTCTCTCTCTCGTACACAGTACGCTCACTCACAGACTTCAAAACTTCTTTAAAATGACAAAATGTTTTTCATTAAGGTCAAAAAGTGGTATATATACCTTACAACTTCTCAAACCTAAAGTTACAAAATCAACCATCTACTCAATCTAACTATCAAAACTGGGATACAATCTGGAAACTTCTGTAAGTCCCAATATTTACAAGGTGAAAATCGGGTTTTCCTCAATGAATGAATAATTAAAAAAATAATAGTCCTTCGAGTAGTTAGATGCCGTGGGGTGTGTCCAGCTTCTAACACTAATTCTCATTGGTCCAATTCCAAGGCCATCCAATAGAAATTGGGTACAGCTTGTGGGCATCTGGCCTAGGGAGCTGACATGTGTCCCTCATTCCCTTTGTGTAAAGGGAGCTTGTGTGTGTGTGTGTGTGGCTTTCTCTCTCATCCCCTACATGCAAGGCTCGCCCCCTCCCAAGTAGGGATTGCAAAGACTTTTTTGTACTCACACAAAGCATCCAATTCCCTTAAGGTTGACCTTTGGACACAACCTTTGAATTTTGGAACCTTAGCATTTTGGAACCTTAGCATTTTGGAAGTCTTAATGGGCTGAACCTTAGGGTCTTTTTAGCCCATTGTTGCACATGGCTCTTTTGCAGATGGCCCCCCCTTTGGATCCCTATTTTCCCTCCTTTGGATCCCTACTGTGGCCGGTCTGCTAGCTTAACCAATATTCAAGCTTTTTCTCCCCTGGCACTTCCCCATATTAAATGATCAGTTTAACATGAGAAAATATTTTAGGAGAATTAGATATTGATTATTATGACATTACCTCTCTCTTGAAATCATAGTCGTCCTCGACTATGGTGTAGAGAAGATAAAGCATATTCATGAGTCATTTTCTTAGCGGGTAGAGGATCCCCATGTTACCCTACGACATCATTCCACAATGGATGACTAATCCATTTGGTGCTTGAGAGCCTGAGGCTGCCACAAGCATGTCTGCACAGTAGTCCTATCAATCTTCCATAGTAGAGTGACAAGCTCTACTTGGTGTTTGGGAGACGTCGTCTCCGCAAACTTGATCTAAGCATGCATACTACTTCATTTTTGTGCACAATAAAGAAAAAGAGAGTCTTATAAGACAAAAACTTTGTTCATTTTTAACATTTTGTACATTTTCTTATTCTTGGGAAGCATTGTAAGCAGTGACAAGGTTTAGGTTATCCTTTAATTGTATGCCTTGCATCCATCTAGCATCTTCAAAAGGATAATTCTTAAACTTAATAAGATATCGTCGGATAGTCTTACCGCCTCTTAATACCTTGTCTTCATGTCGGAGAATGGACTCGGGCTGCAACACCTCCTCTTGGTCCTCGATCTCCGGTGGGTCTTCAATAGTTGGTTCTTGAGGTGGCTCTCCTTTGTAAGGCTTTAATAGGCTCACATGGAAAGCATTGTGTATGAGCCAATGATTGGGCAACTTGAGTTGATAGGCCATCTCATTGATTGGCCTAAGAATCTGGAAGGGACCATAGTACCTTTTTGCTAATTTAGCATTGTACTTTTGGTTTCCTGTAGGATTCTTGCCCGTCGTGTGCCTTAATCGAGCCTTGGGAAACTTTAATAAGACCCAATCATTTTCTTTAAAGGCTTGGGCTCTTCTGAGCTTGTCAGCAGTAGCCTTTTTCCTTTGCTGTGAGATAGAGATAACATTCTTAATCTTTTGAAAAGATTCTTGTAGGTCTCGGCTATACTCATCTGTAGCAAAGATCTTCCCATGTACCTTAAGTAGCAAGGGACTTTTTGATCTCCCCTCAATTACCTCGAAAGGTGCTTTTCCCGTGGAAGTATGTACAATGTTATTGTAAGCATACTCCACTAAGAGTAAGTACTTCTCCCATTGGGATCTTTGATCTACTTCCGTTACATAGGCTTTTAGTAGATCGAGAATGGTTAGGTTAGCTATTTCACTTTGGCCATCCGTTTGTGGATGATAGGCCGAAGAGAAGTTTAGCCTTGTCCCTAAATTCTCAAAGAGACCCTTCCAGAAATTACTGGTCATTCTAGGATCTCTATCCGACACTATGGACATTGGCAAGCCATGGTACTTGAAAATTTGTGAAATGAAGAGGGTTGCCATTTGATGGGCTTTGATAGTCTTTTTGACAGGTATAAAATGAGCTTGTTTACTGAACCTGTCTACTATCGTCCATATTCCCGTATTCCCATGGATAGACTTAGGCAATCCAAAGATAAAATCCATGGATATGCTCTCCCATGGTGAATTAGGGATTGGCAAGGGTTGAAGGAATCCAAGTTGCTTCCCTCTATCAAATTTTGTCTTTTGGCATACCACACATTTAGAAACATACTCTTGTATATTCACTTTCATGGTAGGCCAATAGAAATATGTTTCAATTCCCTTTAAGGTAGACTGAATCTCTCTATGCCCCGCATAAGGTGGAGCATGAGATTCATACATTACTTTCTCACGTAGTGAGTTAGTAACACATATTCTATTGCCATAGAGAAGATAACCATCTTGTAAAGTAAATGGTTCTTCATTCTTCCCTAATGCAAGGGTTGAAATTACATCTCTAAAATCGGGATCGATAGCATACTCATCTATCATTGAAGATATATCATTGTGAATTGCTATGGAAACCGCATTCACTCTCGGCCGTCTTGAGAGTGCATCAGCTACTTGATTATGCTTGCCAGCAATGTGAGCAATATGAAAACGAAATTGCGAAAGGAAATTTGCCCACCTCATTTGTTTGCCAGAGAGCTTGGTCTGCGTCATGAAGTACTTAAGACTTTGGTGATCCGTTCGCAGAATGAAAGGAGTCCCCAATAAATAATGCTTCCATGAGTCTAAGGCATGTAGAACTGCAAGGAGTTCCTTTTCATATATGCCTAAAGCTTGCTCAACAGGGTCGAGCCTTCGACTCTCATAGCCTATGGCGTGCCCTTCTTGGAGCAAAACAGCTCCAAGGCAATCACCACAAGCACCACATTGGACCTCAAATGGTTTTGAGAGATCCGGTAGTGCAAGCACAGGTTGAGAGATAATTTTTTCAAAAGCATTGTTCTCCTTAGTAGACCATGTATACCTAATGCTTTTCTTTGTTAGGTCATGTAATGGTCCCGCAATTTGTGAGAACTTTTCTATGAAGCGTCTATAGTATGCACACATACCTATAAAGCTTCTTAGTTCATGAAGATTCCTTGGTTTAGGCCATACTTTTATTACCTCTAACTTTGATGGATCCATTTGGATGCCATCTTGAGAGATAATGTGACCTAAATACTGAATCTCTTGCAAGAAATATTCACTTTTCTTTCGATTAACATAAAGTTTATTCTCTCTTAAAACTTGAAATATTACTTGGAGGTGTTGCTTGTGTTTGTCTAATGAATTAGAGTAGATGATAATATGATCAAAGAACACTCCAGTGAAGGTTCGATGAGGCCTGAATAGCTTCTCCATCAAGCAGTTGAATGTGGCTGGTGCATTGGTCAAGCCAAAAGGCATGACAATGTATTCGTAAAGACCAAATGTGGTGCGAAATGCGGTCTTTACAATGTCTTGATCAACTATCCTTATTTGATGATAGCCACTTTTTAGGTCAATCCTACTGAAGTAGGTCAATCCTTGTAGCTTATCAAATAGGTCTTCTACCCGTGGAACGGGAAACCTATTCTTGATAGTGATCCTATTTAGTGCTCTATAGTCAACACACATACGATATGTGCCGTCTTTCTTTTGCACTAATAGCACAGGTGAGCAAAATGGAGATGAGCTAGGCCTAACCATACCCTTCTGAACTAACTCATGCACTTGCCGCATAATCTCCTCTTGTTGAGCTTGAGAAACTCTATAAGGAGGTTTGTTAGGCGGTGAACTTCCTGGAAGAAGTTCAATTGCATGGTCATCATTACCTCGTTTAGGAGGTAGCTCACAAGGGATGTCGTCAATAAAAACATCTTGAAACCCCTTGAGAAAATTGGATAACTCTAATTCCTTTTGGTTGCTTTTATTTTCTTTTGCTAAAGCATTAGGTTCATTTTGAGAATCTTTAACAAAAATCATGTACACGGAAATAGAGCTCTTTATTGACTTGTTGAAAGCTGGTGTATGTACAATGGGGATAGTGTTACCCATTTCCTTAGCATCTATATACATGTCTTTTTCCCTGAACTTAAAGGAGATTCTCCTTTCAAGAAATTTAACATTGGCAGCCAGGCGGTCAAACCATGGTGCCCCTAGGATTACATCCTCATGCTTGAGAGGAGAGATAAAGAAGTCCTCTTTGTCCACATAGCTTTGGACATGAAGCCTCAATTTCCCGATTAAGGGAGTGACTGAAGCTTCTTGCCCCTTGAAAGCACTGTCTACGGGTAGGACATATCCCATCTCGTAAGCTTGTATGCCTAGCTTGGTGGCCAACTCTATAGATATAAAATTGTGAGTAGAACCAAGGTCAAAGAGAATAAAATCATCATGTTCTCTTACCTTTCCCCAAGCATGGCATAGAGGAGATCCTTTGTGGTGAGTTTCGTGAGCGTCCTCCTCTTGGATTTCAACCAAGGAAGCTCTAGATCTTGGCGGTTGTTCTTTTGGGGACAAGCGCGGTACGCATGTCCTTGTTCGCCGCACTTGAAACACCTGTTATCTTTGCGATAATGCTCAAGATCTTCAGGAGAGAGTTTATTTTCACCTTTGTAAACTCCCTTCTCTTTAGTTTTGTTGGAGTTGCCCTTAGGAGACTTTTGGACATTGTCCTTCCCCTTAGGATCGTTGGAACCCTTGTTTTCCATGGGCTTATTATTTCTTTTAGCCCCCGTTTGGAAATTGATTCGAGAGGCCACCATAGTACGGTGTATTACAGCTGATATGGTATGTGGCCTTTGGGAGTTGACATACTCCGCCATTTCTTCGTTTAAGCCCGCACAAAATTGTTGCTTTTGCTCTCCAAAATCAAACTTTTTGAAGACAGTGGCTTTGAGTTGTAGGTCCCAAAACTTGTCTACATATTTGTGGATGGATTCATAGGGAGAGAGCTTTAAGCTTCGCCATTCGGTGAGTACTTTGTCTTTGACATCGGTGGCCAAAAACTGCTTCATAATGGAAGCTCTTAAAGCTTTCCATGTTTGTGGAGCTTCAACGTTGGCTCGTAGGCTAGACCACCATTGCTTGGCGGACTTTTGAAAGTGCATAGCTACATGGCGTAGCTTAGAGGACTCCGTGAAGCCCTCATCTCCAAACGCCGCATCAAACTGTTGGATAAAGGCCAAAACTTTGTCCGTAGCACCACAGGTGCCATCATAGGTAAGGAAAGAGATACTCTTCCCTCCCTCTTTGAACTTCTTCAGTTTGGATGACCTCTTCCATGCGGCGTAGGATTTCCTATGGCCTCTTCTTTTTGATGGTTCAAAGGTTGCACCATCACTTTCTTCAGAAGGTGAAGAATTTGAAGAAGGTGGAGAAGAGGGTGACCTCTTTCTCGCCTTTTTCTTGTCTTGATCTTCGTCATCTTCACCATCACTTTCATAAGAGGAAGAGGATGAAGAAGATGGAGATGAGGGTGTCCTCTTTCTCACCTTTTTCTTCTCTTGCTTTTTATCATCCCTCTTTGAATTATGGTGTGGAGAAGAGTGTGATGGTCTTCTCCGCTTTGGTGGTGATGGAGAGCGTTTAGCCCACCGTCTTCGGGGAGCCATCTCTGCCGAGGTGGCGGGAGACTCACTTATTTTGCGTTCCTTCGGTGGAGGCTCTTGAGTTCTCCTTTGGGAAGGAGATGCATCATCAAGAAGTAAATTCTTGAGCCCTTCGTATGGATTCTCTTCTTCTTCTTGAATCGGAGAGAGACGTCTTTTGGGAGTCTCACAAGGAGGCTTCCTAGGTGTTCTCTCGTCATGGTGATGAGCTTGGAGAATCCAGTGAGCACGGAGCTGCCGTTTCACTTCACTTTGGAGAGATGGATTGCCCATGGCTTGTTGAAGCCTAGAAACAAGATAGCTAACAAGCATCGGAGCATCATTAGTAGCTTGCTCATTAGCAAAATCAAAGTTATCAACATTAATTTCACTCTCTTTACTATTGTCAGCCATTCTAACAAATTTTAGGTGTACTTTGGCACTTCAAGCCCTAGTTGCTACTCCTCTTTACCCCTTTAGAAAAAGCACTCAAGCTACTGTACCCGTGGCTCGAATACCATTAATTGCAAGGAATAGAAGAGAGGGTCTTTCAACACCAAAATAGCACCGGCTCCTGTCAAGCTTCTAATAGCTCAATAGTGGTTAAGCCATAGGCAAAGCCCCGTAGGACTCCACTATTAAGACCATAGCTCTCGACGGTGATGCCCCGTTAACGTCACGAAGGCAAGCGCACTGCAAGGCTGAAAAATCCCTATTCTACTTACTTACAGGCAGTTAATAATACCAACCATTTATAGCTAGCTTGAGGACCTCCCTTCTTGAGCAAGAAAAGAGAAACCTTGTGCTCTGATACCAATGTAACATTTAATGGCCTAAAAACTTGTGTGTAGCGGAAATTAGCATGAACATAGTGGGCATTTCATTAAAATAGATTCCTAATGAGAATTACAAGAGTGATTGGGTGGAGAGAGAGCAACAAAAAGCATAACACCTAGTTAGATACCATGAACAACACTTTCAAAAGAGAGAGAAATTAAGCTGTTGACAACAGTTGAGGATCGGATTTTCATGGAGCCGGTCCCCCCTCCAAAAGGCTTTGTATTATGGTTTCTCCCATCAAGAGAGACATTGTACAATACAATTCTTTGTGTTCCTTCAAGACTAGCTAGTGCAATGAAGATGAAAGCTTCATGCACTAAGCAAAACACTTCACAAACACAACTTGAATTATCCCTGTTCTCAGACCCAAGACCTCACACACCTTCGAAGATGGTGAGAGCTAGTAGGGTATGAGAGTAGATTGAGAGGAAGAAGGAGTATCTTACGAGAAAGATGTACATATCCTCACATAATCACTCATATTAGCATAGATTAGCTTAGTAATTAGCATGGTAGAGGAGATGAGCATGCATTGAAGTTTGGCTCTTGGTTGGATTTGCATCCACATGCCAAGAGTATGTCGATGTAGGCTTCTATCTCACAAGCTTGGAGTAGGTGATGAGCTCTCCATTAAAGCTTGGGAAGAGATAGTCTTGTTTTCTTCTCACATAGACTGTGTGAGAGTGTGTGTGTGATAATGCCTTGCAAAAATCAGCCCCCTCTCTCTCTTGGGCGAGCCCTCTTGCTATTTGCTCTTGCTCTACCCTCATTGGACCTCCCCAAGTCAAGCCAATGACTATTAAGCAGCATAAGTGATAGCCTTTTGACATGTGTCCCTTTTATGAGAGCTTTAGGTAATTTAATAATTCAACTAAACTCTCATTGGACCCCTTTGCCTCCTGGCCAATAGGAATCGGGCAAGCCATTGGGCTGCTGAATGCTCATTGGACCCCTTGGGAGACTGTCCAATAGTCATCCAGGAGACTTAATTTTCATTGGTTCTTTTTATTAAGTGTTTTAAAATTAATTAAACTAGATTTACTCTAGTCTAATTCTCATTGGTCCACCTCCAAGGCCATCCAATAGAAATTGGGTACAGCTTGTGGGCATCTGGGCTAGGGAGCTGACATGTGTCCCTCATTCCCTTTGTGTAAAGGGAGCTTGTGTGTGTGTGTGTGTGTGTGTGTGTGTGTGTGTGTGTGTGTGTGTGTGTGTGTGTGTGGATTTCTCTCTCATCCCCTACATGCAAGGCTCGCCCCCTTCCAAGTAGGGATTGCAAAGACTTTTTTTGTACACACACAAAGCATCCAATTCCCTTAAGGTTGACCTTTGGACACAACCTTTGAATTTTGGAACCTTAGCATTTTGGAAGTCTTAATGGGCTGAACCTTAGGGTCTTTTTAGCCCATTGTTGCACATGGCTCTTTTGCAGATGGCCCCCCCTTTGGATCCCTATTTTCCCTCCTTTTGATCCCTACTGTGGTCGGTCTGCTAGCTTAACCAATATTCAAGCTTTTTCTCCCCTGGCACTTCCCCATATTAAATGATCAGTTTAACATGAGAAAATATTTTAGGAGAATTAGATATTGATTATTATGACTCTCTCTCTCTCTCTCTCTCTCTCTCTCTCTCTCAGCGTGGGTATATCTCTATTTGTGTCTCTCTCGGTGGTGCAGGTATGCAGGCACCAAGGAGAGGCACTATCCCTTGTTCTTACGTTGTTAGTCGTAGCTGATTGCTTGAGCACAGAGGAGCAGCGAAAGGGTTGATGGATCCAGGCGAAGGAAAAGAATCGAGCAAAGTAGGGATCTGCCTGGAAAGGAGTGGATGTTGAAGGGAAGAGCAAAGAGGTTCTTTTTTGTTTGAATCTTTGCAAGTAGGTGCCAGTGAAGAGAAGGGAATGTGCATGCATAGGACAGAGATAGAGAAGTGAAGCGGAGCGCATGGCTAGGCAGTGGGAAGAAGAAAGGGTCAGCTATGGCGAGGAGGGGGCGGGGATGGAACATATTGGATGATGGCGAGGAGGGGCAGGAACTCAATAGAGTAGGTGTTTGCCTTTAGATTTGGAGATTCGGAGAGAATCTCCTAGACAAATTGATGGGTTTACATGATGTAGACCGAATAGGTTGGAAAACATAAAATGCCTTTCAAAAGATCTTTTTTTTTGGCAAATCTTACATGATGTGAGAAGTTATATTAAGAAAAATAAAGACTACAAAATAAACCCAATGTAGAAGCCTATCATAGGGGACCACCATCACCGACAAGTTCATCTCCTAAACTCACCCTTCATTTTTTATACACTTACTAGTATGTGACCCGCGCGCTGCAGCGGCCAAGAAAAGCATGGTTATTGGGTCTCTCTCTCTCTCTCTCACACACACACACACACACACACACACACACACACACACACACACACACACACACACACACACACACACACACACACACACACACACACACACACAATCATATATAGGTAGGTAGGTGTGTGTGTGTATTTGCGTGTCCACATGTGAGGAGAATGAAACTGTATTCCTTGGAATCACTCTAGGAAGATAACAATGCCTTCTCTCTCTCTCTCTCTCTCTCACACACACACACACACACACACACACACACACACACACACACACACACACCAATGTCCCTTTTTGGATTATTCCCTTGTTTTAATATTATGTTCTCTCTCTCTCTCTCTCTCACACACACACACACACACACACACACACACACACACACACACACACACACACACACACACACACACACACACACACACACACACACACACACACACACACACACACACACACACTATCTACTGGGATTTAAAACCTATTACCTGCCATTGCGTGGCCCACTACTCTAACCCACTACACACTACCTCTAACTACACACTACTTATGGGACCCCTTGACAAAAGGCCTTTAATTCAGCACAATGTGAACTGGGACCTAAGGGTAGGTGAGTATATGGCCATTTTCCCTAAATCAGGCACTGTCTTGGCTTTTACTACTGGCGTTCTGGTTCGGCTGCATACTCTGCCTCTCTCACTCGCTCTCTCTCTCGTGTGCGCGCGCGCTCTCTTTGTGCCTCTCCTTCTGTATGGGACGGCGCCGAATACCCTTTACTCTGCAGGGCCCGCCATGACATCCACAAGCCATCCGGGTGCTGCTGCTCTCCTGTGTATATAAATAGATGAGCTACTCTATAGCTCGCTTAGTATTTGTACTTGTCCTTCTCTGTGGTGAGTTTTGCAATTCAAGAGAGGGGGATATGGCTAAAGGCAAAGAGAAACTAACCATAGTGGAGTTGGCTGCTCCAATGCAAGCTCAAGTAATCTTTTCTTTACATGCACAAGTCTTGGGCCGGCAGGCGCTTATGATTACTTGATGTTGGGCCACTTTACCACTCTGACTTCTTAGCTAATTGATTTGAGTAAAGGGCATTTGATTGCTCTAATAAATGGTTATAAAGTATACACGGTTCTGTCTGATTATCTTAAGAAATACATTGTTCTGTTTCACATTCACATATTGGAAGGATTGTTGCTAGTGGGCACCTTGACCCGCACCATTAAAGGTTTTTAAAAAAAAACTCTGAGTTGATTCCTGCAAGTTTACATACTGCTTTTTAATTTTTCTAATCTAAATGGCAAATGACTCCTGGCTTTTCTGACTTCTTTGATTACTTGGATAAAAGTATCTGGCTACTGCAATGATAAGGTGGTAAATAGTACAAGGTTCCATCTGAGTATTGGAAGTAATACATTGAATTTCTGGCTTGCATTCACATGTACAGGCTGGGAATATGATAAGTTTCTGATGGTAATGAGGCACCTCGGCTTGGATGTCTGAGTTTTCTTACTAACACTACTGCTAGTTAAATTTTCTCATCCGACATACCATGACAAACTGACAAGGCAACTAACTCCTGGCCTTTTTGACTTCTTGGCTACTTGGATTGAATAAGGGTATCTGACTACTGCCATGACAGGGTGGTAAACCATACATGATTCGGTCTGAGTATCGGAAGTAATTTACTGTTTTTCTGGCATGTAGTCACTTGTACATGCTGGGAATGTGTTTAGTTTCTGATGGTAATGAGGCATCTCGGCCTTGACCTTTGAGTTTTCTAACTAACATTCACTGCTTCAAAAGCATTCTTATGCTTGGCTAGGCACTGTATGCACTAGGTCCATAATGAGTGTTGGGTGTTTAGTATTTTGGTTTGGATACTAAACCTAACTTCATGATGCATATAGAACTTGGTTAATTAACTGTGGTATGCCTGCATCAGAACTGAGATTCATTACTGTTCAGTTTTACATGGTTTCATGGCAACTCTTCTCCATTTTGTTAAGGCAAAGCAAGGCTGAGAACTTGGTTCATATAAATAAATTTTTTTTTGGCATCTTATTGCAACATTCTGACATGCATACTATGGCCTGTTGTTTTGGTAATACATGGCTTGCTGGAGCATCTTTGGCTTGATTGATACGACCTATGGTTTGGTTTGAGCTGGACCTGGTGGAACTCTGTGCGCTCCTTGCCGCACTGTCGAAGCAAGGGACTTGCCAATACACCGTATGAGAGCCACAAACGGCTCCAAGCACACAACAAGCCTAAACTAGCAAGCTCAAGAGAGCAAAGGGTGTGTCACTCACCGCTCTACGCTCGCCTTCGTGGTGGATTCCTCGCCGCGATGAAGAAGAAGCTGTAGTCGTGCCGCGCTCAACCGCTTCGTCGCCGTCGTGCCTTCGTAATGCTCGATCGCACACACACTCTCCCTCTCTCTCTCTCTCTCTCACACACACACACACACAAGGAGGTGAAGAAGAAGAAGATGGAGATGGAGCAAGAGCACTCTTCTATTGCACAAATGAGAGAATGAGTAAAAATTAGGTTTAGTTGGCTTTTATAGGAGCTCACCCCATTCACACTTGGGCGCCCATGCTTAGCCAACTAATCCCTTGAATGTCCCAGTTAGAGTGCGCCTCTCATCGGCGATCACTCCTACTCTTTTCCTATTGGTCCGACAAGCCCGGTACCTGACTCTAAATAATACAACGTTTATAGATCATAGGGTGTCCGTGTGCCGTGAGGGTTAACATGCCCCCCTTCCTGATGTAGATTCCGTCCTCGGAAGCTATTGAGTTGAAGCTGGGTCGTCGAGGTGGAAGAGCATTTGAGATGAATGTCCTTAGCCTTCTTCAGTCACTGCAAAATCAAACAACATTGGCACAGTAATTGCATTCTCTTAAAAAGCATATGCAGTTTTAGGTAGAAAAATTGATTGGTCAAAGAATTTCAAACAATTTGTTAGCAATGAACATTAAATTGCAATGTAATCAAATGCATAAACAAATGTAAAGGTAGAAAATTAAACAAGTCTGGGGTCGCTAATTTGACGGTCGAAAGGCACTAGAGATCGAATATTAATACCATGGGTAAGCTTCTTAATTATCTGCGGTCAATTAAGTTGTTTAATCGCGAGAGCCAAGTATTGATGTTCGAGGGCTGACTAGAGGCTATATCTAGAAAACCTTGTAGTTAAGCTACCATAAAAGGAATTTCTCATGAAATCATCGCCTGACTGATTACTTTTTCTTTGACCCCCCAAAGTCTTTTCACATTGATTCAATTATGATGTGTGTGCTTATTTTGTATGCCTTGGGTTTTTTGCTTCTCAAGGAAAAGCGCCCACACTGGGAACCTCTAGGGCTCTAGTACCATAGGCGATACATGTGAGTGAAGTACCAAATCAAGCTGAGATTCCTCTTCCAGCGTAAGATTTTACATTGTGGCACTTTGATTTTTTGTTTGTTCATTTTTAGCATTTTAATTTGTAACTTTGGGGGGTCATATAACACTGTTACCCTCCCCAGGCTCATCACATTAGTAAACTCCCTTTATAATACTTAAACTAAAGGTCAATAGGGTTAAGCCCACTAGAAAGCCCTAGTACATTTCACACAATGCTGCCTAAATCGGATTAAGAACCTAAGTAACCATTGCTTATTAGGAAGGCATTCCCCATGGTATTAAGAGAAGATTTCTAATATCTAGCTTGGTCAAACTAGCTTAGTCGGACTGCTTGATTTTTACCCCTAAACAAGTGATTATGACAAAACATTACATTGAATTAAATGTTTGATACTAAGCCAATGCGCTGAATATTATGCTACTAATCACAATCAAAGCAGACAAACATGGATGCAAAAAAGATAAGGGCAATGCTAATGGACAAGAAACACCTGTTTGTGTCGATGGTCGCGCTTGATTTGAAGTGTGAACGAGAGAAAGGTTCCATGAAGGTCCAAATCCTATCAATAGCAACACGCTCCTGTACACACTAGGAAACAAAAGGAATACCTCCAGGAGGCACATTAGTGGAAAAAGATAACTTTGCTAATCTCTCAACTCTAAAACAGAAACACTCCTATCGTACTAATCTTACCTTACCCTCCATCACTCAAGTGATGAGGATCAAAGGTGTTTTATGGCATAGGTTTCTGTTTCACTGTACCAGATGTGACATGTGTAGGTCTGAGTCAATGTTTTGACTTTTATTGTGCATACTCGTTTGCTAATTGCTCTTGCTCTTTATTTTTATTTTTTTTGTGAGTATAAAGCTTTATATGTACATTCCCTAAGATTGGTGATTGAGAGGTCAGGGAAAAAGGTTGAGAGGGAAACAAATGAATGAGGACTGTCAGCAAACACTCCCCCCTTCCTTGGGTAGATCATACCGTTTGAAATGAGCTTGTCACCCTTTGAAACCAATTGTTCCAGTTGGTAATGGGTGAGGATTTTTGCCAGTAGTTTTCTATTACCCTAGGTGCCTCGTCAAGTTGCAAGGGTGGTAAGGTACTCTCCCAGGATCGAACTTGAAGTGGTTCATCAGGTGATTCTTGAACACTGGGAGGTGTGGATTCTTTTGTAGCTTCATGGAGGTCCACTACTATAGATGGAGGCTGTGTAGAAGCTTTTACCTCTATGGATGTATTACATGAGGAGCTAGAAGCTTCATGGGACTCCCCCATTCCTGAGATAGGTGGAACAAATCGTTCTTTCTTTGGTACCCAAACTAGCTCGGGAGCGGGTGTGTAGCATTCTGTGATTTTTTTCTTTCCACGATCATTTATTCGTTTTGGAGCTACGGGATTGGGCTCACTTGGGTCAGGTGATAGGTAAGAGCACAATCTACGTTTTGGCACCCAGATTTGATCATTTCCTTGATAGTAGCCTTGGGCTTCCAATAGTCGTTTAGGGATCCATCGCAACATTTTCTTACTTTTCTTGGAGCGAGTGGTACGTTTCTTACAAGGCTTCTGTTTTTTAGCACTAGCTATGGTCACTAAAGAGGCTTTAGGGACCCACTTGTATGTTTTCTTCGTTACATTAGGATGAGTCTTGTCGGAAGCGATATGCATTGCTTGTAGCATATTTAAGGGTACAGGCATTTCATCCCCCTCAGGTGTTACCCAGGTCGTCCCCCTATTTCCCCAAGTGTCTATGGTTGATGCTAGGTGGACCCAATCCACATTGTCCGACTCCGTCATACCCGGTAACACATCCATGTAAGGAGAATCTTGGCCAATGTCTGTATCCTTCTTACAAGTGTAACAATATTGTAGTGGGGCCGAGTGAACTGTGGTGTCAGAGCGATGATCAATAATGGTTTTACTCCCTAAGGGGTGTACCTTACCAGTCACCAAATACACTCTAAGGACAGAGTCTTGGAATTGCAAATAGACATGATTTTTAGACCAATCATGAACCATTTGTGCTTCCCTCATGAATGGTCGTCCTAAAATCATTTCATATGACATAAGGTGTTTAGAGAAATCCATTACAATGAACGTATGTCGTACCTTGTGTCCTAGAACTTTGATCTTAAGATCCTTGAGCATCCCCATAGGTTTGGCTATGGTACCATTTGCCATCTTTACCACAATGTTAGTAACACTGAGGCGGGGTTTTCCCATGGATTCCCAACAATATTTTGTAACGATGCTAACTCCCGCACCACCATCAAGAATTCCCTTTATAGTTAATCCCTTGGTAGTGATGGGTAGGGTCGCATTAGACTCGTCGCCTTCAAAATACTGTCCTAATTCGTTAATGGGTACCTCAATCACAGACTCGTGTCCATCTAAGTCAAGTGATTGCACATGATTTTCCTCATCAATCATAATCGAGTCAGGCCTATTTGGTTGCGCAAACTGTGGTAATCCCGTTCGTAGCTCTCCGTTAAGGAATGCTCGAAGTGCAAGGAATAACTCAGGATCTCCATACAGCTTTGCTATGATCGTGGTTCGGACCTCAGAAGACATGAAGTCCACTAGTTTGGCAACATTCATTGGCGTTTTGCAGGGTGTAGGTCCTTGACTAGGAACTGGTGAGGATGGAATCTCATATTCCTCAATGGGATCAGGTATTCCTTCGTTAAACATCCTTTCCAACAAGAAAGGTGTATGCTCACTTTCTGATGTCCCGTCCTCACTCCCTTCTTGGATGATACTAGATATGGCTAACGGTCTATGGTTCATGTGGGGTGGATGAACTTGCGTGGGAAACACTGTGTCATGAATTTTGACATGCATGGGTTCTGGTTCTAGTTTCCTTTGAGTCTCCTCCACTAAACCTCTTAGATGTTTCACCTGCTTAATCTCGTCTACTGGGTTTGGGTACGTCCCAATCTTCTTTTTATGATTTTTCCCTTTTTGCCCCTGCGGTTTATCTTGGGGGTCTTGGATTGGATTTGGAAACACTTGTGCTGTTTTCAGAGGCTCTTTATGGTTTTCTCTTATTCGGTTTTCATTTGGTTCCATGTTATGGTTTTCTTTGTCGGTCTTTCCCTTTGTGGTATTGGTTCTAGTCTCTATTGTCTCGACTGAATCTGAATCATCCTCGAGGTCATTCATATACACGGGGTCATCTCCTGTTCCTATGTTTGTTTTGGAACTTGGCTTTGAATTTTCCGTATTCTGCGACTTCTTCCTTCGTGTCTTCTTTTTCTTTGCTTGGATAACTGACGCGGTATCTCTCTCTTCGAGGATATGGCCTGGCCCTTGAAGCATGGACCGTGTAATCGCATAAGCGGGTGCGACGGGTGGTATTGGCGATGTCACACTAGCAATTTCGACCAAATTTAGGGGTGTGATTTTAGGCGCATTTGGGTTATAGGGGCATTGGGCAATCAAGTGATCTATGCCACAACGATTACATGTGAGTATTGGCATTGCAGATGTGCTCCCTTGATTCATTTGCATCTGTGCAGCATTCTTTTGCAGCCTAATAGGGCACTCCGCTGCTCGATGTGGTCCACCACACTCGTAGCATTGAAGAGGTGGCCTCCTAGCCTGGGTGTTGATATTTTGACCTCTGGATGCGAGAGCAGCAGCTTGATAAACCAGCTTGACTTGCCCCCAACAATCTTCCATGTAGTATATAGGACACTCTTCCAATGTATCAAGTCCGTAGGCAATACTAGTGTCTATTTCCTCCTCACAGCCATCTCGATAAGCATTTGATGGCTCGCAACCCACTTGGTTCATAGGGGCGACTCTTGGATGCGGGGGCTGCGGTCCTAGCACAGGAGGTGGTAGCGGTGTAGCTTGTACAACATTTTGAGGTCTAGGGACCATGTGTTGCGGTAGTTGCTCAACAGGTGGAGCAGGCATCAATACAGGAGCTCGAGGTGCATCCGTCCAGGCTACAGGTGGTCTATTTGCCATCATACGTTTGATCATTAAACAATCCTTAGCTTGGTGACCATACCTACCACATGCGTTGCAAGTTCCATTAAATTTTACTCTAAACGTAGGGCACTCACTAGTGCTATGTGGACCTACCAATCTCCAGCCTTCCCACTTAATGTCAAGCTTAAGGCATTGCACTTATGTAGTTCGTTGCGTTCCCCTAAGGAATCACATACTTGTTCAAACACTTCAATGTGTTTCCTAGCATCTTCGTCCCCATTGAATTTTTGCGTGAGTTTGGCAATTTATACTGCCTTACTTCTAGGCTCTCTATCAGATGCGTGACGCATATTTTCCGCGATAGATCGACCTATGGTTTGAGAAAACGCTGCCAAGTCACCTATGTGAGGAGGCAGGGCCGGTGGAGGTACTCTTGGAATCATATCTGGGAGAGGGACGGGTGCCGGTCTTGGCATATGTGTGGATGATGCAGGATATGGAACATAACCGGGCATAGGTCCACTCGGATAAGAGCTAGGGAGCGGCACTCGAGGAGCATAAGCAAGTGGTACAATTGGAGGTGTGGGGGCCATGTGTGCATAAGGGGCTAGAGGCACATACGGTCGAGGCCCCATATTAGGTACTACGACACTAGGTAGTGGCACTGCGCTAACCGTAGATGTCATCGGTACATTCTCTGTCAGGCTTATCCCTGGAGTGAGCACTGGGTTTTCCTTAATAGAGGGTTGAGCCAAGTTAGGGAAGCTAAAGTTTTCGCTCGAAGGCTCAGATTGCATAGAGACCCCAGGTGAAATGACGTAAGATGGGTCCATGGGGCTCATTAGAGGAGTCTCCATTTGTGATAGAGTAGGCTGTTGAGCCTTGCTCGTATCCAGAAATCTCATGGGGCCAGTTGAGAGTATATTTACCCCTCGGTTTTGCCTTTGTGATTGAATAATGCCATGGATAACATTACATATCATTTTCTGTTGATCTTCGATGCTCGTGGCACTAGAGGTGGATTGTACAATCTCTATCCATCCTACATGGTAGGCGTGGCCAGAGTGTAGATCCGTCAACACCTCAGTGTGGATGTCGTATGTCCAATGATCATTAATGAACAATCCTTCTAGAGTCGACGTGTTAACGGTTTCTTGTGAGGTAGAAGCAATGTTGCTCCCCGTGGTTTTACTTGTCACCAACGGTACTCTAGAGGGAACTTCTGAAGGAGGCAGCTCAACAGGGCCTTCTTGGTAAGAAGTTGGTAGGATATCCACATGGACACTCTTTGGGGGTGTGGGGTCCACGTGCGATGTGAAAGGAGAGTCCACTTCCCCACCCCCTCCGTGTGCTTCATTTGCATCAGGTTCCGAGCGAGTAGCTCTACCTAATGTTTCCATGAAACGGCTAAACATACTAGTACTAGGCTGTGGAGCTTCGGGAGGTGCATGGCCTTCTCTCTCAGTGTTTTGGGTAGGGTATGCTTCCATGATTTCTGAGTCGGAGGAGGAATCACTAGCGGCTATTTTAGGGTCTTGGGTGGTGCTACCTTGTGTCCCCGTTGAGGGTCTAGAGCTTATCGTGGATGGGTAATGGGTGTCCGTATGAACAGAGGCACCCTCAATATGCTCGTGTTCTAGCACCCGCCCAGAGCGTAAGTGCATGTGCTTTTGATACCCTAAGGTGTCAAAAAGCTGCTCTAGGAGGCCTTGTGACTAGTTTTTAGCGTGTTTTTTGTTTGTTTTTTTGCTAGATTTTTTAGAGTGTGTCGTGGAATGGGCCGTGTGATAGCTCGAAACGAGCGTATCGGTCAGAGGGTCGTGCCGTGCTTTACAGACCTCCGTTTGGTCACTCTATGCCCTCGGAATCCCTAAAACTGTCAATTTCCAGTAGGGAACTAGGCCCAAACTAGAAAGTCTAAGGGTGCAAGTGGGAAGAGAAAGGAGGAGAGTGGAGGACTTGTCCCACATGCTCTCATTCCCTCTTGAGGGAGTAGGGTATATATATAAGAGTGAGTCTAGTATACATCATAAGACTATGGCCTGGGCCTGGGCTTGGCCAAGCTTGGGCTTGGGGAAATGATCCCGATCTATCTTTTATACAAACCAACCCGTCCGTTTTAAGAGTCACGTTTTTTATTTTCAAAAAATTTAACCGCCCGCTCACTCGCGTTTTTATTTTCCGTTTTTTTTTAATTTTTCCTTTTTTTTTTATTTTTTTAAATAATGCAGAAAATGCAGAAAACGCAGAAATTGAGAAAACGCAAGAAATACAGAAAATTGAAAACGCACAGAAATTGCAGAAATTGAAAACGCAAGAAATGCAGAAAATTGAAAACGCACAGAAATTGCAGAAATTGCAGAAAATTGGAACTTGACAGAAAATTAAACGCAGAAACTGCAGAAATTGAAACTTGACAGAACCAGAAAATGCAGAAAATGCAAAAACGCAAGAAATGCTAACTGTGCAGTGCAAACCAGAAAACGTAGAAAACGCAAAAAACAGAAATCTCCACACAACTACACACACTCATTCCCTGCCTTTCCTATGATAGAAATTGCACCACAAGAAAGCGTAAAGTGCTAACCGAGCTTAGTGTAGGGCATATCCCCGGCAGCGGCGCCAAAAATGTGCGCTCCTTGCCGCACTGTCGAAGCAAGGGACTTGCCAATACACCGTATGCGAGCCACAAACGGCTCCAAGCACACAACAAGCCTAAACTAGCAAGCTCAAGAGAGCAAAGGGTGTGTCACTCACCGCTCTACGCTCGCCTTCGTGGTGGATTCCTCGCCGCGATGAAGCAGAAGCTGCAGTCGTGCCGCGCTCAACCGCTTCGTCGCCGTCGTGCCTTCGTAATGCTCGATCGCACACACACTCTCCCTCTCTCTCTCTCTCTCACACACACACACACAAGGAGGTGAAGAAGAAGAAGATGGAGATGGAGCAAGAGCACTCTTCTATTGCACAAATGAGAGAATGAGTAAAAATTAGGTTTAGTAGGCTTTTATAGGAGCTCACCCCATTCACACTTGGGTGCCCATGCTTAGCCAACTAATCCCTTGAATGTCCCAGTTAGAGTGCGCCTCTCATCGGCGATCACTCCTACCCTTTTACTATTGGTCCGACAAGCCCGGTACCTGACTCTAAATAATACAACATTTATAGATCATAGGGTGTCCGTGTGCCGTGAGGGTTAACAAACTCCACTTGGTTTAGCTATGAATATGAGCATTTCTGATATTTGGAGCTATGGCGGGGAGCAGTGCTGCTTCTCGATTTGGGGCTGAACTGCCTCTGTTTGATGTATGTGTAAAATCAGGCTATATTACTGTGTTGGCTAAAGAGGACTAATGGTGATTGAGGTCCCCTTTGTACTGTTGCTAGTCTGAAAAGTCTTTTGGCTTCTTGTGGAGAGGTTGCTGCGGTGTTACTCAAAGCATGACAGAAGTTACATAAGGAAT
The DNA here is from genome assembly GCF_014529385.1 of Adiantum capillus-veneris. NCBI lineage: Eukaryota > Viridiplantae > Streptophyta > Polypodiopsida > Polypodiales > Pteridaceae > Adiantum > Adiantum capillus-veneris. The sequence goes on from NC_140959.1 coordinate 123,267,893, forward strand.
GAAGTGTGTTTTCTTATACTGTTTTTTTTAACCTCTGTATTGAGCATATAGTAGGAAATAAAGCTCTCCTTTGAATCACATTATCCGTGAAGAAAGAATGGTTTTGAAGGACCTGGCATTTACATAAGTATGATGGTAGACTCACATACTGTGAGCCTAATGATGTGGGAATCAAGTAGCTTAATTCCGAGCGATGCCTGTCAATCATGTTCTGAAGTTCTATTGTCATACCTTACACTAGGGTGCACCCTGATTCGATTATAGTTGACCCTTTGTCCTCCTTACTTTGCATACAGTAGGATATAAGGCTCCTCTTTGCCTCAACTTAACCCTAAAATAGCTGAATGCACACTTAGGAAGGACCAGCCGACTTAGGATTAAATTACACATGACCTTCTTAGTGTTGAACCCATCTGACCATGAGGTAGGAAAGTAAGATTTTCCTTGCCTTATATTGACCCCGTAGTACTTGGACTGTTTAAAAGCACACTTAATACTTCTATGTGTACAGGAAACACCAAAGTATACACTGACTGCATGCATGAGCACCATCACTGAACTGGCAAAAATTGTTGCCATTAATGCCAAGCTCTGTGAGGTGAAGAGACAGGCCTACATGGATCACTTTGGGGCAAAGTTGGCCTCCAATTCTCGTCTTTGACCCTTTCTGTTCAGGACCTGTAAAGCTAAAAAGGGTTCTACACATTGTTCTTGTTAGCCTTTGAAATACATGAATCCGTTTTCAAAGATACCGTCTATACTGTCCTTTTTTTAACTACAAACTAGTTAGATGACATCTATGATTAGTCGGCTCCCCCTATAGCAAGGTTGTAACTTGATATGGTTGATATTGTCATGGTAATTTGTTAAATGAAGGTACATGCATATTAATCATTGACACATAAAAGGGATATACATGGTACTATCATCATTGGCTATCTATTACAATGATAATGGTTTCATACATTTTTACATTTTTTTTGATATCAATCTAAAGTTGGGTGACATCGATAACAAGTGGGATACCCATGCATCACCTGCATACAGTGCCAATACTAACTGAGTGTTGTATTGTTTCTATGGATGCAGGTGAGGGTTACCTTCTCAACTCTAGCTATCACTAGCTATCAAAGTATGTTGGTTTGAAGATTTGCAGGACTTGTATCTCTTCAATCTTACTGGGAGGCTCTTAGACCTGTCCACTGTTGTATAAGACCATTCTAGACAATGAAATGGAATTATACACCCCCTTCCCTCACATAGTCTCTAGCTGTCTTTTGAAATTGTTCAAATTCGTTGGTGTCTATGTATAATGTTATTGGAACACAAACACACCTAACACCAAGAGTAATAATGCTATTACTCAAAGACCTAGTGGCTATATTATGTTCCCATACCCTTCCTTGGTTCGTCACCAGATAAATGGTATTGGGGAATGGGGCCATCTTCACACGACCCTTATGGGATCACCTGGTCGATTGAAGGTTGAAGTGGCTACCATGTCTCCTTTTTTTTGCTGAATTTTGAGCTAAACCTTTACTTGTTTCTTATGCAGACTTTGGCACTCTCTCAGGGTCCTGAGTTCCCTATTGAACCCCTGTCAAAAGCCTATTTACAAGTGATTAGATGCATTCAAGACCTCACTGCCTCCAGTCTAATTGCAGGAGCCTCAGCAGACCCTGCTAACTCACTTGTTCAAACCATGTCATTTGAAAAATGTGTCCACACATTAGCCCAACTGGTCAATAATCCAAAAGAAGGAGTGATTGGCATCTCGGATTTCATTAGTTACATCCCGGCCATGACACTTGCTCACAAATATGAGTTGATCAGATTCTCCTCAGAAGGTGCCGAATTGGTTAACTACCTACACAGGCTGTGTGGTCTCACACCCGGGTTTGTGTATGCACCCTCCATGCCAGTACAGACAGTCTCCAAAAGTCTCTTTTGCAAGGATTCCCTTGCTGTTGATGCATTAAAGCATTCCAAAAGGAAATGTGTTCTCTTAGTGAAGGCTCTCTTATGGATATGGTCCCTAAGGTGTCACGTGTTTTTCATTTTTTGCCCTCTAAACAGGTAGAAATTGAATCTTTAGGAGTGGATCACCACCTTTGGACCCTCCCTAATAAATTTTTTCTGGCACCCATCTCCATCGAAACTTGGGTATTTCTGGCTAACCTTCCGACGTCATCCATGGAAGATGCAAGATTGAAGGTTCTGAGAGGTGTCCAATCCCTTGACAAAGGAGATCTCATCAAAGCACCTTTCACTAGGAAGTTCCTTGACAACAAGAAATGTGGCTCGAATACAGGTTTGTACGTACGAACAAAAGGTTTGATGGAATTTTCCAAAAGCAATTCCGAATACTATACGGAATCTATCTGGAACATCTACAGGCCGTATGTCAAATGCGCCTGTCGATTTCTGGACCCAAAGGCCCCCTGTGAATCTAGTATTATACCCGTATTATATGGTTCGACCATGCAATATGGTATGCTCTTAATAATCTGGACCTTTTGTTTCCAGATACCCTGCGGCTCATTATCCCTGTTTTGTTCTTGGTTGGGAAGCCAAGCCAAAGAGGCTGTACTTGCCCAAATGGCCTTCATTCAATTTCGAATTTTGATGCTAGCTCTTCTGAAAAAACTGGCTGCTGAAAAGCCTGGGGTATTGCTGACTACATATGGTAATCATCTCGAAATTAAAACACTCCTATGGTTGCTAAAACCCAACACTGATATTGAAGACTCACCCAACCTCAAAAGGCCTAACTCACTCATTTCCCCTACCTCCTCCTACACCTCTTTTCTAACTCCAGCCGCATCTTCAACTGATTCCTATGGAGGGAGAGGGAAGGCAAGAAGTGTTATTAGAGGGAGAGGAAGAGGATATCCAGTTAAACACCTTTTGGATTTATGATTTTGCAGGTACTCTGTAACAGTGTGGGTAGATGGCATCTTGCTGCAAATGAAGAAAGAGCATGGATGGATTTTTTATATGTTGTGTATTTGCCAACAAATAACTTGAATTTTTTCTCCTCGGTTTATCCTTAACATGTTATAGAATTGATATTTTATTATTTATACAGCTGACAGGTGGAAAAGACTAGACCAAGCTAGGCCTATGTGAATGGAAATATATATATATTGTACATTTTATTCTTCAAGTGCTCTTTATGAGCTTTGGCCATTTATGACCGGCCGGCCAGTTTGTAATCAATTTGACCATTCAAGAAATCTATAAATGAAATACGTGCAAGAGGGAAAGGGTCACTCTTGCACGGGGGGAGATTGCACCCAGTGTTTGCGTTGCTCTTCTCATCTCTCCTCTCTTCTCTCTCGCCGTGCCGGCGTAGCACTCTGCTCTAGGAGGTGCGCCTGCACGTGCTCTCTCAATCTCTCTTGCTCTCTGTCTCTCTTTGTTCGTATCATGCTCGATTATGGATTTGTGCGAGTCGACAGGTACGTATATTTATTCGTTTATGTCTTGCTATGCGCTATTTTGAGTATTTTGCAGGGCGCTCTACACTTCTGACTGTAGCAGTGGTATCAGAGCATAGGCTATGCTCCAAAACTAAAGATTTTGATCAACACGAGCTAAGTATTTTGCTTTGTATGTTTGTAGATTCCATTAATTGCTTCAATTTGTAGTTAGTGTTTAAAAAAAAATTTAAAGAGTCTTTTCTTTATTGTCATAGTATAGCGATTGCTAGTGTAATTAGGTTAGTTAAACATAATAATAAAATGGATTAATTAAGCTAAATCATATGGGGATACTCAATTACAAAAAGAAAAACAAAATAGTACATAGACCTAGACGGGATATTACGAAGAGAACAATCCCCTTCAAGAGGACTCGGCTACAATTCACCTCATAGGATGAGGAGGAGGAGTTTAAAGATTGTAGAAAATCGAACCTTGATGAGAGTAGAGGGGATGAAAGAACAACAATTGAGAATGATACGGTATCGCAAGAGAAACACTTTTAGCATCCTGCAACCATCCTAAAGGTAGAGAATTTCCATGGGAATGAACTCCAAAACTGGTTATTTTCAATAACCTTTTGCTATGTGCATACTGTATTGATACATGTGGCACCCACTTCGACAATCCAGTGCATTGCAACACTGCTCATCAAAAGCTTTGTTTGTAACCACCAACAGGCTTGATAGTTATCGCCTGCAGTTTATGGACGACAACAATTACCCATTTGCATGGCGGTGTGCTAATTTTTCACCCCAAAAGCAAAAGAGCGTTGTCAACCACATGTGGCAGTCAAGTGGACGCCAGTCAAGGCGCTAGCCAACGAGCCCCCACCAACCTCACTTAGCTTTGCGTATCACACCCAACCCCCCCCTAAGCTCGCGTATCACACCCGTCCTCTTCCAACCAATATCTCACCATGAGGGCGCAGCCATTGTAGCCGACCACAAATCCTGAAGTGCCCACAAATCATGCAAACTCTCTCGATCTCTACCTCTCCTCCCACTCACTACTAGTTAACATGCAATTTACAACTGAGCGATCTTGATCTCTCTCTCTCTCTCTTGCATGGAGTCTGCTTTAAATAATTGTCAACCATAGCATGTCTCTCCTTCTCTCAATTGCGCCGCCATTCGACTCTCTTTCTCTTCCCCTCATGACTACACGCGTGCAAGTTCAGTGCATGCCGGCCAAGATGGCGGCCCAACGTGCACGTAGGGATAGGGATATCTCTCACGCATTCAAAATAATAAGCAACCATTGTTCGTGCTTATGCCTACCAACCCGGATATGAGGTTGTAACTCTAGTCGTGTGCAACCGTAACCCTCAGCTACATGCAAAGAAAACTAAACAAAGGCACTCTTTATTACTTTGAAATTTTGTAATGCTTAATATAGCTTTTCTCTCCGATTCGACGACCTGCGCTTCTTTGCCCTGCTCAGTTTCCTTACCTGACCGCTTACCACAGTACCACTACTACCTCCTATCAATCGTGGTCGGGGCTCTGCTCAACCTCATCTCCCTCTCCTGGCCCTATTGTGACTGATCAGGGAAGCTAGGGAGGAGCTCAGTGAGTTAGGCATGTCTTTGCCAGAAGCATTAGCGGGGCGGGCCCCTTGGCCCTTGGAAACACTCTCTCTCCACCATAAGGCGGACACTATCCATATACCGACCCCCAAACAACTACTTACAGCGACGGGCATTGAAGAAGCCCCTCCGTGATTGATGCCATACTTTCTGCAACAACGCCATCTGCTGCAGAGCATCATCGAGCACTGACGACGACACTGATGATGATTTTTTTTTACTTCATTTAAATTTTTTTTACCCAAGCATTGTATTAAATCATAAGGATTGTCAGAGTTTCATCCCATACCCCTTTTGAAAAACGAATAATCTACCATTTCATTTCATTTCTCTCTCTCAAAGTTGGTGATGCATAACCAACTACTCTCTCTCACCCACACACACACACACACACACACACACTTCTTGGAGGCTTCTAGAAGCTGCACTGTTGCAAAGTCTCATGTAAATTTATGCGGCCACCTTCTAATGGTGGTGGAGGTTCACCAAATGCCTCATTAGCTGCTGCAGGGCCTACCTGTGTTTCTTGCAGTCCGAGTGATGGTATTCCTATCATTTGCTGGCTACAACCGATGGATTATGCTCTCAACATCTTCCGACCATCATCACTTATGGTAATGCACGCCCCTGGTTCTCTAACCGTGGCCTCATACTCACACCCTTATGTAAATCATTAATTAACTGGTTGTAATTGGGGTAGTCTCTCATGGCTATCTTGTTCATCTTCTTCACTGTTGCTTTAGTGATCACAGCGGCAATCACATAATTTCTTTGTAGCATCACTTGCTAACGACCTATGAGATCCAAGCGATACAATCTTGATGGATCTAATACAATGTTTGGATACAAAATAAATTGACGTAAAATTACGGCGCATTGGTTCATGAAGAATGTTGTAAATAACGGGTCAATAACCGCCTCCATCAATGTCATGATGGCCCTCGTATAAAACATTGCCGTCTAGATCTTCCAAGCTTAATGACTCTGTCGATAATCAATATACCTTTGGTATTACTGGACTCTGAAGTCGGTTGTGAAGCTTGTTCATCTAAATGCCGAGTGTCTGCTCTAAAGAAGTAAATGATCTCCCTCTGTAAATTTCTCTCATTGTCTCATCTCCTCAAGAGACTCTCCTAGTGTCTGTCCAACTCTAGCGAAAACAACCCGAGGAATCTTTGATCCTGACTAAATGAACAATGAAAGTGGCCTCATATCTCATAGTATACTGGACACTGACATATGCAACTCTATCTTTGGCTCTTTTTGACACAACTGGAAAATCCTGGCCTCTGCTAGTATTCCCTCCCCCTCCTCCTCCACTTTCTTTCTTTTTGTGTTAAGAAACAACTCAATGGGTGTATGCACCTGCTTGCGACATGTTACATGCCTTCCAACACCTCCAATTATAAATGAAAGTCACGTTACCTTCAAAACAAGAGCTGTATGTTTGATCCATTAGCAAGACTAGCACCTCGCTATAGACATCTCAAAATGTTGTATGAATTCATTAAGTGACATAGAAGTCTTCCAAATAAAATACTATTAATGTATATTAAGAATGATTGTGACTATTTTGCACAAGTATATAATGCGTTCCTACAGAAACATTTACTTGTTTTTGCGAACTTTGTAAAATTGATACTAATATTCAGTCAATAATTTTTGCATGCTTCCTTCACAACTTGCTGTTATACAATGTTGTAGGATCTAAACTTTATGCGTACTACAAAGCTGTCAAATTTATATTGATCATAATTGCATTGAAAGTGGCTCAACATTTGTATTTTGGTTTAGTCTATAAATTTTGTTATAAAATCCAGTTGTTTATCTTGACTGACATTAACCAAATGATGCTTTTTCTACTAACCTTCACTTTGAAAGCACTTGTTTAGCATTCGACAATTTGACTCCTTGCCATTTCCTTGAACCACCCCTAGGTACGTAATTTCTCAATGTTCTTTATTTCATATTGATTCCCTTTAACGAGTCAGTTCCAAAAAGTATCTATTGCTATCATTTGTCTTAAGATCTTGTTATTATGATCCATCTCCCCTCTAATTATACTATAACGCACTCGCTTGATATACTACTATGCTAATACTTCCCTTCTATTTCTTTATCAATTGTTTTCTTGATACATATATTTAGGGAGACCAACTCAAGCAGTTTTCAATAAGAATAAAAACATTGGAAATTTTCAAAAAAAAAAAAAGAAGAAGAAGATCTTTTGTGTATATATATTCTCTTATAGCGGGTGCCATTACCCATCTCTAAAGTTATGGCTTGTGCTTGCACTGCATGTAATTTCTATTGAGAGGATTTGATATTAAACTATGCAGCTCCTAATATGAGTTGTGGTGCTTTGAGTTAGTAAACAAAAAAATTGTAAGTACTCTGTTACTCACGTATACTCCAATGTGGTGTTACACAGGTAGTCAATGTTTTGTCTTTTTATGTCTTGTCTAGTCCATTGGTCACATGCACACAGATCCGCCGATTTAGGCAGTGTGTGATTTAGGCAGTGTGTAAATGCTCACTTTGGTGTAGATTTTCCGATTTAGGCAACACCAGTTATCTGTGCAGATCCGCCGATTTAGGCAACACACTGACAAATTGAACATTCACAATGGTAATGTAGATCCGCCGATTTAGGCTGCACACTGAATTTTTTTTTTTTACAGATTCACAAGGGTAAATGCAGATTCGCCGATTTAGGCAACATTAGTGCAGATTCGCCGATTTAGGCAACACCAATCACAAAATCATGCTGTAGTGGCTGGCCACCACTGTAACTGGTATGATTTTGTTACCCGGGTACATAATGAAGTGATTTGGATTTGAACTTATATTGTGGAATTGGAATTGGATTGGGATTGGGTATCTGATGATTACTTTATCACGACAGTGTTTATGTGATGAGACTTGACATTATGAGCTTGATGATGAGTGTGACCAATGATATCCTGATTCCTCAAGGTATGACATATACTACTTATTCTAGTGGTATGGAACACTAGAATAGGTAGTATATGGATGACAGCAAGCACAACCAATGTGTCTAACTTTATGCATTTTTCTTTTACTATTTGATACAAATTTCTAATCACTCTTTTTGACAAGTACTGTTTGCAGATTTTTATCTTGCGCAACTGAGGACAGTTGCTTTCCAACGGGGAGGTATGTTATAGAATTGATATTTTATTATTGACAGGTGGAAAAGACTAGACCAAGCTAGGCCTATGCGAATGGATATATATATATATATATATATTGTACATTTTATTATTCAAGTGTTCTTTATGAGCTTTGGCCATTTATGACCGGCCGGCCAGTTTGTAATCAATTTGACCATTCAAGAAATCTATAAATGAAATACATGCAAGAGGGAAAGGGTCACTCTTGCACGGGGGGAGATTGCACCCAGTGTTTGCGTTGCTCTTCTCATCTCTCCTCTCTTCTCTCTCGCCGTGCCTGCGTAGCACTCCGCTCTAGGAGGTGCGCTTGCACATGCTCTCTCAATCTCTCTTGCTCTCTGTCTCTCTCTATTCGTATCGTGCTCGATTATGGATTTGTGCAAGTCAACAGGTACGTAGATTTATTCGTTTATGTATTGCTATGCGCTATTTTGAGTATTTTGTAGGGCGCTCTATGCTTCTGATTGTAGCATAACAAATGTTTTATGGCCAGGTTCGACAACCTCGAGTTACTAAGTAAAGTAAGAGTTGGATGGAAATTTACTGAATCCATTTCACAATTAGTATATTCAAATGATTTCCTCAGAAGAACCAAACCTGTGTCATGTGAAAGTCACCTCTGGGATGGCTATTCTAGGAATTTTGGAGATATTGGTAGACATGTGTGTACTACTGGCCTGTCTATCATTGGAAACACGATAGTACAAAGCCTCTTATCAAAAGGCCTCAATCATATCCCCGCTCATCCACTTAAACCTCAGATCTCTCTAAAAGCACTCAATGAGTGTCTAACCGACTTGGTCAGCAGGCTTCAAGTGGAGCCTTCAATTCACCTTGAATTGAAAAATATTATGACAGCTATGTTTACTAAGCTTGTCTCACAGCTCCCGTCTGAATGGATACAGAATGAGTCTACATGGTTCACCTCTGACCTTGCCTTAGCCTTTCGACAACTTAAAGATAAATGGTTCATTGTTGGTCTGGATAAAGCATCGAACATAGCTTCCATACTGTGCAAAAGACTTACCTTTGAAGCTGCGGAGACACGACTCCACGGCAATGAATTCCATTACATCGGTAACAATCTGGATATAATTATAGAAAACACATGTAAAAGCATCTCTAACTTAGGATATCAAGCTGAAACTACTAAACTCCCCATCCTATTTCCCACTTATAAAAGCCACAAAAATAAGTTCCGGTGGATATCTGATGCCTCCAATTGTCTATTTACTAATATAACTAGCCATGTTATCGCTGGGCTTAATATGATAAGTGAGGAACTCAAACAGATCTATGCAGACAAAAGGGAAATCTTGAAACAATTTTCAAGGGTAGACATCCAACCATTTGGGTTAGTTAACAATTCAGCTGAAGTACTCTTAAATATACCCCCTGCAATCTATTGTATGTATACTCAGTGACATTACACATTGCTATGAGAATATTCCACTAGTTGGCGAGTATGGACTTATCAATGTGTTGGACACATTGATTGGCTTAGCCTTCTCCAACAAAGCTAGCCATGGATTCTCTGGCCTATCATTTGTTAACTCTGTTAAGTGGATTAAAAAACTTAGGAAAAACCCCCCACTTCACATGACCCGTATACAGTTTCAAGAGGTAGTGCAACGGGTTCTAAATCACTGCTATATATTAATTGGAAACAACTGCTTCCAACAAATGAGTGGCATCCCGATGGGATTCTCATGCTCCCCTGCCATGTGTAATCTCTATTTACCCTACTATGAATATAAATGGGTTATCAAACATACCACCCAAATAGAAGGGTTAGCCATACTCACACGATTTAATCACACCTTTAGATTTATGGATGATATCTTGAGTATCAATAATCCCAGCTTTGCCCAGCTAGCTACAAATATCTATCCTCCCTGCTTGGCCATTGAAGCCACTTTTTTAGAACAAGACAACTTCAAAGATATCTCCTTTACCAAACGTACTAATTATTTATCCATTGAGATCACTATCTTAAATCCCCTTGATGGCTTATTTACCACCCGATTCTTTTGGAAACGGGATCATCTTAAACTCACAGCAGCGGAGTTTGTTAAGAAAAAAGTAATAGACCTTTTAAAATAGCTATGAACACTTGTTTAAGTGTACTACATTTGATCATCTACTCTTCCTCCGATATATTCTCCACCTTTGAAGAAATTGAGGCTCTTATCAGGAAATTTCAAGCCAATGGCTTTCACAAACGGGACTTGATCTCTACCATAATAGCCGCCTTACGAAAAAGGGAATGGCTTGGTGCCAAACTTGATATTAATTCACTTGCTCTCTTACTGAGGAAGTAGGCCCATATCTACTGGGCCTACTAACTCATTAGATATGGTTCCTGGGTATGGCTGGGCACGCGCGCACGCACACACACACACACACACACACACACACACACACACACACACACACACACACACACACACACACACACACACACACACACACACACACACACACGCACACACACACGCACACACACACGCACACACACACGCGCACACGCACGCACACGCACGCACACGCACACACACACACACACACACTATCTACTAGGATTTAAAACCTATTACCTGCCATTGCTGTGGCCCACTACTCTAACCCACTACACACTACCTCTAACTACACACTACTTATGGGACCCCTTGACAAAAGGCCATTAATTCAGCACAATGTGAACTCAGACCTAAGGGTAGGTGAGTACATGGCCATTTTCCCTAAATCAGGCACTGTCTTGGCTTTTACTACTGGCATTCTTGTTTGGCTGCATACTCTGCCTCTCTCTCTCTCTCTCTCTCTCTCTCTCTCTCTCTCTCTCTCTCTCTCTCTCTCTCTCTCTCTCTCTCTCTCTCTCTCTCTCTCTCTCTCTCTCTCTCTCTCTCTCTCTCTCTCTCTCTCTCTCTCTCTCTCTCGTGTGCACGCGCGCTCTCTCTGCCTCTCCTTCTGTATGGGACGGCACCGAATACCCTTTACTCTGCAGGGCCCACCATGACATCCACAAGCCATCTGGGTGCTGCTGCTCTCCTGTGTATATAAATAGGTGAGCTACTCTATAGCTCACTTAGTATTTGTATTGGTCCTTCTCTGTGGTGAGTGTTTGCAATCCAAGAGAGGGGGATATGGCTAAAGGCAAATAGAAACTAGCCATAGTGGAGCTGGCTGCTCCGACACAAGCTCACATAATCTTTTCTTTACATGCACAAGTCTTGGGCCGGTAGGCGCTTATGATTACTTGAAGTTGGGCCACTTTACCGCTCTGACTTCTTAGCTAATTGATTCGAGTAAATGGCATTTGATTGCTCCAATAAACGGTTATAAAGTATACACGGTTCTGTCTGATTATCTTAAGAAATACATTGTTCTGTTTCACATTCACATATTGGAAGGAATGTTGCTAGTGGGCACGGTTTTTATTAAAAAACTCTGAGCTGATCCCTGCAAGTTTACATACTGCTTTTTAATTTTTCTAATCTAAATGGAAAATGACTCCTGGCTTTTCTGACTTCTTTGATTACTTGGATAAAAGTGTCTGACTACTGCAATGATGAGGTGGTAAACAGTACAAGGTTCCATCTGAGTATTGGAAGTAATACACTGAATTTTTGGCTTGCATCCACATGTACAGGCTGGGAATATGATAAGTTTCTGATAGTAATGAGGCACCTCGGCCTGGATGTCTGAGTTTTCTTACTAACACTTACTGTTGGTTAAATTTTCTCATCGACATACCATGACAAACTGACAAGGCAACTAACTCCTGGCCTTTTTGACTTCTTGGCTACTTGAATTGAATAAGGGTATCTGACTACTCCCATGACAGGGTGGTAAACCATACATGATTCGGTCTGAGTATTGGAAGTAATTTACTGTTTTTCTGGCATGTAGTCACTTGTACATGCTGGGAATGTGTTTAATTTTTGATGGTAATGAGGCATCTCGGCCTTGACCTTTGAGTTTTCTAACTAACATTCACTGCTTCAAAAGCATTCTTATACTTGGCTAGGCACTATATGCACTACGTCCATAATGAGTGTTGGGTGTTTAGTCTTTTGGTTTGGATACTAAACCTAACTTGATGATGCATATAGAACTCGGTTAATTAACTGTGGTATGCTTGCATCAGAACCGAGTTTCATTACTGTTCAGTTTTATTCTGAAGTTCTACATGTCATACCTTACACTAGGGTGCACCCTGATTCTATTATAGTTGACCCTTTGTCCTCCTTACTTTGCATACAATAGGATATAAAGCTCCTCTTTGCCTCAACTTAACCCTGAAATAGCTGAATGCACACTTAGTAAGCACTAGCCGACTTAGTATTAAATTACACATGACCTTCTTAGTGTTGAACCCATCTGACCATGAGGTAGGAAACTAAGCTTTTCCTTGCCTTATATTGACCCCGTAGTACTTGGACTGTTTTGGAAGCACACATATTTGGACTGTTTAAAAGCACACTTAATACTTCTATGTGTACAGGAAACACCGAAGTATACACTGACTGCACGCATGAGCACCATCACTAAACCGACAAAAATTGCTGCCATTAATGCCAAGCTCTGCAAGGTGAAGAGACAGGCGTACATGGATCACTTTGGGGCAAAGTTGGCCTCCAAATCTCGTCTTTGACCCTTTCTGTTCAAGACCTGTAAAGCTAAAAAGGGTTCTACACATTGTTCTTGTTAGCCTTTGAAATACATGAATCCGTTTTCAAAGATACCGTCTATAGTATCCTTTTTATAACTACAAACTAGTTAGATGACATCTATGATTAGTCGACTCCCCCTATAGCAAGGTTGTAACTTGATATGGTTGATATTGTCATGGTAATTTGTTAAATGAAGGTACATGCATATTAATCATTGACACATAAAAGGGATATACATGGTACTATCATCATTGGTTATCTATTACAATGATAATGGTTTCATACTTTTTTACATTTTTTTGATAGCAATCTAAAGTTGGGTGACATCGATAACAAGTGGGATACCCATGCATCACCTGCATACAGTGCCAATACTAACTGAGTGTTGTATTGTTTCTATGGATGCAGGTGAGGGTTACCTTCTCAACTCTAGCTATCACTAGCTATCAAAGTATGTTGGTTTGAAGATTTGCAGGACTTGTATCTCTTCAATCTTACTGGGAGGCTCTTAGACCTCTCCACTATTGTATAAGACCATTCTAGACAATAAAATGGAATTATACACCCCCTTCCCTCACATAGTCTCTACCTGTCTTTTGAAATTGTTCAAATTCGTTGGTGTCTATGTATAATGTTATTGGAACACACACACACACTCAAACAATTTTGACTACTACAGTCTACACATTGTCGAAAAAAGGTGATTTGCACAGTCTACGTGGTCTCTCTCTCTCTCTCTCTCTCTCTCTCTCTCTCTCTCTCTCTCTCTCACACACACACACACACACACACACACACACACACACACACACATTGACAACAAGTTGTCAGGCGTACAATTTTGACTATTGAAGGTCATTGAAAAAGGATGGAATCTCTTAAAATTTGAACTACTTCACTCAATTTTCACAGGCTCTTTAATGTGTCTATGGTAAGGAGGATGACCCATCAACAACTCAATTGCGGCGTTGATCCAATAGGCCATGCAAATCAACACGTGAAGGCTCTCTCCTTCCTCTAATTTTTCAAACTCCATTCTAAAGAATATAGATAATGGACTATTGTATAACAACAAAAATCTATTGTGTACCGAGTGCTCAAGAAAAACCTAGGTTTAGTATAATCTCAACTATAAATTTTCTCAACTATATTTAATGCACCTTGGAGGCCGTTGCCATGTGACATAAGGAAAGGGCTTGGAAGGGGGGTGGGGGGGAAGGAAGACTAAGGCAAAGAAAGAAAGAGTGTGGATTGGGTGCCAAGAAAAGGGTCTCTCTCTCTCTCTCTCTCTCTCTCTCTCTCTCTCTCTCTACATCCATAGGATGGGCCACATGCTTGTAAGATTCAATTTGAATGTTCGAACACCCACAACAATTGGAGAGAAAAAATTAGGTTTAGTATAATGCATCTAAATTTTTTTAGTTTTATCTCTAATTGCGAAAGGCTTTTATCAAGCAGGAGGAAGCGGCTTGCGAAGAAGAAGAAGATAGGTCCTTGATAGAAATATAATGTACTTGCAAAAATGTTGGGGTATGTTTTGGGTCATAGTGTGCATATGTTGTATTGGTTGGAGACCCCTTTGCAAAGGATATGTCAAGGTCTTCATGTATTCTTTTTTAGTTGATTCAAATCAAGCTCTTAAGGGCATTAAAAAAAAAAACTACAAAGGTTAGAGAACATAAATGAATGTTTAGAGAATCTACAAAGTGCAGAGAAGTTATTAACCGACAAGTCATACAATGAGTCAGCACTAGGCGAGTAGGAGGCTTGGGGACTGCCCTACGCCTCCTATCGCTTGGTGTTGACCTTGGTGTAACTGGCGATGGAGACCCTTTTGATGTGATTACATGCACAGTTAAGTCAATACTGGGCGACTAGGAGGCTTGGGGACTGCCCAACTCCACCTATCGTTTGGTGTTGATCTTGGTATCGAAGATATGACAGGCAAAAGTGAAGTCAACATCGAGTGAATATGAGGCTTGGGGACTGCCAACGCCACCTATCGCTTGGTACTGACCTTGACAAATAGGTGTCGGCCCAGTAAAAATCCACAGACATTACATTGTTTTGAGTCAGGGACCGGGCTTGTCAGTCCAATAGGAAAAGGGTAAGATTGATCATCGATGATAGACGCACTCTAACTGGAACATTCAAGGGTTAGTTGGCTAAGCATGGGCGTCCAAGTGTGAATGGGCGAACTCATATAAAAGTCACCTAAACCTAAAAATCATTCATTCTCTCATTTGTGCAATTGAAGAGTGCTCTTGCTTCATCTCCATCTCCTTCTTCATCTCCTTGTGTGTGTGTGTGTATGCGTGAGAGAGAGAGAGAGAGAGAGAGAGAGAGAGAGAGAGATAGATAGATAGAGAGAGAGAGAGAGAGAGAGAGAGAGAGAGAGAGAGAGAGAGAGAGAGAGAGAGAGAGAGAGAGAGAGAGAGCATCATGAAGGCACGACGACGGTGAGGTGGTTGAGCGCGGCAAGGCGGTAGCTCCCTCTTCGTGGCGAGGAATCCTCCACGAAGGCGAGCATAGGGCGGTGAGTGACACACCCTTGGTCTCTTGAGATTGCTAGATTAGTCTGGTTGTGTGCTTGTAGCCATTTCTGGCTCGCATAGTGTACGAAAAGTCCCTTGCATTGACACGTGTGACAGAAGCGCACATTTTTGGCACCGTTTTCGGGGAAATGCCATGCATTAAGCTCAAATAGCACTCTATGCAGCTTTGTGGCGCATTATGAAATGTAGGAAAGGTAGAGAAAGAAGGTGTGTGGCTTGTTGAGAAGGAGTCGTGACCTTTGTTTTTTTTGCTGCAATGTATTGATTTTGTTAATAAGGTGTTGTAAGGTACTGTGTTTTCTGTCATAAGGTGTTAGAATTAAGGTAGTAGTCTATAATGTTAGTTCTATAAGGTACATTAAGTAGATTTGTTAGTTAATTAGCTGTTGTAGTATTGTGTTAGTGTGTAAAGTAGCTCTGTTAGTTGCAAGTAGGTAGGTTAGGTGTGTGTACTCGCGCCGGCGCGGCCGCGGCGATCTTATCCCCAAAAAAATCTTTAAAAAACAAATTTTTAAAGGTAGGATCGGGATCGAGAATATTCCCCAAGCCCAAGCCCAAGCCCACGCTCAGGCTCAGCCTCAGTCACCCTTTACAATTACTTATTTTAGCTTCACACCTAAGTAAAAATCAACCCTTTTGAGGACCAGCAGAGCTTCGGATAATCAAACGTTGTGTTGTAAAGCACATCACGAACCCCTAAGCGACATGCTTGTTTCAAGCTATCACACGCTCTAATCCAAAAAAGGATCATTAAAAAACACTAAAAAATGTTAAAAAACGAGTGACAACGAGGTGCAAAACGCCTAAAAACTCAAGCGGTTAATCTTCGAGGGTATTCGTCGACGCTTGTAGGGTGTCAAAGGTACATGCATCTGTGCTCTAGCGTGTGCTAGAGGCTCAGAAAATAGTGAGCACTTTGACTTATGCGAGTTCTCAATACCCACCCACCTTAGGTTCAGGGCCCTCGACAGGGACCAAAGGTAGTGCAACTCAGGACCCGCATATTGCATCCAATGACTCTTCCTCTGACTATGACGTCATGGAGGGATACCCAATGCCTAATCTCGATAGCTCAAGCCAAGGCATGCATGCCATGGGCCCACGGTCGGGGCCGAGCGTGCTTAGCCGCTTGAAGGAAACCTTTACTAGAGCCACTCGCTCCGAACATGGAGGTAACGATGTAAATGAGGGGGTGCGGAAGTAAATTTTCCATTCATGACCAACATAGACCCCATGCTCTTGGAGAGTGTGCAAGCGAATACTCCCTGACTCTTCAGAGTTATTCCTCTCCAAGGTTATATTACCTGATGGTAGAAGCCTTGCCGAAGTGCAAGAGGTTAAGTGATATATCATTGCGGCTAGGGAAAAGGAAATCGAGAGCTTATGCAAGGTGGAGCAATGAAGAGAGTTAAAAGCGAAAGCCCCTATGTCAATATCCTTGCTAGGAGAGCAATTGAGTGCTCCTGAATTAGCGACCACTAAGGGTCAACCCATAGAGAGCCACATTGCATCTAGTTCAAAAGACACCCCTAACACCTCAATTCTAGATGGAGCATTCCTAAATGAGAACTGGGAGTACAAACGAAAATTCTAACCGACCTATACATAGGTCACACCTATCACGTGGGTTGGTTAGATGTCCTACAATCCACAACGGGTGCTACTAGTGTAGAGGATCATCCACAAAGAGTTTGTGAGGTCATTCTTAAGGTTATTGAGCTAGAGAGACAGAACAAGGGGATCCACATGCCTTCACCGGGTCTCACGAGATTCTTGAATATGGGGAAGGCTAGGCAACCAACCTTATCGCAAATGGAGACTCCCTCGATAAGTCCGATGGATCCTCTATATGTTGTTTCACCAAGGATCTCAGTGCAATCGGAGTCCACAAGTGATAGCTTTACCTTTCCAAGTTTAGCTCATTTTTCCCTTGATGATACCATGGCTACCATGCCTACCGCAATGATGGTCATGCTAAGAAACATGCCATGGACCTCATTTGTTAGTAAAGCACAGCTACATGGCAGATCAATGCCTACAACGGTACCTACAAGTGTGTATCAATCATATGAAACTATGGGTCCTCGTACTCATGTAGTTCCTACCCCTCCCATTCTTTCAACAACCTATGCTCCACAACCGCAACACCCAAGTCAATGGGACCATATTGGCTAGCATTAGCATGTCACATCCGATGTTTGCTATGCCTAGGGCCACACATATGAACTTGGGCCACCACATGGCACAACATCGTACCAAACTTGGAACCCAAGGGCTTCCTATTCGCCAAGCCCAATGCCAATACCTACTCCACATATAGTCTCTAGAACGCCTTCACCCACGGTGCCTACTCACTTAGGTGACTTGGCAACATTTGCTCAAGCTATCGGTCGATCTATTGCTGAGAATATGTGTAACATGCCTAATAGAGAACCTAGAAGTAAGGCAATACAAATAGCCAAGCTCACACAAAAATTTAGTGGAGACGGGGATGTGAGAAAGCATATCGAAGTGTTTGAACAAATATGCGATCTCTAGGAGAACACAATGACTTGCATAAGAGTAATGCTTTAAGCCTAATCTTAAGTGGAAAGGTAGGGGATTGGTATAGAACCCTAAGGGTGGAAGAAAGAACGATTTACCCTACTCTTAGGAGATGTTCTTGAAAGAATACATATGAGAGGGAGTGCTTTAGGGTGTAGCATCTCAGCTCCAGAAAGCCAACGAGAGGAAGGAGAGTCGATGAGAGACTTTATTAATTGCTTAAAGCATTTGAATTCTCGTTGTAATCCAAATGAGCGCTTCAATAATAATCAATTGCTTGATAGATTCATTAGGGGATTATGACATGAGGATATCTACAATGGCCTAGTCATTAGAGGTATCACCACTTGGGAAGCAGTCACCACCAATGCGATCCAATTGGAGGATAATTTAATGATTCAAGGAGAAAGAGTGTCTGTTGATCCTAAATCTATTAGCTGGCAAGCATCGGGGCATCAGCCAATGGCCCTAAAGCCTATTGCTAAGGAGCCAAAGATATCTGAGATGACTTGAGCAGACCTCACCAAGGCCATTCAAGAGAGGCTTAGAGACAATTGTGCTCCGCAAAACAATCATATGTATCCAAAAAGGGAGCAACAATGGTGCTCAATATGCTATGGTTCGCATAGTACCAGTGAATGCACTACTTTTAGAGTAAAATTCAATGGGAATTGCAATGCTTGTGGGGGGTATGGTCATCAAGCTAAGGATTGCATAGTATTTAAGCGTGCGATGGCCAATAGACCAACCTTAGCATGGACAGACACACCTCGAGTGCCTGCATTGATGCCGGCCCTACCTCTTGAACAAACGTCACAACACATGGTCCCTAGGGCCCAAAATGTTGTCCAACCAACACCCTTACCACCTCCGGTGCTAGGACCGCAACCACCACATCCGAGAATCACGTCTGTGAATCAAGTGGGTTGTGAGTAATCTATTGCTTGTTTGGAAGGCTCTGAGGAAGATATATACCCTAATATTGCGTATGGGATTGATGCGCTTGAAGAAAGTCCACAATACTACATGGAGGACTATTGGGGACAAGTCAAACATGTCTATCAAGTAGCTGCTCTTGCTGCAAGAGGCCAAAATATCAATTACACTGCTAAGAGACCACCTCTTCAATGCTATGAGTGTGGAGGTCCACATCGTCTGGCCGGGTGTCCTATTAGGCTACAAAAGAACGCGCCACTAATGCAAACCAATCAAGCAAGCACATCTACAATGCCGATACTCGTGTGTAATCTATGTGGCATAGATCATTTGATTTCCCAATGTCCGAATAATCCAAATGCGCAGAAGATCACGCCATTAAACTTGATTGAGGTTACGAAGGAGCCATCACAAAGTACACCTGTGGTACCAGTAAATGTACTCATATGATCGATGCTCTAGAAACAAAATCATATTCTTGAAGAAAGAGACATGGCTTCATTTGCCCAATCTCAAAAAAGAAGAAAACATGATGGAAGAGATCGCAAAAAGCAGCGAAGTCAGACCCCAGTTCAAAGTACAACATAGGGACTGGTGACGACCCCGTATATATGAATGACGTTGAAGAGGATTCCGATTCAGGTGAAACCATGGAGACCAAAACGACCACTAGGAAAGAAACCAACAAGGAAGATCGTCATTAGCCACAATGGCTAGGATCCAAGATGAAGTTAGGAACTTATCCAAACCCTACAGAGGAGATCAAGCGGGTCAAGCAATTAAGGAGTTTGGTAGAAGATACCCAAAGGGATCTAGAGCCAGCACCTAGGCAGATCCAAATTATAGACATAGTGTTCCCTACGCAACAACAACCTCACAAAGTCCATAGACCTCTAGCCATACCTAGTGTCATCCAATAAGAAAGTGACTTAAAGTCATGGGAAAGTGGGCGTACTCACTTCTTATTCGAAATAATGTTTATAGAGGGACTATGTGACCCTATCGAAGAAATGGAGATCCCATCTTCCCCACGTCAAGGGACTGAAGCTCAAAAGGTGTCGTTAAATATTTCCAAATTGATGGATTTCATGGCTTCAGAAGTCAGAACCACCATCATGTCCAAACTATATGGAGACCCTGAGATATTCTTAGCTCTTCGAGCTTTCCTCAATGGAGAACTGAAGGTCATGCTACCACAATTTGCACATATGGATGGAGCTAGGGAGATGCCAATAGAGGAGGAACACTTAGATCCACAACCCAACCTAGATGAGTACCGTGTTGTAGAAATACCTCTTAAGAAGTTGGGACAATACTTTGAGGGAGATGAATCCAATGCAACCACACTAATCACTACCAAGGGATTAAATATGAAGGGAATCCTTGATGGTGGCGTTGGGGTTAGCATTGTGACTAAAAATTTCTAGGAAACTATGGGAAGACCTCACCTTGGAACCTCAACTATAGTAGTAAAGATGGCCAATGGGTCTGTTGTTAAACCTATTAGGATGCTAGAAGATCTCAAGATCAAGGTCTTTGGACATAAAATAAGAATTACCTTCATTGTCATGGATTTCTCCAAGCACACTATGGCATCTGAGATGATCTTAGGATGTCCTTTCATGAGGGAAGCACAAATAGTGCATGACAGGTCTAAAAACCATGTCTACTTGTAGTTCCAAGATTCTATCATTCAAGTGGATCTTGTAACTGGTCAAGCACATCCTCTAGGAAACAGGTTTATAATTGATCATAGATCTGACACCACAGTTCACTCAGCCCCATTGTTGTATTGTACGTGTAAAGCGGACACTAATGTTGGGGAAGATTCTCCTTATATGGTCGTACAATGTGGATTGGGTCCACCTAGCAACAACCATAGACACTTGGGAAAACAGGGGGATGACCTGGGTAACACCTGAGGGGGATGAAATGCTACCACTCGTACCCTTAAATATGCTAGAAGCAATGTATATAGCTTCTGACAAAACTCATCCTAATATAACGAAGAAAACATACAAGTGAGTCCATAAATCTTCTTTAGCGACCATGGCTGATGCTAAAAAACAGAAGCCTTGTAAGAAATGTCCCACTCACTCCAACAAATGTAAGGAAATGTGGCGTTGGATTCCTAAACGACTATTGGAAGCCCAAGGCTACTATCAAGGAAATGATCAAATCTGGGTGCCAAAACATAGATTGTGTTCTTACCTGTCACCTGACTCATGCGAGTCAAAACCTAAGATGACAAAGCCAATGAAAGATCGTGTGAAAGGAAAAATGACGGCACACTATACACCGGATCCAGAGCTAGTATGGGTTCCCAGTGAGAAAGGCTTGTTTTGCTCAACTCAACCATAGAAAAAACGAATGAAGCTTCTAGCTCCTCATGTAATGCATCCATAGAGATACAAGCTTCTACACAACCTCCACCTACCATAGGCAGCCTCCATGAAGTTACAAAAGATTCGACACCTCCCATTGTTCAATTATTACCTGATGCACTACTTCAAGTTCGCTCATGGGAGAGTACCTTACCACCCTTGCAACTAGATGATACACATAGGGCGGTCGAAAACTATTGGTTAAAGCCTTCACCCATAACAACTTGGAACAATTGGTTTCAAAAGGTGACGACATCATTCCAAAAGGTATGATCTACCCAAGGAAGGGGGGAGTGTTTGCTGAAAATCATCATTCACTCACTCCCCTCTCAACCTTCCTCCCTGACCTCTCAATATCCAATCTTAGGGAATGTATGTATAAAGCGTTATACTCACAAAAACAAAAATAAGAAAGTAAAAGAGCAAGAGCCACCAAACAATAATTTGGAAACTTACAAGTTCTATACATAACACAAGATCATAAAAACACATTATGCACAATGACACAACCTTTTGACACAACCCTTGTAATATTTTCACTCTAACCATCATCTATCTGTGTGTATAGATATGGCTAGTAAGCTAGAGTTATCCACTCCTGCCTTGGATGAGAGGTACCCTCGTTACTTTTCACAAGTGGTTCACATGGTCTTTCGGATTCTTGCCTGTGAATGGGATTTGGTAGGTATGCTAGCATGTGAGAGGAATTTAGATGAGTTAGAATGGATGATACGTCTCTTGACCACGACTGATCCATACTTAGTAGAGAGCGTTTTTCCCATTGCATAAGCCTACCCTTTTGACCAAGATGACTATAGACGTCTATTGACCTTCTTAGTAAACATTGGTGCCTCTAATGATGAAGATGATTTACATGATTACACGGATGGCACATATGGTCTCACGGATGATGACTTTGTTTTTCTTGACGATGAGGATAGGGGTTTAGCCTTAGGGTTCCCCCCCAATCTCTACAATGTCCTATTTCCTTGACTCACTAAGAGGAGGTGCAAATATAGGTTAGGGTTCCTTATGTTGTTTAATTGTGTTCAATAACGGTTGGTATCTCTTCCGACTGATGTGCCTCCTAGAGGTATTCTTTGTGTTTCCTAGTGTGTACAGGAACGTGTTGCTGTTGTTAGGATTTGGACCTTCATGGAATATTTCTCTCGTTCACTCTTCAAATCAAGCGCGATCATCAACACAAACATGTGTTTCTTATCCATTAGCATTATCCTTTATTTTTTTTGCATCCATGTTTGTCTGCTTTAATTGTGATTGGTAGCATAATATTCAACGCATTTTCTTAGTACCAAACATTAAATTCAATGTAATGTTTTGTTATAATCACTTCTCTAGGTTTAAAAATCAAGTAGTCCGACTAAGCTAGGCGTTAGAAATCTTCTCTTAATACCATGGGAAATGCATTTCTAATAATCAATGGTTATTTTAGGTTCTTAATCCGATTTAGGCAGCATTGTGTGCAATGTACTAGGGCTTTCTAGTGGGCGTAGTCCCTATTGACCTTTAGCTTAAGTATTATAAAGGGAGCTGCAAAAAACGAACAAAAATAAATAAATCAAAGTGTCACAATGTAAAATCTTAAGTGGGAAGAGAAATCTCAGCTTGATTTGGTACTTCACTCACATGTATCGCCTATGGTACTAGAGCCCTAGAGGTTCCCAGTGTGGGCGCTTTTCCTTGAAAAGCAAAAAACCTAAGGTATACAAAATAAGCACCACATCAAAATTGAATCACTGTGAAAAGACTTTGGGGGGTCAAAGAAAACGAAATAAGTCAGGCGATGATTTCATGAGCAATTCCTTTTATCGTATCTTAACTACAAGGTCTTCTAGGTATAGCCTCTAGTCAGTCCTCGGACATGAAATACTTGGCTCTCGCGATTAAACAAATTAATTGACCAGAGAAAATTGAGAAGATTTCCCATGGTATTAATAGTTGATCTCTAGTGCCTTTTGACCGTTAAATTAGCGATCCCGGACTTGTTTAGTTTTTTACCTTTACAACTGTTTATGCGTTTGATTATATTATAATTTAATGTTTATTGGTGACAAATTGTTTACTATTCTGTACCAATCAATTTGTCTGCCTACAACTGCATATGCTTTTTTAAATGTATATGAGAATGCAATTGCTTTGCCAATGTTGTTTGATTTTGCAATGACTGAAGAAAGCTAAGAACATTCATCTCAAATTCTCTTCCACCTTGACGACTGAGCTTCAACACAATAGATTCTGAGGACGGAATCTACATCAGGAAGGGGGGTATGTTAATCAAAAAGTCAGACAGTGAGTCAGCATTGGGTGAATAGGAGGCTTGGGGACTGCCCAACGCCACCTATCGCTTGGTGTTGACCTTGGTATAACGACGATGGAGACCCTTTTGATGTGATTACATGCGGCAGTTGAGTCAATACTGGGCGACTAGGAGGCTTGGGGATTGCCCAACGGCACCTATCGCTTGGTGTTGACCTTGGTATCGAAGACATGACAGGCGACAATGAAGTCAACATCGGGCGAATATGAGGCTTGGGAGTGCCCAACGCCACCTATCGCTTGGTGCTGACCTTGGCAAATAGGCGTCAGCCCAGTAAATATCCACGGATATTACATTGTTTTGAGTCAGGGACCGGGCTTGTCGGTCCAATAGGAAAAGCGTAAGAGTGATCGCCAATGAGAGGCACACTCTAACTAGAACATTCAAGAGTTAGTTGGCTAACCATGGGCGCCCAAGTGTGAATGGGCAAACTCATATAAAAGTCACCTAAACCTAAAAATCATTCATTCTCTCATTTGTGCAATTGAAGAGTGCTCTTGCTCCATCTCCATCTTCTTCTTCATCTCCTTGTGTATGTGTATGCATGAGAGAGAGAGAGAGAGAGAGAGAGAGAGAGAGAGAGAGAGAGAGAGAGAGAGAGAGAGAGAATTACGAAGGCACGACGATGTCGAGACGGTTGAGCGCGTCACGGCGGTAGATCTCTCTTCTTCGAGGCAAGGAATCCTCCATGAAGGCGGGCGTAGGGCGGTGAGTGGCACACCCTTGCTCTCTTGAGCTTGCTAGATTAGTCTGGTTGTGTGCTTGTAGCCATTTGTGGCTCACACACAGTGTACCGTAAGTCCCTTGCATTGACACGTGGGATAGAAGCGCACAGAAGTTTAGTGCAAAACCTTTAAATATAGTAAATTTTTCTCTAAAATGTTTGAAAAAAGGTATGATCTAGCCAAATGCTTGAAAAATCATGAATTTAGTGTAGTCCCACCTACAGATTTTGAAAAGATTTTGAAAGTTATCTCTAAATTATAGGTTTGAAAGTGACGAAACCTACAAAGTATAGAGGAATTGAGTGTAAAAGCCTTAAAATATAATCAAGTTGCCCTAAAATTCCTCATACGCAAGTTTTCTAAGTTTTTAGGAGAAAGCACTATGCCTCAACTCGATTTAGTGTAACCCCCCTTACAAAATTTTGAGATTTGCCTCAAAAATTCTAATTCGCCTTTAGAGAAAACCTAGATTTAGTGCAATCTCACTTACAAATTTTGAGATGCACCTTTGAATTCCAAGTCAACCCAAAGGCGAGAGCACTCACAAAGCTCAAAGAAATCTAGCGTAAATAGCCGAGAATTGTCGAAGTTATCTCTCGTCATCTACCTTTGTCGTTTGTTGAGGTCTGCTCCTACCTTGGGCTTGCACATCTTCTATCTTGGATTTGTCGGATTGAACTTTCCAAATTTTGTCAACTCTCAATTTTGTCAATTCTCAATTTCATAAATATCAATGTCGATTTTTTATTTTTGATTCTCGATTGTGGATTTTGTTGATTATGGCTTTGTTGATTGCTGATTGTGAAACCAATGCTTATTATCCCTCCCCTCTCTCTCTCTAGTGTCGGTGTGAGAGCCCTCTCTCTCTCTCTCTCATAGACACACATACACTCACTCACTCACTCACTCACTCACATAGGCTGTGAATGATGGTCTCTCTCTCAGTCACTAACACATGCTTTCTCTCTATTTCTCTCTCTCTCTCTCTCTCTCTCTCTCACACACACACACACACACACACACACACACACACACACACACACACTATCTATCTATCTATCTTAACTCTCTCTAGCTATGGCCGCTACCGGGACCTTTTCACCTACTCTTACAGTACCTATTCCTAAACCTCGTAGCATGGGGCACACGCACACATACACACACACAATACTTATGAAGGCCGCTAGCTATTCAAAAACCTACATTACTCTTGACATTTATTCCTACACACTTGTACACTTACTCTAATACTACCTACCTTTAAACTGGATTATTAAACTCTCTTGCATGGGGCACTACCCTTACATGATAAAACTTATTATCTCTTAATATTGGGGGGCATATGGCCATTACATTTAATGCCCTCCCCCAAATCGAGCCTGCCTGCGATCTCTGTTCTGTCTCCCCACTCTACACGGCGCACTCATTCCCTCACTCCTACACTCTGTCGCGTGGGTTCCTATACGCTCTGCTCTGCTCACTCAGAACGCCACCGAAGGCATTAACCTCGGGGATTGTCCGTATGGATCTCTCCCACTCCTCCAGCTGTTGCGCGAGTTGTATATAAAGGTGAGCTCTCTTGGAGCTCACTTAGTGTTGTGCACTTGTTCATTTCGTTGTGTGTTTGCAAATACCACTTAGTAGTCGCACCATCTCTTGTTGGGGAAAAGCTTTGAGTGATGGTTAAAGGGAAAGATAAATTGGCAGTTGTGGAGCTGGCTGCTCCAACTCAAACACAGGTATTACTGTTGGACATGGGCTTTCAAATACTTGATCTCTTGTTTAATTTTTGTGGTAAAAAGCTGGCTTGCGGTTTGGAAGCAGTCTAAATAGTTTTTTTCTCTCCTTTACTTAACTCAATGTAGTTGGTTGTTTCCGTTATAATCCAACTGTAAGTTGCCTACGACGTTTTCATATCGTTGTTTTGGTTATCTACCCATGACTAAATGAGTAGGAAAATCTAATTGGATTGGTTGTTTTCTGCTGGCCGGAGATTTTGGGGATGGTGCTGTAATGAGAAAACTCTGATCTGGAAAATTCTGAGGTTAAAATATCACCTAGGTTCTGTCTCTATTTTGTACTAGTAAAGGATCTCCAGATTTTGTCGATTATTCTATGAACTTCCGTCTAGACTTGCTTGCTTTGGAGACCGGACTGTTTTTAAAGGGCTCTTGTGCTTAGCCAAGCAACTTATGTTCTATGGTTATAACTAAGTAGTGGGATTTTGGTCTTTTGGCGTGAATACCATGCCTGACTTAAGGATACTCGCAGAACTCGGTTGATTGAATGCTTATGCCTGCATTTATATTGAGCTTTATTTAGGTTCAACTTCATGTGGTTTTGTAGATGCTCTTCTCCATTCTGATAGGCCATGTGTGGCATTACAACAATATAACATACATATTATGACTGGTGATTTTGGTGGAACTTGGCCTAGTGGAGCTTCTCTAGGTCTGCCTATGGTATATGAACGGTTCTCTGTTTGGGAGATGTGTTACTGTTCTGTTTGGGGTTGAGCTACATCTATATGGCTCCATGAAAGTCTGGCCATTTCATCGCTTTGCTTAAGGGGGCAACTGATTGTGACTGAATTCACTTTTGCACTATTGGCATGAGCTTTATTTATTTGTTTGGAAAGCCGCATCGGTTATATTCTACAATCAATTTACCTATACAACTATGAGGTGGATACCTTGATTTTTAAGCTTCAAGTGTTGTTGCTGCTCTTCTTTATTTTAATAAGACTTATATGGCTTATGGACTGGTTCTTATGGTCTTTTTTTTCCTACATCTCATGACAACATTATGGCTTGTTTGATATAGCTGATGGTTTTGATAGAACTTGGCATGCTGGAACTCCACTAAGGTTGACTATGGGTTTGGGAATATTTGAGTTTTGGAGCTCTGGTTGGGAGCTAGGCCGCTTCTCTGTTTGGGGCTGAGGTGCATCAGTATAACTCTATGAAAATCTGGTCAATGTGTTGGATAATGGAGTAGCTAATCATGGCTGCAGTCTCTTTTGTTTTGTTACTAACCTGAACTTTTTGCTTATGCAATTGTATAGTTGGCTTGTGACTTAATGCAACTATGCTATTTTGTGGTATTGGCTGTCTCTTTGTTGATTGAATGCTTATACCTGCATTTGAATTGAGTATCATTCTTGTACAGCTTTTTGTGTTTTTTTTTTTGGGCTGCTATGGTGTCCAAGAACACAACTTTGGCAACATTCGGATACCGGATTCTTGGTTTTTTGTCAAGATAGCTTGCGGATCTGGAAGCGGTCTAAATGGTTTTGTGTCTCTCTTTTACTTCACACAATATAGTTGGTTTGTGTCCTTTAGGCCTGGATGTTTCAACAACATGTGGCCTACGATGGTTTCGTATCTTGGCTATAGTTTTCTATCCATGGTTAAATAAGTAGAAGCATCTCATTGGGTCGGTTTGTTTTTTGCTGGCCAGAGATTTTGGGAATGTTGCTATAGTGGAAAACTTTGATCATGCTGATCTGGAAAAATTCTGAGAATAATTTTCTTAAAAAGTTATCCAGGTTTTTTGTATTAAAGGGTATCTCATGGCCCTTTTTCACTGGGTGCTGATTGATTTTCTGTACTAGAGTTTGGGCTCGATCTTGCTTATTTTGGATGTTTAGCTATAACCAAATATGGCGCTCATAAGCTGGCTGCTGGCTAACGGTTATCGGTTAGAACTTAATTTTCTTCCGTACATCAGGTTATGTAAATACTTATGGCTTAGTAGATGATGATAACATCCATATACTGCCGTAATAACTAGTATCTACTCAGTACTGAGCTGCCCTTGTAAATAATGAGTGCTGACACCTGTTACACTAGGTCTTATGTGTTTATGTTATGGTTTCCTTGAACCTCCAAGATGGGGAAGAGGATACCGTTGTTTCTTTTTGAGCTGGGATCTACTGGATCAATGCTTAAAAAACACAATCCTGGTTTTGAAAAAAATCTAGCAGTTATCATCACTTTGGTGGTTGCTGTTTAAAAGCCTAAATAAAGCTTGGGAGTGGTTTTCCTTTGGTTGATTACTTTAAATATCTTTTTTTCTAACAATAGCTCTGCTCTGTAACACATCTTTTATATATTTGATTGATTTGCAGTTTCTTGACAGACTGGTCCCTCTTTTTATTTGCTATTTACTGACCTTTTTTTTGGGGATCTTTGGAACTTGGTAGGATCTCCTCGGGAGTATGCTACCAGGACTGAGCTGAGTCTTTTTGGTATTTTAAGTCTTATAAATCTCAGACAGATGTTTTTTAGGCCAACTCCACTTGGCTGTAACTGTTGGCTGTAACTGGTTTTTGCACTTTGCTTGTTTTTCTTTTTGAAGGCGAGCGTAGGGCGGTGAGTGGCACACCCTTGCTCTCTTGAGCTTGCTAGATTAGTCTGGTTGTGTGCTTGTAGCCATTTGTGGCTCACACACAGTGTACCATAAGTCCCTTGCATTGACACGTGGGATAGAAGCGCACAGAAGTTTAGTGCAAAACCTTTAAATATAGTAAATTTTTCTCTAAAATGTTTGAAAAAAGGTATGATCTAGCCAAATGCTTGAAAAATCATGAATTTAGTGTAGTCCCACCTACAGATTTTGAAAAGATTTTGAAAGTTATCTCTAAATTATAGGTTTGAAAGTGAGGAAACCTACAAAGTATAGAGGAATTGAGTGTAAAAGCCTTAAAATATAATCAAGTTGCCCTAAAATTCCTCATACGCAAGTTTTCTAAGTTTTTAGGAGAAAGCACTATGCCTCAACTTGATTTAGTGTAACCCCCCTTACAAAATTTTGAGATTTGCCTCAAAAATTCTAATTCGCCTTTAGAGAAAACCTAGATTTAGTGCAATCTCACTTACAAATTTTGAGATGCACCTTTGAATTCCAAGTCAACCCAAAGGCGAGAGCACTCACAAAGCTCAAAGAAATCTAGCGTAAATAGCCGAGAATTGTCGAAGTTATCTCTCGTCATCTACCTTTGTCCTTTGTTGAGGTCTGCTCCTACCTTGGGCTTGCACATCTTCTACCTTGGATTTGTCGGATTGAACTTTCCAAATTTTGTCAACTCTCACTTTTGTCAATTCTCAATTTCATAAATATCAATGTCGATTTTTTATTTTTGATTCTCGATTGTGGATTTTGTTGATTATGGCTTTGTTGATTGCTGATTGTGAAACCAATGCTTATTATCCCTCCCCCCTCTCTCTCTAGTGCCGGTGTGAGAGCCCTCTCTCTCTCTCTCATAGACACACATACACTCACTCACTCACTCACTCACTCACATAGGCTGTGAATGATGGTCTCTCTCTCAGTCACTAACACATGCTTTCTCTCTGTTTCTCTCTCTCTCTCTCTCTCTCTCTCTCTCTCACACACACACACACACACACACACACACACACACACACACACACACACACACACACACACACACACACACAATGTGTGCATGAAATCCATAACAAATTGTTGGACTCCTATTGCTGTATTGTTGAGCTCAATGTACTTCAATAATGCATTGCAAATGTGGAAAGCCTTCATGCAATGTGGCAACACCTCAAAGAATGGCACGTCGACTTTGTCTGTTATATTCACACACATCAAGACAATGGTCTCTCTCTCTCTCTCTCTCTCTCTATCCCACCCACACACACACACACACACACACACACACACACACACACACACACACACACTAATACATGCGTCTAGCTTTTGAACTTTGAGCGTTGAGATCAAAGATCATTTACGACATGGAAGGTCCGTGTAAACATGCGAAAGGAGGTTCATTGAACAACACATGGAGAAAAATTCTTTATGGCTTTCAAAATGTAAAGGAAAGCCACCCTTCACTCACAAGTCTTTTAATTTTCTATTATCCTTGTACTTACTTTTCACTTTTGCATTTTCAATTAAATGTTTTTTTTAAGGTTTTCTTTGAAATGAAACAGAATTAGACACATGGAGGGTCTCTCCTTCCTTGAAAATTTTAAGCTGCTTCTTATATAGTATAGAAGATGTTTTGAAAAAGGGGACCCCTTTTAAAACATCTTAAGTGTGTAAGTGAAGAGTGAGTTTATGAGATGAAAAGATACATGAAGGTGAAAAGTCAAAAGACTTTTTATGTTCATATAAGAGGTGGTAGACTTTATATTGGTACATTTATGTTTCTCTTCTATACTATATACAATGCAACTTAAATTTTTTGAGCAAGGGCTGACATTATGTCTCTAATGTCAGGGTCAGTAGCATACTCATCTATCATAGAGGATAGATCATTGTGAGTAGCTATAGACACCGCATTAACTTTTGGTCGTCGTGAAAGTGCATCGGCAACTTGATTGTGCTTACCAGCTATGTGAGCAATATGGAAATTAAATTGCGAAAGAAAATTTTCCCACCTCATTTGTTTGTCGGAAAGCTTGGTTTGCGTCATGAAATACTTGAGACTTTGGTGGTCGGTTCGTAGGATAAATGGAGTCCCCAATAGGTAGTGCTTCCATGTGTCTAGGGCATGTAGAACAGCTAAAAGTTCTTTCTCATAAATGCCCAAGACTCGTTCATCACTATTGAGCCTTCGGCTCTCATATGCTATGGCATGCCCTTCTTGAAGCAAAACCGCTCCAAGGCAATCACCACACGCATCACATTGGACCTCAAATGGTTTTGAGAGATCCGGAAGCACGAGGAATGGTTGGGAAGTAAGCTTCTCTTTGAGTTTTTCAAAAGCATTTTGCTCCTTAGCAGTCCATACAAACTTAACGTTCTTCTTTGTTAAGTCGTGTAGTGGTCCTGCTACTTGAGAGAATTTTGCTATGAAGCGTCTATAGTATGCACACATACCAGTAAAGCTTCTTAGCTCATGTAAATTCCTTGGGTTAGGCCATGATTTTATTACCTCTAACTTTGATGGATCCATACGAATACCATCGTGAGAGATAATATGACCTAGATATTGAATCTCTTGAAGGAAGAATTCACTTTTCTTTTGGTTGAGAAAAAGTTTGTTCTCCGTCAAGGCTTGAAAAATCACTTGGAGATGTTGCTTATGTTCCTCCAAAGACTTGGACTAGATGATGATATCATCAAAGAACACTCCAGTGAATTTACGATATGGTCTAAAAATTTTCTCCATGAGACGATTGAAAGTAGCTGGTGCATTAGTCAAGCCAAAAGGCATGACTAGATATTCGTAAAGACCAAATGTTGTGCGAAACGCGGTCTTTAGGATATCTTCATCCACTATCCTTATTTGATGATATCCACTCTTAAGGTCAATCCTACTGAAGTAGGTAGAGCCTTGTAGCTTATCAAACAGATCTTCTACCCGAGGCACGGGAAATCTGTTTTTGATAGTGATATGGTTTAGTGCTCGATAGTCCACACACATATGGTATGTACCATCTTTCTTTTGCACTAAAAGGACTGGAGAACAAAAGGGAGAGGAACTAGGCCTCACCATACCTTTGTCTACCAATTCCTGTACTTGCCTCATAATCTCCTCTTGTTGAGCTTGTGAGACTCGATAAGGAGGTTTGTTAGGCGGTGAGCTTCCTGGAAGGAGCTCAATACGATGGTCATCATCCCCTCGTTTTGGAGGTAGGTCCATAGGGATATCATCGAGGAACACATCTTGGAATACTTTTAGAAAAGTAGACAAGTCTAACTCTTCTTGATTCCTATCATTTTCATTTGATGAAACATTATTAGCTTTTAGAGACTCTTTGACATAAATCATGTACGCAGAAACTGAGCTCTTCATTGATTTATCAAAAGAAAGAGGATTTACAAGTGGAATAGTGCGACCATGCTCACTAGCATCTATATACATGTTCTTTCCCCTGTAGGTGAAGTAAATTCTCCTTTCAGGGAACTTCATGTTGGCAGCCATGCGATCAAACCATGGTGCCCCTAGGATAACATCCTGATGTTGGAGAGGAGAGATGAAGAAGTCTTCTTTGTCGACATAGCTTTGGACATGAAGCCTCAAATTCCCAATCAAGGGAGTAACGGAGGCTTGTTGTCCCTTCAAAGCTGCATCAGCTGTTACTATATCTCCCATCTCAAAAGCTTGAATGCCCAACTTGGTGGCCAACTCTATTGATATGAAGTTGAGAGTAGAGCCAGGGTCAAACAAGATGAAGGCATCATGCTCTCTTACCTTTCCCCAAGCATAGGAGAGTGATGATCCTTTGCAATGAGCATCCTCTTTCGGAGCTTCGATGGTGGAAGCCCTAGGAGTCTCATTGCGAGTATTCTTCTTGGGGCAAGAACGATAGCCATGTCCTTGCTCCCCACACTTGAAACACTTATGGTCCTTGCGAAAAGCTTCAAGCTCTTCAGGAGAGAGTTTGTTTTTACCTTTGTAAACTCCCTTCTCCTTGGACCGATTGTTGTTGTTGGAAGTGCCTTGGGAATTATTTTGAGCATTGGATTTCCCCTTTGCATCATTTTTATCTTTATTTTCCATGGGCTTGACATTATGTCTAGCCCCTTGATGGAAATTGATGCGTGAAGCAACCATGGTGTGGTGGATTACTTCGGTAATAGTACCGGGCCATTGAGAGTTGATGTATTCGGCCATCTCTTCAGGTAATCCCGCACAGAATTGCTGTCTTTGCTCGGCAAAGTCTATCTTTTGAAAGAAAATAGCTTTGAGATGTAAATCCCAAAACTTGTCTACATACTTGTTGATAGACTCATGAGAGAGAAGCTTCAAGCCGCGCCATTCGGTAAGAACTTTATCTTTAGTATCACTTGGAAGAAATTGCTTCATGATGGAAACTCGTAGAGTTTTCCATGTCTTTGGGGCTTCTCCATTGCCACGAAGGCTAGCCCACCATTGACGAGCTGATTTTTGGAAGTGCATAGCTACATGGCGTAGCTTGGAGGACTCTGTGAAGCCCTCGTCCCCAAAGGCCGCATCAAATTGCTGGATGAAGGCCAACACTTTGTCAGTAGCACCAAAGGTGCCATCATAGGTGAGAAAAGATATACTCTTTCCTCCCTCCTTGAACTTCTTTATCTTTTGTGACCTTCGCCATGCAGGAAATGATTTGCGATGTCCTCCCCTCTTGTATTCTCTAGGAGAATAGCCATAACTTTCATCGGAAGAGGAGGAAGGTGAAGAAGAAGGAGAAGAGGGTGACCTCTTCCTAGCCCTTTTCTTCCTTTGTTTCCTCTCTTGCCTTTCAGAGTGATGAGGAGAAGGACTATGGGTTGCTCTTTTCCTCTTGGGAGGAGTAGGTGATCGTCTAGACCGCCGTCTTCGTGGAGCCACATCTTCAGAACAACTTAGACTATCATTTATTTCTTTCTCTTTGGATTCCTCCTCTCGAATGGGAGAGAGTCTTCTTTTGGGGGTCTCTTCAAGAGGCCTCCTAAGCTCTCTCTCCTCTGGGAGAGGAAGGGAAATTCCATAAGCACGAAGTTGTTGAGTAACTTCGGCTTGCAAAACAGGGTTGCCCATAGCTTGTTGCAACCTAGTGACGAGATAATTCACAAACATGGGAGCATCATCATTAGCACCTTCATGTGCAAAATCAAAGCTATCAATGTTCATTCTACTCTCTTGATTATTGTCAGCCATGTTAACAAAGTTTATGTTTATACTTAGTGTATGCTTTGGCAATACAAAACCTTAGTTGCCACTCCTCTTAGCCTTTGAAAATTGGCTCTTAAGTATTTACACCCACCGCTCAAAGTGGTTAATTATAGAGAGTAGAAGAGTAGGTCTAACATAGCAGAGTTGCCAAGGGCTAGCTCCTTTCGGACTTCTTATGGATCAATAATGGTAAAGCCGTAGGCAAGTCTAAAATGACTCCATTATTAAGTCCAAAGCTCCCGAGGTGTGCACCATCCCCCACATAGTGGGCTTAATAAAACTGATATTAGATCCTAGTTCCACTTACTCTATTATAATTAACAACATCAACCATTTATAGGCTACTTAAGGACCTCTCTTCTTAAGCAAGAAAAGAGAAACCAAATGCTCTGATACCAATGTAATGGAATTTGCCTATTCAATTTGAGAGTAGCGGAATTTAATGAGAGTACTTTCAAGAAATGATTTTGTGAGCATAGCGGGTTGACATAATTGAAGATAGCAACATAATCATAGCAATTAGTTAACTTGGCATAGACAATAATTTTGCAAGAGAGAGAATTTAGAGAACATGACAACAATTGAGGACCGGGTTTATGTGGAGCCGGTCCCCCCTCCAATAGGCATTTGTATTATGATTTCTCCCATAAAGAGAGACTTGTTACAATACATTCTTTGTGTTCCTTGTGACCTAGGTGAAGCAATGAAGATGGAAAGCTTCATGCATCACCATCATAGCATAACCTAAACTTGAAGAAAGCTTTAACTATACCAAGCCTCAGTCCCAAGACCTCAAACACCTTCGAAGGTGGAGAGAGCTAGCAGGGAATGAGGGTAGGGAAGAGGAAGAAGAAACATTTCATACGAGAAAGAGCTAGTTCCTCACTTATCATAACTCTTGTGCTAGCATACATAATAGCATAGTAATGAAGAAGAAATAGATGGAAAAATCAAGCATTGAAGCATGGCTCTTGGATGGATTTGCACTCCATAGCCAAGAGTGTTGGTGTAGGCTCTCAACCTCTACTTGCTTGGAGAAGGAGAGGGAGCTCTTGCACTTTGCATAGTACACAATGAGAGTGTTTGTGGGTGAGTATACCCCCTAAGCACCCCCGTAGCTTGCTTGGGTCGACCCCCCCTTGTAGCTCATGCTTGAAGCTCATTGGACCCCTCCAGGCCTAGCCAATCACAAGCAGGAGCCATTACAAGCAATAGGGATAGCCTTGGGACAAGTGTCCCCCTTTCCCCTTTGAGAGAGAGGACTTGATAAATGCAAAATCAATTAATTAAATATCCTTTATTATCATTGGACCCCTTGGGTGGCCAACCAATAGGTTTCAGGCACACCATGAGGGCAACATGAGGAGGAACTTGACAAGTGTCCTTGTTGCCTCTTCAAGCTGGGGCTTCCCTTGTGTGTGTGTGTGTGTGTGTGTGTGTGTGTGTGTTCTCTCTCATCTCCCCCCCCCCCCTTGTAGGCTCGCCCCCCTCCTTGTAGGGATCTTTTTGACTTTGGATGAGCAAGCCCCTTAGTCATCAAGCATGACTAACCACTTGAAGTAGGGGGTGTTCCCACAAGCATCTCAAGCAAGCTTCTCAAGGCACCTCAAGCACCTTAATCATGCACCAAGTCAAGCACCTCAAGCATGGAGCCAGTCAAGCACCTCAAGCATCTTAATCAAGCACCTCAAGCACGACAAGCACCTCGAGTTTGGGCCGGGTTCCCACCTCAAGCTCAGCCCTAGCTTACCTAAGGTCAAAGGACTTTTACACACATTATTGGAGGTCTTCAATGAAGCTAACCCTAAGGTCTTATGCTCCATTGGTTAGCCTTGCTCTTGATAGACCATCTCCCATTTGGGCCCCTTTACTATTGGCCCCGTGTTGAGATAGATCTATAAGCACATATCTATATCTTAACACTTGTTCCCGTTTATTCTCCCACATTAAGTGATCAATTTAATATGAGAAAATCATTTGGGTTGGTTAGATATTAGATTTTATGACATGAAGGCACCGGAGGTGTCTGTGATGGGTGAGGTCCCCTTGCAGCTCGAGTTTTTGATGGTGGTTGCTTTGGTCCTCTATTGATCTTACGGTGTGTGGCTCGTCGAAAAATCCTGAAGTTGGTGGTTTGTTCAAGGTGATGGAGCTGAATGCTCCCCCTTTTTGTGGATCTATGTAGGAAGTTCGGTTCTAGTCTGCTTTGGTTGGTACGATGGTTTGTTTTCACCTTATGGAGGTTCTGCTTGGGCCATGAAGTTGTTTGTGGCAGGGATAACTTTCGAGTGGCAACCTTGGGAACTCTCTCCAAGTCGACGCCCTCTACTAGTATGCCCTATTCTAGCATGCCTTTGTGGTCTTTTATTGGTTCTTTTTTTATTTGTATGAGTATTGGGTCTTGTAAAACCCTCAGTTTGTTGAAAGATTTTTCAGATGTAGCTGTCTTTGGTATGGAGAGCTCTAACATGTATATAGATGCTAGTGAGTTTGGTCGTACTATACTACTTGTAAATCCTCCTGCTTTTGATAAATCAATGAAGAGCTCAGTTTTTGCGTACATGATTTTTTGTCAAAGAATCCCTAAAAGATCCTAATGTTTCATCAAATGTAATAGGTAGGAATCAAGAAGAGTTAGACTTGTCTAATTTTCTAAAAGGATTCCAAGATGTGTTCATCGATGATATCCCTATGGACTTACCTCCAAAACGAGGGTATAATGACCATCGAATTGAACTCCTCCCAGGAAGATCACCGTTGCCTAACAAGCCTCCTTATTGAGTTTCTCAAGCTCAATAAGAAGAGATAATGAGACAAGTACAAGAATTGGTTGACAAAGGGATGGTGAGGCCTAGCTCCTCTCCCTTTTGTTCTCCTGTCCTTCTAGTACAAAAGAAAGATGGTACATACCATATGTAATACTATAGACACTTCATAGCAAAATTTTCTCAAATAGCAGGACCATTACATGACTTAACAAAGAAGAACGTTAAGTATTTCTGGACTGCTAAGGAGAAAAATGCTTACCTCCCAATCAGTCCTCATGCTTCCGGATCTCTCAAAGCCATTTGAGGTCCAATGTGATGCTTGTGGTGATTGCCTTGGAGCAGTCTTGCTTCAAGAAGGATATGTCATAGCATATGAGAGCCGAAGGCTCAATATAGATGATTGTGTCTTAGGCATTTATAAGAAAGAGCTTTTAGCTGTTCTACATGCCCTAGACACATGGAAGCACTATTTATTGGGGACTCTATTTATTCTACAAATCGACCACCAAAGCCTCAAGTACTTCATGATGGAAACAAAGCTTTCCGACAAACAAATGAGGTGGAAAAATTTTCTTTTGCAATTTAATTTTTGTATTGCTCACATTGTTGGTAAGCACAATCAAGTGGCGGATGCACTTTCACGACGACCAAAAGTTAGTGCGGTGTCTATAGCAACTCACAAAATGATTTATCTTCTATGATAAATGAGTATGCTACTAACCCTGACTTTAGAGGCATAATGTCAGCCCTTGCTTTGGGAAAGAAAGAGAAACCATTCACCTTGTAGGATGGATATCTTCTCCACAGCGAAAGGCTATGTGTTGCTCACTCCCTTCGTGGAGAAAGTCATGTATGAATCCCATGCTCCTCCCTATGCAGGGCATAGAGGCATTCAACCTACTCTCCGAGGAGTAGAAACATACTTCTATTGGCCTACCATGAAAGTGGACATACAAGAGTATGTTTCAAAATATGTAGTATGCCAAAAGACCAAGTATGATAGAGGGAAGCAATCTGGATTACTCCAACCATTGCCTATCCCAAATTCACCACGGGAGAGTATATCCATGGAGTTCATCTTTGGATTCCAAGTCTATCCATGGGAATATGGGAATATGGACAATAGTCTACATGTTTAGTAAACAAGCACAATCTATTCCTGTCAAAAAGACTATTAAGGCACACCAAATTGCAACTCTCTTCATATCTTAGATTTTCAAACACCATGAATTGCCAACATACATCGTGTCAAATAGAGATCCTAGAATGAGCAGTAATTTTTGGAAAGGTCTTTTTGAAAATCTAGGCACCAGATTGAATTTCTCTTCGGTCTATTACCCACAAAAGGATGGCCAAAGTGAGATAGCCATCTACAATACTCAATCTACTAAAAACTTACGTTACCAAAGTAGATCAACGCTCACAATGGAAAAAGTACTTACCTCTTGTAGAGTATGCGTACAATAATACTGTACATACTTCTACAGAAAAAACACCTTTTGAAATAATTGAGGGAAGACCAAAAAGTCCCTAGCTACTTAAAGTACATGGGAAGATCTTCGCTACCGATGAGTATAGCCGTGACCTACAAGAATATTTTCAAAAGATTAAGGAGGCTATATACATCTCTCAACAAAGGCAAAAATCTGATACTGACAAGCACAAAGGGGCCTTAACATTCAAAGAAAATTATTGGGTCTTACTTAAGTTTCCCGAGGCTCGATTGAGGCAAACGACGGGCAAAAATCCTATGGGCCATCAAAAGTATTATGCTAAACTAGCAAAAAGGTACTATGGTCCTTTCCAAATCTTGAAGCCCATCAATGAGATGGCTTATCAACTCACGTTTCCCAACCATTGGCTCATACACAATGCTTTTCATGTGAGCGTACTTAAGCCCTACAAAGGAGAGCCACCAAGTGAGCCAATTATTGAAGACCCTCCCGAAATTAAAGACCAAGAAGAGGTGCTACAACCCGAAGCTATCCTTGGGCATGAAGACAATGTATTACAACATGGTAAGATTATCCGATGGTATCTTATTAAGTTAAAAAAATTATCCCTTTGAAGATGCTAGATGGATGCAAGGAATACAGCTTAAGGATAGTATGAACCTTGTCAATGCTTACAATGCTACATTCGAGTAAGAAAATGTAGAAATTTCTTTCAAATGACCAATGTTTTTGTCTTATAAGACTAGTTCTCTTTTCATTATGCACAAATTTCAATAGTATGCATGCTTAGTATCATTTTTGTGATGACGACGTCTCTCAAACACCAAGTAGAATTTGTCACTCTACTTGGGAGAATGAAATGGACTAAAGAATAGACATGCTTGCGGCAGCCATGCCTCCCAAGCACCAAATGGATTAGTCATCCATCTTGGAAAGATGTCGTAGGGTAAAAAGGGATCCTCTACCCGCTATGCAAGATTGACTAATGACTAAGGCTTTATCTCTTCTATCTCATAGTCGAGGACGACTATGATTTCAAGAGAGACGTAATGTGCGTATAAAAATGTATTATGAGAGGGGGAGTAAACTCTTGTGCAAAAGGTAAGTAACCCAAGTTTACATCCACAACAAGGTCTAAATCGCTCGCTTAATGTCAGGTCCCTAGATTAATGGAGGCCTTTGATCCCATCTCCCATGCCCGTGTGAGATATCAACTACTACTACATGAGTGCTACAGTTGCTTTGGTGATAGCATTTAGTACATTTGTCGTCATAGCTACTAAGAAGCATTCATATAGTAACAAAAGTCATAATACATTGCTACTTTTCATGTAGATATCCTCCTATGTAATAGAACTTCATGGACTAGGGTTCGAGTTAGTAAGGTTTTTGCATATGTCTTAGTTCAATATAACCAAATTAGTTCACCATTCTTAAGACAAGCGTAGCAATTTCAGAAATAAAAGATCTACTCTACGTACACATTCCATGAAGAAATTATTACGACGCTCTCATACTGCTTCATATGTCTAGTCTTACAATGTACTGTTATGGTGAGATCATGCTAGAGAGATCTTTGCCATTGCAAGAATAAGTCTCTAGTGAAACGCTTGATCGAATATTAGTGAATATGCTTGTCATAAAATCTAATATCTAACCAACCCAAATGATTTTCTCTTATTAAACTGATCATTTAATGTGGGAGAATAAACGAAAACAAGGTTTAGAATATAGGCATGTGCTTTCAAATCTATCTCAACACGGGGCCAATGATAAAGGGGTCCAAATGAGAGATGGTATGTCAAAGAGCAAGGTTAGCTAATGGAGCTTAAATACCTTAGGGTTAGCTTCATTCCAAAGGTTAGTGTAAAAGTACTTTGACCTTAGGTAAAGCTTGAGGTGGGAGCCGAGCCCAGAGGTGCTTGTCGTGCTTGATGACTGAGATGCTTGAAGTGCTTGATGATTGAGATGCTTGAGGTGCTTGTCATGCTTGAGATGCTAGGGTTGTACTTGAGGTGGGAACCCAGCCCATGCTTGAGGGGCTTAAGGGCCAAGCTTGTGGTGAGAACTCGGCCCAAGGTTGCGGGGCTTGAGTTGTCACAAAAGTCAAATCATATCCCTACAAAGAGGGGGCAAACCATGCAAGTAGGGGGGTGGTTGCTTGACCACTCTCTCTTCCAAAGGGCACCCCTTGGTCAATAGGGCAAGTGGGACATATGTCAAGCCCCTAGCTAGGTTACCCTCAAGGAGTGTCCAAAGCCTATTGGTTGGCCTCCCAAGGGGTCCAATGATAATTAAGTAGATTTAATTAATTTTTTTAGCATTTATCAAGTCCTCTCTCTCAAAGGGGAAAGGGGGACACTTGTCCCAAGACTACCCTTGTTGCTTGCTATGCCCTTGCATGTGATTGGCAGCTTGGAGAGGTCAATGATATTCAAGCATGAGCTACAAGGGGGGAGGGGGGGTCGATCAAAGCAAGCTAGGGGGTTGCTTGAGGAGTATACTCTCCCACACACTCTCATTGTGTGAAGTGCACAGTGCAAAGTGCAAAGTGCAAGAGCTCCATCTCCTTCTCCAAGCTAGAAGAGAAGTTGAGAGCCTTCACCAACACTCTTGGCTATGGTATGCAAATCCAACCAAGAGCCATGCTTCAATGCTTAAGCTTGCCATCTTCTCCATCTTCATTACTATGCTATTATGTATGCTAGCAGAAAGAGTGATGATAAATGAGGAACTAATTCTTTCTCCTATGAAATGTTTCTTCTTCCTCTTCCCTACCCTCATTCCCCACTAGCTCTCTCCACCTTCGAAGGTGTTTGAGGCCTTGGCACTGATCCTTGGGATAGTTAATGCTTTCTACGTAGTTTATGTTATTCTCATGATGCATGAAGATTTCCATATTCATTGCATCACCTAGGTCACACGGAACACAAATATTGTATTGTACTAAGTCTCTCTTGATGGGAGAAACTATAATACAAATGCCTGTTGGAGGGGGGATCGGCTCCACATAAATCTGGTCCTCAATTGTTGTCATGTTCTCTAAACTCTCTCTCTTGCAAAAGTATTGTTCACGCCAAGTTAAGTAATTGCTATGTTTATGTCGCTACCATCAATTAAGTTCACCCTCTATGCTCATAAAGTAATTTCACAAAAGTACTTTCTCTAATTTCCGCTACTCTCAAAGTTAATAGGCCATTTCCATTACGATGCTACTAATAGAAATGAATTACCTGTTAGCATAAATTAATGGTTGTAGATCCACCCGTTTT
The DNA here is from genome assembly GCF_014529385.1 of Adiantum capillus-veneris. Taxonomy (NCBI): domain Eukaryota; kingdom Viridiplantae; phylum Streptophyta; class Polypodiopsida; order Polypodiales; family Pteridaceae; genus Adiantum; species Adiantum capillus-veneris. The sequence continues at coordinate 123,309,431 of NC_140959.1, forward strand.
GGTAATTTCATCAATGAATTTTGTGTTAACAAAACTTCATTGTGCCACTTCTACATTGATGTGGGCCATATTGTAACCAATATTAAGGGTTGTCTTCTGTCAGTACACAAGGTTGAGAGAGAGAGAGAGAGAGAGAGAGAGAGAGAGAGAGAGAGAGAGAGAGAGAGAGAGAGAGAGAGAGAGAGAGATTGGATTAACGTCCACGGAGGTCATATATGACCTATGGGACCAAAAACACAGACATTACAACGATTCATTCTCAGTGTGGGCTGATACATATCAGTTAAGGACTGAGGGTCCATCAAGACAGTAGGGTAGGAAAAAAGGAGAAAACAAACAAAAACCTAAGGGTTGGCTGTGGAGAGAGCTGGTTTGGGATTTCAGAATTCTTGGATGATCGCTTTGCCTCCTCGATAGACTACCCATTTGCCTTGCTTACGCGCTTCATGCACCTTCTTAAGCTCGCTCGCTTTACTCTTGAGTTGATTCATGGTCAGAGAGAGAGAGAGAGAGAGAGAGAGAGAGAGAGAGAGAGAGAGAGAGAGAGAGAGAAGACTTGATACCAGATGTGGTCCTAAACCCGAGTATCTTAGTACGTGAGCACCTCGCACTTGACACAAAAACCACAAAAGAATTTTGACTATCAACCCCTAACTTAGGTCTTTGTAACATAGTCTCTATATCCATCGTTTTACAAAAAAATTAAGCATGATGAAAATAATCTTGAGTCTCTTCTGATAAAACCTAATAACTTAAGCCTTAGCAAAAATTTAGTGATGTTGTCGCACTATTTTGACAATGATTCGAACATCAACTTCAAGCTATGAAAGACTATATAGAGCACTCACATTATGTGTGTGTGTGTGTGTGTGTGTGTGTGTGTGTGCATATATCATTCGAATTGATGAGTGAGTCTGTGTGGATGGCGAGAAGTTATCAACTTGCGAGGTTCTGGACAATTTCATACAAAGGTAGGGCCCGCAACTTGATTTCAACATTGATATCAATCATGGTCCAAAAGGGAAGGGGGACAGGGGGGAAAGAGAGAGAGAAAGGAAATGAAATGTTATATTAACCATCTTCAAAAGGCTAAAATGATCGACGAGACAAAAGTGATTTCAACGTTGATATCAATCATGTCCAAAAGGGAAGGGGGAGAGGGGGGAAAGAGAGAGAGAAAGGAAATGAAATGTTATATTAACCGTCTTCAAAAGGCCAAAATGATCAATGAGACAAAAGTGATACAATGCTTGTGGATCTAATCCAATGTTTGGGTACCAAATTAAAATGAAGTAAAGTGAAAGACTAAAAAACCGTCAATGTCCGCCTCTGTAGGTAGTCGCACCGAGAGGGGGGAGAGAGAGAGAGAGATTTTGGTATGGTTGATATGAAAAAATGAAGGGAGGAGGTATAGAGTCGTGGTTGCATGAGAGGAAGAGGGAGAATATATATATATATATATATATATATATATATATATATATATATATATATATATATATATATATATATATGTAGGGTCCCCCAATTTCAAAAAAAGAAAAGACTTTGAGAAATAATGTAATATTCTATGAGAAACCAATGAAAAGATGGAATTTCAAAAACATTTAATAGCTTTTGAAAGGTCATGCGCGAAGAATGTGAAAGGTGAAAAGTTTTTTTATATCAGATTTTTTTTTTTTCAATCATGGTTCTCTTCGATACACGATTCCTAGCATGTTCTCTCCCTCCCTCCCTCTCTCTCTCTCTCTCTCTCTCTCTCTCTCTCTCTCTCTCTCTCTCGCAATGACCCTACCCTACTCTCGCTCTATCTTTCTTATGCACGCAAGCTGCATGAGAGGGTGTGTTAACTCTCACGGCTCACGGACACCCTATCACCTACGACGGACGTTCTAACCTACGGCGGACATTGTATTATTTATTTGGTAGAGTCAGGTACCGGGCTTGTCGGTCCAATAGGAAAAGGGTAAGAGTGATCGCCAATGAGAGGCGCACTCTAACTGGAACATTCAAGGGATTAGTTGGCTAAGCATGGGCGCCCAAGTGTGAATGGGACGAGCTCATATAAAAGTCAACTAAACCTAAAATCCACTCATTCTCTCATTTGTGCAATAGAAGAGTGCTCTTGCTCCATCTCCATCTCCATCTTCTTCTTCTTCACCTCCTTGTGTGTGTGTGTGTGTGTGTATGAGAGAGAGAGAGAGAGAGAGAGAGAGAGAGAGAGAGAGAGAGAGTGCGATCAAGCATTGCAGCGGCACGACGACGGTGAGGCGGTTGAGCGCGACGTAGCGGAGTCTCCTTCTTCTTCGCGGCGAGGAATCCTCCACGAAGTAAGCGTAGAGCGGTGAGTGACACACCATCGCCTTCTTTGAGCTTACTAGTTTAGGCTTGTTGTGTGCTTGGAGCCATTTGTGGCTCGCACACGGTGTATTGGAAAGTTCCTTGCATTGACATGTGTGACATACGTGCACATTTTTGGCGCCGTTGCCGGGGAGTGCCATACATGAAGCTCGAGTAGCACTCTGTGCTTCTCCGTGGTGCAATTTCTATTGTAGGAAAGGTAAGGAAGGAGTGTGTGTGTTTTGAGAAGAGGGATTTGGTGTTATATTGTGTGTTTTTTTTATTAATGGAGTTTTCAAAGGTTCTGTGTTTATTCTTTGTGTATTAAGGTAGTTAGTTTTCTTTCTTAATAGAGATTTCAAAGGTTCTGTGTTTATTCTCTGTGTATTAAGGTAGTTAGTTTTCTGTGTACAGTAAGTAGGAAGTAGATTAGTGAGAGTTAATAGAGTGTGTTAGTGTGTAAGAGTAGGTGTATTAGTTAGAAGTAGGTAGAGAGAGTGTGTGTGTGCTTTCACGCAGGCCACGGCGGCCTTATCCTTAAAAATAAATAAATAATAATAATAATAATAATAATAATAATAATAATAAATATATATAATAATTTTAAAGGTAGGACCGGGATCGGGAATATCTCCCAGACCCAAGCCTAGACCCAAGCCCAAGCTCACGCTCAGGCCTAGGCCTCAGTCACCTTTTAAAAAAAACGAATTTTAGCTTCACACGTAGCTAAAAATTGATTTTTGAGGACCAACAGAACGTCAGATGCCCGAAAATTGTGCTGTAAAGCACACAGCGACCCTCTAAGTGATACGCTCGTTTCGAGCTATCACACACTTCAATCAAAAAAATCAAACATTAAAAAAACATCAAAAACAAGAAAAAATCAAGTAGAAAACGGAGTGCAAAACACCCACAAAACAAAGCAAGTAACCTTTGAGGGTACTTGCCGACACTTGCAGGGCACCCAAAGCACATGTATCTACGCTTTGGTCATGTGCTAGAGTCTGAACAACTAGCTAGTGCTTCGATTTACGGGGGTACTCACTATCCTTCCACGCTAGGGTCTATGCCTCGGCGGGGACCCAAGGTAGTGCAACCCAAGACCCAAATATAGCGGCTAGCAACTCTTCCTCTGACTACGATATTATGGAAGAGCATCTTACACAAAGCCCCGGGGGAACAAATGAAACCGTTCCTAGCTGGGCCCAACAACCTGGAACTAGTGTTTTTAGCCGTTTGATGGAAACTTTTAGTAGAGCTACGCGCTTTGAACATACGGCTAGTAAAGTAAACGAAGGGGGTGGGGAAGTAGAATCACAATTCACATCTCCTGTAGACCCCACACTCCCTCAGAGTGTCCACATGGACATTCTACCTACCTCATTTAATGAGGGCCCTACCGAGCTACCACCTTCCAAAGTCGCCTCTAAGGTAGCAGTGACTAAAACTCAAAACATGGGAAGCAACATTGCATCCACCTCATGGCAACCCTCTAGTACACCAAGTTTGGACGGGGTATTTCTCAATGAAAATTGGGAATATGACCTACACACGGAGACTTTGACAGACCTATACATGGGCTACACATACCATGTGGGTTGGTTAGAAGTTGTACAATCCACATCTAGTGCCACTAGTCTAGAGGAACAACAACACATGATCTGCAATGTCATCCATAGGATTATCCAGTCCGAGAGGCAAAATCGAGGAATAAACATACCTTCGACGGGTCCTATGCGATTTTTGGACACGGGAAAAGGGAAAAAACCCACTCTATCACAAATGAGACTCCCCCAGTGAGTCCCATCGATCCCCCATATGTTGTTTCGCCAGGGGTCTCAATGCAATCTGAGCCCTCAAGTGATAGCTTTACTTTTCCAAGTCTAGCTCATCTTTCCCTGGATGACACCACGGATACCATGCCTACCCAAGTGATGGGCATGCCAAGAAACACACCATGGACCTCGTTTGTTAGTAAAGCACCGCTACATGGTAGCTCAATGCCTGCAACAGTACCTACAAGTGTGTACCAATCGTATGCACCTATGGCTCACACTCATGTAGTCCCTACCCCTCCCATTGTTTCAACTACCTATGCTCCACAACCACAATACACAAGTTCTTATTCCCATGGGACTATACCGGCTAGCATTAGCATGTCACATCCGACGTCTGCAATGCCTAGGGCCACCCATATGAACTATGGACCACCACATGGCACAACATCGTACCCAATGTGGAACCCAAGGGCTTCCTATGTGCCAAGCCCGATGCCAATACCTACTCCACATGTAGTCTCTGGAGCACCTCCACCCACGGTGCCTGCTCACTTAGGTGACTTGGCAACATTTTCTCAAGCTATTGGTTGATCTATTGCTGAGAATATGCGTAACACGCCTGATAGAGAGCCTAGAAGTAAGGCAGTATAAATAGCCAAGCTCACACAAAAATTTAGTGGAGACGGGGATGTAAGAAAGCATATCGAAGTGTTTGAACAAATATGCGATTCTCTAGGAGAACACAATGACCTACATAAGAGCAATGCTTTAAGCCTAACCTTAAGTGGAAAGGCTGGGGATTGGTATAGAACCCTAAGGGTGGAAGAAAAAACGATTTACCCTACTCTTAGGAGACCGTTCTTAAAGGAATACATACGAGAGGGAGTGCTTTGGGGTGTAGCCTCTCAGCTCCAGAAAGCCCAACGAGAGGAAGGAGAGTCGGTGAGAGACTTTATAAGTCGCTTGAAGCATTTGAATTCTCGTTGTAATTCAAATGAGCGCTTCAACAATAACCAATTGCTTGATAGATTCATTAGGGGGTTACGGCATGAGGATATCTACAATGGCCTAGTCATTAGAGGTATCACCACTTGGGAAGGAGTCACCACCAATGCGATCCAATTGGAGGATAATTTAATGACTCAAGGAGAAAGAGTGTCTGCTGAGCCTAAATCTATTAGCTCGCAAGCATCAGGGCATCAGCCAATGATCCAAGGAGCCAAAGATATCTGAGATGAATTTAGTAGATCTCACCAAGTCTATTCAAGAGAGTCTTAGAGACAATCGTGCTCCGCAAAACAATCATATGTATCCAAGAAGGGAGCAGCAATGGTGCTCAGTATGCTATGGACCGCATAGTACCAGTGAATGCCCTACTTTTAGAGTAAAATTCAATGGGAACTGCAATGCATGTGGGAGGTATGGTCATCAAGCTAAGTATTGCATAGTATTTAAGCGTGCAATGGCCAATAGACCAACCTTAGCATGGACAGACACACCTCGAGTGCCTGCCTTGATGCCGGACCCACCTCTTGAACAAACAGCACAACACATGGTCCCTAGGGCCCAAAATGTTGTTCAAACAACACCCTTAGCACCTCCAGTGCTAGGACCGCAACTACCACATCCGAGAATCACTTCTGTGAATCAAGTGGGTTGTGAGTCATCTATTTCTTGTTTGGAAGGCTATGAGGAAGATATAGATCCTAATATCGCCTATGGGATGGATGTGCTTGAAGAAAGTCCACAATACATGGAGGACTATTGGGGACAAGTCAAACCTGTATATCAAGTAGCTGCTCTTGCGGCAAGAGGCCAAAATATCAATTACACCGCTAAGAGACCACCTCCTCAATGCTATGAGTGTGGAGGTCCACATCGTGTAGCTGAGTGTCCTATTAGGCTACAAAAGAACGCCACACTAATGCAAACCAATCAAGTGAGCACGTCTACAATGCCGATACTCATGTGTAATCGATGTGGCATAGATCATTTGATTGCCCAATGTCCAAATAATCCAAATGCACCGAAGATCATGCCATTAAACTTGATTGAAGTTACCGAGGAGCCATCACCAAGTACACCCGTGGTACCAGTAAACGTACTCACACGATCGATGCTCCAAAAACAAAATTATATTCTTGAGGAAAGAGACACGACATCAATTGCCCAATCTCAGAAAAAGAAGAAAACACAAAGAAAGAGATCGCAAAAAGCAGCGAAGTCAGACCCCGGTTCAAAGACCAACATAGGGACTGGTGATGACCCCGTATATATGAACGACGCTGAAGAAGATTCGGATTCATGTGAAACCATGGAGACCAAAATGACCACTAACATAGAAACCAACAAGGAAGATCTTCATGAGCCACAATGGCCAGGATCCAAAAAGAAGATAGGAACTTACCCAAACCCTACATAGGAGATTGAGCGAGTCAAGCAATTAAGGAGTTTGGTAGAAAATACCCAAAGGGATCTAGAACCAGCACCTAGGAAGATCCAGATTACAGACACCGTGTTCCCTACGCAACAACAACCTCACCAAGTCCATAGACCCTTGGACATACCTAGTGTCATCCAAGAAGAAAGTGACTTAAAGTCATGGGAAAGTGGGCGTACTCACTTCTTGATGAAAAGAATGTTTACAGAGGGACTACCTGATCCTATTGAAGAAATGGAGATCCCATCTTCCCCATGTCAAGGGACTCAAGGCCAAAAGGTTCCGTTAAACATTGCCAAACTGATGGATTTCATGTCTTCAGAAGTTAGAACCACCATTATGTCTCAGCTCTTCGAGCCTTCCTCAATGGAGAACTGAAGTTTGGGCTACCATAATTTGCACATATGGATGGAGCTGGGGAGATGCCAATAGAGGAGGAACACTTAGATCCACAACCCAACCTAGATGAGAACCTTGTTATAGAAATACCTGTTAACAAGTTGGGACAATACTTTGAGGGTGATGAATCTAATGCGACTATACCAATCACTACTAAGGGATTAACTGTGAAGAGAATCCTTGATGGTGGCGCTGGGGTTAGCATTGTGACTAAAAATTGCTGGGAAACTATGGGAAGACCTCACCTTACGACCACAACCATAGTAGTGAAGATGGCCAATGGGTCTATTGTTCAACCTATTGGGATGCTAGAAGATCTCAAGATCAAGGTCTTTGGACATAAAATAAGAGTTACCTTCATTGTTATGGATTTATCCAAACACACTATGGCATCGGAGATGATCTTAGGACGTCCTTTCATGAGGGAAGCAAAAATGGTGCATGACTGGTCTAAAAACCATGTCTACTTGTAGTTCCAAGATTCTGTCATTCGAGTGGATCTTGTGACGGGTCCAGCACATCCTCTAGGAAACAAGTTTATCATCGATCATAGATGTGACACCACAGTTCACTCGGCCCCATTGCAGTATTGTTACACGTGTAAAGCGGACATTGATGTTGGGGAAGATTCTCCTTATATGGATGTACTACCTGGGATGACTAAATCAGACAATGTGGATTGGGTCCACCTAGCAGCAACCATAGACACTTGGGGAAACAGAGGGACTACCTGGGTAACACCTGAGGGGGATGAAATGCCCGTGCCCTTAAATATGATAGAAGCAATGCATATGGCTTCTGACAGGACTCATCCTCATATAACAAAGAAAATATACAAGTGGGTCCCTAAAGCTTCTTTAGCGACCATGGCTAGTACTAAAAAACAGAAGCCTTGTAAGAAACGCACCACTCGCTCCAAGAAATGTAAGAAAACGTGGCGCTGGATCCCTAAACGATTATTGGAAGCCCAAGGCTACTATCGAGGAAATGATCAAATTTGGGTGCCAAAACGTAGATTGTGTTCTTACCTGTCACCTGATCCATATGAACCCACTCTTGTAGCTCCAAAACAAATCGGCAATCGCGGAAAGAAAAAAATCACAGAATGCTACACACCCGCTCCAGAGCTAGTTTGGGTACCAAAGAAAGAACGATTTGTTCCACCTAGCTCAACAAGGGGGGAGTCCCATGAAGCTTCTAGCTCCTCATGTAATGTATCCATAGAGGTAAAAGCTTCTCCACATTGTCGACCTACAATAGTGGACCTCCATAAAGCTACAAAGGAATCCACACCTCCCAGTGTTCAAGAATCACCTGATGAACCACTTCAAGTTCGATCCTGGGAGAGTACCTTACCACCCTTGCAACTCGATGAGGCACCTAAGGTAATAGAAAACTAATGGAAAAAATCCTCACCTATTATCGACTGGAACAATTGGTATCAAAGGGTGACGAGCACATTTCAAACGATATGATCTACCCAAGGAAGGGGGAAATGTTTGCTGATGGTCATCATTCACTCACTCCCCCCTCAACCTTGTTTCCTTGACCTCTAAATCTTCCAATCTTAGGGAATGTATATATAAAGCCTTATACTCACAAAAAAATAAAGAGCAAGAGCAATTAGCAAATGAGTATGTCGCACGTGTCAATGCAAGGAGCTTGCCGATACACTGTGTGCGAGCCACAAATGGCTCCAAGCACACAACAAGCCTAAACTAGTAAGCTCAAAGAAGGCGATGGTGTGTCACTCACCGCTCTACGCTTGCTTCGTGGAGGATTCCTCGCCGCGAAGAAGAAGGAGACGCTTCTACGCCGCGATCAACCGCCTCACCAGTGCCGTGCCGCCACAATGCTTGATCACACACACTCTCTCTCTCTCTCTCTCTCTCTCTCTCTCTCTCACTCACATACACACACACACAAGGAGGTGAAGAAGAAGAAGATGGAGATGGAGATGAAGCAAGAGCAATTAGCAAACGAGTATGCACAATAAAAGTCAAAACATTGACTCAGACCTACACATTCACATCCGGTACACTGAAATAGAAACCTATGTCATAAAACACCTTTGATCCTCATCACTCGAGTGATGGAGGGTAGGTAGAATTAGTACGATAGTAGTGTTTCTATTTTAGAGTTGAGTGATTAGCAAAGTTCCTTTTTCCCACTGATGTGCCTCCTAGAGGTATTCTTTGTGTTTCTTAGTGTGTACAGGAACGTGTTGCTGTTGTTAGGAATTTGACCTTCATGGGATCTTTCTCTCGTTCACACTTCAAATCAAGCGCGACCATCGACACAAACAGGTGTTTCTTATCCATTAGCATTGCCCCTTATCTTTTTTGCATCCATGTTTGTCTGCTTTGATTGTGACTGGTAGCATAATATTCAACGCATTTGCTTAGTATCAAACATTAAATTCAATGTAATTTTTTTTCATAATCACTTGTCTAGATTTAAAAATCAAGCAGTTCGACTAAGCTAGTTTGACCAAGTTAGGTGTTAGAGATCTTCTCTTAATGCCATGGGGAATGCCTTCCTAATAATCAATGGTTACTTAGGTTCTTAATCCGATTTAGGCAGCATTGTGTGAAATCTACTAGGGCTTTCTAGTGGGCTTGACCCTTTTGACCTTTAGCTTAAGTATTATAAAGGGAGTTTACTTGTGTGATGAGCCTAGGGAGGTGGATAAGTGTTATATGACCCCCCAAAGTTACAAAATTAAAATGCTGAAAACAAACAAAAACAAATCAAAGTGCCACAATGTAAAATCTTAAGCTGGAAGAGAAATCTCAGCTTGATTGGGTACTTCACTCACATGTATCGCCTATGGTACTAGAGCCCTAGAGGTTCCCAGTGTGGGCGCTTTTCCTTGAAAAGCAAAAAACCCAAGGCATACAAAATAAGCACACACATCAAAATTGAATCACTGTGAAAAGACTTTGGGGGGTCAAAGAAAAGGTAATCAGTCAGGCGATGATTTCACGAGAAATTCCTTTTATCGTAGCTTAACTACAAGGTCTTCTAGGTATAGCCTCTAGTCAGCCCTCGAACATGAAATACTTCGCTCTCGCGATTAAACAACTTAATTGACCAGAGAAAATTAAGAAGCTTACCCATGGTATTAATAGTCGATCTCTAGTGCCTTTCGAACGTTAAATTAGCGACCCCAGACTTGTTTAATTTTTTACCTTTACATCTGTTTATGCATTTGATTATATTGCAATTTAATGTTTATTGCTGACAAAAGGTTTAAAATTCTGTTACCAATCAAATTGTCCGTCTACAATTGTATATGATTTTTAATTGCTTATGAGAATGCAATTACTGTGCCAATGTTGTTTGATTTTGCAGTGACTGAAGAAGGCTAAGGACATTCATCTCAAATTCTCTTCCACCTCGACCAACGAGCTTCAACTCAATAGCTTCCGAGGACGGAATCTACATCAGGAAGGGGGGCATGTTAACCCTCACGGCTCACGGACACCCTATCACCTACGACGGACGTTCTAACCTACGGCGGACATTGTATTATTTATTTGGTAGAGTCAGGTACCGGGCTTGTCGGTCCAATAGGAAAAGGGTAAGAGTGATCGCCAATGAGAGGCGCACTCTAACTGGAACATTCAAGGGATTAGTTGGCTAAGCATGGGCGCCCAAGTGTGAATGGGACGAGCTCATATAAAAGTCAACTAAACCTAAAATCCACTCATTCTCTCATTTGTGCAATAGAAGAGTGCTCTTGCTCCATCTCCATCTCCATCTTCTTCTTCTTCACCTCCTTGTGTGTGTGTGTGTGTATGAGAGAGAGAGAGAGAGAGAGAGAGAGAGAGAGAGAGAGAGAGAGAGAGAAAGAGAGAGAGTGCGATCGAGCATTGCGGCGGCATGGCGGCGGTGAGGTGGTTGAGCGCGGCGTAGCGGCGTCTCCTTCTTCTTCGCGGCGAGGAATCCTCCACGAAGCAAGAGTAGAGAGGTGAGTGACACACCATCGCCTTCTTTGAGCTTACTAGTTTAGGCTTGTTGTGTGCTTGGAGCCATTTGTGGCTCACACACGGTGTATTGGAAAGTTCCTTGCATTGACACGTGCGACATACGCGCACACGGTGGTCTATCAAACTCTCTCTCTCTCTCTCTCTCTCTCTCTCTCTCTCACACACACACACACACACACTCGCATGCATCGGGGCTGCCTGCATTCACAAAAGCTGGTTTATGTCTGCAAAACTGACGTGCAATTAAAATACTCAAAGGAATTTCAGGACAAAGGAGGGAGGAAAGCTTGGGGGGTTCACTATGTGTAAAACTACCATATCACGTGTGTTCAGGACATGTTTGTAAAACCCCTTATCTATGAATTTTGTTAGGAATATATTGTACCCTTTTCTTTTAAAATCTGTAAGTTCTTTTCAAATTTGAAAGAAGAATGCCCTTTTGTATATATATTTCTGTAAGTTTCAAAAACTTTAAATACCCTTCTGTTGAACTCACGTGATAGGTTACATTTTTATTAGGTGACATCCCCGGGGAGGAAAGGGGGAGGAGAGGAGGTGCAATATGTGTATTTGCAGAGGGTGCATAGGTGTAGGTCAAAGGAGGGAGGAAAGGGTGAGGAGAGGAGGAGGTAGGAGGGGGTAGATGACAGGGCTAAGGTGCACCAACGCTAGCCAGGGGCGATGGTGAGGGCCTTAGTGGGACCTAGAAGAGGAGTACCTTTTGGTCACCCTCTTCTCCTTCTTCTTCACCTTCCTCCTATTTCAACAAAAGCTATGGCTATTCTCCTAGAGAATACAAGAGGGGAGGACATCTCACCTATGATGGAATGTTTGGGGCCACCGACAAAGTATTGGCCTTCATCCAACAATTTGATGCATCCTTTGGAGACGAGGGGTTCATGGAGTCCTCCAAGCTACACCATGTAGCTATGCAATTCCAAAATTTTGCTCCTGAATGGTGGGCTAGACTTTGTGGCAATGGTGCAGCCCCAAAGACATGGAAAACTCTATGAATTTCCATCATGAAGCAATTCCTTGCAAGCGATGCAAAGGAGAAATTACTTACCGAATGGCACAGTTAGAAGCTTCTCTACTATGAGTCTATTCACAAACATGTGGACAAGTTTTGGGATTTACATCTCAAGGCTACTGTCTTCCAAAAGATTGACTTTGCCGAGCAAAAGCAACAATTTTGTGCAAGATTACCTGAAGAAATGGTAGAGTATGTCAACTCTCAAGGGCCTGGTTCTATCACCGAAGTAATCCACCATACCATGGTTGCTTCCTGCATCAATTTACATCTCAAGGCTACTGTCTTCCAAAAGATTGACTTTGCCGAGCAAAAGCAACAATTTTGTGCAAGATTACCTGAAGAAATGGTAGAGTATGTCAACTCTCAAGGGCCTGGTTCTATCACCGAAGTAATCCACCATACCATGGTTGCTTCCTGCATCAATTTACAGTAAGGGGCTAGATGAAATGTCAAGCCCATGGAAAAAAGACAAAAGTGATGCAAAGGGGAAACCCAATGCCCAAAATTCTTTCCAAGGCAATTCCCATAACAACAACAACAACAATCGGTCCAAGGAGAAGGGAGTTTACAAAGGTAAAAACAACCTCTCTACTGAAGAGCTTGAAGCTTTTTGCAAGGACCATAAGTGTTTTAAGTGCGGGGAGCAAGGACATGGCTATCATTCTTGCCCGAAGGGAAATGACCGCAGTGAGACTCCTAGAGCTTCCACCATCGAGGCTCCAAAAGAGGATGCTCATTGTAAAGGATCACCTCTCTCCTATGCTTGGGGAAAGGTAAGGGAACATGATGCCTTCATCTTTTATGACCCTGGCTCTACTCACTATTTCATATAAATGGAGTTGGCCACCAAGTTGGGCATTCAAGCTCTTGAGATGGGAGATACTGTAACTGCTGACATAGCTTTCAAGTGACAACAAGCCTGCGTTACTCCCTTGATTGGGAAGTTGAGGATTCATGTCTAAAGCTATGTTGACAAAGAAAACTTTTTCATCTCTCCTCTCCAACATGAGGATGCTATCCTAGGGGCACCATGGTTCAACCACATGGTTGCCAACATGAAGTTCCCTGAAAGGAGAATCTACTTCACCTACAAGGGAAAGAGCATGTATATAGATGCTAATGAGTCTGGTCGTACTATACCACTTGTAAATTCACTAACTTTTGATTAGTCAATGAAAAGCTCGGTTTTTGCGTACATGATTTTTGTCAAAGAATCCACTAATGACGTTAATGATTTATCAAATGAAAATGGTAAGGATCAAGAAGAGTTAGACTTGTCTACTTGTCTAAATGGATTCCGAGATGTTTTTATCGATGATATCCCTATGGAATTACCTTCAAAACAAGGGGATGATGACCATCGAATTGAGCTCCTACCAGGAAGCTCACCGCCTAACAAGCCTCCTTATCAAGTTTCCCAAGCTCAACAATATGAGATCATGAGGCAAGTACAAGAATTGGTAGACAAAGGTATGGTGAGGCCTAGCTCCTCTCCCTTTTGTTCTCTAGTCCTTTTATTGCAAAAGAAAGATGGTACATACCATATTTGTGTGGACTATCAAGCACTAAACCATATCACTATCAAAAACAGATTTCCTGTGCCTCGGATAGAAGATTTGTTTGATAAACTACAAGGCTCTACATACTTGAGTAGGATTGACCTTAAAAGTGTCTATCAACAAATAAGGATAGTGAATGAAGATATCCTAAAGACCATGTTTCGTACAACGTTTGGTCTTTATGAACATCTAGTCATGCCTTTTGGCTTGACCAATGCACCAGCCACATTCAATTGTTTGATGGAGAAAATATTTAGACCCTACCGCAAGTTCACTGGAGTGTTCTTTGATGATATCATCATCTACTCCAAGTCCTTGGAGGAACACAAGAAACATCTCCAAGTGATTTTTCAAGCATTGAGGGAGAACAAGCTTTTTCTCAACCAAAAGAAAAGCAAATTTCTCCTTCAAGAGATTCAATACTTAGGTCACATTATTTCTCAAGATGGTATCCGTATGGATCCATCAAAGTTAGAGGTAATAAAATCATGGCTTAATCCAAGGAATCTACATGAGCTAAGAAGCTTTATTGGTATGTGTGCATACAATAGACGCTTCATAGCAAAATTTTCTCAAAGTAGTAGGACCATTACATGACTTAACAAAGAAGAACGTTAAGTATTCATGGACTGCTAAGGAGAAAAATGCTTTTGACAAGCTCAAAGAGAAGCTTACTTATTGACCAGTACTCATACTTCTGGATCTCTCAATGCCATTTGAGGTCCAATGTGATGGTTGTGGTAATTGCCTTGGAGCAGTCTTTCTTTAAGAAGGGCATGCCATAACATATGAGAGACAAAGGCTCAATATGGATGAACGGGTCTTGGGCATTTATGAGAAAGAGCTTTTACCTGTTTTACATGCCCTAGAAACATGGAAGCACTATTTATTGGGACTCCATTAATTTTACAAACATACCACCAAAGTCTCAAGTACTTCATGACGCAAACCAAGCTTTCCGACAAACAAATGAGGTGCGCAAATTTTCTTTAGCAATTTTATTTTCATATTGCTCACGTTGCTGGTAAGCACAATCAAGTGGCCAATGCACTTTCACAACGGCTAAAAGTTAATGTGGTGTCTATAGCAACTCACAATTATCTATCTTCTATGACGGATGAGTATGCTACTGACCTTGATTTTAAAGATGTAATGTCAGCCCTTGCTTTGGGGAAGAAAGAGGAACCATTCACCTTGCGGGATGGTTATCTTCTCCATGGCAATAGGCTATGTGTTACCCACTCCCTTCGTGAGACAGTCATGTATGAATCCCATGCTCCTCCCTATGCGGGGCATAGAGGCATTCAATCTACTCTTCGAGGAGTAGAGACGTACTTCTATTGGCCTACCATGAAAGTGGACATACAAGAGTATGTTTCAAAATGTGTGGTATGGAAAAAGATTAACTATGATAGAGGGAATAAACCTGGATTACTCCAGCCATTGCCAATCACTAATTCACCATGGGAGACTATATCCATGGATTTCATCTTTGGATTACCCAAGTCTATCCATGGGAATATGGGAATATGGACAATCGTCAGGTTTAGCAAGCAAGCACACTTTATTCCTGTCAAAAGACCATTAAGGCACACCAAATGACAACCCTCTTCATATCTTAGATTTTCAAACACCATGGATTACCAACATCCATAGTGTCAAATAGAGATCCTACAATGACCAATAATTTCTAGAAAGGTCTCTTTGAAAATCTTGATACAAGATTGAATTTCTCTTCGGCCTATCACCCACAAACGGATGGCCAAAGTGAGATAGTCAATCTTACAATACTCGATCTACTAAAGACTTATGTTACAGAAGTAGATCAATGCTCACAATGGAAGAAGTACTTACCCCTTGTAGAGTATGCGTACAATAATACTGTCCATATTACTACAAAAAAGCACCTCTTGAGATCATAGAGGGAAGACCTAAAAGTCCCTTTCTACTTAAAGTACATGGGAAGATCTTAGTTTTTGCTGATGAGTATAGCCGTGACCTACAAGAATCTTCTCAAAAGGTTAAGGAGGCTATATCCATCTCTCAACAGAGGCAAAAAGTTGTTGCTGACAAGCACAAAAGGGCCTTAACGTTCAAAGAAAATGCTTGGGTCTTACTTAAGTTTCCCAAGGCTCAATTGAGGCAAACGACGAGCAAAAATCCTATGGGCCATCAAAAGTATTATGTTAAACTAGCAAAAAGATACTATGGCCCTTTTCAAATCTTGAAGCCAATCAATGACATGGCTTATCAACTCAAGTTGCCCAACCATTGGCTTATACACGATGCTTTTCATGTGAGCATACTTAAGCCCTACAAAGGAGAGCCACCAAGAGAACCAATTATTGAAGACCCTCTAGAAATCAAAGACCAAGAAGAGGTGCTACAACCTGAAGCTATCCTTCGGCATAAAGACAAGGTATGATGACATGGTAAGATTATCTGATGGTATCTTATTAAGTTCAAAAATTATCCTTTTGAAGATGCTAGATGGATGCAAGGAATACAACTTAAGGATAGTATGAACCTTGTCAATGCTTACAATGCTACACTAGAGTAAGCAAATGTAAATGCTTTCTAAATGAACAATCTTTTTGTCTTATGTTAGAAGCTGGACACACCCTACGAAAAATGACTACTCGGTAGATTTTTTTTTGTTGTAATTATTCATTTATTGAGAAAACCCGACATTTAGCCTTGTAAATATTGGGGCTTATAGAAGTTTCCAGATTGTATCCCAGTTTTGACATTTAGATTGAGTAGATGGTTAAATTGGAACATTAGGGTTTGAGAATTATAAGGTATTTATACCACTTTTTGACCTTAATGAAAAACCTTTTATCATTTTAAAAAAGTTTGAAGTCTGTGAGTGAGCGTATTTTGTACGAGGGAGAGTGAGAGCTTCATCTTGACGCTACGCACGCACCAGTGGTCGGAATCGAGTGCGGAGAAGTGCAGCATGTTGCCCCCAACGAGAGCTACGCACCAATACCTACATTGCGTGTGTACGGTCTGGTTTTGCGAGCTCCATCTATGAGCTTTATCTTGGTGATTCGGTGAGCATACGTTGTCCGATTTTGCATTGCAGCATATCCACGCGTTCGCATTGAGTAGAGCTACAGAGTAGGCACTTTAGTTTTCGAAAACGACGACCTACAAATTTTGGCCAGACATCCTACGTGATTTTGCACTAGGTGTTTTGGGTTGGGATTTTGGTTCATAGACCTTAGGGAGAGCGACCTATTGGTGTTAGTAGGGTCTCCTTCAAGTTCTGTGGCGTTTCGAGATTGTGTGATGGGTATTCTACTCTAGAAAGCGTTGTAGGAAGTTTCCTCTTATGCACTCTGGAAGGCTGTAGCTTAGACATTGGGCAGAGACCTCTGTAGGAATTAGTTACGAGTCAGTCGAGTGTAGGTTGACACCCTATGCTTGCTTCCATGCACCTGTGGGTCGAGATTCATCCTTAGTTGACAAATCTTGTTAGGTGAGTTATCGTTGTGCTGACGTCCGTCGCGGCGTATCCATCCAACATTGGCGCCACTGCTGGGGACGAAAACCTTAGGTAGGTGACCGAGACTAGTCCTTGAGGAGAGGGATTCTTTGGCTTGCCAAGAGTCTCGTTTTACATTTAGATAGGATCAGAGGGTGGAGCACTCTCTAGGTCTTAGAGGGAGTCTAGGGAGCGTGTGTCTGACCTAGATCCTTCGACTTAGGTAGACTTAAGTAGTTTTAGTTGAGTGGTGGTGTAGAGAGTAGGAGTTGGAGTGGTAGAAGCGGTGAGAGGAGAGCTTGAGAGTCCGGAGAGTCCAGGAAGCAACCAAAACACCATTATCACCATTTCACATGAGGAGTAGGAGTAGAGTAAGTAGGACATTATGATTCAGGATCTAGAGAACTTCATGCATGTATACTTGCTTGTTAGATTCATCACAAGGTTGTAAAAGACGCAAAAGTGTGTTTGAAAGCTGAAGTGAAGTCCAAAAGTTACTGTGAGTGTTTCTGATAGAGCTGCAGAGCATCATGAGCATTTCTGTCAGGAAAAAAATTAATTTTAAGCCAGGAGACATCCTACGCGTAGGATGTCTACATGCTAATTTGGTGGAAATTTTGGAATTTTGAGTTGACCAGTGTGTTCAGAAGGTAGGTTTTATCTCATTTTCACCTGGAAAGTGGAAATTTGGCCATATCTTGATAGGATAAGGCCAAATATACTGAAATTGCCAGACATCCTACCCAAATTGTGCCAAGGCATTATTTTAAGACCAAAACCATAGGATGGCTGCATGAGCATGATTTGCATCATATATTGAGTGACAGAGAGATTTCATCTCATATGGGTGAGAAAATTGGGTTCTAAGCAGACTTTAGCACTTTTGATTGAAAAAGGATAGAAAAACTAAAATTGGGGACTTTTGAAATCCAAACCAAAATCTAAGCATACCAGTGGGTTGCTGACATCAAGGGGAAGCTGTGGGTCAAGTCTGGGGTCAAACAGACCAAAAAGACATCCTACACATAGGATGTCATTTGTGTAATTTTGCACTCCAAACTCGGTTTTGAGCATACCAAAGTGATCAGCACCTCAAGAGGAGTCTGTGCTTTGCATTTGAAGCCATTTTGAGCATGTCATCTGTGTAATTTTGCACTCCAAACTCAGTTTTGAGCATACCAAAGTGATCAGCACCTCCAGAGGAGTCTGTGCTTTGCATTTGAAGCCATTTTGAGCAAAGAGACATGCTACCTTAGAATGTCTAATGCATGAAGTTGAAGCCAGAAGTTGACTGTAGGCCTAGCAGAGTGTTGTATAGCCTAAGGTAAGCCTCCTAGTCAATTTTGGTACAAATTGGAGTTGATTAGACTGATCAAGACCAACATCAGGCTGTCGGAACAGATTTCTGATCCATTGACCAGCTTATAGGTGTCCAAATCAAAAAGTAAAAACAGCTCTGGACTCAGAACATCAAGGGGAACCCATAGTGCAAAAATCCAGGCAAAACAGAGCAGGAGACGTGCTACGCGTAGGATGTCTACTGGGGCTTAGTGAAGAGAAAATTTGACTGAGCTTATATAGTGAGGTTCCATTTGACTTAAGGTTTTCAGAACTTCTTTCAGAAGTGAATTTGGACCTTGTTTGACCTTTTGACGTAGCAAAGACAGAATTAAGACTTTTCAGGTAAATTGACCAACATCCGAGGGAAGTGCAGTTCCAGATTAGCAGACATAATCCAAAACATTAGAAGTGTATAAAATACAGTAGTGGTTAGGTTAACTCTCCAGTTATACCAATCATTACTAAGATCACCTCTAGAGGTTAAATGCTTTGATTTGATTGCTGAAATTAAACGCTTGTGTACATGTATATTCAGCAGAGCAAGGCAAGAAGTTGTGCGGAGACCGATCCTTTGCAAGGTGAGTGGTTGGATTCGTATAAATTGCATTGCTAAGTTTGATGAATTTAAGATCAGGAAGATACATTTTTAGAGACCAAAAGGTGGCAGGTGATCAGGGTAGCTTAGTGTCCACCGAAGAAAGTGTAACTCAGGCAAGGCTAGATCCACTAGCACCGATTATTGAGGAGGGTAGTGATACTGACACTTCATCAAACAAATCCTTCTTCATGATGGGTAGTCAATAGCCAGAAGATTTCACCTATGACGGACCAATGCCAGGAGGAAGCACCTCCCTAAATCCTTTGAATGATTCCGAGTTCACTGTGATCTTCTTAGAAGGAACAAACTCGAGGGGAGCCCTAGTTTATTCTGACTATCGAGGACGCAAGTGTATTTGTATTGAAGAAAGGCCGGCTCAGAGACTGGAGATAATTCGAGTCTATGATAATGGAGATAGATTTTGAGACGAAAAGGGGAACCACTATCTGATAGTTTAGTAACCCTGAGGATTACAACAGATATGGAGAGAACGTGGCAAAAGGGAAAATGGTCTCAAAAACTCAAGAACCGCGCCTCTAAACATTGATTGACCTGGAGTGATTTTTATGTATGATAAGAAAACAACCAGGGTTTCAACTTATAATGAGAATGTGGGAATTTACAAACATGAGAGCGAGGGAATAGTCTCTTACTTTTGTTGCAAAGAACCATACCCAAACGATTTAAGCAAAGACAAGGTTCTTTACTTATTCTCTTATGAAATTGCTATGGAAAGGATATCGTTTTTGTTGATAGGTACGGGCGAGAATACCAACGTATTCTCCCAGAGGAGGTAGAAAAGACAATAGTTCCAGGAGCATCAACATATGCCCCCGATGAAGTGCCAAGAGCCACCTACACCCCTAGCAAGTCGAAAAATCCCTTTTCAGAGGAGTATGACGCGACCTCACATTCTACACGACCGCAGACATTCAACAACCAAAACCAACCAGCAACTCAACCATCATTGCAGGCATGGCTTTGACAGAGTTCAACATTAGAGCAAGACCGAAATCGAAATGGTTATCAAGCCGCACGAGGGCTAAGGGATTTACAAGAACCACCACTCTATTCACGGTATCAAGGAGAGAGTAAGGCAAAGACTCAAGGGTCAACAGAGCCTGGAAGACCACCCATAGAACGAGATAAACCATCTCTGGCAAGAACTGTTAGAAATTACGGCTTAGGAGCACCATTGAGAGGAACCAGCCTACTACAGAAGACTGGAGGGGTATATAGATTGGGATGAGGAGATCCAATGATGAGATTTGTAGACCATCGTAGAATTAGACCTTTTCAAGTGCAAAAATGGGTAAACAAGAAATACACGGGAAACAGAGATCCGAGAGATCATGTAGCAACCTTTGTGCGTGTAATTAGAGTGAAAGAGGTGTTAGACTTCCCTACCCAATTTACAGGGTTTGGAATAACCCTAGAGGGTGACACTGCTACTTGGTTTGACTATGTGGAGCGTAGAGACTTTGAGTTTATGGAGGAGGTGTTTGACGAGTTTATTGAGGAATTCTCACAAAGGGGGATAGCTCATAATACAGTCTCACAAATCCATGAATTCAAACAGAAAGACGGGGAATCTGTGCGAAAGACATCCCTACGACTAAAAAGATATGTTAAGTTCTGCCCTATGGAAGAACTGCCAACTCAGTCTAGACTTATGCTTATATTTATCCAAGGACTAAGGAATGCAGATCTCCAGAAGGACTTACATATGAAGAGAAGCACGACGTTAAATGAGTTAACTAAGGAGGCTCTTTACCTTATGGACAATTGTGCGGTTTACAAAGAGGGTGAGTTCAAGGATCTTGACAAAGCTAGATGAACTTCGCTTACGAGCCGTAGCTTCAATCTATGCTAAAAAGAGAAGACAAAAAGAGTTTTTTGACAAGCATGTGCGCACGAAAGAGTTCAAAACAGGTGATTATGTACTTTTTTATACCTTGAAACAACATGCCAAGAAACTTAAAAAGCGAGGTATGGGACCCTTTGTGATTAGTGACCTATCACAAAGTGGAGCTGTCAAGCTTGCTACATTAGCAGGTGAAGAAATGCCAAATTGGATTAGTGGGTGTTGATTGAAGAAATATCATTTACCACTAACACAGGATATGCTTCAACAAATCCATCAAGAAAAACAACGGATGAAGGAGAAACAGATAGTACAGGAAGAAGCCCAAGCAGAAGCAAAAGAACGCATTGCAAAAAGAAGGCTTCTACGACAAAAACAACAATGTGGATCACCGTTGCGGATCAATGCCATTCGACTAACGGATTTTGATGAAGACACAATGGAGACAATAATTGCAGTCAAAGTGGGTAGCAATCAAATTGAATCAACGGCATTGCTTGATTCTGGAGCTCAAGCAAATTTGATCTCTTACAGATTATACAAACAGCTCAAGCCCATAGGTCAACTTCATCCTACTCCACAAGTGCTGGAAAGTAGTACATCACATTCACTGAAAACATTGGGATGGACTATATTGCATGTACAAGTACATCAATATATTTACCCACACAAATTTTATGTGGTTGAGGATGAAAGCACACAATACCCCATGTTGTTGGGACAACCTTGGCAAAAAGAGTACAATGTGCAGATAGATTGGAATGCGAATGCAGTCAAAATTCAGCATGCACAAGAACAATAGGTGGTAGCCTTTGCTCAGCAACCCCAGAAGAATCAACTGCCAACAATGCAATCACTGGATAAAGCACCAAGGGAAGGGTGCCACTAAAAAGAAAACAGGGAACTGGCAACATTGTTCACTACAATTATAAAAAGTCACCAACCGCAGTGGAGAGATCAGAGTTAGCAACACGAGAAAAACAAGTATGGGTGTGGAAGGATAGAAATGACATGGCAAACAAACCACAATACAGAAGAAGAATTCAACAGAAACAGATAGTTCAACCAAAAACCAAGGGAATAAAACAGATATGGATCCCAAAGAAAATGCTCAGCAACAACCCAAATGCGACTCGCACTTGGATCTTGAAATCGAAGCAAAAGGAACTCCCTTCAGTACAAGCAACATCGGAAGGCAGACAACTGCTTATGAAACCGGCAAACTGATTTATGTGGGTGCCAATCAGCAACAAAACAATGGCAACCGAGGCAGTAGCAATAAAACTACACAAACCGGCAAGGCAAAGCTACACATGGAAAGCAAAAGAGACAAGGTCTACGGCCAATTCCACCACGAAAATTCTCTCCAAGGAGACAACTACGGCCATATCGACAGTAGCGGCACAACAAGCGACTTTTGCAAGAAAGACAATCAAACAAAGAGCGGTAGAGTTACAACTTTTACTTGCAAAGAAACTCCACCCACCAAATCAACAACAAATGGAAACCTCGACGGCGAATTCCAATAAGCATCTGGCTTATACCCTTCTCTTACACAACATTAATTTTTCCATGCATTGACCAAGTATGCATAAAATAGGGCCACATTACATGGCCAAGCATTAGCACAATCTTCTCAACCCATGCATGGCACATACACCGAGGCGATACCTTGTCGTCCGGGAGGACTCCGGCTAGGAGGGGGGGAGGCATTCTCAAATGCGGACCCAATGGCAGAAAAAGCAAAAAAGGGACATGTTTTTCGACTATTTTTAAGGGTTGTTGTTTGATTGTGAAATTTTATGGACTAACCCAAGTATATATGTACTTACAGCATGAATCTACAGATATATGGGGCCAAATGCCAAATCAAGCCCCTAGGTGTGTGTATATAAGTAAAAATAGCCATTTTTCGAGCAAAATATTGGTAAAACAGAGAAATCCGGCCATAAAAATTGCATGTGAGTGTATATAATGTTTTGTGGTGATGTTTTTGATTTATTATGATTTTTGGGGATTTTTTGGGTTTGATTTGCTATTTTCCTTTTAATTTTTCTAATTTTTGGCAAAAAAACTTCAAAAATACAAAAAGCAGGTAAAAAATGTTCGTAATGAAAAAAAAATATATGGGGATGATCAATGACTATAGGACAACCTATGGTACAATGAGGGTGCAATTATATGAATGGAGTGGAAAGCGTGATTTGGCCAGATTTTGACCGAAATGCCGAATTTCTCGGAAACTAGGCAAATGGAGTCTAAATCAAGAAATTTCTGAGCCTAAACCGCATCTCGCAAGAAGTTGGGAGCACTTGTCAAATTTCATGAAAAGTGATGCGGGGACCCCCATTTTAAGAACTTTTCACTTCATTTTAAGCTCATTTTCACTATTGACTTTTGAGAGGGAGCTTCTGCCACCTAGAGCAAACGGAACTTCTAGCAGCTTCTACGACGCGCACGACTACCCGACGGGCTCCAGACATGAGAGGTAGGCTCACCACCTTGAGCTTTTCGCGCATGTTTGTCGTTTTGTCGCGAAAACTAGCGTAGGGTTCACACAGAAAGCGGGCAGTAGAGACCTACAAGTAGAAGTGGCCACCTAACGTCTAACCCAAAAGCAATGAGACTTCATCGGCAGCTTACCCTAGCATAGGAGACTAGTCTTGGATGCCCAAAGGCAGTAGAAAACCATCGGGAAAAACCCTAATTCCTAGATCCCCGTGAGAGACCACCAAATGGGAAATCGGCAGAGCGGCACCCAAATGCTACCAAACTTCATGGGTAGGAGCATCTTGACATGCTCGACAAGTCTATGTAGCCCACAAGACCAAAAGGTGACCCAAAGCGGCACTAAACTTCAGAAACGGCATCAGACACACAAAGCATCAAATAGCTCTAGCGGCCAAACCGCATGTCCGTTTGCCACCAAACTTCACGAGCGGCTTTCCTAGACCATCAACAACCAAGTCTTATGGTGGTAGACGACCACAAGTCATCAAAGACATGTAAACACAACCACGGGTGCTTCTAGAGCGACAAATTGCCAAACGGAGCTCCGGTGAAGCCAAAGTCGACAAAAACTATACAGCAAGGATCCCCAAGGGATCGGGAAGCTATGGAGACCAACATCAAGAAATTTCATCACTGAAAAGCACTCCAAAAGTCAGAAAACGGCTCGAAGGCTCTGAAATCCACACAAGGAGTTACTTTCTATCTATTTGACTTTTTTGTTGAAATAAGGCTTAAAAGGGACTCAGGGGGACTAAGGGCAGGCACCAGTAGCACCTTCAGTAAAACTTTCATAAGGAGACATCCTACGCGTAGGATGTCTCAAGGCCAAATTTGGGTACCAAATCCAACATTTCTCATCACACACATTTTCTGAATAGCCTTTACATGCTAGCCACCAAGTTTCATCACATTTGGACAAAAAGGGACCTCATATGTATGAAAAAACGCAAAGACAGGGCATAGAGGCAATAATGGGCCATAGACCTACCAAAACTTGTCCAAATCACATGAAACTTGCACAATACAATCATGAGCACATTGCCAACCAATCTGTGTGGTCACCTACAAAAAAATGATGAAGTAGACATCCTATGCGTAGGATGTCTAAATGACATTTTTGGCCCACAAAGTATATTTTTCAATTCCAGATCTATTCATATCACCTTCAAGAGCACATATATCCAGTTTGAAGCCATTCTAATCATTTTTGACCCCCAACACCTCCAAGATACACTTTTTTGAGCCCAAAAACACTACACATGGTCTTACCAACATCAAATCTTGTCCAAATCAAAATCCAAGAGCATGGCCATGTTCCACATGCCAAGGGCTACCCACAGAACAAATCCCAAGCAATTTTGATGAAATAGACATCCTACGCGTAGGATGTCTCCAGCTAAATTTTGACCTTCTATGCAAAAAATGACATCATGGGAGCCATTACCATGGTGCAAGGAGCCCATATATCAATTTTCAACCTATTTGGATATCATTTGACACCTGTTGTGGACATCCTACCCAATTTGTGAGCCTAAAGCCTGAATCTGCCCAAAAATGCACTTTTTGATGCCCAAACCCAATTCCAATCATATAGCCATGTTGCACAGGCCAAGGACCACCAGCATGCCAAGTTTCACAAAAAATTGATGAAAAAGACATCCTATGCGTAGGATGTCTAAATGATAAATTTTGGCTAGAATTATAGTGTGAGCACATGCACAGTTCCCCAAGTTCCTTTTAAGTTTTATTTTCAATTTTCAAGTCATTTGGATAGTTAAAACTCAGTTTCTCAGCCGATATGGAAAAAAACGCTAACTTCGGACTATTGAGTACAACAGGATCTTGGCAGCCGCAAAATCACCGGCAAAGAAGAAGAGGATGACCATAAAAGACTATTTGGAAGAAGTGGAGCCGTTTGTCATCCCAGAAGGAACTCTAAAGCCAACCAGCACGTGGATTCAAGAGGACTTGCTAGAGTCAAACGATCTGAAGATCTACCAAGGCGTGTTCAAAGACACTGAAGGAAATGTAATAGAGCTACCCATTCTACCATGGGAGCTCAATGAGTTAGTCAGAAGCAAGATGGTAGAGTACCTGGAGAAGATAGATCTCCATAATTGTTTTGAAGCTGTGCCGGCAGGAATTGACATAAAAAAGAGTATGGGAATTTGTGACTACAATCAAAGAAGATGGAGTGGCCAGAGTTATGGATCTGCAGGGCAAGCTAGACACGGTGATTGTAATCACAGAGAAAGTAGTGGTAGCTGCACTAGACCTATCCAACAAAGGGGATAGTGTAACCAAAAGAAGAGATGAAGTAAAGGTGTACTCTAAAAAGAAAAGCAACTACACCTTTGAAGACATTCCAAACCCCAAAGTGGCCATCATGAGTTAGCTGTATAACCAGTATTTCCACATGTGTACAAAGCAGCCACAAAAGTACAGAATGCCGCCTGGAGCAATTGCCACAACCTTCACCTAGGCAATGCAGAAGAGCAAGCCGAAGGTGATCAATTATGTTGCCTATATCCATGATAATCTAGTGAAGATGGGAAACAAGAACCCCACCTACATTGTGCTGGGTGAGCTGATCACGAAAGTGGTTTATGGGGCATTGCACGCCAAGGGAAGACGGCCCGACCCTCCATCACAGAATGACTGGCTAAGGCTCGAGGAAGATAAGGAAGAAGAATAGCCCAAAGCACCCAGATTTTCCACAAGGTTGAAACGCCGGTTAGAGACCATGCAAGAAGAGCAGCCGGAGTTGAAGAAGGGAAAGAAGGAATCTGTACAAGTGCCGATCAAAGAGACAAAATCACAGAAAGTGGCACAGCTAGAGCGGCTAATGGAAAGCTTCAGAGCCGAAAGAGCCCTCAAGGGAGATTTGAGCGAGCTATGGAAGTCGTCACTAGAAACCATGTCGGGATCATCCCGAAGGGTGCACAGAGACAGATTTGAAGATTATATTAAAAATTTTGAGATCCTGGATGCTACGGCAGAAAATATCCCAAATGTACCATTTACAGAAGCAGAAGTGGATGAAGTACGACGGCAACTGCTAGAAGAGCAGGAAGGCCGAGAGAGAGAGAGAGAGAGAGAGAGAGAGAGAGAGAGAGAGAGAGAGAGAGAGAGAGAGAGAGAGAGAGAGAGAGAGAGAGAGAGAGAGAGAGAGAGAGAGAGAGAGAGAGAGAGAGAGAGACAAAGGTGGACAGGGACTTCAAGAAAAATCCGGCAACTCCACCATCCAGCCGGGAGTCCAGCCCACCGCCATCACCACCTCCTTGTAGCCCTCCACAAACTCAACAAAAGGAGGACCTGGACAAATCTGAAGATCAAGAAGATTCAAGGCAAGAACAGAGCCAAGAGCAAGAGCAAAAAGAAGAAGCTAAGTCCAAAAGTGAGCAGCCAGAGCCAAATGAAGCAAGGTTTAACACTTTTCTTGATCTACTAGCTGCTGGATATTCAAAAGAAGAGGCAGCCACAGTCGCATTTGACTTGGCAAGCACAGGGCCCAAAGAACAGATGCAGAGCCTGCGGTTAGTGGAGCTAAAAGAGATGGCCACTGATACAATGGACCTACAGCCACCCACCAATGATTGGGATGTGGTGATGACCAAGCTAACCGGGATCAGGGCACAATCAATGGCCAGGAAAAGTGAGATGGCTAATCTCAAAGCCACTGAAGTGCAGATCAATTCTGAAGTCGACACTCTACAAAAACAAAGCCAAAGTCATATAGAGAGAGAGAAGCAGAGCTGCAAGCCAGTCTGGCAAAGGCATTGCAAAGATTCCAAGAGATGGAAAGAAAAAATCAGGCAGCAGCTCAAAGATTGCACAGAGCCGAAGACGAATATAGAAAACTCAGCAAGTCATTGACAGATGCAGAGAGGGAAAGGGACAACCTAACCCTACAACTTGCTGAAGAATCCAAGGAAGTGGAAGCCATGCGGAATGCCAAAGAGAAGGCAGAGATAGAGAAAGAGGCTAGCCAGGATGAGGTCATCGAGCTCAAAGACCAGATTAAAGTTAAAGATCAAACCATCCAACAGCTACGGGTATCTCTTGCTCAACTCACACCGCTTCAGAGAGTCAGCTTTATGAAGAACAAATGAAAGAGCTCCAAAAGGAGTTAACCTTAGAGAAAAAGCAGAGGCTGATGATGGCCGAGGGGTCAGTGGTCATGCAAACCCGCATGGAAGAAGAGCACAAGGCAATGCAGAGTGAGCTGGAAACCATCAAGAGAAAGCTCGAGGAGGCGGAGAAGATAAATGCCAATTTAAACAACCTCCTTGTGAATATGGGAGAGCTAGCTGAAGCAGACAGAAGAGCAGTTCAGCATCGGGCCAGCAGCCATGGAGAGAATAGACTTAGAGAATGTGGCAGATCCTGTGGACACACCCATGCAAGAGGAAATCCTTGTAGGACCCTCTCAAGAGCCACAAGATCTGACACAAGAAGAAGAAGAGAAGCTGCGAAAGGCCATAGAAGCGGAAATCAGAGACACGGCCAAAGAAGCCTTGGAATGGGAGCAGAGGGTCTTTAAATCAATGACCATTCAGAAGATAGACGCCAGCAACCTTCGGCGTGAATGGCTACAGCCCTCTCTCCCATATCCTCTGCTAAAGTACGAAGCTTCCACAATCAACAAAAGAATCAGAGAGGAGCCAACAGTGCCATTGTACACAACAGACATCTCCAAGCCTGAAGGGGTAAAGTTGATAGTCGACTCTCAACCCAGGTGGAGAAAGGTATGGCTGACAAAATATCCACAGTATCTAATCCATCTGGTAGAGGCACCAAAAGTCATCAGAGATAACTTAAGTTTCTGCCCTCTACCAAGGATGTGGACGTGGAAGGCCCATGAGCTATTGCAAAGAAGCCAACCTACTTGGCTAAACTACCCGAAGCTGCTAGGATTGAAGGCAGGTGAGAGAATAAGTGTTCAATACATGGTGAAAACCCTAACAGGAGCCATCAAATTGTTCACTGGCTCGCCTGACCTATCTTGCATTATGATGAGAAAGATTTGCAAAACACTTTTGGCAGTCTTCGAGACGTTCAAACCAAGCCAGACGACAGACAATATCTTCTTCTTTCAAGATACATACCGATGTGCATACGATCTGTCTGGTCAGCCTTCCAAGGAGGTGATACATGCATTCTATCAAAGGATCATGTTTTTGCCATCCTATCACCTCCAGGCCTTTGAAGAAGCTTTCTACACCGGCTTCTTCACAATCAGCACTGACATATTCGGCCCGACACTACTGGCTCAACATGCAAGATATGAGTCATTGCTCAAGATGAGAGAAAGCCTAAGATGAAGAAGCAGCTCAACAGCCATGTCGGGGACGACATGAGCAAGGAGGGGGGGAGTGTTAGAAGCTGGACACACCCTACGGAAAATGACTATTCGGGAGATTATTATTTTTGTAATTATTCATTTATTGAGAAAACCCGACATTTCACCTTGTAAATATTGGGGCTTACAGAAGTTTCCAGAGTGTATCCCAGTTTTGACATTTAGATTGAGTAGATGGTTAAATTGGAGCATTAGGGTTTGAGAATTGTAAGGTATTTATACCACTTTTTGACCTTAATGAAAAACCTTTTGTCATTTAAAAAAAATTTGAAGTCTGTGAGTGAGCGTACTGTGTACGAGGGAGAGTGAGAGCTTCATCTTGACACTACGCGCGCACCAGTGGTCGGAATTGAGTGCGGAGAAGTGCAGCGTGTTGCCCCGACAAGAGATACGCGCCAATACCTACATTGCGTGCGTACGGTCCGGTTTTGCGAGCTCCATCTACGAGCTTCATCTGGTGATTCGGTGAGCATACGTTGTCCGATTTTGCATTGCAGCATATCCACGCGTTCGCATTGAGTAGAGCTACACATTAGGCACTTTAGTTTTCGAAAACGATGACCTGCAAATTTCGGCCAGACATTATACGTGATTTTGCACCAGGTGTTTTGGATTGGGATTTTGGTTCATAGACCTTAGGGAGAGCGACCTATTGGTGTTAGTAGGGTCTCCTTCAAGTTCTGTGGCGTTTCGAGATTGTTTGATGGGTATTCGACTCTAGAAAGCGTTGTAGAAAGTTTCCTCTTATGCACTCTGGAAGGCTGTAGCTTAGACATTGGGCAGAGACCTCTGTAGGAATTAGTTAGGAGTCGGTCGAGTGTAGGTTGACACCCTATGCTTGCTTCCACGCACCTGTGGGTCGAGCTTCGTCCTTAGCTGACAAATCTTGTTAGGTGAGTTCTCGCTGTGCTAACGTCCGTCGCGGCGTATCCGTCCAACATCTTATAAGACTAATCCTCTTTTTGTGCACAAATTTGAATAGTATGCATGCTTAGAATCATGTTTGTGATAAGGACGTCACTCAAACACCAAGTAGAATTTGTCATTCTACTTTGGGAGTATGGTATGGACTAAAGAGCAGACATGCTTGTGGCAGCTATGTCTCCCAAGCACCAAATGGACTAGTCATCAATTCTGGAATGATGTCGTAGGGTGAAAAGGGATCCTCTACCCACTAAGAAACATAGACTAGTGACTAAGACTTTAGCTCTTTTACCTCATATTCAAGGACGACTATAATTTCAAGAGAGAGGTAATGTCATAAAATCTAATATCTAACAACCCAAATGATTTTCTCATATTAAACTGGTAATTTAATGTGGGAGAATAAATGGGAACAAGGGTTAGAATATAGACATGTGCTTATGGATCTATCTCAACACGGGGCCAAGGTTAAAGGTGTCCAAATGAGATATGTTCAATTAAAGAGAAATGCTACCTACTGGAGTTTGAAGAGCTTAGGGTTAGCTTCATTAAAGACCTTTAAAAGTTAGTGTTAAAAAGTCTTTGACCTTAGGCAAGCTAGGGTTGACCTTGACGTGGGAATCCTACCCAAGCATGAGGTGCTTGTCGTGCTTGCTAACTTAGGTGCTTAAGATGTTTGGTCATTCCCCGCTAGCTCTCTCAACCTTTGAAGGTGTTTGAGGCCTTGGGATTGAGGCTTGGGATAGTTAATGATTTTTGCAAAGTTTATGTTATGCTCGTGGATGCATGAAGATTTCTATCTTCATTGCATCACCTAGGTCACAAGGAACACAAAGATTGTATTGTACCAAGTCTCTCTTGATGGGAGAATCTATAATACAAATGCCTTCTGGAGGGGGGACCGGCTCCAAGTAAATCCGGTCCTCAACTATTGTCATGTTCTCTAATACTCTCTCTTGCAAAAGTATTGTTCATGACAAGTTAATTAAGTACTATGTTTATGTTTCTACCATCAATTAAGTTCACCATCTATATTCTCAAAGTAATCTCACAAAAATTCTCACTCTAATTCTCTTAATACCGCTATCTCAAAGTTTGTAGGACATTTCCATTACATATTTTACATACAATAGCAACTAAGGCAATGTCAAGTACAACTACTTTTTTCAATAGCCCTTGACTAGCGATACCATCATGAATTTTGTTGACCATATCAGTGTCTTGCATAGTGTCACATGCCTTCAAGGCAAAAGCATAGGTGGTTGCATCTAGAGAGATTCACTTGCTTCACATTTGCGGAAAACATCCCACGGATTCCTGGCCCTACCACATTTGGCATACATGTCAACCAAGGCAGTGCCATGACTAACAATATTGTCATGAGTTATTTTGTCTATCTTAGCATCTTCCAAATTTCCACATGCCTTCAAGATATAAGAATAGGTTATTGCATCTGGAGAGATGCACTCGCTTCACATTAGCTAAAAACAGCCCATAGCTTCCTAGCCCCGCTCCTATTTAGCGTATCCAGCAATCAATGTATTTTTATACTTAATATTCTACGACGACAGCTCCTCAAGAACCTTTTGTGATTTTTTAAGCACACCGCATCTGGCATACATGTTGATCAAGGTAGTGCCAAGCACGGCGCCCTTGTCTCACAATATCATCATTGCCCATATTGGAGTCTTGCGTAGGGCCGCATGCCTTCAAGATGCAAGCACATGTGATTACATCTGGAGATGTTATCATTTTGCATTCACTAAAAATAGAAGTCAATGCTCACTCAGATAACAAAGCCAAAATAGAAACTAACAATAGCCACAAAATCTCAATAGCTCAAAAAACCTAAAACATCATTGGCATTCACAGACAGCAACAACACAATGAATGTGTAATGGTGCTTCTCACCCTCCATGTTATCGCTCGTCTCATCACAAACCAAACTCCCAGCAACCCTTCGGTTTCATGTGACCCTCTTGCAACCCTTTGGAGCCACACTAAGGTTAGGACATGGCCTACGAGCGCTAATCATAGCGGCATGGCCACCTCGACTGAAACCCTTGGCAACACTCTTCAGTTCGGCCAAAAGCAACCAATAGAGCTCAAAGTCCATCTCTTCACTTGTACTCATGGCATCAACACACCAGTGTACTCATCAATATCAAAGTTGCCCCTCAAATTAGAAATCGATGCCATTTCAAATCACATAATAGCTTCATAACAATTCCTCTACACCATGTAACACTTGACCTTGAAGATGCACTACGAACCCTTTATATACATGCAAATGGCTCTCCTCCAAAAGCACCAAGTCTCACAATAGCCCCACTACATGGCACTCAACATAGGGAATAGTGGCTCACTACACAAACAATTGCAGCCCAGCTCTTTTTGTGTCCTCCATGCCTTGTGCCATCTCCCACCATCCCCTCCATGCCTTGGTTCACATCTTGCAAAAGGCAGTGCACAATTTTCCCTGCGAATCGAAGAGACAAAAATGACCTTCATTAACACCCCACCCACCACATTATGTATGCACAAACTATTATACAATCCAACACAAACCCGAATAACACCTCCTTCCACCCACTGTCGGCATTGCACATCCACGCAGACTTTGACAGTAAAGCAACATCACCTAGACCTAAAAACACCCATGTGTCGACCATCTGGGGACTCCATCCCACAACCAAGAATTGCACCAAAATTTGGACCTTGCACTAAGGGAAGAGGATGAGAAAGATTTTGTTTGACACTTGTGACACAATGCCTCTCTTTAAAGAGAGGGGTACACAAATGTCAACACTCACTCACAAAGGACTAAAAGAAATGATTAAAAAAAGTTTATTATCATTAGCTTACTACTAATCCGCAAACTTTATCCAATGGTCCAGAGATGCACCCAAAATCGAACCCTTTAGTAAGGACTACTTATGTAGTCCAAAAATTACAAATCTCTATCATGCTCGTGACAAGCCATGACAACTTCAAAGGGTCATAACTACACCGGCTGACAGAGGAGCCACCCCATGGATAGGAATGAGGCCATAACTTCACTCAAGCAAGTCAGCAAGTCACTCAACTTATTAAAAAAGTAGTTTTTGGTTTCATTTTTCCATCTCTGTCCCTACACCATCACCCTTGTGCTTTCAATTTTACCTTTTAAATGTTTTGAAAGGGTTTTCTGGCTTTCTAAAACAAGCCTAGAGAAAAAGAGAGTTAGAGATACATTTCAAATTTTATTATTCCACATATTGAAATTTAAAATATTATTAGTCCACATGGTTTCAATAGGTGTTATTCACACGGCCGTGATAAAATAATTTGAAGGTTGGCACCTTCAAATTATTAAAATCATCACCTATGGTCTCTTTGACGCGTTTGATCACCTTTTCAGTATGCAAAAGCATTGGCTCTCACTCTGAATTCCTTGCATGACTTTCTCCCCTACAAACTCATAGTAGCATGGTCTTGACTCTTGCCTCCTACTTCAACCCTCCACTTCCCTCTTATGTTTTTTCTCTTATGAATAGAGAGAGAGAGAGAGAGAGAGAGAGAGAGAGAGAGAGAGAGAGAGAGAGAGAGAGAGAGAGAGAGAGAGAGAGAGAGAGAGAGAGGTAGGTAGGTGCTAGCAAGAAAGTAGAGGTTCCTAGCCACCTGTGAACGTTCCTTCTCTTATAAGTCGTAACTTTTGTTCCAAATTCCAACATTAAGGTGTCATAATAACTAATATCTAATTCTCCTAAATGATTTTCTCATGTTAAAATGATCATTTAATATGGGGAAGTACCAGGGGAGAAAAAGCTAGAATATTGGTTAAGCTGGCATACCGGCCACAGTAGGGATCCAAAGGAGGGAAAATAGGGATCCAAAGGGGGGGTCATCTGCAAAAGATCAATGTGCAACAATGGGCTTCAAAGACCCTAAGGTTCAACCCATTAAGACTTCCAAAATGCTAAGGTTCCAAAATTCAATGTAAAGTCCAATGGTCAAACCTTACGGATATTGGATGCTTTGTAAGTGTACACATAGTCTTTGCAAATCCCTAGATGGGAGTGGAGAGCCCTTTTAGTAGGGGATGAGAGAGAAACACACACACACACACTCTCTCTCTCTCTCTTGCAAGCCCTTTACACAAAGGGGATAGGGAACACATGTCAGCTCCCTAGCCAGTTGCCCCCAAGGTGCACTCAAATCCTATTGGATGGCTATAGAGTTGGACCAATGAGAATTAGGATAGAATACATTTAGTTTAATTCATTTTAAAACACTTGATAAAAGAAGCAATAGGAACTAAGCTCTCTAGAAGACTATCGGACAGTCTC
The DNA here is from genome assembly GCF_014529385.1 of Adiantum capillus-veneris. NCBI lineage: Eukaryota > Viridiplantae > Streptophyta > Polypodiopsida > Polypodiales > Pteridaceae > Adiantum > Adiantum capillus-veneris. The sequence continues at coordinate 123,343,390 of NC_140959.1, forward strand.
CCAAGGGGTCCAATGAGCATTCAACAGCCCAGTAGCTTGCCTGATTCCTATTGGCCAGAAGACAAAGGGGTCCAATGAGAGTTTAATTGCATTAATTAAATAACTAAAGCTCTCACAAAAGGGGAAAGGGGGACACATGTCAAAAGGCTATCACTTATGCTTCTCAATTATCATTGGCTAAGCTTTGCAGGGTCCAATGGGGTGCCAGCATGAGTAAAATCCAAGATGGGTCGACCGAGAGAGAGAGGGGGCTGATTTTGGCAAGGCATTATCACACACACACTCGCACAATCTCATGTGTGAAGCAAGGAAGACTCTCTCTCCTTCTCAAGCTTTAACAGAAAGCTCATCATCTACTCCAAGCTTGTGAGAAGGGAGGCCTACACCAACAACTCTTGGCTTTGTGATGCAAATCCAACCAAGAGCCAAGCTTCAATGCATGCTCATCTCCTCTACCATGCTAATTACTAAGCTATGCTAAGATTTTATGAGTGATTATGTGAGGAGATATACTTCTTTCTCACAAGACTACTCCTTTTTCCTCTCAATCTACTCTCATACCCCGCCAGCTCTCACCATCTTCGAAGGTGTGTGAGGTCTTGGATCTAAGACCGTGAGGGAATTGATGTTGTGTTTTATAAGTGTGTGCATGGTGCTTGAAGCTTCCATCTTCATTGCATCAGCAAGTTATCGAAGGAACACAAAGTATTGTATTGTAAAATGTCTCCTTTGATGGGGGAAACTTATAATACAAAGCCTTTTGGAGGGGGTACCGGCTCCATGTAAATCCGGTCCTCAACTGTTGTCAATATCTTAATTTCTCTCTCTTTTGAAGTATTTGTAGCATGGATAATGTGTCATGCTCTCTACAATGGGTGGTCCTCAGTGTAATGTGCGTGACAATCTCACTCAAACAGACTGAAAAGAAACTTGGAAACAATAGACATCAATTGAGCTCACAAAGACACAACAACAAACCAGAACATATGACTCGACTATCTCAAAGAACTGATACAGACTCTCGCGTGGCAGCACACTCAGCTCTAGCCCAAGACTCACATGCACAATGGGGGTGGCAAGGCTGAGATGTGCCGGGATGGTGAGTGTTGTGTGTATCCATTCACTCTAGACGACTATGTAAAGATAATCCTGACCAAACCGCTACTACTCATATATACAACCATAAAGAGCCACCAACGGCTCATAAATGATAGCATCTAAGTCTATCTCCACTGGGTGGCGGTGGTGACCTGGCCACGATGTCCACTAAACCACCACTGTATCCCTCTCACGTGTCACTGCCCAACGAGTCCGTCCAGTGTGAACCGACCAAACCAAAGACCAACTATAAAGTCCAAACTGTACTAATTGTCCTGTGAAAGTGACACTATAGCTTGCTACAGGTTGCCCGCCATAAGATAGCTTCTCGTCCCGGAGAGCGGAACTGAAGAACTGAAATATTGGCAACCAGGTCCACTACTGGTAAAACTCCAAAAGGTGATATCTACTGTTGGTGGTCAGATGATGGAGGAGGAGGAGGAGGCTGTTAAAAAGGTGGGTAAGGAGATGGAGGCCATGTGTATGGTGGGGGGTAGTGGCCATGATGAGGAGGGTACATTGGATATGGAGTGGCCACCCCATGAGCAGCAGCAGACTGAGTAGGGTGAGTAGGTGGAGCAGGTGGAAACCTAGGAAAAGACTGAGTAAGCTGAGAAGGTGGGATAGGTGGAAACCTAGGAAAAGACTGAGTAGGTTGAGAGGGTGGCACAGGTGGTCGGAATCCAGGGAAGCTATAGAAGTACTGAGGGAAAGAAGTGGACTGGGAGGGGGACACCATAGAGGGTCCATGCCAACTGTGATGAAGCCGATCTTGTTGGCTTAGACTCCATAGTGGTAGGATTTGTTTTCTTAGCTGCTTGAGAATCCCTTGAATGGGCTTTGGAAACATCCGTCTGTATCTGTCCTGCCATAGCAAGAACTTGCGTAGAAATCGGATTTGTAGCTGTAGCTGTAGCTGTAGCTGTAGCTGTTTGTGAAATGGCTATAGATTGGTATTTGGCACATGAGGGACACACTGTATGTACCACAGGAGAAAGGTCCTGAACTGCGGCCATATCATTTGCCTCTTTTAACTATATTTGTTGAGTGCGGACAATATGCTTGAGGTCCACTACCTGTTGAGTGAGAATCTTAATGCAATCTTGAGCTTGAGCAATTAACATGTCCCTATCCATCGATCGTTGAAGGTGGATGCGCACTTCCCTTTGCGTACTGTCATAGACAGTGCAATGCAGACCGTTGGTACCTTGCAATGAGATGGCTGCATCAATAATCGTTGAAATGGATCTTCTGTCCGCATCTAAAAGTCTGTTGGCTTGAGGCGTAAAATTGGCAAACATGTTAGGTTGCCCAGAGGTAGGTGTCCAAGAGCTGGATGCCCCTATAGTATCCCTATGTGCCTCTGCAGTAAGAGTAGTAGTAGATGGTATTGCCGACACAAATGGATTGTGTGTTTTGATTCCTGCAACACTACTAACAAGAGGTGGTGTAAAAGTAGAGGTGGCCACAAAAGTAGTCATGCTCTCTCTTGGTGTTGTAGTATTGATGTCGGAAATTTTAACCTGTGATTCAGAGAAGGGTAGTGTTGCTAGCTGCTTTTGGAATAGCCTTGCTCTTTGGCTTCATCTTGCAGAGTGAGAACAACGGTTACATCTGCCTTTTTCTGCATAATTTGCACTACCCAATACATAATAGGGGCTGCATAGCAATTGAACCTCTCCGCTTTTCCTTGACATTGAGTCTGAAATTGCTTTGCCCTGTCCTGTAGCACCCTAAACAGCAGATGGTGAAATGGATAGGTAGGCAGTGGCAGAGACAAAAAAAAGCATCGCATATTCCTGGAGAATCTGGAGAGATAGAACTATTGCTCTTTCTGGTGCACGCAGTAAAAAATAATACGATAAAATTGAATATAGCTGCTGATTCCTGTGATAGTCTGCATGTGAGTGCAACAACAGTTCCTGGCACGCATTTGCAGTGTCTTCCGAGGAGAGATTCGAGAAGGTTTTTGTGCCAGGCAAAGGTGCCAACACATTCAATATCCCTGTAGCATGTCCAACATCCTCCACTGTAAGTGTAATTCCATTTAGCTTTGGAAAAGTAAGCAAGAGGGCACTTAGCTTGGCACTGGAGATTGTGCAGGACAAATCGGCTTGAGCCAAATTTTGGAGACCCCAGGTGTATCATTTGCTGCTGAGAGAACATATCTTTGAGTTCCGGGTTTGGCACCTGTAAATGATAGATCATTCGTAAGGGTACCTTTGAGATGGCACTAGAAGAGCGAGGCACCTGGAGAGTGGTGACCTTGCCAGCAGTGACTGATTGGGGTGAATCTTCCTCTAAAGATTCTCCTGAAAGTTGCTCTAAACTAGGAGTATAGTCTGATTTATTGTCAGAGCTATCCCCAAAGGAGGCAAAGGACTCTTCCTTGGACTGGAGATGCTGCTCTCGATTCCGAGTACAAACCATCTTGATAAAATATTCCCGAGAATTTGCAACTGATGAATCTCAAAAACGTGTAAAACCTGTGTTCTTAAGTCCTCACCTGATACATATACCACCGTAAACCACATTGAGATACAATTTCTCTAACCCACACTCAGATACATGTTGCAACCCCAACCAAATACATGTAGCAAGGTCAAGATCAAGCTGCCATCATCAAATGCTATCCAGCTTATGGGTGGCCAAGGAGCACGGAGATAGGAACGTTGGAGATGGAGGGAGGAACACCTTGCGATGGACAGAGATGGTGGCAATGGAAGCTGATTTTACTGAAGGGAAGTTCTCTACCTGGAAACGCAATCCTGACTAACGCAATCTTGGCTAAAAACCTACTATGCTGCTTTTGTTTTTATCAACCTATTCTGATTTTCGATGGGCTGGAAGTTAAAGCATAGTAAGTATGCTTTAATTTTTTATTTGACTTACGTGGAGGTGGTGAAAGCCAAGGACGAGGGCGAGGCGTGTGGTGCCGAGGGCGAGAGCAGTGGGGAAAGGCGAGGGCGAGGCTGGTCAGCATCAGCGGCACGACCAGAAGGCGATGGCGAGGGCGAGTGGCCAGGCCCAGAGAGCGAGGGCAAGGGGAGAGGATGAGAGGAGAGGGAGAGGGTGAGGGCTTGGTGGCGAGGGTCAGGGCAGCAAGGCAAAGGGATGTTTCAAGGTGAGGTCACATGGCAAAGGCAAGGCAATCGGGTAGCTGTTGGGTGAACCATTAGATGCAAGGTGAGGGCAGCATGAGTGAGAGGACATCAGAAGCACCAAACAGGCAAAGGGACTAGCAAGAGCAGGGAAGATTCACAGAATGCAAAAATCAAGTAATCTAACCTCTCTGAAAGAATCCATGGTAGATAAAAACGCAAAGTAAAATTGCTAATGAACATGGTACCTTCATAAATACCCAATTGAAGAACACTAAGACTTATATGCCCACAGTGGAAGCAATCTTGAAGAACAGCTTTCAACAAGTGTCCCTTTATGAGGAGATGCTCCGGTTAGATGAAACCCTCAGGAGTGACACCCTCTCAGTAATTCAGTCTATGTACCCTGGTGCAGGGCCTAGTGGCGGGCACCTACCTGTGCAACCCTTGGAGTCCTACATGATTTCATATCCAGCTGCTCCCCTCACCGACTACAAAAGTCCTCGTCTCACTGTGTCTATTCTTGGGCATCAATTCTCAGGCGTATTGTGGATGGTGGATCTGGGATCAATCTGATGCCAAAATTTACTATGTCGGCCTTAGGTCTGCAACCTACCCGCCCTGCTCCATTCACGATTACATTAGCAGACCAGAGGACAGTCTACCCGGTGAGCATAGTAGAGAAGGTGCCTCTGAGGGTACAAGACTTCACATTTAGCTTGGATATTGTGGTGGTCAGTCTTCCTCAGGTGGAGGGAGGATTTCCTTTGTTGATCGGTAGACCATGGTTGTGGCATACTAAGGCACTTCATGATTGGGAAAACGATGCCATGTGGATACATACTACTGGCTCCCCCATGCAACCAATTCGGCTCAAAGGAGGGATAGATCCAGTGGTTCATTGCAACTCATTCTGACGGGTCTGACAAAGACCTGCTGCAGTGGTTGGAAGCTACCACCTTGATGCCATGCTATGTGGTCTCTATTCAAAACTCACCTGTGCCGGTAACACTCTCTCTCCTAGCTCCTCAGGCGGACACTAATGTCCCAAGTCCTACAACAAACAGTAGTCCTAAAGCAGACAGTGTACCAGTCAAAGAAGTAAGTGTGTTAGCCCTTGATTCTCATGATTCAAATGATCCTCTGATGGAAGCCTTCGGCCTCGGGGAACCTATAACACATCATCAAAGGGGGAAGAAATCTCCTCTGCATGAACTCGCCAAAGATTCCCCTCTTCCTCTAACATCTCCCAGGTCGGACGCCCCGCCCCTTCAAAAGCACTCTGTTATGTTTGTGTCTGAAGATTTACCTTCAAGGAGCTTCCACCAAGATGGTTACAAGAAGAGTATGCGGAGTTTCCAATTGATCAAACACCAGCACATGATGTCTTGAAGCTCCAAGAGGCAGCTCATTTCTCAACTTCTGAAGTACCCTCCACGGTTACACCTCCTGACCCGGTCAAAAAAGTCAACATGGGCGACCCCGACAACCCTCAGCACGTCCTCTTAGCAGCTTGGTTATGGGAGCAACCCGCATTACTTGATCAGGTAGTTTCCTTTATACACTCTTTTAAGGATTTTTTGCTTGGTCCTACATGGATTTGGAAGGTATCCCACCAGAATTGGGTCTCCACATTATCCCCCTGGTTGAAGGGGCTAAGCCAGTCAGAGGCCGAGCTTACAAGCTCAACCCAAAGTATGATAAGGCAGTCAAGTCAGAGCTAGAAAAAATACAAGAGGCAGGGATCATTGTACCTGTGGAGCACTCTGAGTGGTTATCACCCATGGTGATAGCACCTAAGAAGTAGTCCAATAAAATCCAGGTGTGCGTGGATTACCCCGCTCTGCACAAGGTAACTATCCCAGATGGCTTTCCCACACCTTTCACTGAGAGTTTGCTAGAAGATGTAGCAGGGCATGTATTGTACAATTTCATGGATGGGTTCAATGGATACAATCAGTTGGGCATCCATCCACGTGATCAGCTTAAAACGGCCTTTGTGACTCCCTGGGGTATTTTTATCTAGACTAGAATGTCTTTTGGGTTGAAAAACACTCCACCTTCTTTCTATTGGGCAGTATATCTCATCTTTTGTCCTCTACTTACGGATCATCTTCGCATCTTCATGGACAATTTTTTGACCTTCTCAGGTGCTCAATGTTCAACCCCAGTGGAAAATCTAGAGGAACACCTCGCTCAGCTCTCTGTTGTCTTTCTCAAATGCAGAGAGGCACGCCTGAAGCTAAATCCTAAAAAATTGTCATGTTTTGGTCACTGAGGGCACACTTCTAGGCCATGTGTTGTCTGCTAAAGGTTTAGCACCTGACCCAGAAAAGATCGTGGCAATCTTAAAGTTACGGTTGAGCCACATGGGCATACATGCGTATAAACCTACGCCTTGTATGTGTCATGCAATGACCACCAATCCAACCAAGATTTGGGCAAGAAGACCCTTAACTGTGGGCTGAACAAACATAGGTCTAGACCAGGACAAGTGAGGACACTGACTACACCACCTGGTTTAGGACCAGTGCAAGTGACTAGACCACCTACCTGGACCAGGACGAGGAGGACTGGACTAGGGCAAGGAGGACTAGACCAAGACTAGGAGGGACTAGACCAGGACCAGGGATGAGGACGAGGACTGGTTGGACCAGGGTGAGAGAGGACCAGACCAGCAGACTAGCTACACAATGCAAGCAAAGTGGGCGAAGCTAGGTAACAACCAACTAGCTTCACAATTTGCATCTCAATAGAGAGTGAGACTTCATTTGAGGTCCCACCGTGATCGCCAAAAGGAGAGCACCTGTAGCACGGATAATGTGTCATGCTCTCTACAGTGGGTGGTCCTCAGTGCAATGTGCATGACAATCTCACTCAAACAGACTGAAAAGAAAGGAAACAATAGACATCAACTGAGCTCACAAAGACACAACAGCAGAGCAGAACATATGACTCGACTATCTCACATAACTGATACAGACTCTGGCGTGGTAGCACACTCAGCTCCAGCCCAAGACTCACATGTACAATGGGGGTGTCGAGGCTCAGATTTGTCGGGATGGTGAGTGCTGTGTGTATCCACTCACTCTAGACGACTACGTAAAGATAATCCTGACCAAACCCCTAATACTCATATATACAACCATAAAGAGCCACCAACAGCTCATAAATGACAGCATCTAAGTCTATCTCCATTGGGTGGCGGTGGTGACCTGGCCACGATGTCCACTAAACCACCACCGTATCCCTGCCACATGTCACTGCCCAGCGAGTCCGTCTAGTGTGAACCGACCAGACTAAAGACCAACTGTAAAGTCCAAACTATATTAACTGTCCTGTGAAAGTGACACTATAGCCTGCTACAGTATTGCTCATGCCTATCTAACTAGGTGTTATGCTTTTTGTTGCTCTCTCCATCCAAGCACTCTTGCTATGCTCATTAGGAATCTATTCTACTGAAATGCTCACTATGTTTATGCTATTTTCCACTACACACAAGTTATTAGGACATTAAATGTTACATTGGTATCAGAGCACAAGGTTTCTCTTTTCTTGCTCAATAAGGGAGGTCCTCAAGCTAGCTATATATGGTCGGTATTATTAATTGCAATTGAGTAAGTAGAATAGGGATTTTTTAGTCTTGCAGTGTGCCTGCTTCGTTCAGATAATGGGGCATCATTGTTGAGAGCTATGGTCTTAATAGTGGAGTCCTACAGGGCTTGCCTACGGCTTAACCACTATTGAGCTATTAGAAGCTTGACAAGAGCCGGTACTGTTTTTTTGTTGAAAGACCCTCTCTTCTATTCCTTGCAATTAATGATATTCGAGCCACAGGTACAAGAGCTTGAGTGCTTTTCTAAAGGGGTTAAGAAAAGCAGCAACTAGGGCTTGAAGTGCCAAAGTACACCTAAAAATTATTAGAATGGCTGAAAATAGTAAAGAGAGTGAAATTAATGTTGATAGCTTTGATTTTGCTAATGAGCAGGCTACTAATGATGCCCCTATGCTTGTTAATTACCTTGTTTCTAGGATTCAACAAGCCATGGGCAATCCATCCCTCCAAAATGAAGTGCAACGGCAGTTTTGTGCTCATGAGATTCTCTAAACTCCCCACCAAGAAGAGAGAGTACCTAGAAAGCCTCCTTGTGAGACTTCCAAAAGAGGCCTCTCTCCAATTCCGGAAGAAGAAGAGGATCCATACGAAGGGCTCAAAAGTTTACTTCTTGATGACGCATCTCCTTCCCAAAAGAGAACTCAATAGTCCCCCACCAAAAGAACAAGAAAGAAGTGAGTCTCCTGCCACCTCGGTGGAGGTGGCTCCACGAAGACGACGGGCAAAACGCTCTCCATCACCTCCTAAACGGAGAACACCATTGCATACTTCTCCACACCATAATTCAAAGAGGGATGATAAAAAATGAGAAGAAAAAGGCGAGAAAGAGGTCACCCTCTTCTCCATCTTCTTCATCCTCTTCCTCTTATGAAGAAAGTGATGGTGCAGACAAGGAGGACCAAGGCAAGAAAAAGGTGAGAAAGAGGTCACCCTCTTCTCCATCTTCCTCAAATTCTTCATCTTCTGATGAAAGTGATGGTGCAACTTTTGAACCACCAAAAAGAAGAGGCCATAGGAAATCCTATGACGCATGGAAGAGATCGTCCAAGCTCAAGAAGTTCAAAGAGGGAGGAAAGAACATCTCTTTCCTTACCTACGATGGCACCTTTGGTGCTACGGAAAACGTCTTGGCTTTCATCCACCAATTCAATGCGGCGTTTGGAGATGAGGGCTTCATGGCATCCTCTAAGCTATTACATGTAGCTATGCATTTTCAATAGCCCGCCAGGCAATGGTGCTCTAGCCTACGGGCAAACGGTGAAGCTCCACGAACATGGAAAGATTTAAGAGCTTCCATCATGAACTAGTTTGTGGCTAACGATGCCAAAGACAAAGTACTCACCAAATGGCAAAGCTTGAAGCTCTCTCCTTACTAATCTATTCATAAATATGTAGACAAGTTTTGGGACTTACATCTCAAAGCCATTGTCTTTAGAAAGATGGATTTTGGAGAGAAAAAACAACAATTTTGTGCGGGCTTAACTGAAGATATGGCAGAGTATGTCAACTCCCAAAGGCCACACACCATATTTGCGGTCATACACCATACCATAGTGGCTTCACAAATCAATTTCCAAACAAGGGCTAAGAGAAATCTTAAGCCCATGGAGAACAAGGACCATAACAATGAGCCTAAGGGGAAGGACAATGTCCAAAAGTCTCCTAAAGGAAATGCCAACAACAACAAATCTAAGGAGAAGGGAGTTTATAAAGGCAAAAATAAACTCTCTCCTGAAGAGCTTGAGCGTTATTGTAAAGATAACCATTGGTTTCAAATGTGGCATGCAAGGGCATGCTTATTGTGCTTGCCCCCACAAGAACACATGAAACAAGCCCCCTTGGTCAAAATCCAAGAAGAGGAAGCTCACCACAAAGGATATCCTCTATGCCACGCTTGGGGAAGGTAAGAGAACATGATGTTTTTATTCTCTTTGAACCTGGTTCTACTCACAATTTCCTATCCAGAGAGTTGGCCACCAAGCTAGGTATCCAATCCTATGAGATGGGAGATGTCCTACCCGCTGATGGTGCTTTCAAGGGGCAAGAAGCTTTAGTCACTCCCTTAATTGGGAAATTCAGGCTCCATGTCCAAAGCTATGTGGACAAAGAGGACTTCTTTATCTCTCCTCTCAAGCATGAGGATGTAATCATAGGGGCACCATGGTTGGATTGCATGGCTACAAATGTTAAATTTCTTGAAGAAAAATCTACTTTAGGCTCATGGAAAAAGATATGTACATAGATGCCAAAGAGTTGGGTAACACCATACCCGTTGTACATACGCTGTTGGAATTAGGGTTGCAGAGAAACACACACAGCTTGGAGAAGACGAAGGAAGCTCAAGGCACACAATAGAGAGTGTGTTACTTAGTGTGCAATGGAAAGATAGATAGCCCTAGAGTGATGGGCGTATATACAATGCACGGGGGAAAAAACCTCCTAAAGAGGGAAAAAATGCCCCGGCGGTCCTAGTGTGTTCACACACATCACTACCACATGTATATGGTAACAAATCCCCCCTGGAGTGATGCGGTGAACGAGAGCTGGCACATGAGTAAAGGGAAGTGCCATGCCCTGAGGACAGGATCAGTCCACAAAGGGGAGTAAGCCCAAAGCTTTGCGGAAAGCTTCAAGCTTCTCACGAGACAATGCCTTTGTGAAAAGATCTGCAAGGTTGTCCTGTGTTGGCACATAAGCCAAGCTGATCTCTCCTGCTGAGAGCCTCTCCCTGACATAGTGGTAATGCACCTCAATGTGCTTTGTGCGAGCATGAAAAACTGGGTTCCTCGCAACTGCCAATGTGCTCTGACTGTCAGTGTAGATAGTGTTGGCAGTGTCCTGTCCAACACCCAAGTCAGCCATAAGGCGTCTGAGCCATACACACTCAACCGTAGCTGTGAAGACTGCCCTGTACTCAGCCTCACAACTCGAAGTGGCCACAGTAGGTTGCTTCTTGCTCAACCATGATATACATGAACTGCCAAGCATGAAACAAAAACCACTTGTGGACACTCGCGTGTCAAAACAACCAGCCCAATCTGAGTCCGAAAAAGCATGTAAGTCTGGCGGCAATGATCCCCCCTTGGGATAAAACAAGCCAAGATGTAAAGTGCCACTAAGGTAGCGGAAAATCCTCTTGACAGCCTGCCAATGCTTAGACCCTGGGCTATGCATAAATCTGCTGACCTGCGAGACTGCAAACTGAATATCTGGCCTCGTGTTGCATACATAAATGAGGCAGCCAACAGCAGTTTGGTAAAGAGTGACATCAGCAGGATCGCCAGCATCATGTAGACTCAACTTCAAACCTGTTTCCATGGGAGTGGCAATAGGTTTGCAATCCTCAAGTCCAAACTTACATAGCAATGTCTCTATGTAACTTTTCTGACACAAGGCAATACCACCATCACACTGCTTAAACTGTATACCCAAGTAATGATGCAACAGCCCCAAATCTTTCATCTTGAAAGTAGCATTCAAATCAGCCTTAAATTCAGCAATATGTCTCTCATTTGGTCCAGTGATCAGCAAATCATCAACGTAAAGAACCACAATGAGAAATACATCATCCTCACGCTTTACATACAATGTGCTTTCTGTTGGACTGTTACGAAAGCCTCGTTTAACCAAATGAGTGTCAGCTTTCTCATACCAAGCACGAGGAGACTGCTTCAACCCATACAAAGCCTTCTTACATTTGCACACTTTGTCCTCTTGTCCTTTTATGACAAAACCGCGAGGCTGCGTTACATAAACTTCCTCAAATATGTCACCATTCAAGAAAGCAGTAACAATGTCTGATTGATGTACATCCCAACCAAAAAGAGCTACCAATGCACATAGAAAACGCACAGTAGTCATACGACAAGTGGGAGCAAAAGTCTCTTCATAATCTATGCCTTTTTGTTGTGCATAACCCTTTGCAACAAGTCGAGCCTTATGGTGATCGATCTCACCATCCGGCTTGCGTTTCAACTTGTAAACCCACTTCGTACCAATGGCCTTTTTGCCAGGAGGCAAATCACATAAAGTCCATGTGTCATTCTCTATAAGTGCATCATATTCTGATTTCATGGCAGCAATCCAATTTTCTGAATTCTGTGCTTCATCAAAAGACAGAGGCTCCTCAACATCATGTAAACTAAACACAGCCAAAGCATAACAATCTGATGCATAAGATGCATGGCGAGAGCCTGAACGAGTACGACTAGATAAAGGTGCATCCAATTTACTGTCACGCAAAGTGTGCACCAGCCATTTTGGCATACCTCTAGCCTGCTCATTTTCAGCCCTTTCCTCATCAAGTACATCATGTACATCTGCATCAGTAATAGGCTGTTCTAAAACATTTTCAGAAACCCCCATAGGCTGTACATTTGCCTCATTGGAACTTACATTCGTATTTCCACCACTGAAAAGAGGCAACAAAGTGTCATAAATGTCCTGTGAGCTTACATTACTGTCTCTAGTACATGACAGCAAGGGTTGAACAGAATCTTCCACAAACACTACATCCCGTGAAACCAAAATACGTTTTGTTTGCGGATGATACAACCTGTAACCTTTGCTTTCAACACTATAACCAACAAAAATACATTTGACAGCCTTATCATCCAATTTTTTGCGCTGCACTTGTGGCACCAAAGCATATGCCAAACAGCCAAAAACACGCATGTGCTCAATAGAAGGTTTTCTATCATGCCATGCTTCATATGGAGTAATAGACTGCAAAGCTTTCATAGGACACCTGTTAAGTACATAAGTGGCACACATGATGGCCTCAAGCCAAAAAGAATGCGGCAAAGCTTGACTTTTGACCATACATCGTGCCATTTCCGTTAGTGACTTGTTTTTCCTCTCAGCAACACCATTTTACTCCCCCCCTCGATCGGAACGGAGGGTGCCCATAGTACATTTTGAGACATTTTCAGCCATAGCCAAAAATTGTTTGAAGCACATAAAAACTTCGGACTTTGCTTTAAGCGGAAATACCCATGCATGCCTGGAGTAATCATCAATGAAAGTCACGAAGTACAGGTAATTGCCCAAGGACGGAGTTTGCATGGGCCCACAAACATCACTATGCACAAGCTGCAACCTGCATGTGGCCCTAACTGAACCATCCTTTGGAAACTTAGAACGCTGCATTTTACCCAGAATACAGCCTTCACAAACATGTTTGATAGGTGCTTCAAGAGGCGGCAAAGAAGCAACCATATCAGATTTCTGCAAACGCAGCAAACTGGCAAAATTCAGATGACCAAAACGTGAATGCCAAAGTTTTGCATCTGAAATAGCCCTTGAATCTGCAACAACATTTGCAAAATTTTGTCCACACTTGTCATACAAAGTGAGCTTATACAGCCCACGGCACAAAAGCCCAGATGCAACAATTTCATCACCAAAACTGAGATCATGAACTGTACATCTGTCATCCACAAATTTGACTACAAGTCCAAGTCTAGCAAGTGCGGATACAGACAATAGATTCTTCTTGATCCCAGGTACATAAAGTGCATCAACAAGTGTGAAGGAACTGCCATTAGCAGCAGTGAGCACAATCTTTCCAACTCCCTGAACTGGATAAGAGGCGTTGTTGGCACAAGTGACTGAATTCCCATGAGGGACAGACTCGAGAGAGGTAAACAATTCACGATGTGAGGTAATGTGCTTTGTAGCACCACTGTCGAAATACCACACATGTGAATCTGCAGCAACTGACAAGCATGCATCATGGACAGCAGGATTGTAAGTGCACTCTGCGCTAAAAGCCCATTCTGCATCAACATCAGCATCACAATCTCCTTTCACAGAAGACTCAACAATGGCTGCATTTGTAGTGGAACCAGCATTTGCAGTGGAACCACCCTCTTTCTTCTTAGCCTCTTTGGCCTTCAACTTAGGACACGACTTGATCAAGTGATCATTGGCTTTACAATAATGGCAACGCATCTTCTTTTTGCCCTTATCACCAGAATTGCCAGACGAAGTGCTGCCAGCAGAAGCATTAGGAACAGAATTTTTGCCACTCGCAGCAGAACCATAAGAAGTGGCTGCATTACTGTTACCACCCTTTCTTTGAGAAGCAATAAAAGCCTGTTCAACTGCACGCTGCCTAGTCCTGTTTTTTCTAGAAAGTGACTCTTGCAACAGCAATGTGCATAATGCATCAAACTTGACAACTTCAGGATTTCCTTGGGTCATCAGTCTCCAAGTACTAGCAAAAGTCTGGTAGGAATCTGGTAAGGCATCAAGAACAGTCTGCACAAGGGAACTGTCAGAAATGACTTCACCTGCAGAAATGAGTTGCTCATTGATATCCTTGACACTAGCAAGGAAAGTGTCCATATCATCTTCCTCATGCATAATCTTCGACTCTAGCTCTTTACGCAGCAAAGCAATTTTAGCCTCATTGCGGCTTGCATAAAGACCTGCTAGAATATCCCAAGCCTGTTTTGCAGATTTTGCTGAACGGATGTGAGGAATAATGGTGCGCTTCACAGACAACGCAATCAATGCATGAGCCTGCGCATCCTTAACATCCCAACGAGCTTGTTCTGCTGTAGGCAAAACAACTCTAACAGCTGCAATCCTTGCAGCAAGACCTGCAACATCCTCAATATCGCCTACATCTTCAGAACCAGGACGTACATCAATGCCCTGCACAATGTTCCAGACACCTTTTGACACAAGAACGTGTTGCATCATATAAGCCCACATAGGGTAGTTGTCCCCATCCAACCTGTCCTCAGCAGCAAACATCTTGAACACATCTGTGTTGTTGTTGTCAGCCATGGTAAATGCTGCACTTGATGTGAAAACTGCCCGAAAATAGGAGAAATGGAGCGGGAACAACTTGTGCTATATAGCACAAACCGTAGAAGACTATAAGGCACCTGTTATGCAGAAAACGGCACTGACAGAAAATCTGCACAAAATGACGAAATAACCTGTGCAGTACTGCCCGTAGTGGAAACGGAGGCCGAAATGAGCCCAAATGTCGACCTGCGAACGCTTGCCAAAGCTCACTGAAATCGGAGAAAGTGAGGCCGAAATGAGCCCAAATGTCGACCTGCGAACGCTTGCCAAAGCTCACTGAGCAGGCGTGTGCTGGAGCAGCTGGCGACTAAGCCCGGGAGGACGTGACCTACTCTGATACCAATTGTTGGAATTAGGGTTGCAGAGAAACACACACAGCTTGGAGAAGACGAAGGAAGCTCAAGGCACACAATAGAGAGTGTGTTACTTAGTGTGCAATGGAAAGATAGATAGCCCTAGAGTGATGGGCGTATATACAATGCACGGGGGAAAAAACCTCCTAAAGAGGGAAAAAATGCCCCGGCGGTCCTAGTGTGTTCACACACATCACTACCACATGTATATGGTAACATACGCAAGCTTTCAATAACTCAATAAAGAGCTCTATTTCCGTTTACATGATTTTTGTTAAAGATTCTTAAAATGAACCTAATGCTTTAGCAAAAGAAAATATTGACAATCACAAGGGATTAGAGTTATCCAATTTTCTCAAGGGATTTCAAGATGTTTTTATTGACAATATCCCTTGTGAACTACCTCCTAAACGAGGCAATGATGACCATGCAATTGAACTTCTTCCAGGAAGTTCACCACCTAATAAACCTCCTTATAGAGTTTCTCAAGCTCCACAAGAGGAGATTATGCGGCAAGTGCACGAGTTAGTTGAGAAGGCATGGTTAGGCCTAGCTTATCTCCATCTTGTTCACCCATGCTGTTAGTGCAAAAGAAAGACGGCACATATCGTATGTGTGTCGACTATAGAGCACTAAATAGGATCTCTATCAAAAATAGGTTTCCCATTTCACGGGTAGAAGACCTATTTGACAAGATGCAAGGGTCCACCTACTTTAGTAGGATTGACCTAAAAAGTGGCTACCATTAAATAAGGATAGTTGATCAAGACATTGTAAAGACCGCATTTTGCACCACGTTTGGTCTTTACAAATACATTATCATGCCTTTTGGCTTGACCAACGCACCATCCACATGTAACCGCTTGATGGAGAAGCTATTCAGGCATCACCAAACCTTTACTAGAGTGTTCTTTGATGATAATATCATCTACTCTAATTCATTAGACGAACACAAGCAACATCTCCAGGTAATATTTCAAGTCTTACGAAAGAATAAAGTTTATATTAACTGAAAGAAAGGTGAGTTTTTCTTACAAGAGATTTAATATTTAGGTCACGTTATCTCTCAAGATGGCACCCAAATGGATCCATAAAAGCTAGAGGTAATAAAAGGATGGCCTAATCCAAGGAGTCTTCATAAACTAAGAAGCTTTATAGATATGTGTGCATACTATAGACGCTTCATAGAAAAGTCGACACAAATTGCGGGACCATTACATGACCTAACAAAGAAAAACGTTAGGTATACATGGTCTGCCAAGGAGAACAATGCTTTCAAAAAGTTTAAAGAAAAGCTTATCCCTCAACTTGTGCTTACATTTCTGGATCTCTCAAAGCCAGATCTCTCAAAGCCATTTGAGGTCCAATGTGACGCTTGTGGTGATTGCCTTGGAGTTTTTTTGCTCCAAGAAGGGCATGTTATAGCCTATGAAAGTCAAAGGCTCGACCATGTTGAGCAAGCTCTAGGCATATATGAAAAGGAACTCCTTGCAGTTCTACATGCCTTAGACTTGTGGAAGCACTATTTATTGGGACTCCTTTCATTCTGCGGACGGATCACCAAAGCTTTAAGTAGAGATCATCAAAGCCTTAAGTACTCCATTCTGCGGACGGATCACCAAAGCCTTAAGTACTTCATGACGCAGACCAAGCTCTCTGACAAACAAATGAGGTGGGAAAATTTTCTTTCGCAATTTCATTTTCATATTTCTCACATTGCTGGCAAGCATAATCAAGTAGCCGATGCACTCTCAAGACGGACGAGAGTGAATGCGATTTCCATAGCAACTCACAATGATCTATCTTCTATGATAGATGAGTACGCTATTGATCCCGATTTTAGAGATGAAATTTCAGCCCTTGCACTAGGGAAGAAAGAGGAACCATTTACTTTACAAGATGGTTATCTTCTCTATGGCAATAGACTATGCGCTACCAACTCACTACGTGAGAAAGTAATGTATGAATCTCATTCTCCTTCTTATGCGGGGCATAGAGGGATTCAGTCTACCCTAAAAGGGATTGATGCCTATTTCTATTGGCCTGCCATGAAAGCAAACATACAAGAGTATGTTTCTAAATGTGTGGTATGCCAAAAGACAAAGTTTGATAGAGGGAAGCAAAGTGGATTGCTTCAACCTTTGACAATCCCTAATTTGTCATGGGAGAGCATATCCATGGATTTTATCTTCGGATTGTCCAAGTCTATCCATGGGAATACGGGAATATGGACGATATTCGATAGGTTCAACAAACAAGCTCATTTTATACCTGTCAAAAAGACTATCAAATCCCATCAAATGGAAACCCTCTTCATATCACAAAAAATGTAAGGTTTCCAGTTTCTGAAACCTTAAAGGTTGTATAAAGCTTAATCAAACTGATATGATTATTGAAAAAGCAATGTAAAATTGTCCGACCATGGCAAATATTGGTATTTTTGGAATCTTAAGCACAGCAAACCCCGGGCTAGAAATTTTCAGAATTGAATTCCGATAAAAACTGGCATAGTTATGACCCCTGGAAGTTTACACTGTGAATTAAGTAAAATAGGTAAAATTGAAGGGTTGCAGTAATCATTTAAGCATAGACTTTATTAAAGGCCTCCTAGATATTTACAAGATATTTACCAATTAAGCAAAAATAGGTCAAAATATAGAAAAATTGATATTTTAAAAGCTGGCAGGTAATGGGAGGGTCATCACTGACTTGCCAGGGACTCATTTAGTAGCAGGGGGCGTTTTTTGACCTGTAGGGGACTGCTTGAACTGCAAGCAATTGCCTTTTTCAGCCGGTGAGAGCTTATGAGTGCTAGAAAACTATAAATAGGACCCCTAGCTTCACATTTTAGACAGACTCGGAGCCTTGATACTCTCTCTCTCATCTAGAGAGAACACTACGCAGAAATCATTAGAGATTAATCTCTAATTCATTAACCTAAACGGTAATTAGCTTAATCTTTTTTAATTAGCAAGGTTAGATTAAGCTATTTTGTTAATAAATCAAAGATTAGGCCTATGTATACTCATAAAATCTCTCTTAATTAATTAATCTCTGCTGATTATTGTAATTAAGCTTAGTAATATTAAGTTGCCAAATTAACCATGAATTAATGGTAAATATATTAATTAAACTTAGATTAAGTTGAGGTAATTATCAGAGTTGCATTAGACAGTCATTAATATAGAAAAAGTATCCTATAATTTTCTAAGTAATTTTCCTTATTAATTAGGCAGAATTACTCTGTTTTTTGAGTAAATTAAATAGGGGAAATTAGTAAATTGATTTCAAATGATTTGATATATTTATTAGTGATTAATTAGGTGTTAAGTAACCCGTGATAATTAGGAGAAGCTCAGATAATTAATCTAGCTAATTACTTTAGCAGAAATACTTTATTTTTTGAGCAATTTAAATAGGGGAAATTAGTAAATTGATTTCAAATGTTGTGATATATTTATCAGTGGTTAATTAGGTGTTAAGTAACCCGTGATAATTAGGAGAAGCTCAGATAATTAATCTAGCTAATTACTTTAGCAAAAATACTCTATTTTTTAGAAATTTAAAAAGGGGAAATTAGTAAATTGATTTCAAATGTTGTGATATATTTATCAGTGGTTAATTAGGTGTTAAGAAACTTGTGATAATTAAGAGAAGCTCAAATAATTAATCTAGCTAATTACTTTAGCAAGAATACTCTGTTTTTTGAGAAAATTAGTAAATTGATTTCAAACGTTGTGATATATTTATTAGTGGTTAATTAGGTGTTAAGTAACCCATGATAATTAGGAGAAGCTCAGATAATTAATCTAGCTAATTACTTTAGAAGAAATACTCTATTTTTAGTGAAAATTAGTAAACTGATTTCAAATGCTGTGAGATATTTATCAGTGGTTAATTACATGTTAAGGAACCCGTGATAACTAGGAGAAGCTATGATAATTAATTTAGATAATTACTTTAGCAAAAATACTCTATTTTTTGGACAATTTAAATAGGAGAAATTGAAAAATAGGTTCAAATTGAATTGAGTTATTTATTAGAGGTTAATTAGATGTTAGGAAATTCGTGATAATTATGCTAATCTCAGATAATTAGTTTAACCAATTATCTTAGTGGAATTACGGTGTTTTTAGGGATAAATTAAAGGGGGAAATTAGTAAATCATGTTCTATAATTACATGATATTTATCAAAGTTGTATTATAGGGTAAAGAGGCCGTGATAATTATGCCAAGGTTAGAAAAGTAGTATAGATATTTATCTAGGCCAAATTATACTATTTCTAGCTAAAAACTAAAGAGGGAAATTAGTAAATCATGTGATATAATTACATGCTATTTATCAAAGCTGTATTATAAGGTAAAGAGGCCGTGATAATTATGCCAAGGTTAGAAAAGTAGTATAGATATTTATCTAAGTCAAATTATACTATTTTTAGCTAAAAACTAAAGGGGGAAATTAGTAAATCGTGCTATATGATTACATGCTATTTATCAGAGATTTACATGATGAAAAGGCCATGATAATTATGTCAAAGTTAGAAACTTAGTATAGATATTTATCGAAGTCAAAATATACTAATTTTGGTTGAAATTTCAATGGAGAAATTAGTAAATCATGCTATATGATTACATTCTATTTATCACAGTTAGCTTACATAATAAAAAGGCCGTGATAAATATGTCAAGGTTAGAAAAGTAGAATAATATTTATTTAAGTCAAATTATCCTAATTTTAGCTGAAAATTGAAGATGTAAATTATATAATTAAGTTGGAAAATAATAAGATAATTATCAGAGGTAAAAAATATCATTATCTACTTGTGGTAATTATACCATAGTTAATTAGTGAGATTAGTAAATTATAATTGACCAAAAGTCCTATTTTTAGCAAATGATTAATTAAAATAAATAGACTTTGTGGTTAAAAGTTTTTAGAAAAATTATAGTAAGTGTACATCTATGATATCAAGTTGAGGAAATGAAATCTTTAAGAGAAATTAAATACAATAAATATTAAGCCCAAAATAAGTAGATTATTAGCTTAAAAGTCGATGGGAAAATTAGGAAAAAAGATATAGAAAATTATAAGAAAATGAGGAGAGCTTAAAAAACCCTTAGGAAAGCGGTGGAAAAAGTTATCATGCCTATATAGACAAATAAGAAATTACTAGGTCAAGAATTTACCAATTAAGACTATAAATTTAACCTTGGATGGGTTACGGTTGAATACAAAGGTTAAGTTTAGATTTTGAATTATTTACCTAATGATTAGACGTCCTTTTTATAAGGATAAGAAGTTATGACACCTAAAAGGACCCGAGCAAATCCTACATCTGATGATGAGGACGTAGCTCCAAAACAAACTAGAGCGTCGCACGACGACGAAGCCGAGCCTAGTAGTAGGCCTACGGAGGAGAGTCTTCAGGCGCCAGCGCAACAACAGATAGCCAATCAATCCCAGGTGGGTTTCCCATTATTCAATTAAGTCTTTAATTAGTTTAAGTTCTTTTATAAGTTGGCGTTGCATACGTAAGAAGGATAAACTGGCTGAAAACAAAAGGTAACTTCCAACGTGCATTTGTTTATAATGTAGGAAAGAATTGTTTGGGTTAAAACTGGTTGAAATAGGAAATAAATGTTTGACCATCCTTAAGACAGCTTGTCTCAAGACACCTCCGACTCCTTGGAATATTTTGATGATAATGATTGGCTTTCTAGCCACAGATAAGTCGGTTACCCCCATGAACGTTGAGTTTCTACTCCGTGTCATGTCTTGATGTTTCTACATAAGTTAGGATACCGTTTTTTAATCCTAGGGGAGCCGCCCGGTTGTATGGGCAACTGGTTTGGTGTATGGGCACCCGGAACCTTGGGTGGGGGTTTATCCACTCCGGATTTGAATAAGGAGTGGGTGTTGTTTTTCACCCTTAGGTGGTCTTGAGACAAGAAGAGTACTGGTCATGTTTATTATGGACAATGTTTTGATTGACAGTACCCTGTCTTAAGTTTAAAGATGTCTGTTTTCTAAAAGAATGCTTTCAATGTTGTCTTCAAGGAATTATTGTGATGGAACGTTAAAAGAGACCATTATTTTAAATGTTAAAACAATGTAATAATAAGATAAATGAATCTTGTGTGAGTGCGGGGTAGTAAGTGGGGATTGACTAAGGTTGTCAATCATGGACGGGTGGACCTGATTAGTCAGGTAACTATCCATCCCTGCGCACTAAAACGTTTAGAAAACTTCTTCACTTGGAGAGGAGTCCACCAACGGCTGTGCCCTCACATCTGTTAGAGGGAAAAAAGTGTTGGTTGAGGATACCTTAGCCCAATATGTGGAAGTTATAGGGCCGAAAGACTTTTGGGATTGTTAATATGTTATCCCGTTTCCGCTGTGAGACAGGACTAGGTCTTCTTCTAAGGCTATAGACCCAAGACATTGTCAATGGCAAAGGTTTATTCCTTGGATTTTTCTTGTCTAGAGACTCCGATTTTTATAAGGCCTAGAGACCTGTCAAGGATCCCATCCCGATCTTGGTGTAGGCGGGTTGGGGATCTCACAAAAAATCTTCAAGTACCATGGATTGCTGATGTCCATAGTGTCGAATAGAGATCCTAGAATGACCAGTAATTTGTGGAAGGGTCTCTTTGAGAATTTAGGCACAAGGCTAAACTTCTCTTTGGCCTATCACTCGCAAACGAATGGCCAAAGTGAAATAGCTAATCTAACAATTCTTGATCTACTCAAAGCCTACGTAACGAAAGTAGATCAAAGGTCCCAATGGGAGAAGTACTTACCCTTGGTGGAGTATGCCTACAATAATACTGTACATACCTCCACGGGAAAATCACCTTTCGAGGTAATCAAGGGAAGATAAAAAAGTCCCCTTCTAATTAAGGTACACGGGAAGATCTTTGCTGCAGATGAGTGTAGCCGAGACCTACAAGAATCTTTCCAAAACATTAAGGATGCTATCTCATAGCATAGGCAAAAGGCTGCTACTGATAAGCACAGAAGAGCCCAAGCCTCTAAAGAAAATGATTGGGTATTGCTTAAATTTCCCAAGGCTCGACTAAGACACACGTAGAGTAAGAATCCTACGGGACACCAAAAGTACTATGTTAAGTTAGCAAAAAGGTTCTATGGTCCCTTCCAGATTCTTAGATTTATCAATGACATGGCCTATCAACTCAAGTTGCCCAGTCATTGGCTCATACATAATGCTTTTCATGTGAGTCTACTAAAGCCTTACAAAGGAGAGCCACCTCAAGAACCAACTATTGAAGGCCACCGGAGATCGAGGACCAAGAAGACATTCTCCGACATGAAGACAAGATATTAAGAGGCGGTAAGATTATGCGACCGTATCTTATTAAGTTTAAGAACCATCCTTTTGAAGATGTTAGATGGATGCAAGGCATACAATTAAAGGATAACCTAAACCTTGTCAATGCTTACAATGCTTCCCTAGAGTAAGCAAAAGGTACAAAATGTTTAAAATGAACAAAGTTTTTTTGTCTTATAAGACTCTCTTTTTCTTTATTGTGCACAAATGTTAAGTAGTATGTATGCTTAGAATCAAGTTTGCGAAGACGACGTCTCCCAAACACCAAGTAGATCTTGTCACTCTACTATGAAAGATTGATAGGATTAATGCGCAGACATGCTTGTGGTAACTTAGGCTCTCAAGCGCCAAATGGATTAGTCATCCTTTACACGAAGGGAATAGGGGACACATGTCAGCTCCCTAGCCCAGTTGCCCCCAAGGTGCACTCAAATCCTATTGAATGGAAATAGAGGTGGACCAATGAGAATTAGGCTAGAGTACATTTAGTTTAATTCATTTTAAAACACTTGATAGAAGAACCAATATGAATTTAGCTCTCTAGAAGACTATTGGACAGTCTCCCAAGGGGTCCAATGAGCATTCATCAGCCCAATGGCTTGCCTGATTCCCATTGGCCAGAAGACAAATGGGTCCAATGAGAGTTTAATTGAATTAATTAAATACCTAAAGCTCTCACAAAAGGGGAGAGGGGGACACATGTCAAAAGGCTATCACTTATGCTTCTCAATTATCATTGGCTAAGATTTGCAGGGTCCAATGGGGTGCCAGCATGAGTAAAATTCAAGATGGGTTGACCAAGAGAGAGAGGGGGCTGATTTTGGCAAGGCATTATCACACACACACTCACACAATCTCATGTGTGAAACAAGGAAGACTCTCTCTCCTTCTCAAGCTTTAATGGAAAGCTCATCATCTACTCCAAGCTTGTGAGAAGCGAGGCCTACACCAACAACTCTTGGCTTTGTGATGCAAATCCAACCAAGAGCCAAGCTTCAATGCATTCTCATCTCCTCTACCATGTTAATTACTACACTATGCTAAGCTTTTATGAGTGATTATGTGAGGAGATATACTTCTTTCTTGTAAGACTACTCCTTCTTCCTCTCAATCTACTCTCATACCCTGCTAGCTCTTACCATCTTCGAAGGTGTGTGAGGTCTTGGGTCTTAGACCGTGAGGGAATTGATGTTGTGTTTTATAAGTGTGTGCATGGTGCTTGAAGCTTCCATCTTCATTGCACGAGCAAGTTATTGAAGGAACACAAAGTATTGTATTGTAAAATGTCTCCTCTGATGGGAAACCTATAATACAAAGCCTTTTGGAGGGGAAACCGGCTCCATGTAAATCCGGTCCTCAACTGTTGTCAATAGCTTAATTTCTCTCTTTTGAAGTATTGTTCATGCTTATCTAACTAGGTGTTATGCTTTTTGTTGCTCTCTCCATCCAAGCACTCTTGCTGTGCTCATTAGGAATCTATTCTAATGAAATGCTCACTATGTTCATGCTATTTTTCTCTACACACAAGTTACTAGGCCATTAAATGTTACATTAAGGAATCCCCTATTTTTATAAATTAATACAAGCACTTTCGTCATATGGGTGGCAAATTGATTGTAAGATCCCCAATTTTTTGGGTCTCTTCTAAAAATAAGAAAAATAATTTTCAATATCTATTTCGCCAAATTTTGACTTAAGATGCTTGATTGACAGTATTGGAAGGTTCTAAAGTAAAAAGCAAGGTCATTTCCATATTCCAGTAGGTTAGACAAATGTTTGGTTCAGTTTTGGAAAAATCCGCTATTTTTAGCTTTTCATGCTTTTCGACGTTTTTGAAAAGCAATGTGCTTTTTATGATGACCTAAATATAAAAATATTAATTTTAGTCTCCGTTGGATCTAAAATCATCACCTGGAGCAAAAACAGGACCAAACGGGATTTTTACGGGAAATATTTTATAAAAAGCGGTATTGTAAATACGTCGGGGCACTATGGGAAAGTCATAATTATGTCAGGATATTACGGTGTGACATAGTTTAGCTACGGTTTCCATTAGTTGGCCACATACTGCTCGAATGGTCAATTTTGCTGTAAAAATTGAACGGTAAGGGGGAGAGTTGACCACCAAAATCAAAGGCTTGTTTTTAGGAAAGGAAGAGTGTTTTTAGAAAAGAGAGAGGAGAAGTTTAGTTTAGAGCTCTTTTCTTGGAAGCCAAGTTTCTTCTTAGAGACTCAAAATCGTGCATCGAAATTCGTGTCCATCTATATATATATATATATATATTACAGCCGCGAATGTGCACGAACTTATCTCTCTTTGATTCACCCTCTCCCTTCACTTTGAATACATACACTCTCGGAAGCGGAAGCTCTCTTGCCTTGACCGTCAGGGTTACCTTCTCTCTGTCAACCTATCTTCCTCAAGATCTTACCTTCAAGCCATCTCTCAGCTTGGGGCATACTCCAACCTGTTGCACTTGCCTATAACTTGCATGGTTGCACGGCTGGTGCTCAGTTTTCAGGGCCGTCTGTTGCATCTACTACTGCAAGACTATACGTATCTATTACACGGAGTGGTGCAAGCTCTTTATCCGCATCTCCATAAGCTCTTCTCTCTCTCTCTCTCTCTCTCTCTCTCTCTCTCTCTCTCTCTCTCTCTCTCTCTCTCTCTCTCTCTCTCTCTCTCTCTCAGGATACTCTCTCCTACTTGCTTATTATCTTCTCTCTCGTTTCATGGTGTACGCGCTTTTCGGAATCTGTCGTGGTGGATATCTCTAAGTATCTCTCATCATCGCTCTCTTGCGGCAAAGCAAGAAGCCTTTTGATAGCCTCTAATCGATTCTAAAGCACGGTGAGGAGCTCTAAACTCCATAGTCATCATCTCTCTCTCTCTCTATGTCGTTTTTCTGCATAGTCACTCTCTCAGTGATTGTTTTTTCGCATACGAGTGTATGTATGGATGAACCGAGTACATACGAAGTTGCCCCATGATTATTTCATCATGTTTAACGCACTCGTTTATGCACATGATGCGTTTATGATCACGTGCGTGCATAAAAAGCGCTTTTTGTTTCACGTCATAGAAGCGGTAGAAATACTGTTTGGTCGTAAATCACAAACCATTATGAATCAGTCCAAACCGTTTATACCAGAGATAAAACACATCAAATGGAACATTTTCTCTCTTTGGTGTCATATGAAAAACACGCACAAGCTAAGAGATATGGTAAAAAAAAAAAACAGTATGCTGCCCACTTAACCAAAATTTTTTACTTCAGGCTCCTTGGAGAAACACTCTATAGATTCATCGGATGGGCAAACCCATTTGGACAATTGAAAATCTTGATGAAACTTGATGATAAATGAATTTAGGTCTCGGTTATCACTTTGGGAATGTGAGTTATTAACCATTCTATACCGGTTTTACCTACACGCATAGGGGTGCTACCGAGGGGGAGTACCATATGACGTCGTGAGTTAATCGAGCCATTCTGATATGTCTTATGGTTTATTTTGGTGAGTGGATTTCAACTATTAAATGACCATAAACTTATGTGGGAGTATATGGTTAAACATCCCGAACCGCATAGGCAGATATGAATAAAGTGGCTTTCTTTTGGGGTTACCGTTTGTTGTGTGAGTACCATATGGTCAAAGTGATGTGATAAAGTGACAGTCTATATTATGTATCTGAACTTGATGCCTTGGTTTGAAGACAAATAATTTCAGCATGTTTTGCATACTCCCGAAAATGCCAAAAATTTGTTTTTTGCATATGTGTGAAGTTATGGTTTATGGTTGACATAAAGGTCAGAGCTCTTTTGCATCATGTTTATGGTGTTGGACTCATGGATTGATGTGGATGCCTCATATGCATGGTTATGACTGCTTTCCACCTTTCAAGGTCAAAACTAGCTCTATGTGCTAGAGAGGTGAAGTGCAGATGTGATGCGTCAATTTTGCATGGTTGGAATTTGTAAAAAGTGGGTTTTTATATCATGATTAGTTTCTGGTCGGATTTTCTTTATGCATGGAAGAATCACACCTTAAGGGTCACATGTGTATAGACTCCGATTGATTGCAGTGGATGTGTCAAACTCCAAGTGTGGGCGTTGGTTAAGTGTGATTATGATTTATGGTTAAGGGCTGAGATTCCCTTATAGATTATGGTTGATATTCTATGGTGTAAGCCGGTGTGGCCCATGGTTTTTTTTCTTGGATACGATTATGCTGCCGAACTTTTTGCAGCTATGTTATGTTCTAAAGTGGTTATGCAGGGTTGGTTGTGCCTCACCCAAGCCGGGTGGAGTGCTCGCCTGTGTGATATGATTGGATTATGTTTTATGGTTTTGGAATTGGATCATGAAGTGATTTGGATGGTTTATGGCAGACGTGTAAGGGTGGAGACCCTTTACAGCCTAGCTGCTTGGAAAGAATTATTTGTGCATATGGAAAGTGCTATTATGATTGGACTCATGTGTTATGTTTCTCATGATAGCGTCGCTACAAGACTAGGATCACCTATATCGCTTAGCCTTAGACTAAAGGGTCTTGACCTGAGGTTTTGCTGGATTGGGGGTGTTGCCTAGGTCTTCTTCTTTTTGTTAGGCTCATCTACACGGTTAGTGCATCGGGGGTTGAATGACCTACACGGCTAACGTGTCAAGGATTTTTCCTTGGCTTTGCCTAAACACCCGGTGCTAGGCATCAAAGAGGGGTGGCACCTAAATTGGTATGGTTGGTGTTGATACCCTACCACCTGCTAGTATTTGGGATCCTTTCAGAGCTTGGGTTCATGGAGAGAGGCAAAGCGTCCTCAGCTTATGTCTGGCTCAGGTAGGTTGGAGGTGTTTTGGCTCGCTCCCCACGAAGTGAAAGTCTCTTTGTCCGTAGTAGAGCGGAAGTGGATGGGTGACTGGTCGATCCCTACATAGGGTCCGATACTCTGCTAGTTATTCTGTTATAAACTTTTTGATGTTATGGTATACACATATTTTGTCATTGCATTAATACACGGTTTCTTGTTCCATTTAGATGGACATTTGAAGATTCTCTGTTGTCATCTTCTCATGTCTCTGTGCACTCTATTTCACCCTCTACTATATTCTCTCTCTCTCTCTCTCTCTCTCTCTCTCTCTCTCTCTCTCTCTCTCTCTCTCTCTCTCTCTCTCTCTCTCTCTTTCCGCAACGTGGTGTACACATATAGTCACCCTCCACAATGTTATATTTTTCTTGAGTACACTTTCATTCATAACACCCATTCAGAGGTAGTACTAGTCGCTAGGTACCTCTGGATGTAGTTCGGCTCATGGCCTAAACTCCATGGTTGGTTGGGCGCTAAGGACTCCTCCCCTATGCAAATGCTTCCGTAACTCAGGTCTATATTGAAAATTTTATAAAAAGTGTAAATTGTATATTTTGTGCATAGACCCGTGCGAAGGGGTATCTCTTACTTGGTATCAAAGCCAATGCCTAAGGTTGTGGGGATAGCCTAAAGCCTGATACTAGTCGGGTTAGTTATGCATCATGCACGCATTCATGCATGCTGTTTGAGAAAAGATATTGTATTCATGATGCATCTATAAGCGACATTGGTTGGTGGTACTTGTTTGACTTGTCTTATTGAGTGGGAGTGTGTGGTTTGAGTTATGATTGAAGTGTTCAAGCAATGTCGTTGTAATTTTCTTTGAATGTTTGTTTTGTAGTAACAAATGGCTCCCAGAGTGACGCATGAATGCTTTAGCCAGGGGAATGAGGTTTTGGCAATAGTGTTCAACAATCTGGCGACACGATTTTCTAGGGATGAACGAGAACTCTTTTACTTAGAAATCGGGACCAAAGTCTTTGGCATACCAAGAAGCACGAGTCTTGACCGTAGTTACCTTACCCGTCACCAGGAACATTTTTATCAATTTTTCATCTATATTGACGATAGTCCAAGAGATTGGTTTACCAACCTCATACTACTTCAACTCAGAATATGGTTAGGCCTAGAAGACATGTTCTACTACTTGGTGATGCGTTCCCAAATGTTAAGGATTGCCAAAGTGCTAAGAAGTTTGAAGCTCTTGCAGCCATCATAGGAAGAGAAAAGCTAGAGGATAACTACAGACCATGTTGTCATGTGGGAGGTCTGAGAGAATACCATGTTATGAGAGTTAAATGAATATTTAGAGAATTAGCTCCAAGACACCCAAATTTTGATGAATAAAAGAAGCGTAGACTCAGTTTTGGTTCACATGTGTACTAAGTTTTCTCTCTCTCATTGTCTTGTTTTAAATGGATCTTCTTAATTGTCTAGATGAACTCCCAAGTGATTTTGCACAAAGAATCTTTTTCAATTATGTGGTTGGATTCAGTCTCCATTAGGAAATTGAAGTGGTTGAGTTTCAAATGGGACTAGAGATTACCTTATACCCAACATTTACGTAGCATGGGAGTTATATGTTGAAGCTCAGCCTGAACATCGAACACAAGTGCCTGATAGGTTCATGAGCTTTGGGTAAAGGAAAAAGATCCAACAAGGTGATGTTAAAGTGCAAGGATATGTTCTTTATCTTAACTTATGCTCTCTTTTGGACATACCGAGTTGTAAACTCATACTTAGTAAGAAGGCCTTTATGCTAAACC
Source organism: Adiantum capillus-veneris (assembly GCF_014529385.1). Lineage (NCBI taxonomy): Eukaryota > Viridiplantae > Streptophyta > Polypodiopsida > Polypodiales > Pteridaceae > Adiantum > Adiantum capillus-veneris. Next base: position 123,372,357 of record NC_140959.1, read on the forward strand.
AAAGATACGGCTTTTGTGAGAAGGTCATAATCAGAGTATGGAAGAAGTCAAATGGCGGCAACCAATTCTATTATGTACCCTAAGATTGGTTCAATAGAGTCTATGGACCTATTCTTAAATACAACCCTCACAATGTTACCATTACCTTTAATGACTACGAGAAACTAAGGTGCATTAGTGACTTTGCCCAAGCACAACCAATAGTAGTGAACTTGAGTAGATACTTCTACAGAAATGATGTAAACGAACGACATGCTCATGTAAATTGATTTACTAGATTATCACCCAAGGATGTATCACGGGGGGAAGAATGGTACGAAAACAAAGACGTGACTTTTAGTGCACAAGTTGAAGTGCTAAACTTTGACACCCGAGATGTGAACAAATATAGGGGTAACCTCAGTTGTAGGAACTAAGAATTGGTTCATTGTACCCTTTGTATTTATGTATCTCCCTAGAAGCACTATGTATCTTTTTGGTCTTCTGCGGTTATAAAAAATTGATTTTTATATAACACATATTGTTTTGAGGATATAATATTTGAGTTTGAATCTTGTTTTCATCATTCCAACTAACATGAGTGAAGGGGTGTGTGTGTGTAGATGATTGGCCATTTACCTCGAGGGATATGGGCGGATATACTCTCTCACCTTATGGTGGAAGAGCATTTCCAAACTGGAGTGGAAATACAAAGACTTATCACTATCACCCATAATGGGAAAGAGAAGAAAAGTTCAAATAGAGAAACAACCAAGCATTGGTGGAGAGAGCATTGCAGAAAAAACAATGTTCATCCAAATGCTGCAACTTGGGATTATCTTAAGACCCAACTTAAGAAGAACTATCAGAACAAAGTTTATCATTTAGACCATATGAATTAGTTTCTTGACTGTACGCAAGGAACCAAAGATCTAGAATCATACTACCAACATTTCTTAACCCTTGTCAAGTATGCTCCAACAGGGATGACTCAAGAGGTCAAGGTAGCTCAATTTGTGTCAGGGCTACATAATCCTATGAAGACTAGACTTCAGATTCTTTATCTTACCAATTTTGCAGATGTCCTTGATGCAAGAAAACCCATTGAAATAAAGTTACCTACAGAGGAAACCAGAACATGTTCCTGTTCGTGAAATCAAAAGACCTCGTTCCAAGGAGGAACAAAGATCTAGAACTCCACAGCAAAGAAGAGAGAACTTATTACGTATGAAAGCTAGACAAGATCATTTATGCTACACTTGTCTTGATCCTGGTCATCAATCCAGGTATTGTCCCTTTAACAATTCAAGCTTCACAGGATTGGTGGACAATTATGAACATAGAAACTTCAATCCGAATCGAAATTTTGGTAACTTTAGACCCAGACCATCGGCAGTTCAGAGGAAATTCAATCAGTAGAACTTTAACCAAAACCAGAGACAACCTCAAAACCAGGGGAATTTTAGACCAGGTAATCCACCTTTTGTTCCGAATGGACCGCCTGTCAACAATAACAATAATGGAAATGTTAACCGTCAACTTCGTCCAAGAGGAGGAGGGAATCAAAGACCTCAAGGAAGACCTCAAGTTAATAGAGCTCAAGGGGCTAGAGGTGAAGGAAATCAGACAAATGCGTATGCTCATGCTGCAATTGAACATCAGGGAGTGAATGAACAATTTTCAGTTATTCAAACTTCACCAGAGTATCAAGGTAACCATTTTACCTTATTGATTGATTAAGGGAGTACACATTCTTTCATATCTCCTAAGTGCATCAAAAACCTCATTTTACTTGAACATCCTGATACAGACCTTACAGTAGAATTAGTTACATGGGTAACTTGAAAATTTTTTTTGATGGTCATAATACTTCTGCAAACTTTAGAGTCTAACCCATTGGAATCCATGATGGAATTCTAGGAATGGATTTCCTTAAAGCCAATGATGCTCACATACATTGTAAAGATGCTTCATTGACTTTCAAAAATGACCAAAACTCTAGAGTTACAATTACTCGGAAACGGGGAAAGCCTAAGCTCAAACTAGTGAACTTTACCAAACTTATGAAGAGTCATAGGAAGAATGAGAGAATTTACGCAGTAAAGCTTAACCCTAAAGAGAAGAAGATAAATTCACCTAAAGTTGAATGGATAACAAAATTTGATGATGTATTTTCCGAAGAACTTTCACAGTTACCACCCAAGCGTGATGCTAATCATGCAATAGAGCTTACTCCAGGAGCTCAACCAGTCGCTCGTAGACCTTACAAAATGTCAGTACTTGAATCTATGGAACTCAAGGAGCAATTAACTCAACTTCTTGAACAAAGTTTCATTTGACCTAGCATTTTACCATGGAGTACTCATGTTCTCTTTAATCAAAAGAAGAATGGTACTTTACGTCTTTGTATTGATTATCGTGGATTGAACCAGGTAACAATCAAGAATAAGTATGAAATACCAAGGATTGATGAGGTGCTTGACCAATTACATGGATCTTTTATCTTTACAAAGATTGATCTTAAGTTAGGGTATTACCAAATCCAAATCAGGGAGGATGGCATACCAAAGATAGGATTTAATACTCGTTTTTCACATTATGAATTTACAGTTATGTCTTTTGGACTTACTAATGCTCCTGTAACTTCTAATCGTCTTATGACCGACGTATTTGGAGAGCATCTTGATGATTTTGTTCTTGTCTTCTTTGATGATATCTTGGTTTACTCAAGAAACAGAGAAGAACGTGAATAACATGTGCGGCGAGTACTTGAACTTCTCCGTTGAAATCAACTTTATGCCAAATGTAGCAAGTGCACCTTCTTTACTGACAAGGTGGAATATTTGAGATTTATTGTATCCAAGGATGCTGTTTCTATTGATCCAAGTAAGATCAAAGCTGTTAGATCTTAGCCTACACTAAAATTAATACTAGAAGTATGTGGCTTTCTTGGTTTGACAGGATGGTATCGTACATTTATTGAGGGTTACGCTAAGATTGTATCTCCATTGACTAATACACGTAAGAAGACTAAAGTTTTTACTTGGAATGAACGTGCTCAAGAAAGTTTTGAGAAACTCAAGGAAGATTTGGTGAATGCTCCCATACTACACCTTCCAGACTTCTCAAAGACATTCACTGTGCTCACTGATGCAAGTGGACAAGCAATTGGTGGCGTTTTGTCTCAAGAGGGAAAACGAGTAGCTTATGAATCTTGTAAGTTACGTATACATTATTTAAATTATCCTACACATGACTTGGAATAATTGGCCGCTGGGCATGCTCGTAAAGTATGGCGACATTATCTTCTTGGAAGGAGATTTGAACTACATTCCGACCATAGAAGCTCGAAGTGGATCTACACCCAACCCGACCTTAATATGCGGCAACGTAGATGGATGGAGTTGTTATGCGAATATGATTTTGGAATCAAATATAAACCTGGGAAGGAAAACCTTGTGGCCAATGCCTTAAGCAAGAAGAGTATTGTAGCAGCTATCACAATCTCTACTACTTCTTTAATTGACCGTATTCGAGAAGGTATGACTCAGGACCCGTATTACCTTAAAGATCCAGTACTTGATAAACCTAAATAATCGCACAGAGAAGCAGGAAAGGCAAATCAAAGGATTTCACATTGAAGGAGATGACCTTTACTTCGATAACCGTCTTTGTATTCCAAATCAAGGTGGAATTAAACTCCAAACATTACAAGAAGCTCATGATATACCTATAGCAAGACATCCAAGATACATTAAAACTTACTCTACTGTAAGAAAGAGTTTCTTTTGGCCAAGACTAAAGCGCGATGTGTTGAACTATGTTACAAGATGTTTAACATGTCAACGTATTAAAGCTGAACGAATTTGATATCCCGGTAAGCTTCAACCTATTGATGCTCGACAAATGAAATGGGAATGCATATCCATGGATTTCATTACAGGACTTCCTACATCTTTGGGATATGACTCTATTTTAATGGTTGTTGATATGCTTACAAAAATGGCTCATTTATTTTCAATCAAAACAACATTTACGGCTAAGGATATAGCTCAGGTCTTCATGAAAGGTGTTTTCATGTATCACGGTTTACCTCAACAAATAATTTGTGATCGTGATGCAAAGTTCACCTCTAATTTTTGAAAAGCATTATTCTCAGCCACAGGAATGCAGTTAGCCTTTAGTACTGCTTATCATCCTCAAACTGATGGGCAGACATAAAGAACAAATCAAATCATTGAATACATGTTAAGAGCTTATTGTATGCATGAGCAGAGTAAATGGACTCGATATTTGTATTTGGTTTAATTTGTGTATAATTCATCATTCCAACACTCAATTGGAATGTCTCCCTTTCAAGCATTGTATGGACAAGAGTATCTTACTCCAGTCAAATGGACTGACCCTCTCATACGAGTTCAAGCATGCAAAGAAATGTTGGATGAAATGCAAATACAAACCGACCTTATACGGCAGGATATTAAGACTGCTCAAGATAGACAAAAGAGTTATGTTGATCCCAAATGATCTACCAGACTCTTTGAAGAGGGGGATATGGTATTTTTAAGAGTGAAACCCAAACGTAGTTCTTTATCTATGGGTAAAAAGACTAAGTGCTAGATATTGTGGACCTTTTGTAATCACAGAGAGGATTAATGATCAAGCTTACAGACTCTTGTTACCACCGCACATAAAGGTACATGATGTTATTCATGTTAGCTTACTCAAGAAGTATGTACCTGATCCACAACATATTCTTGATGATTCTCTATTATCTACATCTACTGACGAAACTTTTGAAGTATATCCCGAAGAAATACTTCAGAGCAGAACCAAGCCTCTACGTAATCAGACCATTATTGAACAACTTGTTAAATAGTCAACGTATCCTCAGGAAGATACAACTTGGGAACGTAATGATGTAATGAGACTAAATTATCCAGAATTCATGTCGAGGTGAGGACACCTCGAATTTTTCAAGTGTGGGAGGATGTAAGATCCCCAATTTTTTTGTTCTCTTCTAAAAATAAGAAAAATAATTTTGATTATCTATTTCGCCAAATCCTAACTTAGGATGCTTGATTGACAGTATTGGAAGATTCTAAAGTAAAAAGCAAGGTCATTTCCATATTCCAGTGGGTTAGACGAACATTTGGTTCAGTTTTGGAGAAATCTGCTATTTTTAGCTTTTCATGCTTTTTGGCGTTTTTGAAAAGCAATGTGCTTTTTATGATGACGTAAATATAAAAATATTAGTTTTAGTCTCCGTTTGATTTAAAATGATCACCCGGAGAAAAAATGGGACCAAACGAGATTTTCACAGGAAATATTTTATAAAAAGCGGTACCGTGAATACGTCGGGGCAGTACGGAAAAGTCATAATTATATCGGAATATTACGATGTGGCATAATCTAGCTACGGTTTCCATTAGTTGGCCATATACTGCTCGGATGGTCAATTTTGCCGTAAAAATTAAATGGTAAGTGGGAGAGTTGACCACCAAAAGCAAAAACTTGTTTTTAGGAAAAGAAGAGTCTTTCTAGAAAAGAGAGAGAAGGAGTTTAGTTTAGAGCTCTTTTCTTGTAAGCCAAGCTTCTTCTTAGAGACTCGAAATTACGCATCGAAATCCGTGTCCGTAAAATAAATTATTTTAATATATATATATATATAGATAGATAGATAGATATATTTTGTATTTTCTTTTTACATCCACAAAAGTGTGTGAACTTATCTCTCTTTGCTTCACTCTATTCTTAGCTTGTGATTTTGGCCTTGAGAGCCTATATAAAGACCCCTCTCCGTTCACTTTGAATACACACACTCTCGCAAGCGGAAGCTCTCTTGCCTTGATGTCGAAGTTGCCTTCTCTCCGTCAACCTATCTTCCTCAAGCTCTTACCTTCAAGCCATCTCTCAGCTTGGAGCATACTCCAGCCTGCTGCACTTGCCTATAACTTGCACGGTCGGTGCTCAATTTTCAGGGCCGTCTGTTGCATCTACTACCGCAAGACTATACGTATCTATTATACGGAGTGGTGCAAGCTCTTTATCACCATTTCCATAAGCTCTTCTCTCTCTCAAGAAGAAGAAGAAGGATACTCTCTCTCTACTTGCTTATTATCTTCTATCTCATTATCTTTCGTGGCGGATACCTCTAAGTAGCTCTCATCACCACTCTCTTGCGGCAAAGCAAGAAGCCTTTTGATAGCCCCTAATCAATTCTAAAGCACGGTGAGAATCTTTAAACTCCATAGTCATCATCTCTCTCTCTCTCTCTCTCTCTCTCTCTCTCTCTCTCTCTCTCTCTCTCTCTCTCTCTCTCTCTCTCTCTCTCTCTCTGTCGTTTTTCTACGTAGTCACCCTCTCGGTGATTGTTTTTCGCATACGAGTGGATGTATGGATGAATCGAGTACATACAAAGTTGCCCCATGATTATTTCATCATGTTTAACACATTGGTTTATGCACATGATGCGTTTATGATCATGTGCGTGCATAAAAAGCGCTTTTTGTTTCACGTCATAGAGGCGGTAGAAATACTGTTTGGTCATAAATCACAAACCGTTATGAATCAGCCCGAACCCTTTATACCAAAGATAAAACACATCAATTGAAACATTTTCTCTCTTTGGTGTCATATAAAAAACACGCACAAGCTAAGAGATATGGTTTAAAAAAACAGTTTGCTGCCCACTAAACCAATTTTTTTGACTCCAGCCTCCTTGGAGAAACACTATATAGATTCACCGGATGGGCAAACCCACTTAACCAATTGAATAGATTAATGAAACTTGATGATAAATGAATTTAGGTTTCGGTTATCACTTTGGAAAGGTGAGTTATTAATCACTTTATAACCGGTTTTACCTACACGCATAGGGGTGCTACCAAGGGGGGGGTACCATATGACGTCGTGAGTTAATCGAGCCATTTTGATATATTTTATGGTTTGTTTTGGTGAGTGGATTTCAATTATTAGATGGCCATAAACTTATGTGGGAGTATATGGTTAAACATCACGAACCGCATAGGCAGATATGAATAAAGTGGCTTTCTTTTGGGGGTACCGTTTGTTGCGTGAGTACCATATGGTCAAAGTGATGTGATAGAGTGACAGTCTATATTATGGATCTGAAATTGATGCATTGGTTTGAGGCCAAATACTTTTAATTGCATGTTTTGCATACTCTCGAAAATGCTAAAAATTTGTTTTTTGCATATGTGTGAAGTTATGGTTTATGGTTGTGTAAGGTCTCTACTTTCAAATTGCACACAAGTTCTATTACGCATTTGAATTTTTTTGAACCATCACTCCTTATTTAAGATATTCGAGTTCAAATTATGAATCGTAGGTTGAGAAAACCTAGAAATTAAAATTTACGATACAAAATTCTGACATGTTTAGCTATATGAATCACTAACTAACTTATTGCAAGACTTATTTACTAATTGTAGAATTTTCTTTTACTACTGTAAAGTTAATATAAGACTGTAAAGTTTAACTTAAAAATATAAAGTAAATTATCATTAAGAAAATAAATAAAATAATTATAAACACAAAAGAATACACAGGGATGACAAATGAAGGCACATGGATTCACATAGGAGGGGACAAAGTGGGACACACTGTCACATGAAAAAGGAGAGGCTACTCTTGACTAATCTTAATGAGGGGGGGTCTGTGTGGCCTTATCTTTTGATGATAATGACAAAGTGGTCAAGCTCATGGGTACCACAAGGGTACCAAAAACGCAAGTATGATTTTTGTAAAAAAATAAAAAAATTAAAAAAAATTATTTAAAAAAAGTAAAAAATTAAAAAAAAATTGAAAAAAAAGTTCGATGTTTTTCTTTCTGCTATAAATAGAGCATCCATGCTCACACTTTAGACATAGAGATTGCCTCTATAGCGCTCACGAAGTGCTGCCACTTCTCTTAGAGAGAAGGCGTCCACAAATCACTAAGAGAGCAAAAACTCTAGTGGACTAATAAGGTGTGTATTAATTGAGCATTCAATTAGTTTTAACACTAAAATGGTAACCTAACAGGACATAAAAGTGTCATTTCAGGGTTTTGGGAAAAATTTCCAAAACCATAGTAGATCCACTCATTTTGAAAAATACTTTCATGAGCTTATAGTGCAATAACTACTAAATATGGAAAAAATGAGAAACTTGTAATTTTTCTCATCCCTTGGTCACTACAAGCCTCCAAACTTGATGGACCAGTGCATTTTGCCCAAAACAGCAATTTCTTACGGTTGATTGCATATAAATAAGAGTGGAGATTTTTGTAAGACATGAGATAAAATGCCCCGTTAACTTCAATGGGTTGGTGACCAAAACATATGGTTGCTTTTACCTCACTAATTTTTTTTTGGGCAAAAAAAATAGGTACAAAAAGTTGCATTTTTTCCATTCTGCAGACCTATCATCAAAGTTTTTATAGTCACGCTCAATACAGATATTATATACATGTTTTCTTAGTTCCCTTTGGGCCTCTGGATTCAAAAGGAGCCATGGAGCATGTCAAAAGGATAATGGAACTCTTACAATTGGAACCTTGGGGGCAATGCTAAAGTGAGAAATACAGCAAACATAAAAAAACTGGGTTTAGCATTATGACCTCTAGAAACCCATAAAAACTACTCAATATCTAGCCAAGTTTGTAGTCTATGATTAGATATGGTTACTACCTACAAAATACACACAATTGGCCTAAGAAACTAGCAATATTGATAAAGTTATACTTGCTACTCTAAAATGTATCATATTCTTCAGCAATCAAAAAACTCAACCATCATCATATACTATGCTATATAGCATATTAGGTCCCCCAAAGCTCAAGGAAGATTAGCTTTATGTTATACATTACCCTTACACAATCAAAATTGATTTTGGATATCAAGAAAGCCACCAAAAAAATCATAAAAGTGCTAATTTTGGCCAAAAAACAGGATTATGCAATTCTTGTAAATTGGTCATAACTTTCAATTTTAACACTTAGCTCTCCCTACAAGCCATCAAAACATGTTGAGAACTATGAAGGCTTATCCTCTAGCCATCTAAACCTCACAAACATGAAGTTTAGAGTGGTATAGTTGCCAAAAATTGAAAAAAAACCAAAAACAGGACCCGTTTTTTCACACAGTTTAGGTTCAAAAATGTTGTGCAAGAGTAAGGTTAATGGTGAGATCGATACTAAAAACAAAATGCTAAGTTTTTTTCAGCTCATAAGGCAACTTTGTGGATATATCGCACCTAAAAATTCATTTTCATACTCTTCAAATAATTCAAGCAAAATGGTCACTTAACAGGACACAAAAGTGTCCAAGGACATAAAAGTGTCCTGTTACCATTCTAGTGTTAAGAAGGATATGTGTGTATGTGTGCTATCTCCTACTCTAATCTCTCTAATAGATTAGTAAGATTCAATTAGATATGTGTGTGTGTGTGCTATCTTTTACTCTAATCTCTCTAATAGATGAGTACGATTCAATTAGATATGTGTGTGTGTGCTATCTATTACTCTAATCTTCTAATAGATTAGTAAGATTCAATTAGCTTTAAGAAGGATATGTGTGTGTGTGTGTTATCTTTTACTCTAATCTCTCTAATAGATTGGTGAGATTCAATTAGCTTTAGAAAAGTATGTGAGTGTGTTCTTTTTTACTCTAATCTTTCTAATGGAGAGTAAGATTCAATTAACTTTAGAAAAGATGTGTGTATATGTTTTCTCTTACTCTAATCTCTCTAAGTATACCTACTCTCTCTAGTTAGTACATCTTCACTATTAACTTATGCATAGTTAATTGAAAGTTAATACATAAGAGAACTCATCATATTCTTATTATACATGATGAAATTCTCATTCACCAACTTTATTGTCAATTAGATTAAGTAGAATTTTGAATAATACTAAAAATTGATTTAGTTGAAGCATAGAAATTGAAGTTAGAATTGGACTAGAAATGTGATGCATTCCTAAACTTTCACTCGTAATTTACACACTTAATTTTTGATTAATTAAGATTAGCAAATATTTGATGTATAGAAATTATTTGTAGAACAACAACACTAAGTGTGAATTCGAGTTGGCGAGGGTTCAAATTACAGACTCTTTTTGGAAATAAGAGATTACTAGGGAACTTGACCAATTTAAAGTTCTAAGTGTATAACATAAGTGTAGTACAAAAAAATGGCTCCAAAGCGTGCTCGAACCCAAGGCGCTAATGACCATGAAGCTGGTGTAAGTAACGGGGGAACTCCTGTGGAATATGCTATGTCTCCACCAATCAGACCAATCGGAGCTATGGTACAGGTTAGTATTGCAGTTTCAAGTTATGCATCATTGCATATGCGAGACCATAGGAATATATTATTTACCTTATGAAAAGAAAACACGGACCGAAACCACTGGGCTTAACCCCAAGAAACTCGTCATATGTTTGACAAGTAGGAAAAATTGTCTGGTTAAACTGGTTGCTATAGGAAAGAATGTTTGTCCAAAACCTTCGGTATGGTTTCTCTCAAGTCTCTCTACTTATTAGCGCTGGTATTATGTGGCAGTTGTCGAGGCGTGAGATGACGCCCAGGATGGCACCACTGATGCTGTGGTGGGAATACACCCAGATTAGCCCAGCTGGATACTGCAGTTTTGTTTTGCCATGGCGTGAGAATGACGCCCAGATTGGCACCGTTGTTTCTGTGACGGGAGTACGTCCAGATTAGCACAATGAGTACTTGTCCAGCGGTATGGGACGCTCATGAGGACAAGGGTTTTTATAAATAATGTATATACCGATCGGACATAATAGCGCTAGTAGAGATTCTTGAGTGAACCTAATCCAAGGGTTGTTGGTTTAAAATTGGACGATTTCTTGTTTGACTATTGTTTGTAATACTGTTTGAAGGGCTGTTTTAACGAACGAGTATCATAAATAAAGTAAAGGAACATATATGTTTAAACAGTGTGGTAGTAATTAAATAACAAAAGAAGGGTGAGTGTGGTGTGGAAAGTGGGAGAATGATACCCCGACGGTATCATTCTATGGACGGGTGGACCCGATGAGTCGGGTAACTTTCTAACGCTAGAATTTTTTTTTTATTAGTCATAAATCTTAAAAGAGACAAACCTTGGCGGCTGTGCTTCTGAAACATGGAGAAAAAAGCGCACAAGTTGGTCACTCTAAGATTTATACTGTTAGGTATAATTGATTATAGATAGTTTTTAGATAGGGTTATGGTGGTCACGCTCCGCCATAGTGAGATAGGACCAATCCTTCACTAACGGTTCATGCTCGTGGCTACGCAGTAGCTAAGGCAATGTCCGTTGGTTTTTCTTTCTCAGGATTGGAGACCTATCAAAGGTACTCCGCTCCTCTCGACAAGGGACAGGGACCTCACACTGGTATCAGAGCCTAAGTTAAAGCTTGGGGAGATTTTTAGATTGATGTTTGGATGTTGAAGGATGCAAATGTTTGAAATAATAGAAGAACCTAGAAAAAAAAATTTGAGTTTTTATATGGTATTGAAGACTGAACTTTCCTTGTACAGGAAAATGTTCATTCAGCCTACCAGAAATTCCAAGTGTTCACCATCATATTTGAAAATGCATGCCAATCACCAAATTATCAGTTTCGAAAAAGGGTGATGATGATTTTGGATAGGGTGTTTGCACCACCTATTCCAAGGGTGCATAGAGGATGGGGCATCAACTAGAGTCCATCTGGAGGAATCTATACCATCGATGCTGACAAGATATGGTGCATGGATATCAATCTCAAGAAACTTCGTTGGGCAGAGGAGTTAAAAGTCATCGAAGTTTATCTTTTCCTTGGTACTAAGAATCCGGATGCTACCATTACCTTGGGAGGAGAAAAGATATCTCAGACTCAATGGGTCTATAACCAAGTTACAAAAGTTATCCATGGTGGTAGGATTCGACCCATATGTGTATCTCGTAGCTTTCAAGGGTCAAAAGAAACTTATTATTTTGATCCTTTAGCGTATCCTTTTGTAGTCACTAAACTCAAAATATAGAGACATTACAATCCTTGTACCTAAAGACTACCAACCTTGGTAGCAAATAATATGTGTATAAATAAAGTTTGGATTAATATTATCTTTTGTTTGTATTATTGTCTGATCAAGTCTTACCTTAAAATGGATTAAAGTTAGAGTATCCAATAAAGTTTCACTTAATCTATATTGCACAGAGTGCGGTGTACACATCTCTTCAAGAGAAAAAGCTACTTCTCAAGCAAGCTAAACTTCCCTCTTTCAAAGGGGAAGGAGCCCTAGTTAAGGGCGATGTTGAAGTGTGGCTCGAAGAGATGGAGGATTATTTTGTTGCTGCTAGTACTACTCCCGATAACCAGGCAATATTGGCTATGTTTCGTCTCACGGGGGATGCCAAGCTTTGGTGGAACAACACTGCAAAGATAATCAAGTAGCTCAAAACACTCAAACTTGGGAAGACATTAAGTATGCTGTCAAAGGACGTTATCTTCCACCTGCACACGAATCCCTTAAGATGAATGAATTCTTCAACTTACGTCAGTTTCATCTTACAGTGGAAGAATACTACTCCAAATTTGTAACTCTTAGGCGCTATGCTCCGTCAATGACCGCAGATCAACAAGTAGCCCGTTTCTGCCAAGGGCTAAATTCTCCTTTAAATACTCGTCTAGAAGCCATGAGGCCTGTAAATTTGCAAGATGCTCTTTTAAGATCTAAACCCTTAGCTAAAGAGATTTCAAACTCTCAAAGGGTACGAAATGGAAATTTAAGGAATGCTGGAAGGAGAGGACGGTCTATGATGTGGAACCAAAGGCAAGTTCACCCAGTTCACCAAACTCATCCAATAGTTGCAGCTTCAGCAAATGGAGCTCAAAATGCAGATCTTAGATGCTATGAATGCAACGAGCTAGGACATTTCAAGAATGTATGTCCTAGGCGAGTCTCCGCAACAAATACACCTACTCGAGCTAGAGGACGAGGACAAATAATAAATTGTGGAGGAAGAAATGGAGGACGAGGTCGAGGGCGCGGAATGACTGCCAGAGTCAATGCTATCATAGGAGAACCAACATTGGGAGAAGAACAAGAGAAAAGAGCAACTCTACATGCTGCAATTGATAACCCAAGAGCAAGAAAACAATATGCTGTCATTCAAACACCTGCAAATCACCAAGGTGAAAAATTTGAGCTTCTTATTGATTGTGGTAGTACTCATTCTTTCTTGTTACCTAGATGTTTAAGGAGGTTAGGACTTAATCAACACCCTGCAAGAAAGATGAGAGTTGAATTAGCCAATGGAAAGGAGGTGTTATCTCAGTACACTGTGGGAAAAATAGATTTCAAGTTGGGAGAATACTCTACTTTTGCTACTTTTCGAACCTTACCCGTATGAATCTATGACGGAATTCTTGGAATGGATTGGTTATCCAGTCATAATGCCAATATCCATTGTGCCCAAGAAAGTGTTACTTTTGTGGACAACCTAGGTCAAGAAGTCACTATTCAAGGCCAGAATGGACGACCAAAAGCTTACTTGGTCAAAGCTAATCGTCTTTTGAAAGGGTTACGCAAGGGTCAACAAATTTTTGTAGTCAAGCTAAACAAAGTAGAAAAATATTCTTCCAACCCTGAACCAATGTGGCTAGAAGAATTTTCGGATGTTTTCCCTGCTGAACTTTCTGAACTACCACCACCTAGGGAGGTAGACCATGAAATCAAAATTTTTCCAGGTAGTGAACCAATCTCAAGAGCACCGTACAAGATGTCACTTCCAGAGGCTATAGAACTCAAGGAGCAGCTCAAGTAGTTGATTGAGCAAGGGTTTATCCGACCCAGTACATCTCCATGGGGTGCACTTGTTCTCTTCCAAAAGAAAAAGGATGGCTCTCTTCGACTTTGCATAGATTATAGGGGCTTAAATCAAGTTACCATCAAGAATAAATATCCAATTCCTCGTATTGATGAGATGCTGGACAGATTATATGGAGCCAAAATATTCACAAAGATCGATCTTCGATCTGGCTATCATCAAATTCGAATCCAGGAGGCTGATATCTCCAAAACAGCTTTCAACACTCGTTATGGTCATTACGAATTTACAGTGATGGCTTTCGGACTTACGAATGCTCCTGCAACTTTCAATCGTCTGATGCACGATATCTTTAGAGAATTCTTAGATGATTCTGTCCTAGTATTCTTTGACGATATCTTAATTTATTCCAAATTAGAGGAAGAGCATGAAGGACATGTTAGGAAAGTGTTAGAGCTTTTACGCCGAAATAAGTTGTATGCAAAGAAAAGCAAATGCACCTTCTTTACCCCTAAGGTCTGTTACTTAGGGTTTATCATTTCACTTGAAGGAGTCTCTGTTGACCCTGACAAAGTCAAAGATATTGTGTAATGGCCTCAACCCACTTCACAAACCAAAGTCAGAGGGTTCTTAGGTATCACAGGGTGGTATAGGATCTTTGTAAAGGACTATGCTCTTAAAGCAACACCACTAACTGACTTGCTAAAGAAAGGATCTATGATACTTTGGGAAGAAAAACATGAATCTTGCTTCAAACAGCTTAAGGAGTATCTTGCTTCAGAACCTCTCTTAAAACTTCCAGATTTCACCCAAGAATTCGAGGTGATCACAGATGCTAGTAACCTTGCATTAGGAGGAGTCCTTACTCAAGAAGGAAGGCTTGTAGCTTATACTTCTCGGAAGCTTAGGATTCATGAAGTGAATTATTCTACACATGATTTAGAATTGCTAGCAGTTATTCATGCTCTCAAGCTATGGAGACATTATCTATTGGGACGCAAATTCCAGTTGGTAACAGATCACAAGAGCCTTAAGTGGATTTTTACCCAACCTAACCTTAACATGAGACAGAGGAGATGGATAGAGCTCATGCACAAATATGATTTTGATATTAAATTTAGACCAGGTAAGGATAATGTTGTGGCAGATGCCCTAAGCCGTAAAGCTTTTCTGGGGGCAATTTCCATGGCTAACAACCCTATTCTAGAGAAGGTCTTGGATGCTGCTGTCAGAGATATAGATTACCAGATGCTTGCTAGTATCCTACGTGAAGAGAGGGTATCATCAAATCAGCCTAAACCTCTATATTACTCCTTAGAAGATGGGAAAATTTACTAGAGGAATCGATTATGCATACCTAAGGATTCTACCCTAAGGAATGCTATCCTATATGAAGCACATGATGGCCCAACTTCAGGACATCCAGGTTATGCCAAAACCATCAATGCAATTCGCATAAGTTACTATTGGCAAGGTATGAAGGGTGATGTCCTTCGCTATGTCAAGCAGTGTTTGTCTTGTCAAAGGATTAAGGCAGAGAGACTAAAGATGCCAGGTAAATTACATCCTTTAGATATTCCCCAATGAAATGGGAATGTATTAGCATGGACTTTATCACCGGGTTTCCTTCTATCCAAGCTGGATATGATTCAATCATGGTCATAGTCGACTTGCTTACTAAAGTGGCTCACTTAATCCCCGTCAAGACAACCTTTACAACTTCAGATATTGCTCTTTTGTTTGTGAAGGAGGTTTTCAGAATTCATGGTTTACCCAAGAGGATTGTTAGCGATCGTGATGCCAAGTTTACTTCAAAGTTTTGGGTATCATTGTTTCAAGCTATTGGAACCTAGTTATGTTTTAGTATTGCTTATCATCCTCAAACTGATGGCCAAACTGAAAGAGTTAATCAAGTAATTAAAGACATCCTCAGAGCCTACTGCAATAGAGAACCTCGCAAGTGGATTCAATACCTACCCTTGGTAGAGTATGCATACAATTCCTCTACTCATAGAAGTATTGGAATGACACCTTTTAATGCTCTTTATGGTCAAGAATATTTATCACCTCTTAACTTTTTTGACCCCACTATAAGGGTAGAAGCCTCAAAGAAAATGCTTGAAGAAATGGAAGCTCAAACCAAAGCTATTCGAAGGGATATTCAAGCGGCTCAAGATCGACAAAAGAAGTACGTCGACTTAAAAAGATCTGATCGGATTTTCAAATAAGGTGACAAAGTTTTCTTACGAGTAAAGCCCAAAAAGAGCAATCTATCTCTCGGAAGGTATAAGAAGCTTAGCTACCGATATTGTGGACCTTACGAAATAATCAAGGTTGTAAGTGATCAATCTTATAGACTAAAACTCCCTTCTCATCTCAAAGTGCATGATGTATTTCATGTAAGTCTGTTAAAACCTTATGTATATAACCCTGACCATGTCCTTGATGATGAGCAAATCATTTACCTGCTCAAGATGTTCTACAACTCCAACCTGATACTATCCTAGAAACTCGGGAGAGAAAGCTTAGGAATAGATCCATCAAAGAACATCTTATCTTATGGAAGGATTTCTCTATAGAAGATGCTACTTGGGAAGATGAGACATCCCTTCTTAAGGATTACCCTTCACTGTTCTTAAGATGAGGACATCGCAAATTCTAAGTTGGGGAGATTGTAAGGTCTCTACTTTCAAATTGCACACAAGTTCTATTACGCATTTGAATTTTTTTGAACCATCACTCCTTATTTTAGATATTCGAGTTCAAATTATGAATCGTAGGTTGAGAAAACCTAGAAATTAAAATTTACGCTACAAAATTCTGACATGTTTAGCTATATGAATCACTAACTAACTTATTGCAAGACTTATTTACTGATTGTAGAATTTTCTTTTACTTCTGTAAAGTTAATATAAGACTGTAAAGTTTAACTTAAAAATGTAAAGTAAATTATCATTAAGGAAATAAATAAAATAATTATAAAGACAAAAGAATACACAGGGATGACAAATGAAGGCACATGGACTCACATAGGAGGGGACAAAGTGGGACACACTGTCACATGAAAAAGGAGAGGCTACTCTTGACTAATCTTAATGAGGGGGCGCCTGTGTGGCCTTATCTTTTGATGATAATGACAAAGTGGTCAAGCTCATGGGTACCACAAGGGTACCAAAAACGGGAGTATGATTTTTGGAAGAAAATAATAAAATAAAATAAAATTTTTTTATTTAAAAAAAAGTTTTTAAAAAATATTTTTTTTTTGAAAAAAAAGTTGGACGTTTTTCTTTCTGCTATAAATAGAGCATCCATGCTCACACTTTAGACATAGAGATTGCCTCTATAGCGCTCACGAAGTGCTGCCACTTCTCTTAAAGAGAAGACGTCCACAAACCACTAAGAGAGCAAAAACTCTAATGGACTAATAAGGTGTATATTAATTGAGCATTCAATTAGTTTTAAGAAGGATATGTGTGTATGTGTGCTATCTCCTACTCTAATCTCTCTAATAGATTAGTAAGATTCAATTAGATATGTGTGTGTGTGTGCTATCTTTTACTCTAATCTCTCTAATAGATTAGTAAGATTCAATTAGATATTTGTGTGTGTGCTATTTATTACTCTAATCTTCTAATAGATTAGTAAGATTCAATTAGCTTTAAGAAGGATATGTGTGTGTGTGTGTGTGTGTGTGTGTGTTATCTTTTACTCTAATCTCTCTAATAGATTGCTGAGATTCAATTAGCTTTAGAAAAGTATATGTGTGTGTTCTCTTTTACTCTAATCTCTCTAATAGATTGGTGAGATTCAATTAGCTTTAGAAAAGTATGTGTGTGTGTTCTCTTTTACTCTAATCTTTCTAATGGAGAGTAAGATTCAATTAACTTTAGAAAAGATGTGTGTGTATGTTTTCTCTTACTCTAATCCCTCTAAGTATACCTACTCTCTCTAGTTAGTACATCTTCATTATTAACTTATGCATAGTTAATTGAAAGTTAATACATAAGAGAACTCATCATATTCTTATTATACATGATGAAATTCTCATTCACCAACTTTATTGTCAATTAGATTAAGTAGAATTTTGAATAATACTAAAAATTGATTTAGTTGAAGTATAGAAATTGAAGTTAGAATTAGATTAGAAATGTGAAGCATAAAAGTAATGCATTCCTAAACTTTCACTCGTAATTTACACACTTAATTTTTGATTAATTAAGATTAGCAAATATTTGATGTATAGAAATTATTTGTAGAACAACAACACTAAGTGTGAATTCGAGTTGGCGAGGGTTCAAATTACAAACTCTTTTTGGAAACAAGAGATTACTAGGGAAATTGACCAATTTAAAGTTCTAAGTGTATAACATAAGTGTAGTACAAAAAAATGGCTCCAAAGCGTGCTCGAACCCAAGGCGCTAATGACCATGAAGCTGGTACAAGTAACGGGGGAACTCCTGCGGAACATGCTATGTCTCCACCAATCGGACCAATCGGAGCTATGGTACAGGTTAGTATTGCAGTTTCAAGTTATGCATCATTGCATATGCGAAACCATAGGAATATATTATTTACCTTATGAAAAGAAAACACGGACCGAAACCACTGGGCTTAACCCCAAGAAACTCGTCATATGTTTGACAAGTAGAAAAGATTGTCTGGTTAAACTGATTGCTATAGGAAAGAATGTTTGTCCAAAACCTTCGGTATGGTTTCTCTCAAGTTTCTCTACTTATTAGCGCTGGTATTATGTGGCAGTTGCCGAGGCGTGAGATGACGCCCAGGATGGCACCACTCATGCTGTGGTGGGAGTACACCCAGATTAGCCCAGCTGGATACTACAGTTTTGTTTTGCCGTGGCGTGAGGATGACGCCCAGATTGGCACCGTTGTTGCTGTGACGGGAGTACGTCCAGATTAGCACAATGAGTACTTGTCGAGCGGTATGGGACGCTAATGAGGACAAGGGTTTTTATAAATAATGTATATACCAATCGGACATAATAGCGCTAGTAGAGATTCTTGAGTGAACCTAATCCAAGGGTTGTTGGTTTAAAATTGGACGACTTCTTGTTTGACTATTGTTTGTAATATTGTTTGAAGTGCTGTTTTAAAGAACCAGTATTATAAATAAAGTAAAGGAACATGTATGTTTAAATAGTGTGGTAGTAATTAAATAACAAAAGAAGGGTGAGTGTGGTGTGGAAAGTGGGAGAATGATACCCCGACGGTATCATTCTATGGACGGGTCGACCCGATGAGTCGGGTAACCTTCCAACGCTAGAATTTTTTTTTATTAGTCATAAATCTTAAAAGAGACAAACCTTAGCGGATGTGCTTCTGAAACATGGGAAAAAAAGCGCACAGGTTGGTCACTCTAAGATTTATACTTTTAGGTATAATTGATTATAGATAGTTTTTAGATACGGTTATGGTGGTCACGCTCCGCCATAGCGAGATAGGACCAATCCTTCACTAACGGTTCATGCCCGTGGCTACGTAGTAGCTAAGGCAATGTCCGTTGGTTTTTCTTTCTCAGGATTGGAGACCTATCAAAGGTACTCCGCTCCTCTCGACAAGGGGCAGGGACCTCACAGGTTGACCTAAAGGTCAGAGCTATTTTGCATCATGTTTATGGTGTTGGAATGTTATCATACAATGTACCAGGACTCATGGCTTGATGTGGATGCCTCATATGCATGGTTATGACTGCTTTCCACCTTTCTAGGTCAAAACTAGCTCTATGTGCTAGAGAGGTGAAGTGCAGATGTGATGCATCAACTTTGCATGGTTGGAATTTGTAAAAGTTGGGTTTTTATTGCTACACACAGAGGCGTGATGGCCCTGCGAAAATACTCAAAATAGCACAATACAAACCATAAAAGATAAATCGGCATACCTGAATCATCACACACGCACGTAATTGAGCCCAACACGAATAGAGAGAGATAGAGCACGAGATAGAGCGAGAGGGCACGTGCAGGCCCACCTCCTAGATCGGAGTGCTACGCCAGCACGACGAGAGAGAAGAGGGAAGAGGAGAGAAGAACAACGCAAGCACTGGGTGCAATCTCCCCTCGTGCAAGAGTGACCATTTCCCTCTTGCATGTATTTGTTTTATAGATTTCTTGAATGGTCAAATTGGTTACAAACTGGCCGGCCGGTCATAATTGGCCAAAGCTCATAAAAGAGCACTTGAATAATAAAATGTACATGATATACAAATACATTTGCATAGGCCAAGTTGGGTCTAGTATTTTCCACCTGTCAGCTGCAATAAATCATAAAATATCATTTCTATAACATGCCTCTCCGTTGGAAAGCAACTGTCCTCTGTTGCGAATATAAAAATCTGCAAACAATACTTGTCAAAAACAGTGATTAGTATGTTGTGTCAAAAACATCACATAACAAAAGAAAAATTTATGAAACTAAACAACATTAGCTTATGCCTGCCGTCATCCACATACTACCTATTCTAGTGTCCCATACCACTAGAATAAGCAGTATATGTCATACCCTGATGAATCAGGATATCATTGGTCACACTCATCATTGTATAAATCAATTCTCATCAATCTCAAGTTCACTACCATAAAGACTGTCGCGACAGAAAATCATCATAATACCAATTCAAATCCAATTCCAAATCCAAATCCAAAATATCTTTCATTTTCTATACCAGCGTAACAAAATCATACCAGTTACAGTGGTGGCCAGCTACTGCAGCATGATTTTGTGATTGGTGTTGCCTCAACCGGCGAATCTACACCAATAAGATGTGATGCCTAAATCGGAGAATCTGTATTTCATATTGTTTAAAAATCATGAATCTGTAATTTATCAATGTGCTGCCTAAATCGGCGGATCTGCACCAAGATGAGTATCTATACACTGCCTAAATCGGCGAATCTGTGTCTCCGTGACCAATGGACTAGACAAGGCATAACGGAGAAAGAAAAAATAGTTACTATGTTGACATCGCAGTGCAGTATATCAAAGGCACTCAAAAAAATTGTTGTGCACTATCCCAAAACTCTGTGGTTCACATGAGTAGCTGCACGGCTTATTGACAAATCATCTTTACAAAAAGTACTTGTGGTACAATTAGAAGCCATGATCGGAGCATTTGATGGAGTATTCAGTGAGTAGATAATGTAGAGAAATGAAATTTAAAAATAGGAGTGACGTATTTGAGATTCCATTTTATAAGTATTAGTGATGACATGAGAGATGTTGGGTTGCCGAATCTATAAAAGATTGTCGATAAAGCAATATGAAACAGGGGAGTGAGGTTAATGTACATACCTTGAGGGTACACTGCATCAAAATTATATGAGCCAGTGTGTTTGTGGAGAGAGATATGATCGTAACTTGCGTCTGCGGCGTGTCCAACAGATTTGTAGAAGCTAAGGAGAACTGCGACTATCAAACTTGCACCATAGTATAATTAACGATTCCAAAATATGTTAATTTTGTGTTAGTCATTTGAAATAAAATAAAAGACTATGTTGTCTGTTGAGAATTCTATTCAAGATTAGTGTGCGATCATATATTGGTCAGAGAGATAGGGTGAATGAACATCCCATTGATTACCAATGCAAATGTCGCAAAAATCCGCAGACATACGTGGTTTGTGATAAGTATCATACATGATGAGGATATTGTGGGGGTTATTACATAGAATTTTACCAAAGACATTGTGGAAGTGGTCGGGTGGTACACAATGAAAAGACTGATAGACATTATGCTTGACAAACCTGTCCCAAACTTTAAACATAACAATAGGAAAGCAGCCCCACTATTGATTGAGGATGAGTGCTTTACGAGCCCGAGTGGTCTCCACCATCGGCGAGTGCAGTAAGTCAAAGGCATTAATGTAAAGAATTTTATTGGTGATGCGGATCTCTCATGTGCAAAGTTTTGCTTTAGCCCACTCGATGTTTCCGGGGTGAGGTGGAATTTTACCAAAGACATTGTGGAAGTGGTCGGGTGCTACACAATGAAAAGACTGATAGACATTATGCTTGACAAACCTGTCCCAAACTTTAAACATAACAATAGGAAACCAGCCCCACTATTGATTGAGGATGAGTGCTTTACGAGCCCGAGTGGTCTCCACCATCGGCGAGTGCAGTAAGTCAAAGGCATTAATGTAAAGAATTTTATTGGTGATGCGGATCTCTCATGTGCAAAGTTTTGCTTTAGCTCACTCGATGTTTCCGGGGTGAGGTGTGCCGAGGTCCGGAAGGCCACGAAATTTTGGTTGCCCTTCAACATATTCATGCCAAGCGCGGAGAGTGTTGGGTACCAAATAATCTGTAATTGAGCACCAGTGGGAAAGTAGCGACAGACTTCGATACCCCAGCAGGTGTCATTGCCGATGGCGTAATCCTACAGAATAGAAATCCTAATGTCGTGGAGAGCCATGAAAAAAAAATGATTCGACACACGTAATCAAAGCACTTGTGAAGAAGTTGGCGTGTGGAGCACCACATGATAATCGGGGTGGTGAGCACGAAAAGATCTTCGTCAATGTCTGGTAGTGAGTCAAGACCCGCCGCAAGAGCTTCCACAAGTTGTACCGTGTGCTGAAGAGCGTGCTCAATCAACAAGGCAATTGGTTTCCTTAACGTGCTCAAATGGTGCCTTGTCTGCACAAGATGTCGCGAAACTAGAATAAGAAGAGCGGCTGTGTCTGCAAAAGAAGGAGAGAGAGAGGGACAAGTTGGCGGGTGGTGAGGGTATGTGGGTGATCCTCAAATGGGATAGAGAGAGGGATACTGTTTGACCCCCTATGCATGGTGTGGGCGACAACGAGAGAGGGAAAGAGAGAGGGATGGCGGCTCAAAAGCCAGAGAGAGAGAAAGAGGAGGGGAGGGGATGGTGTACACACACGTGGTGGCAGCATGTCGACCCTCTGCATAAAGATGGTTGGCAGAAAAATTATAGCTCACCAGGACCATTACTCTTTGACGAGCTGAAACGGTTGGCGAGGTTTACTACAAACTACCCGTGGAACTTCAGTATCCGGCCATGCCTGGACGATGAGTGTACTATGCCACATAAGCAACTGGGAGGGGGGGGTATCGACAATGATTGGAAGACTGTAGTTGGTGGACTACATGTTGCTGAGAGAGCGAGAGAAGAGAGAAGTAAGTTGGTTGGCAGCTCGATTTGATGGCAACACCGGTGGTTGGCAGGGGGAGAGTAGATGGTGTGGGTGCCACGAGGCGCGAGAGAGATATTGTGGGCACCCGTTATGAGCCTCGGGATGGCAGTGGCAGTTACCTATGAGAGAGAGAGAGAGAGAGAGAGAGAGAGAGAGAGAGAGAGAGAGAGAGAGAGAGAGAGAGAGAGAGAGAGAGAGAGTTTGCATGGCGGCTGAGTGGTGCGCAGCCTAGTGCCTGGCCATCAACTGAGAGAGAGAGAGAGAGAGAGAGAGAGAGAGAGAGAGAGAGAGAGAGAGAGAGAGAGAGAGAGAGAGAGACTTGATGTCGCTTGTTAAGTGACCACAGCCGCAAAACTGCATGGCAATGAATGGAGGAGATAGTTTGAGAGTGAGTGTCCAGTTGGTGCCGCAAACGAGTGAGAGAGATAGAGAGTGTGGCGGTCGAACAGAGAGAGATAATGGCCGTCGAATGAAGAGAGATATTGGGTGGGATGTACCTGCCACAAGCGAACGAGGAGAGAGAGAGAGATAGAGAAGCTGCTAGGCAGCCGCCCTCAGCATTGTTGTGAGCTGTGGGTGGTGAGAAGCGGTGTAAGTGCTTGGGAGATAGGAGATGCCGTCAATCGCCAAACCGTCGTCACCTAGGTCGTCGCTCACTGCTGATGCTACGGTTTTGACGATTGTTGATTCGATTGCTGGTGCACTTCTCTGATTACTACCTTCGATGATTGCATCCCCATTATAGACCGTAATTGCTCCTATAATGTAAAAATAGTATATGCTTTTGGGCTACATTCCCATGCAAATTTTTCTGTTGAGCTTTATTCCCTCGCTATAACGTGATCTTGGGCTCGAGACTCTTGCCACAGTGCCTTGATTCCCTTCTACAACTAATGAGAAAAATTGCTCAAATGCTCCACCCTCTACAACTCCTAGATTGTTCCTAAAGTATTTAAAATTTATCGACAACAGCTCTTCTTCTCCGTCTCCTATACAAATCGTATGACGATATCTATCATGCTTATTAATATTAAAATATATATGTATATATACACACACACGTTAATATTATGTAAACTTTGCTTGCAGTAAAAATTTATCATTTCTACTATCTTATTCAGATCTTTCACTAATTATAAATTAATGAAGGATTAACGTCAGATTTGCATGAAAAAGGTAATATAAAACAAGGACATAAAATGATAAATTTTGAAAACCAAAAGAAAGCAAGAACTGTGTATATGCACTTAGCTTTTGATTATCCGAATCTACAATATTAGAAGCGTAGCCTCGGCTCTAATACCACTGCTACACACGGAGGCGTGATGGCCCTGCGAAAATACTCAAAATAGCACAATACAAACCATAAACGATTAATCGGCATACCTAAATCATCACACACGCACGTAATTGAGCCCAACACGAACAGAGAGAGATAGAGCGCGAGATAGAGCGAGAGGGCACGTGCAGGCGCACCTCCTAGATCGGAGTGCTACGCCGGCACGACGAGAGAGAAGAGGGAAGAGGAGAGAAGAACAACGCAAGCACTGGGTGCAATCTCCCCCCGTGTAAGAGTGACCATTTCCCTCTTGCACGTATTTGTTTTATAGATTTCTTGAATGGTCAAATTGGTTACAAACTGGCCGGCCGGTCATAATTGGCCAAAGCTCATAAAAGAGCACTTGAATAATAAAATGTACATGATATACAAATACATTTGCATAGGCCAAGCTGGGTCTAGTCTTTTCCACCTGTCAGCTGCAATAAATCATAAAATATCATTTCTATAACATTTATATCATGATTAGTTGCTGGTCGGACTCTTTTCATGCATGGAAGAATCACTTCTTAAGAGACACATGCTTCGATTGATTGGGATGTGTCAAACTCCAAGTGTGGGAGTTGGTTTAGTGTAATTATGATTTATGGTTACGAGCTGAGATTTCCTTATGGACTATGGTTGATATTCTATGGTGTAAGCCGGTGTGGCTCATGGTTTTTTTTTCTCGATACGGTTATGCTGCCAAAATTTTTGCAGCCATGTTATGTTCTAAAGTGGTTATGCAGGTCTCGTCGTGCCTCACCCAGGTCGGGTGCAGTGCTCGCCCGTGTGATGTGATTGGATGATGGTTTATGGTTTTGGAATTGGATCATGAAGTGATTTGGATGGTTTATGGCAAGCGTGTAAGGATGGAGACTCTGTACAGCCTAGCTGCGTGGAAAGGATTGTTTGTGCATATGGAAAGTGCTATTATGATTGGACTCATGTGTTATGTTTCTCATGGAAGCGTCGCTACAAGACTAGGATCACCTACATCACTTAGTCTTAGACTAAAGGGTCATTGACATGGCACTTTGCTGAATCGGGGGTGTGGCCTAGGTCTTCTTCTTTTAGCCCTCAAATATACACTTGGATGATACTACATGTCCTCCTGTTCTACACTTACTTGGGGAACATTCTATCTTTCACTTGCAAGCACCCCAATTAGGTGAAGGACATTTTGCAAATGTGAAACAAGTTTCAGTAGCCCATCCTCTCTTCAAAGATCCTGTCTATGCGGCAAAAATATACAAGGACCAGATAGGAAGCAAGGCAACATTACAAACTGTGCTAGAGGAAGCAACCGCTACTACTACTCAACATCGTCGCATGACATTGCCCCGTGCTCTTGTTCATTATAGCAAAAGGCCTATGTTGATCTTTAAGCTTTGGAATGGAGGTCGCCTTGAGGAGTGGATTCAGGCATGTCATCATGATGGAAGCAAGCCTACAATCAGAGAGTTTCAGCGCACATCTGGAAATGTACAACAATTCATAGACAATATTTTGCCGATCTGCAAAGCTCTTCTGCAGATGATGAAATTTGTAAATAGTCATGACTTCATTCACAACGATCTACAGACTAGAAATATTCTACTACATTTTGGCAAGCGAGGAGTGTATGTTGGAATCGCGTACTGGGGACAAAGTACACCATCAAACACTTTGGCAACATTTCCCAAGATGCCAAATCTCACCCCTCAAACTAGAGCTCAATTCGAGCAAGATTATCCATGGACTGCCCCTGAAAATATCATCACCAATCCTTCTCCTTTCACCAAAGCATCTGATATATATAGTCTCTCATATATTCTTAGACGCTTGGTTGTGTGTATTCTAGAGCCCTCTGAGGTTCTCAAGTGCGAATTTTTGCGAAATGTAAACAAACATCTTGCCAATGAAAATTTCTCCAAACCCTTAATATGGGTAATATAACTTTATCATAGAATTCTTAAGGATTTTCTAAGCTCTCTTAATTTTCTTATAAATTTCTACATGTTTTTCTTAATTTCCCCATCTTTATTAAGCTTGAAATCTGCTTATTTTAAGAGTAATATTTATCATATTTTTTTCTCTAAAAGATTGATTTTTCTCAGCTTTATATCAATGGTTAATACTTCCAGTAATTTTCCTAGAGACTTTTAACAATAAATTCTATTTATGCTAATTAATCTTTAGATAAAAATATTGTAATCACTTAAACTAACTAATTGATTATGTTATAATTATCATAGGTAAATAATGATATTTCATAACTCTACTAATTATCTTGTAATTATCCAAGTTATTAATCTAATTTTTCCCTTTCATTTTCAGCTAAAATTGGTTTGTTTTGATTTGGTTAAATAGCTAAATTAACTTTCTAACTATAGGCTAATTATCACCACTTACTTATGATGTATACTAACTCTGATAAATATCTTACAATTATCTAGATTGATTAGCTAATTTTTCCCTTTTAATTTCATCTAAAATTAGTCTATTTTGTCTTAGATAAATAGCTAGATTAATTTTTTTGACCTTAAGGTAATTATTACGGCTGAAAAATGATGTATACTAACTCTCATAAATATCTTATAATTATTTAACTTGATTAGATAATTTCCCCATTTTAATTTTAGGTAAAATTAGATTAGTTTGGCTTAGATAAATAGCTAGATTACATTTTTGACCTTAATCTAATTATCACGGTTTATTTATGATATATATTAACTTTGATAACTATCTATAATTATCTAACTTGATAAGCTAATTTTCCCCTTTTAATTTTAGCTAAAATTAGACTATTTTGTCTTAAATAAATAGCTACATTAACTTTGTCACCCTAAGATAATTATCAAGGCTTAGTTATGATGTAAACTAACTTTGATAAATATCTTATAATTATCTAACTTGATTTGCTAATTTTCCTCTTTTAATTTCAGCTAAAATTAGTATGTTTTTACTTAGATAAATAGCTAAATTAAATTTTTGATATTAAGCTAATTATCATGACTTACTTATGATGTATACTAACTTTGATAAATATCTTATAGTTATTTGATTTGATTTAGTAATTTCTCCCTTTTAATTTTAACTAAAATTAGTCTGTTTTGGCTTAGATAAATACTTAAATTAAATTTCTAACCATAAGCTAATTATCAATATCTATTTATGATATATACTAGCTCTCATAAATATCTTATAATTATCTAACTTGATTTACTAATTTCCCTATTTTGATTTGTGGCTTAAAATAGCTAGTTCCAGCTTAATTAAATACTTAGACTAATGTTTTGTTAATGAGGTAATTATCCCGTGTTCCTAAAAGTATTTTTTAATTGTGATAATTAACTTAGGAATTTTTGAGTTAATTAGGTAGGTTTCCCATTAGTTTTTTGGATAAAAACAACTAAATTTAACCTAATTAATTATGGAAACTAATCATAAAATTATGATATAATTTTTCTAGCTTCTTAAAAATCTAATGAAGCTCTCATAATTATCTTGTACTAATCTAAGTTTAATTAGTATAATTACCTTAAAATTTAAGACTAAAACCATTAATTCCAGTCCTAATATGGTTTAATAATTAATTAAATTAATATCTCTAATCTTAATCTAAGTAATCAGTAGAATATTAAGAGTTAAGAGAGTAATTTATAATGTAAATAAGTTTAATCTTCTTGATTAGCATAATTTTTCTAATTAAAAAGGGATTAGACTAATTACTGTTGATAATCAACTAGAGTTTTTGCTCTCTAGTGATTTTTGAGTAGAGTTTCTCTCTATGTGAGAGAGAAATGACAAGGACTCCGAGTGAAATTGTGACGCGAGGGGGTCCTATTTATAGGTTTTTGGCACTCACTGGCTGGAAATGGCATTAGCTTGCATCCCAAGGTAGCCTAAAGCTCTCCTAGCACCCCCCGCTGCTATTCCTATCCCTAGCAGGTCAGTGATGACCCCTCCCAACACGTGTCAGCATTAAAAATCATATCTGCTAAATTTTGACCTTTTTTTTCTTAATTGATTAATATCTACAAAATATCTGGGAGGCCTTAGTAAGAGTCTATGCTTAAATGATTATTGCAACCATCCAATTTTCCTTATGAAATTAATTGACATTGAATCTTTCGGAGGGACTAGCGGGGTTAGTTTTTGTCCGTACATAATTTTGAAAATTTCTAGCCTTGAGATTGTTGTGCTTAAGATTTCAAAAATACCATTTTTAATTGCTTTTGAGATAGTTTTTTTACCTGTTTATATGTCCAATGCTTTCTCCTAAGGCTCTGAGTTCATTCCTCTGCAGCTAGAAAGGTGGAAACCTTACACAATGGCCCTGTAGGAGAGAGAAAAAGAGTAAGTGTGGTCACTTGGCGTTGTCGGGTGGGTCCTGAAGCAAAGAAGTAGAGTGGGAGTGAGAACACTGGTTGGCATTAGACAGTAGAGAGAGATTGAGTGAGAGTGCATGGAGGTTGGGCGCTTCAGAGAGAGAGAGAGAGAGAGAGAGAGAGAGAGAGAGAGAGAGAGAGAGGAAAAAACAAGGCCTCAAAGTTCACAGGTGCCGAAAGGCAAAGAAAGAGGGAGCAAGTGGGAGGAGAGAGAAAGAGAGTAAGAGAGAGTATATTAAGCGGAGAGAGAAAGTGAGAGTGAAGAGAGAGAGTGAGACTTTGACTACCTTATGCTGAGAGATAAAGTGAGAGCACGAGAGAGAGAGAGAGAGTGGGGTGGGGATGAGAGAGAAAGTGCAATGGAGGAGAGAGACTATCTTCAACGCACGTTAAAAGTAGGATTTTTTTCTTTTTTATATTTTTCTAAAATTATTTCAAATCTTAATTACCACAAGGATCGATTCTCGCACATAAGCAGTCGAAATTCGCTTCTTACTTCAAAAAACAAAAAACTTATCCGTAGAATCCGTACAAACGTCAAAAACTTGCCGGAGCATTCGCCCAAGCTCATGATCAACCGTTGACGCTTGCGTCAAAGAAAATTTTTCAATTTTTAATTTTCAAATGCTCAAAAATGCCAAATTTAGCCCGAAAGCTAGCCAAAAATACCAAAAATCCAAAAAATTGCTAGAATAGAACGCCTTAGCTATGAATTTTTCACAAATATAAGGAACCTTTTTCCTATTCAATCTGTAAATTATTTTTCAAGATTATTCTTTTGACACCCTTCTATATGTAAAATCTGTGAGAAAATATAGAGTAAAATAATCCCTATTGTTGATCCCACGTGATAGGCATTTTTTTATAATAGTGACCCCCCCTTAAAAAGGACATGCTTCTGTTGAACCCATGATAAGCATTTTTTTTATAATAGTGACCCCCCCAAGAAAAGGACATGCTTCTTGTGGGTTTTTATTCCCTTCACATTCCATGGCTGGATAACTATATCTTCATCATTGAGAGAGTGGTACAAAGTCCTCCACCTTAAGAAACTCTTCCTCAATATTTTCTTTTAGAATGTCCTTTTTTTAAGGTATTTTCTTGACCTCATATTGGGAGCTAGCCATTTTTTTTGTCATGAGGTTCTCGTGATTGGTATCCCATAGCACATCAAAAAGGTTATCATACATAAAGGGAGTTTTTGGTTTATTAGGTGGGTTTTTCTTTAGTCCTAGCTTGGGATCTGAAGTGCTTGCATGAGATCTTGAAGAATTTATGACATCATCCCTATTACTAAAGGTAGGTGAAAGAACTATATTTTGAATCATCCATGCTTCTTCTTTCGAGAGGAGGCGACGTAAACCAAAAGTTGAGGGTGGCCTTTTCTCCACTATTTGGGGTTGTCGCACTTTGGATGCAGTCAAGGCATTGCAAACTAGCTTGACACCAAAAGGAAAAGTCTATAAATGGTGGATTCGCTCAAGGAGAAGGATATACTGCACACATGGGCTGCTTTCAAGGGTGTGTTCAAAAAATAATCTCTTCTTTGTATGAGAAGAATAGAAATCAACATCATGGAATAAGTGTTCTATGCAATAGGATAAGCCACTGCTTGAATATATCTCACATCATAGAGATGATTGCCACAAGCTCAAGGGTTTGAATAACTTCCAGCAGGCACAAGGGTTACTCTCGAGCTTAAGAAGCATGTTAAAACCCAGGATCCCAAAACACTTGAGAAATCTATAGTGAAAGTACATATTCATGATGATCTTGATTATAAATCATTTCATAACATGCATATGCCTATATTGTTCACATATACGTGGTTAATCATCAAGCATATAATATTAAATTTTTTTGGTAGCCTTATTTGGTGCATCCAAGAAAACCAAGGGGCCTGGAGGCCATCTTTCAACTGAGGAATTTGGAAAAGGAAAAAAAGGGAATTTTGATTTACTTGAATGGGAAGTGGGCATGATTGCCAAGGGAAGGAGAAATTTGTGAAAATGGTGCAATTGTTTCTCTTAGAATCCTCTTCTTGTCATTTCAATGTGGAGGTAGCACATATCAAATGCTTCATGAGTGTTGTATCATGAGCTCTACGTGGAAACCAATATTTGGACCACATGAGCTTGTGAAAATGCATGGCTATATCCAAGGTCAGAAGGCGAGACTCTCGGTAGATGTTGGAGCCTCTCAAATTTCCTTGACTATAAGTTTGTGAAATGTCTCAATTTTCCTCAGCCTAGTTCCCACTGCTACAAGGTAGCTATGATAAATGGCCATGATGCTGAAGTGTGAGATGCCCAAGTAGAAGGTGTACCTCTTTAGATCCAAGGATATTAAACATCCTTGGTTTTTTAGGTAATTATTTAGAGGATACAATGGACTGACACCTGAAGAGCCGGTTACACGCCACACTTCATTGTATTCTATCTTTTTTCTAAAGAAGCCTTGTGATTAGAAGGTAATAATTCTTGAAGTGTATTCATCTAGCCCATTATTCTCTATATCCCGCTCAAAACCTGCAAGCCTTTTAAAGTGGCCAATGGCCATGGGAAAGGGTCCCAACTCTTTGGGTCAAAACCCTTAGGTTCAAAAGTGACATTATCATTATCGAGAGGAGCTTTTTGGACGTTGACTGTGAGCGGCAAGTCTGCAACATCTTGTAATCAATCTTTCTCTTTGACGGGCAATCAAAAATTGATTTCGATTAGTGCATTGTGTTCCTTGTCTCTTGCTCTTGAATCTAAGTGTAATCATTTTCAGCTTTGTTTTGGTTTGTGACAACATGTTTATGAGCTAAATGCGTGGATTTTGAGTGCTTAAATGGTTATTTTTTGATGTTTTGACCTTGTAAGAGTGTTTCTAGACCATAGAGCTACCTTTCTAAATAGTCCTGTTGCAATTTTCTTCACATTTTTTGGGATGGATCGTAATTTTTGATACCTCCTCTAATGACCATAGAACTTGGTAGGATTGAGCTCTTAGGTATTGTAATACTCCCCCTTAAGTTCCGTTGCATTCCAACACTGTTTAGATGACGAAAAGGCATGATGACCAAGAGCAATGAGAGTGGACATAGGTAGAATTCCAGACTAGAGAGTGATAGATTTTCTAATTTAATTGATTGCATAGTTCCATACGTTCACTTCTTGAGACTGAAAATCTCAAAGAGTCTCAGTTCCCCATGCCGAGTGGCTTCCCTGAGTATTGACATATGTTAATGCCAGATAGCTATGTTGCAGACGTCCGTCACACCACGACCTGCTAACATTGGTGCCGTTATGGGGAATACAATTATTCCTTAGGTGGTGAGTGACCTAGTCATACAAAAAAGACTCCTTTTTAGAGATTTTGACACCCACTCCATTTACACTTAGGCAGTAAAGCAGCTAGATCAGGCTTTAGTGCTTGGTAGAGACTGGAGTTGAGGACTGACCATTTCTACTCTTTAGGAGCAAGGAGAGATGTGAGTGAGATACAAAAAGCATTTCATTCTTTGTTTTTCTCTATGCTTAGTAAGGGCTACTTATCCATCCATTACATTTTTATTTTTGCATTGTTTTATTCATTTTTGTTCAAAATTCAAAAACGGGTGAGAATTGGCTTCTCTAGGGAATAAGGAACTAGCAGGACAAAAATTCATCTCAAAGTGCTTCCCAACATGGATTGCGATCCATGTACCTGGTTGACAATTGGGGTTGATATTTGATCGATAAATCCTTGATAGTTAGTGGCACAACTTTTCCAAAAGAGACCACAACAAAAAAGTGCAAAAGGTTGATAAAACATCAAAAGTTAGCTAGATAGCCAAAAACTGCAAAGCACACACAAAATTTTGCTTCTGGTTGGAAAAAAGTGGTTCAAATTCAAAAAGATTTGGGGAAGAGTGTCACCATAGTCAAGACTATAAGCTAACCAAATCTCATGAAAAGATGAGGGCAAACATGGATCGCAATCCATGTACCTCATCAAGAACTTGGGCTGAAATTTGACAAGTAGAACCATTGGCAAAAGGTTTACAAAAGAGGTGAAAAAGGCCAAAAATAGTTGATAGTCAGAAATCGCCAGAACAGACTTGAGAAATCACTTTTGGTTGAAAAAGACTAGTTCAAATCCAAAGCCTTTGATGCTAAAGCATCCAGTAAACATGATGATCCTAATGATATCAATAAATGGCAAGATGGCTTCACAACATGGATCGTGATCCATGTACCTTTCTTGAAATTCTCAACAAAAATTGGATCAATTGAGGAGCTTAAAACATTTTGAAAAAAATTTCCCAAAGCAAAGAAGTGAAAACAAATCCAGAAGGAGGTAAAAAAAGGAAAATTCAATTCATTAAAAAATCACCAAAAAAGGGCTAGGGTTTGGCTTTTGTTAACCCTAAACAGACCCAAACTTTATTAAAAACATAGATTTGAGATCTTTAGACCAAGGGCTATGTGTGGGATCAAAATCACCCCATTTTTCCACAAAGGTACATGGATCGCGATCCAAGTTCCTCTGAGACATACTAAGACTAGAACACTACCATAGCCAGAGATAGTCTCTAGGACCCTAATGGTCTTTTCAAAATTGAAATTGCACTTAAGTTGTGGATGTTATAAGCAAAATTGTGAAATTGATAAAAGTGTCCGGATAAAAATTTTTGGACCTTAAGCTTGGATCAACAAGAGCGGCTGTAAACTCATAGCCATCAAGCATTTTTTACACGTTGCACAAGCTAGAGGGTGCGGCTCAACAAGTAAGTCAAACCGGAGAGAACACAAGGCAACCAATGAGGTAACAAGGTTGGGATTTTGTAAGATCATTTCTTCATGTGTTTGCGATCAGGACGATTGTATCAAAATAGGAATCCAAGCCTAAGATACCAAGTGAGCAACATTTCGACTAAAAAGAGTGTGAATCAAAATCCACTACACCCGTCGCTAGAAGCCATTTTAGAGGAAATTCTGTTTGATACATCATCGAAAAGATCATACACCATAATGGTTGCAGGATTCAACAGGGTGAGCTTTAAGGAAGCAACTTCCATGGGGGAAGGTCCTTCTTGGACGTCAAGCTATTTTATCTTAAATTTCAATTTGAGAAAGAGCTGAAAGCTAAAATCTGTAGGGACGTTACTATGTTAAATTGGAGAACAAACCAAGCGAGTTCAAGGACCTTGTAGATGTGGACACTGTGATCGGAAAGGAATGATGTATCTAGTTGTACATAGCCCCTTTATTGTGGACAAATGGGGGTTGACTGACACCACGGACAAAATCGATGCGGAATTAGTGGATGAGCCACCCAAGTTGGACAAGCAAAACGCTATGCTCAGGTGCATTAACAAGACGGAGCAGCTCGATACAAACAACACTTACGTGGGCCTACATAAATTCAATAATGGAGAACAAACACTCTATTATAGATGTGATGAACTCCACATTTAGGAGCCAATCGACCACAAGAGACTGTATGTTTTTACATACACAGAGGGGAGAAATATCCAAATGGTCATGATGGACAAGCATGGTCGTAAATACTCTCCTATAGACCGTAAGGAGTTAGAGCAGTATACATACTTTGGTGGACCACTCCATCTATAGTATGTAAACCCCGAGCAAGTTAGACCCACAACGACTCAAACAAGACCAAAAATTGGATATGTAAGTCCAATAAGAACGAGACTAGAAAATTCATTTGGTCACCAATGATTCTCAAATATAGGACCCATGGGATCATTGGGGTCTAGAGTTTCTTTGAGCACACATAGGGGCAGTGAAGCACCTAATTTGACTTACACAACTAGAACCCCTCTGACTGTTACACAAGATCGAATAGAATGACCGGATGAAGAAGTAGTAGAGAGGACACCAATTGTAGTGTCAAGAGGAGAATACAAAGCTAGAGAGACCATATCAGGAGGACTGGGAGTGGTTAGAATAGTTTCCAAGACTAGACGCATGCAAACCTCTCAAGTGGCCAAGTGCGTACCCAAAAAGTATAGTGGGTTGGGGGATCCATATGCACATGTTTCAATCTTCAAACAAGTGTTAAGGGCTATGCAGGTAATAGATTTCCATACTCAGTAGTATAAAGTATTTGGATTGACCCTAGAAGGAACAACCTTGACCTAGTTCCAACCATTAACAGCCGCAATTTTCCCAACATAGAACAACTCCTACAAGAATTTGTAGAGGAATTCTCAAAGAGAGAGATTAAGCATAAGACGATCTCTAAAATCTATGCATTTAGACTCAGAAGGAAAAAAAAAAGGTGAAGGAAGCCTCGCTTTGATTCAAGCAGTACATTGAGAGATGTCCCGTCAGAGAGCTACCTCAAGATGAGAGACTGTCAGTCCCTTTCATAGAAGGACTGTGGAATGAGACTCTCAAAAAACATATGCATTTGAAGGCATGTGTTACCTTCAAGCAAGTTAGTAAAGAGGCAATATATCTAGTAGACAATTGTGAATCATATGGGGAGGTGACTGAGGATACAGATCAAGGGACAAGTAGCACCTCTTTGACCACTAGTGAATCCACATTGAGACTGGGTGGGTAGAACCCGACTGGGTGGGTAGAACCCAAATGTGCTAGATGTTGATCAAATGATCAAGGAAGTGATCAAAAGGATGAACCAAGGTAACAGGCCAAACTCAAACACACGACTGGGTGGGTAGAACCCAACTGTGCTAGATGTTGATCAAATGATCAAGGAAGTGATCAGAAGGATGAACCAAGGTAACAGGCCAAACTCAAACACACGACAATAGCCCACGCAAAAATGTGACACTTGTGGAGGAGACCATCCGACTTAGTCATGTAACATGCAACCAAGGCCAGGAGCAAACGCACAGTGTGTATTGAAGTGGTGTGCTATCGAACAAAAATGGACAAACCATGAGACCCACAAATGTTTCTACAACAAAAACTATGTTAGGAAAAGACCATATGGACCTTCTGGAGTGCAACATTTTCCACCAACTCCAAGATATCAAGTAGGAAAAAACAACACAGTCCAAGGGGGGGGAAAACCTCAACCTATGTTGGGACAACAACCTCCTTTATCCCAGGAAAACAGAGCCATGGTGAGAATTTCACAAC
Source organism: Adiantum capillus-veneris (assembly GCF_014529385.1). Lineage (NCBI taxonomy): Eukaryota > Viridiplantae > Streptophyta > Polypodiopsida > Polypodiales > Pteridaceae > Adiantum > Adiantum capillus-veneris. The sequence goes on from NC_140959.1 coordinate 123,408,126, forward strand.
CCGTAGACACAATGATGCTGATAGTTTCATACTTAGAAGATTCAGACAATACTTATGAGAGAGGGTTAGATAGTAGTGCCTATGCTTTTGAAGGACAAATTCCATGGATAAATTTTGAGGGGATAACAAAATTGTCGTATATAACACAACCAACAAAAAACCATTACATGGTAGATGAAAATATGCTCATCTACATGGCAAATCAAAACTACATACCTAGAGGATACCTCCTATAATAGAAAAACCGATGGGAGCTCCACAAGCTTCCCCACCACCAGTAGGACCATGCTATGAATGTGGAGGTGCATTGAGTAAGAAGTTGTCCACACAAAGGAGAGAGCATCAAAATCTTTGGGTATTGTGGGGGATGTACAAATGGCCACCTAATTCCACACTATCCAAAAAATCTTGATAACAAGGGGAAAGCTACCATAAACAAAATTAGAGTTCTATCAAGTTCAAGTGGATCAAAAACAAAACCAACAACTCCAATGAACTCTCTAACGAGAGCACATGCCCAGGAAGACGCAAGGAATATTCCTATGAGAGAGTATCTAATGAAAACCCGAATGAAACTGTAATTAGAGACTCGTTGTGCCAAGAGTCAAGACGGCCCAAATCTACGTGGCATAAAATTACTATTCAGTTTAGAATAAGTCTCATATCATATTTATGGTTTATGGATGACGGTCGTGCCTCTTAAACGTGGGGAAAAAGGCGTTTTTTATGGATTCTAAATATGTCAATGAGATTTCATTTTTATATTAGGAAACAGATTCATTAGAATCATAGATTTATCGACCTGGCTTGTGGCGTATGACCCTTATAACCACGTAAACGATGGATAGAGGACTTCCTCTCTTCTATTGGTCGTATCTCTAGTTTGTGGAAATGAAGAAGGGTGTCGTCAACAGAAAAGGAGAATAAAGGTGTTAACCCTCACACACATTCCTATCACATAAGACGGACACCGTATTATTTATTTGGTAGAGTCAAGGTATCAGGCTTGTCGATCCAATAGGAAAAGGGTAAGAGTGATCGCCGATGAGAGGCGCACTCTAACTGGAACATTCAAGGGATTAGTTGGCTAAGCATGGGCATCCAAGTGTGAATGGGGCGAGCTCATATAAAAGTCAACTAAACCTAAAATTCACTCATTCTTTCATTTGTGCAATTGAAGAGTGCTCTTGCTCCATCTCCATCTTCGTCTTCTTCTTCTCCTTGTGTGTGTGTGTGTGTGTGTGTGTGTATGTGTGTGAGAGAGAGAGAGAGAGTGTGTGATCGAGCATTGCGACGGCGGCACGACGACGGCGAAGCAGTTGAGCGGCGTCTCCTTCTCCTTCACGATGAGGAATCTTCCACGACAGCAAGCGTAGAGCGGTGAGTGACACACCATCGTCATCTTTGAGATTACTAGTTTAGGCTAGTTGCGTACTTAGAGCCATTTGTGGCTCGCACACAGTGTATCAGCAAGTTCCTTGCATTGACACATGCGACAGACGCTCATATTTTTGGCGACGTTGTCGGGGAATGCCATACACTAATCTTGAATGGCACTCTATGCTTCTTTGTGATGCAATTTCAATTGTAGAAAAGGTAGAGAAGGAAGGTGTGTGTGTTGAGAAGAAGGAGTTTGTTTTGCTCTACTGTGTATTATTTTGTTAATAAGGAATTGAAAGGTACTATGTTTTCTCTGTGATAAGGTGTTAGTATTAAGGTTGTAGATCCATAATATTAGTTCTGTGTAAAGTATAGTAAGTAGTTCTGTTAGACAATGAGTAGTTGTAGTAGTGTGTTAGTGTGTAACAGTAGCTGTATTAGTGGTAAGTAGGTAGGCTAGGTGTGTGTGTTCTCGCGCTCACATCGCGGCCGCGGTGACCTTATCTTTATAAAAAAATTTAAAAATTATTTTTTTATTTTAAAGGTAGGAATGGGATTGAAAATATCTCCCAGACCCAAGCCCAAGCTCACGTCTCAGTCGCCTTTTAAAATTACGTATTTTAGCCTCATACATAGCTAGAAATAGACCTTTTTAAGGACCAACGGAGCTTCACGTGACCGAACGTTGTGCTGTAAAGCACATCGTGACCCTCTGAGTGATACGCTTGTTTTGAGCTATCACACACTTTAATCAAAAAACCGATCATTAAAAAATATTTAAAAATATCAAAAAACGAGTGAAAACGGACGCCTAAAAAAGTAAGCAGTTAACCTTCGAGGTTATTCGCCGACGCTTGTAGGGTGCCAAAGGCACATGCATATGCACTCTGGTCGTGTGCTAGAGACGGAGCAACTAGAGAGAATTTTGACTTACGCGAGTTCTCAATATCCACCTACCTTAGGTTCCAGGCCCTCGGCCGGGACCCAAGGTACTACAAACCAAGACCCAAACATAGTAGCTAGTGACTCCTCCTCTGACTACGACATCATGGAGGGTTTCCCAATGCCTAATCCTGATAGCTCAAGCCAAGACATGCATGCCATGGGTCCACGGTCCGGGCTGAGCGTACTTAGTGGCATGAAGGAAACCTTTAGTAGAGCCACTCGCTCCGAACATGGAGCTAATGATGTAAATGAGGGGGGTGGGGAAGTAAATTCTCCATTCATGAACAACGTAGACCCTATGCCCTTAAAGAGTGTGTACATGAATATTCCATTCACTGCACCCCCTGACTCTTTCGAGCTATTTCCCTCTGAGGTTATATTACCTAATGGTAGAAACCTTGCCGAAGTGCAAGAGGTTGAGCGATATATCATCGCCGCTAGGGAAAAGAAAATTGAGAGCTTACGCAAGGCGGAGCAACAAAGAGAGTTAAAAGAGAAAGCCCCTATGTCAATATCCTTGCTAGGAGAGCAATTGAGTGCTCCTGACTTAGCAACCGCTAAGGGCCAACCCCTAGAAATCAACATTGCTTCTAGCTCAAAGGACACCCCTAGCACCTCAATCCTAGATGGAGCGTTCTTAAATGAGAACTAGAAGTAGGAACTACAAACGGAAACTCTAACCAACCTATACACATGGTAGCTCAATGCCTGCAACAGTACCTACAAGTGTGTACCGATCGTATATACCCATGGGTCCTCGTACTCATGTAGTCTCTACCCCTCCCATTGTTTCAACAACCTATGCTCCACAACCACAACACCTAAGTTCTTATTTCCATGGGACTATACCGGCTAGCATTAGCATGTCACATCCAATGTCTGCTATGGCTAGGGCCACACATATGAACTTTGGGCCACCACATGGCACACCATCGTACCCAAAGTGAAACCCAAGGGCTTCCTATGCGCCAAGCCCAATGCCAATACCTACTCCACATGTAGTCTCTGGAGCACCTCCACCCACATTGCCTGCTCACTTAGGTGACTTGGCAACATTTGCTCAAGCTATCGATCGATCTATCGCTGAGAATATGCGTAACACGCCTGATAGAGATCTTAGAAGTAAGGCAGTACAAATATCCAATCTCACACAAAAATTCAGTGGAGACGGGGATGTGAGAAATCATATCGAAGTGTTTGAACAAATATGCAATTTTCTAGGAGAAGAGAATGACCTGCATAAGAGTAATGCTTTAAGCCTAACCTTAAGTGGAAAGGCTGGGGATTGGTATAGAACCCTAAGGGTCGAAGAAAAAATGATTTACCCTACTCATAGGAGATTGTTCTTGAAACAATACATACGAGAGGGAATGCTTTGGGGTGTAGCCTCTCAGCTCCAGAAAGCCCAACGAGAGGAAGGAGAGTCGGTGAGAGACTTTATTAGTCGCTTAAAGCATTTGAATTCTTGTTGTAACCCAAATGAACGCTTCAAAAATAACCAATTGCTTGATAGATTCATTAGGGGATTACGACATGAGGATATCTACAATGGCCTAGTCATTAGAGGTATCACCACTTGAGAAGCAGTCACAACCAATGCGATCCAATTGGAGCATAATTTAATGATTCAAGGAGAAAGAGTGTCTGTTGAGACTAAATCTATTAGCTCGCAAGCATTGGGGCATCAGCCAATGACCCTAAAGTCTATTGCTAAGGAGCCAAAGATATCTGAGATGACTTTAGCAGATCTCACCAAGGCTATTCAAGAGAGTCTTAGAGACAATCGTGCTCCGCAAAACAATCATGTGTATTCAACAAGGGAGCAACAATGGTATTCAGTATGCTATTGATCACATAGTACCAGTGAATGCCCTAATTTTAGAGTAAAATTCAATGGGAACTGCAATGCCTGTGGGAGGTATGGTCATCAAGCTAAGGATTGCATAGTATTTAAGCGCGTGATGGCCAATAGACCAACCTTAGCATGGACAAACACACCTTGAGTGCCTGCATTGATGCTAGCCCCACCTCTTGAACAAACGTCATAGCACCTGGTTCCTAGGGCCCAAAATGTTGTTCAAACAACACCCTTACCACCTCCATTGCTAGGACCGCAACCACCACATCCGAGAATCACTTCTGTGAATCAAGTGGGTTGTGAGTCATTTATTGCTTGTTTGGAAGGCTGTGATGGAAGATATAGATCCTAATATTGCCTATGGGATGGATGTGCTTGAAGAAAGTCCACAATACTACACGGAGGACTATTGGGGACAAGTCAAACATGTCTATCAAGTAGTTGCTCTTGCTGCAAGAGCCCAAATATCAATTACACTGCTAAGAGACCACCTCTTCAATGCTATGAGTGTGGAGGTTCACATTGTGTGGCCGAGTGTTAGGCTACAAAATAACACCACACTAATGCAAACCAACCAATCCATTATGTCTACAATGTTGATACTCATGTGTAATCCATGTGGCATAGATCATTTGATTGCCCAAAGTCCGAATAATCCAAATGCACCGAAGATCACACCATTTAACTTGATTGAGGTTACCGAGGAGCCATCACAAAGTACACCTGTGGTACCAATAAACGTACTCACATGATCGATGCTCCAAAAACAAAATTATATTCTTGAGAAAGAGACACGGCATCAATTGCCCCATCTCAAAAAAGAAGAAAACACGAAGGAAGAGATCACAAAAAGCAGCGAAGTCAGACCCCAATTGAAAGACCAACACAAGGACTAGTGATGAACTCGTATATATGGACGACACTAAAGAGGATTCTGATTCAGGTGAAACCATGGAGACCAAAATGACCACTAAGATAGAAACCAACAAGTGTTAACGCATTAGCCACACATGCGGTCCTGCGGAGGTCTGGACACTGCGGATCAGGGGCATGCGGTATGCGGCGGCCGTAGTGGCAGTTCTTCATAGGATATCATGGGATAGGAGTGTGTGCACCGTTCCCGATCTGCGCTAGAGCAGCGGTTGTATATGGAGGGGCATACTTGTCTTTTGATGAAACTTAACCAATCTCTATGATATTCATGGCAACTACTGTTGTAACTCTGTGTCTGGAATACAAATGAATGAATCAAGAGGTGTTCTGGGCCTGTGTACTGTGTACTTCCTTCTCTTGTCATTTTTATATGTTGATGTTCATATAATGTAGTTGCGGGTAATCATTCCCGTAATGCCTATTGCTCCTGTGCGGGAAATAGCCATTACATCTGGCGACCACGATGCCTGATGGACGGCCTGCAATGAATATGCATGTGCACTAGGTCGCAGGGTCCGCCTGACCCTGTGGTTCAAATTGTAGGAAGACGACGGAGGAGAGGCGGTTCAGATGAATTTGTTTTTTCTTCATCGCAGATTGAGGAATCTGTATCTCCATCACCAAGCCCGGTGCGTGGTAGGCGGTTGCGGCGAGCGAGACGTACTCCGTGCAGTCAGTCATGTCCTCCTGTCGTATGTTCACCCTCACCCACACAGGTTGCTCAACCACCGTCTCCGGTAAGCAGTCCGGGGGTATCTCCGCCACTGTCTCCACCTCCTAGCGCTCATCAGCTTTTTCTAGGAGGAGGAGGATTAGTTGGGCAAGGGGTGATGGCTCATCCTCAGATTAAGTATAGTCGGTTTCGAGGTCTTTCGAGTGAAGACCCTGATGCATATTTGCGCCAATTCAATAAAGCTTATGGATTGAATCATCCTGGGGTGGTGATTCCTCTCCATCAACAATCAGTGTTTGAATCTACACTCTCAGGGAAAGCTGCGAAATGGTTGTCCGAATACCCTGATGATCATTTCCAGACGTATGCTGACGGATCTATAGCGTTTCTACGAAGGTTTCGAACGGAAAAGAGAGTCCCTCAACATTTGGAGAATCTTCGAACGCTCCGGCAGAAGTCATTGCCAGTGGAGGATTACGCTGTAAAATTTTGGATGCTTTTGCAGAGGGTACCTCAGGCACAAAGGCCGGCAGCCGAAGTGCTGAATGATTATTTTTTGCGGGGGCTCAACAAGGATCTCAGAATGGCTATGGCAACAGTGGATAACGTAACTACTCCACTGGATAATGTAATCGCTAGGGCTGTAGTAGCAGGAGAGGCCTTAGAGGATACGGAATCTCCAAAGAAGTCAAAGAAAAAAGACAAGAAGAAATCTCATCGCAAGTCGCAAGACAGTGGCAGTGATAGTTCGGAGTCAGAATCCGCAGTATCAGATTCCTCGAACTCAGGCAACAGCGATTCGGGGAAAGAATCGGAAGAGACACCGCGAAAAAAATCCCAGCGTCATGAGAAAGGTGTTTCATCCGGATCGTCAGAATCGGCTGCGGTGGCTAAAAGTCTGAAGGAACTATGGTGTACCCAATGTCAGAATCTGGGCCATGCTGCTCAAGAGTGCGCAATGAATCAGAAGTGGTGTGCGATTTGCAGGACCAATACTCATAATACAGTGGAGTGTTATTTCAATGGCCGGGGTCGTCGGAGTCGAGGGGACTCTTCTACCTGGCAACAACCATAGATAGGGTAGGGATAAGAGCCTGCTGTGGCGATGGCTCATGCTCATACATTAGAGATGCCTGTGCAAGGTCAAGCAGGAGGATGGGGTCAAGGGGGAGGATGAGGTCGCGGAAGAGGTGGCCGAGATCCTAATCGCCCCAAGACATGCCTTTTCTGTTTGGGGGATGGACACTAGCGATCTGAGTGTACTGAAGCTATGAATTACGATCGGAAAAAGAAGGAACACGCTGAAGGGAAACAGCCTAGTGTGGCTATGGTTCAGATTGAAGGACTAGAGGAGTCTGATCCAGTGGTTTCATTAATCACGCGATCGGGTAAAAATGTGGTTCCAACTCTCGATGTGAAGATTCCGGATTGGACGGCTCACGAAGAGGTACGGAAAAAGATTGTGTCCTGGTTGCCACAATCCGCCCCACCAGTGAAGACAACAGGACCATTGACTATGCCATCGACTGTGGGCCTGGAAATAAAGGAAGGAAAAGCTGGAAATAGGAATGATATTAAAGAACAGGAGGATTGGAATTCAGTTTGGAAAGAGGTCCTCACGTCACCAATTCACGTACCTCTAGGTTCATTGCTGAAATTGGTCCCGAATTTTCATAATGCATTGCTGCGACAAACAACCACTGAGCTGAGGGGAGTCACCATTAGGAAAGTTGAAAGCGAGGAGGATGATTCAGCCCCGTTGCCGGTGAATAGGATCATGGATACCCGCATTCCGGAGCTTTCAGTTCGATACCATGGAACATACATTGACAAGGTACTATTGGATGGTGGAGCGGGAGTAAACATTATCACCCAAGCAGCTTGTGAGCGTTTTGGTCTCAGTGATTGGGAGCCTGCACCCTTTGTAGTCCGCATGGCAGATCAAAGAAGAGTGCAACCAGTGGGTTTACTTCGGGGCATTGTTTTGGATGTGGCGGGCTTATCCTTTGTTGTTTCCTTAGTAGTCTTGAATATTGAAGATCATAATCAGGATTATCACATTATCTTGGGGAGACCCTAGTTACGACAAGCGAGGGTAAAGCATAATTGGGAAGCAAATATGCTTACAGTAAAGAAGGGTAGAAGAAAAGTGTGTGTGATGTTGGGAACATGCAGACAGCCAGTTCAGGAAGCATGGCCGGTGATAGCCGAAACAGTCAATATGGTGGAAGGATTAGAAGAGGATGAAGAGGAACAATTTCTCAAAGCTAATCCGGATTTGGTTTCTTTATATCTTGCGGATATTTCTCTGATTCCGAAAGGGAAGTCGGTGGGGATTTTAGGAACTCCAGAAGGAATAGGGGAGCAACAACAGGTGCTTCCAAGTCCTGAATCATTGGAGGACGTGATTCAGCAAGAACGAGCGTTTGAGGCGCAAATGGGAAAAATTACAAGGGTTAAAGAAGATGAATTAGAGAAGGTTTTTCTTGGGGAGCAAGCGGAGTCGCAACCTATATACATTAATAAGCAGCTGGAGGCCAGTTTTAGAGATGATTTGATCAAGTTACTGACAGAGTTTAAGGATGTTTTCGCATGGGAATATGCGGATATGCAGGGATTGGATCTTAAGTTTTATCAGCATGCGGTGCCAGTGAAGCAACACTCATACAAGATGAATCCGAATGTGGAAAAGCAAGTTAAGATGGAAATTGATCGCTTGTTGGAAGTGGGTTTTATTACCCCTATTGATAATCCGGAGTGGATTTCTCCAATTGTGGTAGTACCAAAGAAAAATAAGCAAATCCAAATTTGTGTGGATTACCGAAAATTGAATGCAGCTACTGTTCCAGATCCTTTTCCTCTTCCATTTTTGGATTCCATTTTGGATGATGTAGCAGGACATGAGATGTATACTTTTTTGGATGGATTTAGTGGATATAATCAAATCCGAATGGCATTGCGGGATCAGCCAAAAACAGCTTTTATTACCACATGGGGTGTGTTTGCCTGCACAGTGATGTGGTTTGGATTGTGGAATGCACCTTCCACTTTTCAAAGGGATATGTTTCAAATTTTTGGTCCTTATTTGACAGATTTTATGAGAATTTTTCTGGATGATCTCAGTGTTTTTGGAGCAAAATTGGAGCATTTGAAGCAATTACAGTTATGCTTTATGAAATGCAGAGAGGTGAAGTTCAGTTTGAATCCTTTAAAGTGTGCATTTTTTGTTCATAGTGGCAGGCTATTGGGGCATATAATTTCTGAAGATGGTATTTCCGTGGATCCGGATAAAATTGCCGCAATTATGGAAGCGCCTCCACCGTGGAACCAAAAACAGTGCCAGATTTTCCTGGGACAAGCTCGTTGGCATGGGAGGCATTTGGGGTTTGTCGCGCATTTAGCAATCCCAATTACTCAGGCAGCTCATGCTATAGATTTTGAATGGACACAGGAATGTGACTTGGCTTTTCTGAGATTAAAACTTCAACTATCCAAAGCTCCGATTATGCTTGCACCGAATTGGGGTCAGGATTTTCATGTGTTTGTGGATGCTTTGGATCGAGCTATTGGCAGTGTGCTGATGCAAGAACAAAGTCAAGGATGGTTCCGACCTGTCTATTATGCCAGTAGAAAATTATCATCCGCAGAAAGAAATTATTCCGTAACCGAAAGGGAATGTTTAGGGATGATTTATTCAGTGAAGAAATTTCAGCACTATCTGTTGGGCCAACGTTTTTTCTTCCATGTGGACAATTCGGCTCTTTTATACTTGGTAAGGCAACAGAATTTGATGGGAAGATTGGCCAGATGGGTGCTTTTGCTGCAGGAATTTGACTTCGAGGTCATACATCGGCCAGGGGCTCAGCATGCGGTGGTTGACTACCTATCCAGGTTAGATTCCGGGGAGCCGCCGACGGGTGTAGCTGATGAATTTCTGGATGCGTCTCTGTTTCTAACAGGAGTAGCTGCAGAGGATATCACAGTTCCGCAACAGGCAAGGGTCATTCCTAGCATCCCATGGACATGGTATGAGGAGATGTTTCATTTTATCGACAGCGGCGAAATGCTTTCTTTCTTGTCCAACCATCAAAGGAAACGTATGGCTATTAGAAGCAAGAATTTTGAGATTATTATGGGAAAGCTCTATTATCGTACGGTGGCAGAGGTATTACTCAGATGTGTGCTACCACAGGAGCAGGAAGCAGTATTAGAGGAAGTCCATACTGGTATTGCGGGAGGTCACTTTGCAGCATTAATCACAGCTCGAAAGGTTCTCCAATCTGGATTATGGTGGCCCACATTGTTTCAGGATGCGAGAAATTATGTGCAACAGTGTGATGTGTGTCAGCGGTTGGGGCAACCTACCAAACGGTCCAGAATGCCTTTTCAGCCAGTTCTGCCTTTGGAGCCTTTTCAAAAGTGAGGTTTGGATTTTGTTGGTGCTTTTAAACCAGTGGCAGCTCACACAGGAAATAAGTATATCTTGACAGCCACAGATTACGCTACCAAATGGGTGGAGGCATGGCCTTTGAGAGATAACACTGCAGTTTCTGGGGCGGGATGCTTATATACGGATATCTTTTCTAGATATGGATGCCCTATTGAGCTGGCGAATGGGCAAACATAATCAACTAATAAGCAATTGATTCGGATTTTAAGAAAGTTGGTGAATATGCATCGAACGGATTGGGATGTGAAACTTCCTTCCGCCTTATGGGCCTATCGAACAGCTTATAAAGTGGCAACAGGATTGACTCCTTTTAAGTTGGCATTTGGCATGGAGGCAATCACTTCGGTGGAGCATGTGATTCCGAGTATGCGGCTGTTGATTGTGGATCGTCTTCTTCCGGAGGATTCTGTTATTTATCGATTGGATGTTTTGCAGGAACTGGACGAAGAGCGGCTGAATAGCTTTGCGGTGCTGCAAGATCTGCAGTCTAGGCAGAAAAAATGGCTAGATCGCCCGAAAGCATGGCAATTTGTTCGGGGACAGCTGGTCCTTGTCTTCAATTCCCGCCTCGGGAAGATGCCGAGGAAGCTTAAATTACGGTGGTCAGGACCATTCTGGATTTTTCAAGCATGCAGGCCCATCTCTTTTTATTTGGCGGATTTACGGGGGGAGGTTATTTCTGTCCCGGTCAATGGTTTCAGACTGCGCCATTATGTTTCACCTACCACGATTCAGTGCCCCTTTGCTTTGGTACAAGAGCCGGAAGCTGCCCTAATCATGATTGGGGATTCTTTTGCATGCAATCTTGGAAAGCGGGAAAGGATCTATGATGGTTGCGACACCGTGGATCGCCCTATTTTGGGAACTCATTGTGGAAAGGTTACTACTACATGCAGATGATTCTTATTGTGTTTCTCTTGTTTAGTGTGTCACGCGCTCTTAGTTCTATAACTCTTTGCTCATTCATCTCATCGCCACCATGACAGCTTCTCTCCTTCAATGTATTCCTTTCACGCCTCTACAGCAGTTATCGTTTCGACGAGTGGACGCATGGCTGCAAGACTTGCGGTTGCGTGTGTTCGCCAACCTGGATTGGCAAGGGATACCAATTCACACGCAGGCAATAGGTTTGATTGAGCAACTCGCTGCTGGCGATATGGTGGTGCTGAATAATCAGCAGATTCATTTGACAGCAGAAAGGGTCTCAAGGTGTTGTTGTTTGCTCAACGATGGCGTGGTGCGCGCCTCTCATGTGATCCCTGCTCTGCGGATGTAGAGCAAGAATTTGGTTTGAAAGTCAAAGGCGAGTATAAGCTTTCAGGGTTGTCAGATGTAGCAACCAGGGATGCGTATCGATGGTTTCTCGAGGCGATTTGGCTGCAAGCCAAAACCTATACCATATCGACCCGAGCAAGAAATGTTTTGCATTCGGCCAACTTTGGGCCAGTAGCTTGGGCAGCGGTGGTCAGAGAACGCCTGCTAGCAGAGTGCCAAAGAGTGATGGCACAGTTGGGGAGGAATACCCCAACCAATACAAAGGTTGGCCAACTGCTCACATTGATTTTTCCTTTAAGAGAAGTTTTTCCTCTCGCCCTGCGTCCTCTCTACCACTTTGAAGATGATCGCTTGGTGGTCCAAGGCACTAATGCTCCTCTGTCGCAAACGCAAAGCTTGGCAGTGCCGGCTAAGAGGGAAACACAGCAGCACCATGTGGGCACTGGGGATTTGCTTGGTCCATCGACAGCAGTGGCACTAATGCTCCTCTGTCGCAAACGCAAAGCTTGGCAATGCCGGCTCAGAGGGAAACACAGCAACAGCACGTGGGCATTGGGGATTTGCCTGGTCCATCGACAGCAGTGGTATCCTCTGGAGCCCAAGAGATGGCCACTGCAGGTACAGGATCAGCAAGCTGCAAGCGCGACAGGGAGGAACAGCAATTTTCTACACCACCTCCGGCGACGGCATCTCTTCTTTCGGAGGATTCTGTGGTGGCTCGTTGGCGCCGCCGAATGCAGGAGAGAGTGGGCAGTGCTACTCCGCTGAGGACGGGCTCTCCAGTTGCGGATGTTCCCGCTCAACTGGAAACTTCTGGCGCTACCAATAGGGCTACCTCAACGGGAGGTACTCTTCCCGCAGCGCTACCTTGGGAGGCTGCGGCAGCGACCCCCGCTGACCAATTGCAGGCATGTGGCACTTTTTTGAGAAGACTTGCAGAGTCTATTCGTGCGGCCTGGCCACAGAGGGAAGAGTCAATGAGCTGGAAGCGCAGGTAGCAGCCTCGCAGACTCGCATTGCCGAGTTGTCCACTCAAAATGAAGAGCTGACTGCAACAACTCACCAACAAGGGGCAGAAATACAAATGTTACAAGAGTCTTCCCGCCACAGAGGGAAGAGTCAATGAGCTGGAAGCGCAGGTAGCAGCCTCGCAGACTCGCATTGCTGAGTTGTCCACTCAAAATGAAGAGCTGACTGCAACAACTCGCCAACAGGGGGCAGAAATACAAATGTTATGAGGGGCTAATGCTGAGTTTATGGCCTCTATTCAACGGGAACTTCTCCAGTTGAGAACGCAGCATAGTCTAGCCTCTTACTTAGCCTCGCACCATGGCGATGTAATGATCAATATGAATGACTTGGATGCGTTGGCAGTGGAGATGCAAGAAGATCTCCGAGTTTTTTTGGATAATCAACTACAAAGCTAGAGCACACACTTGGCTGCTGAGGTGAGAGCACAGCCATCCACTAAGCAGGTTGTGGTGCAACACCGCGAGTCATCCAACACTGACAGAGGTAAGAGTGTTGTTCCCAAGGGTTTTAATGTTGCTGATTGGGCACAAGCTACAGAGCATTGTGCTGAAGCCCAGACTCATGTATCTCGTTTGCAAAAAATGATTCGTCGATTTCGTAAGGAGTGGCGCAGGGTCTGTTTTTGGGTGGAGACCTTAGCTCATTCTTTTTCTCTCAGTCTACCACCTTGCCCTCCATTTTGGTCTTCTCTTAATAGATACCTTTCTCGCTATTATCCCTTACATACACCTCTTTCTCCTCTGCCCACAGGCGCCTCAATCTATTTATTTTCCAACGCAGTTTATTCCTCGGGCTCCCTGGCCGGAACATATTGAGATAGATCCACGTCTTTTTGATGAGGTCTATCGGACACATACTGCAGATTTTAGAGGCTTTGGCTATATTGATATTTCCTCTTCACCAGAGCAGGGTGAAGAGCAACCACCGAAACCTTCCAACCGGAGGGGCTGAGTGTGGGTTCGCGCAATCCACCGTGCGTGCCAGGTGTTACGGCATTAGCCGCACATGCGGTCCTGCGGAGGTCTGGACACTGCGGATCAGGGGTATGCGGTATGCGGCGGTCGTAGCGGCAGTTCTTCACAGGATATCATGGGACAGGAGTGTGCACCATTCCTAATCTGCGCTGGAGTAGCGGTTGTATATGGAGGGGCATACCTGTCTTTTGATGAAACTTAACCAATCTCTATGATATTCATGGCAACTACTGTTGTAACTCTGTGTCTGGAATACAAATGAATGAAGCAAGAGGTGTTCTGGGCCTGTGTACTGTGTACTTCCTTCTCTTGTCATTTTTATATGTTGATGTTCATATAATGTAGTTGCAGGTAATCATTCCTGTAATGCCTATTGCTCCTATGCGGGCAATAGCCATTACAACAAGGAAGATCTTCATGAGCCACAATGGCCAGGATCCAAGAAGAAGATAGGAACTTATCCAAACCCTACGAAGGAGATCGAGCGAGTCAAGCAATTAAGGAGTTTGGTAGAAGATACCCAAAGGGATCTAGAACTAGCACCAGGCAGATCGAGATTACAAACACCGTGTTCCCTACGCAACAACAACCTCACCAAGTCCATAGACCCTTAGCCATACCTAGTGTTATCCATGAAGAAAGTGACTTAAAGTCATGGAAAAGTGGATGTACTCCCTTCTTGATGAAAAGAATGTTTACAGAGGGATTACCTGATCCTCTAGAAGAAATGGAGATCCCATCTTCCCCACATCAAAGGGGTGAAGCCCAAAAGGTTCCATTAAACATTGCCAAATTGATGGATTTCATGTCTTCAAAAGTTAGAACCACCGTCATGTCCAAACTATATAAAGACCCTGAGCTAGTCTCAGCTCTTCGAGCCTTCCTCAATGGAGAACTAAAGTTTGGGCTACCACAATTTGCACAGATGGATGGAGTTGGGGAGATGCCAATAGAGGAGGAACACTTAGATCCACAACCCAACCTAGATGAGAACCTTGTTATAGAAATACCTATTAACAAGTTGGGACAATACTTTGAGGGTGATGAATCCAATGCGACCATACCAATCATTACTAAGGGATTTGTGAAGGGAATCCTTGATGGTGGCACTGGGGTTAGCATTGTGACTAAAAATTGCTGGGAAACTATGGGAAGACCTCACCTTGCGACCACAACCATAGTAGTGAAGATGGTCAATGGGTCTATTGTTAAACCTATTGGGATGCTAGAAGATCTCAAGATCAAGGTCTTTGGACATAAAATAAGAGTTACTTTCATTGTTATGGATTTCTCCAAGCACACTATGGCATCGAAGATGATCTTAGGACGTCCATTCAGGAGGGAAGCAAAAATGGTGCATGACTGGTCTAAAAACCATGTCTACTTGCAGTTCCAAGATTCTGTCATTCGAGTGGATCTTGTAACTGGTCGAGCACATCCTCTAGGAAACAAGTTTATAATTGATCATAGATCTGATACCATAGTTCACTCGGCCCCATTGTAGTATTGTTACACGTGTAAAGCGGACACTGATGTTGGGGAAGATTTTTCTTATATGGATGTACTTCCTGGGATGACTCAGTCGGACAATGTGGATTGGGTCCACCTAGCAGCAACCATAGACAATTGGGGAAATAGGGGGACGACTTGGGTTACACCTGAAGGGGATGAAATGCCACCACTCGTACCCTTAAATATGCTAGAAGCACTGTATATAGCTTCTGACAAGACTCATCCTAATATAACAAAGAAAACATACAAGTGGGTCCCTAAAGCTTCTTTAGCGACCATAGCTAGTGCTAAAAAATAGAAGCCTTGTAAGAAACGTCCCACTCGCCCCAAAAAATGTAAGAAAACATGGCGGTGGATTCCTAAACGACTATTGGAAGCCCAAGGCTACTATCAAGGAAATTATCAAATCTAGGTACCAAAACGTAGATTGTGTTCTTAGTTGTCACTTGACCCATGTGAGCCCAATCTCATAGCTTCAAAATGAATCAATGATCGTGGAAAGAAAAAAAATCACAAAATGCTACACACCCGCTCCAGAGCTAGTTTGGGTACCGAAGAAAGAACGATTTGTTCCACCTAGCTCGGTAAGGGGGGAGTCCCATGAAGCTTCTAGCTCCTCATGTAATGCATCCATAGAGGTAAAAGCTTCTCCATAGCCTCCACCTACAATAGTGGACCTCCATAAAGCTACAAAGGAATCCACACCGCCCAATGTTCAAGAATCACCTGATGAACCACTTCAAGTTCGATCCTGGGAGAGTACCACCCTTGCAACTCGACGAGGCACCTAAGGTAATAGAAAACTACTGGCAAAAATCCTCACCTAATACTAACTGGAACAATTGGTTTCAAAGGGAGACGAGCACATTTCAAACAGTATGACCTACCCAAGGAAGGGGGGAAGTCTTCATTTACGTCAGCCTATTGAATTTTTTCCCTCTCAACCTTCCTCCCTGACCTCTCAATCTCCCAATCTTAGAGAATGTATATATAAAGCCTTATACTCACAAAAAA
Source organism: Adiantum capillus-veneris (assembly GCF_014529385.1). NCBI lineage: Eukaryota > Viridiplantae > Streptophyta > Polypodiopsida > Polypodiales > Pteridaceae > Adiantum > Adiantum capillus-veneris. Next base: position 123,424,172 of record NC_140959.1, read on the forward strand.
CAAAAATAATAAAGAGCAAGAGCAATTAGCAAACGAGTATGCACAACAAAATTCAAAACATTGACCCAGACCTACACATTCACATCGGATACACTGAAACAACAACCTATGTCATAAAAAACCTTTGATCCTCATTACTCGAGTGATGGAGGGTAGGTAGGATTAGTACGATAGGAGTGTTTCTGTTTTAGAGTTTAGTGATTAGCAAAGTTCTTTCTTCCCACTGATGTGCCTCCTAGAGGTATTCTTTGTGTTTCCTCGTGTGTATAGGAACGTGTTGTTGTGGTTAGGATTTGGACCTTCATGGAATCTTTCTCTCATCCACTTTTCAAATCAAGCGCGATCAACACAAACAGGTGTTTTTTGTCCATTAGCATTGTCCCTTATCTTTTGTGCATCCATGTTTGTCTACTTTAATTGTAATTGGTAGCATAATTTCAACGCATTTGCTTAGTACCAAACATTAAATTCAGGTTTTTTGTCATAATCAATTGTCTAGGTTTAAAAATCAAGCAGTCCAACTAAGATAGTTTGACCAAGCTAGGCGTTAGAGATTTTCTCTTAATACCATGGGGAATGCCTTCTTAATAATCAATGGCTACTTAGGTTCTTAATCCGATTTAGGCAGTATTGTGTGAAATGTACTAGGGCTTTCTAATGGGCTTAGTCCCTATTGACCTTTAGTTTAAGTATTATAAAGGGAGTTTACTAATGTGATGAGCCTGGGAAGGGTAACAGTGTTATATGACCCCCCCAAAGTTACAAAATTAAAATGCTGAAAACGTACAAACAAAAAAAAATCAAAGTGCCACAATGTAAAATCTTAAGGTGGAAGAGAAATCTTAGCTTGATTTGGTACTTCACTCTCATGTATCGCCTATGGTACTAGAGCCCTAGAGGTTCCCAGTGTGGGCGCTTTTCCTTGAAAAGCAAAAAATCCAAGGCATACAAAATAAGCACACACATCAAAACTGAATCACTGTGAAAAGACTTTGGGGGGTCAAAGAAAAGGTAATCAGTCAGGCGATGATTTCATGAGAAATTCCTTTTATCGTAGCTTAGCTACAAGGTCTTCTAGGTATAGCCTCTAGTCAGTCCTTGGACATGAAATACTTGGCTCTCGCAATTAAACAACTTAATTGACCAGAGAAAATTGAGAAGCTTGTCCATGGTATTAATAGTCGATCTTTAGTGCCTGTCGATCGTTAAATTAGTGACCCCAGACTTGTTTAATTTTTTACCTTTACAATTGTTTATGTGTTTGATTATATTGCAATTCAATGTTTATTGCTGACAAATGGTTTAAATTTTTGTTACCAATCAATTTGTCTGTCTACAACTGCATATGATTTTTAATTGTATATGAGAATGCAATTACGGTGCCAATGTTGTTGATTTTGCAGTGAAGACTGAAGAAGGGTAAGGACATTCATCTCAAATACTCTTCCACCTCGACGAGCGAGCTTCAACTCAATAGCTTTTGAGGACGGAATCTACATCAGGAAGGGGGGCATGTTAACCCTCATGCACATTCCTATCACATAAGACAGACATCGTATTATTTATTTGGTAGAGTCAAGGTATCGAGCTTGTCGGTCCAATAGGAAAAGGGTAAGAGTGATCACCGATGAGAGGTGCACTCTAACTGGAACATTCAAGGGATTAGTTGGCTAGCACGGACGCCCAAGTGTGAATGGGGCGAGCTCATATAAAAGTCAACTAAACCTAAAAATCACTCATTCTTTCATTTGTGCAATTGAAGAGTGCTCTTTCTCCATCTCCATCTTCATCTCCTTGTGTGTGTGTGTGTGTGTGTGTGTGTGTGTGTGTGTGTGTGTGTGCGTGCGCGTGTGCGCGTGAGAGAGAGAGAGAGAGTGTGTGTGTGTGTGATCGAGCATTGCGACGGCGGCACAACGGTAGTGAAGCGGTTGAGCGCGGTGTAGCGGCGTCTCCCTCTTCTTCGCGGAGAGGAATCCTCCACAACAGCAAGCGCAGAGCGGTGACTGACACACCATCATCATCTTTGAGCTTACTAGTTTAGGCTAGTTGCGTGCTTGGAGCCATTTGTGGCTTGCACACAGTGTATTGACAAGTTCCTTGCATTGACACGTGCGATAGATGCGCACAAAAGGAAGACCATCTATCAAGTCGCCCCAGTCTTCTCGAGGTTGGGGACCTCACAAGGGCCCATCTAGAAGTGGAAATTTCTCTTAGATGTTTTGAGGCTTTAAAGCCTTACTTTGTCCAAAAAATGAAGGAGCGATATATGTGTTGCTATGTATATCATGTCCAAATGATATATTTTAAAGAGGCATTTAATTAGATGTGACAAAATAAGTTTGGGCATCATGGAAAGGATCATGCATGCACATGTTCCGTTTGTTGTAGTGATGATTCAGGTAAGTGTACTTTAAACCAATTAGTTGTGTCATAGCATCATTAATATGTGGGAATCACTTTTATGTCCAAAGGCTCATGATTCAGAATACTATGCAAAAACATGCTTGTTTGGGGATTGCTCTAGATGTGGCGTAAACAGGTTGACAATGTGTCCTAATGAGATTTCAGTGGATAGTGGGGAGGTCACTGTAAAGATCTTCACAGATGTTTCAACTGGGCAAGTTGATGCAGGTGGGTCTGAGAATAAAAGAAAGGACTTGGTAGTGCAACGAATAAGAAGATCTACTTTTATTGACCTATTCTCATCTCATCTTAAGAGCTTCATCAAGCATAACTACATTTTTCTGTGGTAGGCACAATAATTTAAAGAGTGCTTACTCAAGTTTCCATCAGATGTAATTGTTTTGGACCTCGACTTTGCCGAGAATTATCGATTTAAAATACAAAATGAGATACATTCCATGCATTCGTGGTCTAATCAGATTATGATACTTGTTCTCATTACTTATGTGAGAAACTCAGGAGGTGGTGTTGAAAAGACATTCCATTTTTACATATCTGATGATATGTTGCATGACACTCGATTTTCACAGCATTATTTTCTTCTTCATGACAAGTGGTTGAAATAGAAAGGCCATTCTTTACGAAGTCATTGGGTGTGGTCAGATGGTGCAGCGTCTTAGTTTAGAGCACAAAGACCTTGTTGGAATTAGGGTTGCAGAGAAACACACACAGCTTGGAGAAGACGAAGGAAGCTCAAGGCACACAATAGAGAGTGTGTTACTTAGTGTGCAATAGAAAGATAGATAGCCCTAGAGTGATGGGCGTATATACAATGCACGGGGGGAAAAACCTCCTAAAGAGGGAAAAAATGCCCCGGCGGTCCTAGTGTGTTCACACACATCACTACCACATATATATGGTAACAAATCCCCCCTGGAGTGATGCGGTGAACAAGAGCTGGCACATGAGTAAAGGGAAGTGCCATGCCCTGAGGACATGATCACTCCACAAAGGGGAGTAATCCCAAAGCTTTGGGGAAAGCTTCAATCTTCTCACGAGACAATGCCTTTGTGAAAAGATCTGCAAGGTTGTTCTGTGTTGGCACATAAGCCAAGCTGATCTCTCCTGCTGAGAGCCTCTCCCTGACATAGTGGTAATGCACCTCAATGTGCTTTGTGCGAGCATGAAAAACTGGCTTCATTGCAACTGCCAATGCACTCTGACTGTCAGTGTAGATAGTGTTGGAAGTGTCATATCCAACACCCAAATCAGCCATAAGTCATCTGAGCCATACACACTCAACCGTAGCTATGAAGACTACCCTGTACTCAGCCTCACAACTCGAAGTGGCCACAGTAGGTTTCTTCTTGCTCAATCATGATATACATGAACTGCCAAGCATGAAAGAAAAACCACTTGTGGACACTCGCGTGTCAAAACAACCAGCCCAATCTAAGTCCGAAAAAGCATGTAAGTCTGGCGGCTATGATCCCCCCTTGGGATAAAACAAGCCAAGATGTAAAGTGCCACTAAGGTAGCGGAAAATCCTCTTGACAACTTGCCAATGCTTAGACCCTGGGCTATGCATAAATCTACCGACCTGTGAGATTGCAAACTGAATATCCGGCCTCGTGTTGCATACATAAATGAGGCAGCCAACAGTAGTTTGGTAAAGAGTGACATAAGCAAAATCGCCAGCATCATGTAGACTCAACTTCAAACCTGTTTCCAGATGAGTGGCAATAGGTTTGCAATCCCCAAGTCCAAACTTACATAGTAATGTCTCTATGTAACTTTTCTGACACAAGGCATTACCACCATCACACTGCTTAAACTGTATACCCAAGTAATGATGCAACAGCCCCAAATCTTTCATCTTGAAAGTAGACCTTAAATTCAGCAATATGTCTCTCATTTGGTCCAGTGATCAGCAAATCATCAACATAAAGAACCACAATGAGAAGTACATCACCCTCACGCTTTACATACAATGTGCTTTCTGTTGGACTGTTACGAAAGCCTCGTTTAACCAAATGAGTGTCAGCTTTCTCATACCAAGCACAAGGAGATTGCTTCAACCCATACAAAGCCTTCTTACATCTGCACACTTTGTCCTCTTGTCCTTTTATGACAAAACCGCGAGGCTGCGTTACATAAACTTCCTCAAATATGTCACCATTCAAGGAAGCAGTAACAATGTCTGATTGATGTACATCCCAACCAAAATGAGCTGCCAATGCACATAGAAAACGTACAGTAGTCATACGACAAGTGGGAGCAAAAGTCTCTTCTTCAACTTGTAAGCCCACTTCGTACCAATGGCCTTTTTGCCAGGAGGCAAATCACATAAAGTCCATGTGTCATTTTCTATAAGTGCATCATATTCTGATTGCATCGCAGCCATCCAATTTTCTGAATTCTGTGCTTCATCAAAAGTCAGAGGCTCCTCAACATCATGTAAGCTAGACACAGCCAAAGCATAACAATCTGATGCATAAGATGCATGGCGAGAGCCTGAACGAGTACGACTAGACAAAGGTGCATCCAATTTACTGTCACGCAAAGTGTGCACCAGCCATTTTGGCATACCTCTAGCCTGCTCATTTTCAGCCCTTTCCTCATCAAGTACATCATGTACATATGCATCAGTAATAGGCTGATCTAAAACATTTTTAGAAACCCCCATAGGCTGTACATTTGCCTCATTGGAACTTACATTCGTATTTCCACCACTGAAAAGAGGCAGCAAAGTGTCATAAATGTCCTGTGAGCTTACATTACTGTCTCTAGTACATGACAGCAAGGGCTGAACAGAATCTTCCACAAACACTACATCCCGTGAAACCAGAATACGTTTTGTTTGCGGATGATACAACCTGTAACCTTTGCTTTCAACACTTTAACCAACAAAAATACATTTGACAGCCTTATCGTCCTATTTTCTATGCTGCACTTGTGGCACCAAAGCATATGCCAAACAGCCAAAAACACGCATGTGCTCAATAGAAGGCTTTCTATCATGCCATGCTTCATATGGAGTAATAGACTGCAATGATTTCGTAGGACACCTGTTAAGTACATAAGTGGCACACATGATGGACTCAAGCCAAAAAGAATGCGGCAAAGCTTGACTTTTGACCATACATCGTGCCATTTCCGTCAGTGACCTGTTTTTCCTCTCAGCAACACCATTTTGTTGAGGTGTATAAGCCACTGTACATTGGTGTTTTATCCCACGACTAGCCAAAAATGCATTAAATTCATGAGACATATACTCCCCCCCTCTTTCGGAACGGAGGGTGCCCATAGTACATTTCGAGACATTTTCAGCCATAGCCAGAAATTGTTTGAAGCACATAAAAACTTCGGACTTCTCTTTAAGCGGAAATACCCATGCACGCCTGGAGTAATCATCAATGAAAGTCATGAAGTACAGGTAATTGCCCAAGGACGGAGTTTGCATGGGCCCACAAACATCACTATGCACAAGCTGCAACCTGCATGTAGCCCAAACTGAACCATCCTTTGGAAAATTAGAAAGCTGCATCTTACCCAAAATACAACCTTCACAAACATGTTTGATAGGTGCTTCAAGAGGCGGCAAAGAAGCAACCATATCAGATTTCTGCAAACGCAGCAAATTGGCAAAATTCAGATGACCAAAACGTGCATGTGCCAAATTTTTGCATCTGAAATAGCCCTTGAATCTGCAACAGCATTTGCAAAATTTTGTCCACACTTGTCATACAAAGTGAGCTTATACAGCCCACGACACAAAAGGCCAGATGCAGCAATTTCATTACCAAAACTGAGATCATGAACTGTACATTTGTCATCCACAAATTTGACTACAAGTCCAAGTCTAGCAAGTGCGGATATAGACAAGAGATTCTTCTTGATCCCAGTTACATAAAGTGCATCAACAACTGTGAAAGAACTTTCATTAGCAGCAGTAAGCACAATCTTTCCAACTCCCTGAACTGGATAAGAGGCATTGTTGGCACTGTTGGGGTATAAAGCCCAATGTGGTCGCTCAGGTAAGTGGGCGGGCCGCCAGGTATGTACACATATTCTTTTGTAAAAACCTAATAAGAACTCACTATGCTCTACACATTACAGTAGAGCGAGTTCACCATATCGTCGTGCTCTTCTTCTCGTACTCTCTCTTGCGTCGCACTTCCGCTCGTACTCCTTCAACTGGTATCAGAGCTCAGATCGAGGCTCGGGGCAGCACTGCAGAAGGCTAGAGTCACCAACTCATATTGGAGTGAAATTCGACAGGCGAAGACATGGCCCCAAATCTAGTGGACGAGCCCGAAGGGCTCGGTGTTCTCAGAATTTCATTCTGAGGTCATCTCGGCCACCGTTCGGCTTCGACAAAGGTCTACGTAGGCCATTTTCGACTACGTGGTCTCGACGGGTGCATATCCGACTCTGCAAATTTGGGGTTTTCGGCCTACGACTGCAGGTGCTGAGGATATCAACACTCCCAGAGTGTTGATTTGTGGCTGTCTACACATCGAAGGACGGCTCACAGTTCTTGGAGGCATGTCACATACAACACGGGCGCATCTACACACAGACTATAGGCGACATCCACTAGTTCATCAGGTAGCTTGTGTTTGTTGCTTGATATTCCAGATTTCATCCTGACATTGCAGGTACTTCCACATGGGATGTATTGTCAGAGATGATGTATGTCGGTTGAGGGTTTGCTGGCTGTGAGTCACGCAGCAAACAACCGCCGCAGCGGTTACAGCATATAGTGGGAAATTTGTGGATGTATGACTTTGTGCGAAGTCTATGTACTGTCAGATTTACTGCACCCTTTGTTGAGGGTCGAGTGAGGTTTTATTGAGCTGTGGGATTCTCGAATGTTGAGATCCTTTCGGTGATACGGGTCTTGGAGCGATCCCTCGAGCACCCTTAGATAGGCAGCTAGGATGTATTGACTGTGAGTTAGACAGTTGGTATTGCATCTTTGCTTTACTGCCGTTGAGGCATTGTCGCAGTCTATGCTTATAGTACAATGACAGGACAGTGAGAGACAATACAGGTGCAGGACAGGTTTACCCGCAGCTTACAGTGTCAGAGAGACAGTGTTTTTTGAGCTGTTTTTTGGTCTGTTTTTTGAGTACACCAGAGCCATTTTACAAAGGAGACTCTGCCAAAATTTATGCAGAATCTGAAGCTTTCTTGGTTCATTTGACAGGTTGATATTGGTTCAGAGGTCAGTTTACAGGGGAAACTCTACCGAATTTTTCCCAGGAAAGTAAACCACTGTGAAGCGTAGCTATGGCTGGATCACAGGACACTGCTCTTTACAATATCAAGAAGCTGGATGGAACCAATTTCCCATTGTGGAAGCAGCAGATTTGGCACGTGTTGGTACAAAAGAAGCAGATAAAACCTATAAAGCTCAAGGGGATAAAACCAGAAGATATGGACGAAGATGAATGGAGCGAAATGGATGAATTGGCACTTTCTACCATTATGCTGACTTTGGCAGAAAGCGTTTACTTCAATGTAGCAGACGAGATGTCGGCTTATCAAGCATGGTTAAAGCTGAGTGATCTTGATGAGAAGCAGAGTGCAGCTTCACAAGTATACTGGCTTAAAAAGCTTGTTGACTTGAAGATGAAAGAAGGGACACCTATGTCCAATCATCTGAATGAATTCAACACAATCTATAGTCAGTTGTCAGCTCAAGGTGTCAAGTTTGATGAACCTGTTAGAGCTATGTTCCTGTTGATCACATTTCCAGAAAGTTGGGACACTTTTCGCAGAGCTTTGAGTAATTCTGCACCTCCAGATGGTTTGAACATAGCAGGTGTAGAAGGAAGTCTACTTACTGAAGAAACCAATAGAAAGACAATGGACAAAGGCAAAGGAACAGCCTTAGTTGTCAGAGGAAGGACCAAAGAAAAGTACAAAGGTGGAAAGAGGAATCAGTCTCGTAGCAAGTCCCGCAGTGCTAAAGGCAAGAGTGACATAGAATGCTACCATTGTGGCAAGAAGGGTCACATGAAAAGAGACTGCAGAGAATGGAAAGCAGAAAAAGGCAAAGAGAAAGCTAAAGACCATGTTGAGAAGAACAAGTCCTCAGTGAAGATTCAAGAAATAAATGTGACAAACACTGTTGCAGAGGATGACAGTTTAGTGTCAGGAGACATCTACTTCTTGAAGAATACAATGGACTCAGCTCTTCTTACAGCATCTGATGGAAATGCACTGAGTGACTAGATTATAGACTCAGGGGCATCACTTCATGTGTCTCCAAACAAGGAGTGGTTTACCTCTTATGTGACCACTAAAGATCATGTTCGGCTAGGCAATGGGCAGACATGTGAGATCTTAGGTGTTGGAGATGTTCAATTGAAGTTTCAGAATGGCTCTTCTTTCACGCTGAAGAATGTGAGACATGTTCCCGCAATTACAAAGATCTTGATCAGCACAGGTTTACTTGATGATGCTAGTTATGTCACCACTTTTGGATAGAACATGTGGAAGATATCCAAGGGTTCTATGACAGTAGCACATGGAGTAAAGTCTGGAGGACTTTACATGATTTATGTATCAAATGTCTCTAAAAATGTAATCAATGTAACCGAGCAGCCGAACGTTTCTTTGTGGCATAGCCGGTTAGGACATATGTCCAAGAAGGGAATGGAAGTCTTGTCTCGTTCTGGTTATTTGCCTGGCTTTTCATTTAATGATTTTGAATTCTGTGAAAATTGTCTGTATGGTAAGCAAACACAGCAGCCACATAAGCATAGAAGCAGTAGAAGAGATACACAGTTGGCACTTGTTCATAGTGATTTGTGTGGACCTATGCCTAACCTATCTCTAGGAGGAGCTTCTTACTTTATGACATTTATAGATGATTACTCGAGGAAAGTATGGGTTTACTTTCTCAAGCACAAGGATGAAGCGTTTAGTGTTTTCAAAACGTTTGTGACACTTGTGGAGAATCAGAGTGGAAAGAATCTTAAATGCTTACGCACTGACAATGGTGGAGAGTATGTTTCAAAGGCCTTTCAGGACTTTTGTGAGTCAAAAGGTATAAAACGTGAACTTACTGCTCCTTACAATCCTCCTCAAAATGGTGTTGCTCAGAGGATGAATAGGACCATACAAGAGAAGGTCAGAAGTATGTTGTCTAATGCACAGCTGCCAAATGGGTTTTGGGCTGAAGCTGTATCAACAGCTGTTCATCTTGTAAATAGATCTCCTAGTAAGGTTTTGCAGAAGGATTCAGTGCCAGAGATGGTATGGTCAGGCAAAATTCCCTCATACAAGCATCTCAGAGTCTTTGGCTGTGAGGCATATACTCACGTTCCAAAGAAATTTAGGAACAAACTTGAGCCAAATAGTAGAAAGTTCATCTATGGTAATTCTGGTGAGATGGGATACAGACTTTGGGATCCCGAATCCAGAAAGGTTGTCCGCAGCAATGATGTTCACTTTAATGAATCCAAATATCATTCTAAACCAGAGAGGGTTGAGGAGATTAGAAGAGTTGTCTTCCAAGAAGATGGACCTGCACGTGCAAGACAAAATGTCAGGGCTCAAGAGGAGCAAGGGCAGGATAGAGTGGAACCACAGGTTGTGGTTGAGCCTGAGCCACCTATTGTGCGTAGATCTGGATGTGTCACGCGACCTCCTAATAGGTTTGTTCCATCTATGAACTATGTCATGTTGACTGATTGCAATGAGCCTTCATGTTACAAGGAAGCAGTGCAAATGAAGGACTCCGGGAATTGGCAATTGGCCATGCAGTCAGAGATGACAGCTCTGCATAAAAACAAGACATGGAAGCTAGTTAAATTACCACAGGGCAAAAAGGCTCTACCTTGTAAATGGGTTTACAGTTATAAGATCACCGCTCATGATAGTCAGCCAAAGTACAAAGCAAGTCTTGTTGCCAAGGGCTTTAAGCAAGAATAAGGCATTGACTTTGATGAAGTCTTGTCTCCGGTGGTCAAGATGACTACATTGAGATGCTTTCTTGCATTGGTTGCCATATTAGATTTGGTGTTGCACCAAATGGATGTCAAGACAGTGTTCTTGCATGGTGATTTAGATGTGGAAATTTACATGCAGCAGCCAGAAGGGTTTGTTGAGAAAGGCAAGGAATATTGGGTATGCCAGTTGTTAAAGAGTCTTTATGGCTTAAAACAATCACCGAGGGCATGGTACCATAAATTCCACAAGTTTATGCTTTCTCAAGGCTACAAACGTAGTGAGTTCGATCACTGTCTATATACAAAGAAGGCTAAGGATGGCAGTTGGCTGATCCTTATTTTGTATGTGGATGACATGTTGATTGCTGGCAAGCACTTGGAAGAAATTTCAGCTTTGAAGTCAAAGATGGCAAAATCGTTTGACATGAAAGACATGGGTGAGGCAAGTCATATACTTGGTATGCGCATTGAGAGAGACAGATCAAAGAAGTTGATTTGGTTATCTCAAACAGAGTATATTGACAAGGTTTTGCAACATTTCAATATGGAGAAGGGAAAGGCATTGAGTGTTCCATTGCCACCATATGTGAAACTTAGCAAACAAGATTGTCCTGTGTCTGAGGAAGAACAGGCTGAAATGGATAAGATTCCATATGCGTCTACAGTGGATAGTTTGATGTATGCAATGATTGCTACTCACCCAGACATTGCATTTGCAGTGGGAGTAGTAAGTCGATACATGTCAAACCCAGGCAAGAAACATTGGGAGGCAGTGAAAGGAATATTGAGATACCTGAAAGCTACAAAGAGTATGCGTATATGCTATGGGAGTCAGGAGCTAAGTGTAAAGGGTTTTACAGACTCAGATTATGCAGGTGACTTAGACAACCGAAGGTCTACGTCAGGGTATGTCTTTACATTGGCTCGTGGAGCAGTATCATGGCGTTCTAGATTACAAGATTGTGTTACTCAGTCTACTACAGAGGCTGAATATGTTGCAGCATCAGAGCATTGCAAAGAATCAATTTGGCTTAATCGACTAGTAACAGATTTGGGAATCAAATAAGAGATGACTGTGTTATATTGTGATAGTCAAAGTGCTATACAATTGGCTCGCAATCCAGTTTATCACTCAAAGACAAAGCATGTGGATGTGAAGTATCATTTCATCTGGGAAATGCTCGAGGATAAGCAACTTCAGCTTGTCAAAGTTCACACCATAGAAAATCCTGCTGATCTACTTACAAAAGGACTTCCCTCAGAGAGCTTTGCGCATTTTCGCAAGCAGTTAGGTGTAGGGTAGTACATCACTTCTCTACATCTCTTGTATATTAGCTTGTATAGTAGCTTCTCTCACACTTAAAGTACCACATTGGACTTTAAGTGGGAGGTTGTTGGGGTATAAAGCCCAATGTGGTCGCCCAGGTAAGTGGGCGGGCCGCCAGGTATGTACACATATTCTTTTGTAAAAACCTAATAAGAACTCACTATGCTCTACACATTACAGTAGAGCGAGTTCACCATATCGTCGTGCTCTTCTTCTCGAACTCTCTCTCGCGTCTCACTTCCACTTGTACTCCTTCAGGCACAAGTGACTGAATTCCCATGAGGGACAGACTCGAGAGAGGTAAACAATTCAAGATGTGAGGTAATGTGCTTTGTAGCACCACTATCGAAATACCACACATGTGAATCTGCAGCAACTGACAAGCATGCATCATGGACAGCATGATTGTAAGTGCACTCTACACTAACAGACCATTCTGCATCAACATCAGCATTACAGTCTCCTTTTATAGAAGACTCAACAATGGCTACATTTGTAGTGGAACCAGCATTTGCAGTGGAGCCACCCTCTTTCTTCTTAGCCTCTTTGTCCTTCAACTTAGGACACGACTTGATCAAGTGATCATTAGCTTTAAAATAATGGCAGCGCATCTTCTTTTTGCCCTTATCACCAGAATTGCCAGGCGAAGTGCTGCCAGCAGAAGCATGAGGAACAGAATTTTTGCCACTCGCAGCAGAACCATAAGAAGTGGTTGCATTACTGTTACCACCCTTTCTTTGAGAAGCAATAAAAGCATGTTCAACAGCACGCTGCCTAGTCCTGTTTTTTCTAGAAAGTGACTCTTGCAGTAGAAATGTGCATAATGCATCAAACTTGACAACTTCAGGATTTCCTTGGGTCATCAGTCTCCAAGTACTAGCAAAAGTCTGGTAGGAATCTGGTAAGGCATCAAGAAGAGTCTGCACAAGGGAAGTGTCTGAAATGACTTCACCTGCATAAATAAGCTGCTCATTGATATCCTTGACACTAGCAAGGAAAGTATCCATATCATCTTCATCATGCATAATCTTCGACTCCAGCTCTTTACGCAGCAAAGCAATTTTAGCCCCATTGCGACTTGCATAAAGACCTGCTAGAATATCCCAAGCCTGTTTTGCAGATTTTGTTGAATGGATGTGAGGAACAATGGTGCGCTTCACAAACAACGCAATCATTGCATGAGCCTACGCATCCTTAACATCCCAACGAGCTTGTTCTGCCGTAGGCAAAACAACTCTAACGGCTGCAATCCTTGCAGCAAGACCTGCAACATCCTCAACGTCGCCTACATCCTCAGAACCAGGACGTACATCAATGCCCTGCACAATGTTCCAAACACCCTTTGACACAAGAACATGTTGCATCATATAAGCCCACATAGGGTAGTTGTCCCCATCCAACCTGTCCTCAGCAGCAAACATCTTGAACACATCTGTGTTGTTGTTGTCAGCCATGGTAAATGTTGCACCTGATGTGAAAACTGCCACAAATTGGAGAAACGGAGCAGGAACAACCTGTGCTACATAGCACAAATCGTAGAATACTATAAGGCACCTGTTAAGCAGAAAACAGCACTGACAGAAATTTTGCACAAAATGACGAAATAGCATGTGCAATACTGTCTGTAGTGGAAACGGAGGCCGAAATGAGCCCAAATCAAAATTCTGAGCAGACCAAGCTCAACGAGATTTCCCAAAATATTTGTCGACCTGTGAACGCTTGCCAAAGCTTACTGAAATTGGAGAAAGTGAGCAGGCATGTGCTAGAGCAGCTGGTGACTAAGCCCGGGAGGACGAGACATGCTCTGATACCAATTGTTGGAATTAGGGTTGCAGAGAAACACACACAGCTTGGAGAAGATGAAGGAAGCACACAATAGAGAGTGTGTTACTTAGTGTGCAATAGAAATATAGATAGCCCTAGAGCGATGGGCGTATATACAATGCACGGGGGAAAAAACCTCCTAAAGAGGAAAAAAATGCCCCGGCGGTCCTAGTGTGTTCACACAGATCACTACCACATGTATATGGTAACAGACCTTTCTACTTTGTGGCTAGGTATTATATGTTGATAGGTCTGCAGATGATGCATAACTTTTCAACATCAGGACATGGAAAAGGCAAGCACGATGGAGCAAGGGTAGTCATCAAGAGAACCCTCACTCATCAGGGGTTGAAACCAGATGGCTGGACTATGAAGTCAGCAACCGATGTAGTCAACTATCTAAATGAAATATTTCAGCATAGATTTAGTACACAAAGAGTTTTTTGGCTAGTTTCCAAGGATGATGTGTGACGCAATGTCCAATGGGATTGTCAGCGTATTACAGGCTCACGATCATTTCATTGCATTGATGGATATTAACGAGATAATCCATGCGCTCTGTGATATCAAAAACTCTCATGTTTTTGTTATTCATGTATCTGTGGGCAATGGAGAAGATGCAAGAACAGACAACATGTAGAAGAATGGAAATATATGATAGTCCAACCATTACTGGAATCAAATGATCCTTGTGGTGATGAAGACGATGATGCCGAAGAAAATAACAGTTTTGATTTGAATTTGCCAATGCATAATGTCTCTAACCTCCCCATGTATGAAGTGAACCCTAACAGTTTGTGTGAATTGTTGTCAATTGGGGTGACAACGTTGCATTCAAGGCAGCAGAGAAAGGACATGATTTTTATCTGATCAAATGCACCAAAAACATGTACCAGACAGTGAAGGCACAAAAGCATGGCACAAAAAAATTGTTAGAGGGGGGAAAGTAGTTGAAGGCTTGTATCATGGCCAAGTTGAAGGTAGTTTTGATACATACAGCCTTCTAGATCATACACCTCTAGTTATGATATACTCACACCTTGTAAGAGCAATACGGTTTCCCATGGAGCCTATCCCTGGATGCCAAAATAGATTCAGGTTATCTATTGAAATTTATAAAAACATATACAATAGAATGCCATATGATGATGAGAGTAATCAAGATGCACTAATCATGTAACAAACAATACCAAACACAGAGGCAGAAAGTACCAATATATTTCTATTATGATCTCTGACAGTATTTGGGTTAAATACCAAAAATTCAACCATGCACTTCTTTTGATAGCCTAATGTCTTTTTGTTTCTCTCTTGAGTTTCCTCTCTTTCTATTCTTGTGTTCTCATAGCAGTTACCAAAGAATAACTTGGGTTAATCACCCTATCCAAATAACTTAGAATAATTACCAAAAAACCAACCATGTTCTTTTCATTGCCTTATATATAGTTTCAAACATGGCACTGTATAGTAACAAAACTGGTATTGTACAATCCCAAATAGTTACTGAACCAAATGTTGTAGTACCAAAGATGAATAGTACCTAGTACCAAAACTAGTACTGCACCAATTGTAACCCACCTGCATGATCTTTTAGTGCATCCCCTCTTGATGGCTAATGTACACAGTACAAAAATTGGTGTTGTATATTGCTACTGTACAATACCAAATAGTTACACAACCAAATTTTGTAACATTTAATGGCCTAATAACTTATGTGTAGCGGAAATTAGCATGAACATAGTGGGCATTTCATTAGAGTAGATTCCTAATGAGAATTACAAGAGTGCTTGGGTGGAGAGAGCAACAAAAAGCATAACACCTAGTTAGATAGCATCAACAATACTTTCAAAAGAGAGAGAAATTAAGCTATTGACAAAAATTGAGGACCGAATTTGCATGGAGCCGGTCCCCCCTCCAAAAGGCTTTGTATTATGGTTTCTCCCATCAAGAGAGACATTGTACAATACAATTCTTTGTGTTCCTTCAAGACTAGCTAGTGCAATGAAGATGGAAGCTTCATGCACTAAGCAAAACACTTAATCAAACACAACTTGAATTATCCCCGTTCTCAAACCCAAGACCTCACACACCTTCGAAGGTGGTGAGAGCTAGCAGGGTATGAGAGTAGATTGAGAGGAAGAAGGAGTATCTTACGAGAAAGATGTACATCTCCTCACATAATCACTCATATTAGCATAGCTTAGCTTAGTAATTAGCTTGGTAGAGAAGATGAGCATGCATTGTAGCTTGGCTCTTGGTTGGATTTGCATCCACATGCCAAGAGAATGTTGATGTAGGCTTCTATCTCACAAGCTTGGAGTAGGTGATGAGCTCTCCATTAAAGCTTCGGAGGAGATAGAGTATTCTTTCTTCACACATGAGCTTGTGTGAGTGTGTGTGTGATAATACCTTGCAAAAATCAGCCCCCTCTCTCTCTTGGGCGAGCCCTTGCTGCTAATTTGGTCTGGCTTTTGCCTCATTGGCCCTCCCCAAGTCAAGCCAATGGGTGTTAAGCAGCATAAGTGATAGCCTTCTGACATGTGTCCCCCTTTCCCCTTTTGTGAGAGCTTTAGGTAATTAAATAATTAAACTAAACTCTCATTGGACCCCTTTGCCTCCTGGCCAATAGGAATCAAGCAAGCCATTGGGCTCCTGAATGCTCATTGGACCCCTTGGGAGACTACCCAATAGTCTTCTAGGAGACTTAATTCTCATTGGTTTCTTTTATTAAATGTTTTTAAATTAATTAAACTAAATTTACTCTAGCTTAATTCTCATTGGTCCACTTCAAGGGTCTTCCAATAGGAATTGGGCACACCTTGTGGGCATCTGGGCTAGGGAGCTGACATGTGTCCCTCATTCCCTTTGTGTAAAGGGAGCCTGTGTGTGTGTGTGTGTGTGGCTTTCTCTCTCATCCCCTACCTTTGGGGCTCGCCCCCTCCCATGTAGGGATGTGCAAAGACTTTTAGGGCACACACAAAGCATCCAATTTTCCCTAGGGTTGACCTTTGGACACAACCTTTGAATTTTGGAACCTTAGCATTTTGGAAGTCTTAATGGGCTAAACCTTAGGGTCTTTTTAGCCCATTGTTGCACATGGCTCTTTTGCACATGGCCCCCCCTTTGGATCCCTATTTTCCCTCCTTTGGATCCCTACTGTGGCCGGTCTGCTAGCTTAACCAATATTCTAGCTTTTTCTCCCCTGGCACTTCCCCACATTAAATGATCAGTTTAATATGAGAAAATCATTTAGGAGAATTAGATATTGATTATTATGACAAATGTTGTAGTGCCTAACATGTATAGTACCAAAATAGTATCCAAGAAGACCAAATTGAAGTTAACAAGTTAAAAAATAGACATTGCAAGTAGTTGGTAATAACAAAATGACCATAAATGGTAGTAATATTAACATTTGGATATTGAACATTAGTTAGTAGGTCAAAGTAGTGACAACGTTGTGTATGTTAGTAGCCAATTGGGATACATCATATATTGGGGGGTCAAATCGATACGAATAGCCTTCCATCTCTACAAAATAATTAGCAACCAGTGGGGACAAATCATCTTCAACATCAAACAATGGGTGTTTCCTATAATAGGAAAGTGGGCAGGGATCTTTGATCCACTCAACTAACCAAGGCTCTACTATATCGGCGAGATATGAGGAACCCTCAGGCCCCACTCCTGGCGCAAAAGAACGGATCGGTCAACGGATTGGCAAGCAATTGTCGTAATCATTCTTCAAAGACTTGTAGCGGGTGTCTTCAAGAAGGATCGTGTTGCTAGCGTTGAATTGTGGGTGTTTTTCCCACAATGTTTGCAAATTCTTCAAGAAAATAGGCTTCTGCCAGAATTTCTTGTCAACGTACGGAACACATGTAAAACTATCCCGACAAATCTCACAATCCTCGTGAGAAAATATGTCTGGTCATACAAAAGAAATCATATAAGACTTAATCAAAACAAGGCTGCACATCAGCTTATTACTACCTTACTCCAAGTTACATTACCTTTTATGAATTTTGGGTTCTTCATAACTTTTAAGAAGCAAGTATTCAAGATTTGCATCAGCTTAGGCTTCATGCAACAACTCCAAATCATAACGCTTTCTCGAGATGCCAGTACTTCCAAGAAATCTTGGGCACGTGGCCTCAACTTACAAAAACATAAATTATTGACACGTATTCCTTATAACGCTTCCTTGAGTTCCCATTCATCTTTTGGTATCCTAGACCAACTCTTCAAGACCACCCCATTGACATCAAGAATAATCAATCTGCCCTTTGATGCAGGAAGATCCTTTGGAGCATTACACTCTATAACAGTAGGCTCATCTAGCCATCAAGCTTCAAGCCCTAACAAACAAGAATAGGCAAAAGAGACAAAAAAACATATAATTGCTCATTAAACACTAGAAAGTAATAGGCATATTTGGCTCAGAACAAATGGCTGAAACAAAGTCGGTAATACAATGTGGCACAACACATGCATTACATCTTGCTCATTAACATCAACCCCTATAGGGGGGTCCTTGTCTCCCAGAAACTGGGCCTTGTGCATTGCATCATCAAGAGGTAAGCATTCCTCAAGAAGCTCCTTGCTCACACCAGTATCATCTACCTTTGGATCCTCTTCCTTTAACACTTTATTCCCACCCGTGTCCACCTTTGGGTCCTTTATAATAGGATCCTTGTCTCCATCCTTCTTCTCCGGTAGTGACTTGTCATCATCTACTTTCCCCCTTCTGGTCCTTGCCCCCATCTTCTTGGTTCTTTTCTCCAACTTGTTGGTCCTTGTCTATATGTTGTTGGTCCTTGTCATGATGTTCCTTGTCTACATCCTACTGGTCTGGTAGCACGTCATGGTCCAGATCTTCCTTGCATTCATTTACTCCCTCATGGGCCCCTGTGGTGGTGTCCTTGTCTTCATCTAGCTTGTCTGATTGCACTTCATTAGACATGCCTTGAGATGTGCGTGTAGCTGCCTCGTGCATCTCCACATCACAGAACTTACCACCATCTGCCATATGTCAAGCCTTGGAGTGCTTGTCTGCAACATGGTTGTCCGTATACTCCTCTTTGACCTTGTATTATACATAGTTCAACAACAAAGACATTTTACGATAAGAAAAACTAGAATTGTGTCCAAAAAAAGAAGCAGGAGAGTTGCTTACTCTTTTGAACATTTCCCTTGTGAGCCCAAGTCTTGGCCACTTCGAAGATGCGCTCGTTGCATCCAACTTGTGCACAAATGTCTTTTTTCATTAGAGTGGCAGTGAAACAGAGAGGGTGGTACTGGTGCCTACAGGCCAGCATGAAAGAACTAACCACATGGGTGGAGCCCAAGCACTCCCCACAAGCAACACAAGATCCTAAAGCATAGATTGTGTTGTCTTCATCCTTGATATAGGGCCTTGGAAATATTGTGAATCTTCTTCCTTTGTTGATGTATGCAATCATCATTCTAACAAATTCACTCTGGATCTAAGCCTCTTCACACTCAGTCTCGAGGACATCATATTCCCTCTACATGTCACATATGGAAATTTCATGATAGTGAATATTATCAAAATAATGTCCTAGAGAAAAGTAAATGGTAGCAAATGTAAATGTCATGACAGTTACTAGTACTAAATAGCACCCAGTACCAAATGTAACAAATAGTAAGCTGTACCAAATGTGCAGAGTACCTAAAGGACCAACTAGTACCAAAGGACAATAATCTGATAAGCACTGAATAGTACCAAACAAAAAACAGTAACCAATATGGTAAGTAGCAAAACTAGCAAACAATACCTAAAGTACCTGTTAAGTATATTATGCTCCTACTAGAGCACAACAGTCTAGTACACAGTAAATAGTACCAAATGTTAAGTACCAAACAATAAATAGTACCAAATAATCATTATGAAAATTTCCAAACAATAAAACTACCATGTGCTAAGTGCCCAAAGCACAACAGTAAAAATCTAAAGTACCAAAAAGTACAAAATGAGGTCTCCAAAGTTCCCAAAAATATTGAAGTACCAAAAGTAAAGTACCTCAGGTCAAAACATGGTACTTAAAGACCAAATATGTACATCAGGATTCATAGCACATAAATATACATATGATTTTCCAAAAAAAAAGTACCAAAAGGACTCCAAAGTACCCAAGAATATTGAATTTTTAAAGAAGTACTAAATGAAAGTACTCGTGGTCAAACCAAGGTACTTAAAGGCACCTCATATGTACATCTCAATACACATATATAAATATTATGTATAACAGAATGCACCAAATGTTAAGTACCAAAAGTACCAAATGTTCCTACAAAAAGTACCAAATGCTTCTACAAGATGTACAAAATGTGCATAAGAACTATTTAGGATGTACCAAAAAACACTTGAATAACTAGCTATATACCAAAAGTACCAAAATATTTCAGATAGTACCCAAGTTTGTTCATGACATTGTACAAAAAGTATGAGATATAAACCAAGACAACTAGCAAAAGTTCCTATCAAGAATATGGCACTACATACAAGTGCATACAACTACATGCAAGAATATGGCACTACATACAAGTGCATACAACTACATGCAAGAATATGGCACTACATACAAGCACAATTAGAGAAAAATAACCTGAAGAACAAGAGGTACCATATGTAAAAATACCTATTCAATTTCCATTTCTAGAGTAAGATTCTTCATCTTTGCAGTGCCTTCAAGCCGACATAGCATGAGTTTTGATGCATTTATATCAGCTTCCACATCTTTTATCTCATCAACGTCACAAGGAACTTGCCGAGTAGTTCATTGAGGCGTTGCTCAAACAAAAGAATGTCCTCCTTAATTTTCTTTGTGATAGCATTTGAGCCCTCAAACCTCAGTAAACTCTCTTTGTTTTCTTGGAGACTTTCCCTCAACTCACATAACCTATTCAACTTTTGCGTAGAGCTTGTCGAAAACAATGGCATCCAAATCAGAAATGTAATCTACTTCCACTGTTTCAAACTGCAAAGCTTTGTCCTCTTCAACATTACACATATTGTTGGCACCCTTTGTGTACTACCTCTTCTTGTTGGACCCTAATAGCCCACCATGAAATGCTCCATTAGCCCTCTTCCAATTTTCCACCTTCCTCTCCAATCCTCCAGGTATACTATTGCACATGCTCAACACACTCTCCCCAAACCTTGCCCATGCAATTTTATGTCTTACTAGGTCATTTTCACAAGCATGGCACTTCTCAAAAGCATAGCACCTAGCAAACTTAGCTGTAATCTCCCCACATGATGGGGGGCCCTGGTACACCTTATGAAAAAGAATTTTGCAGTCATCAATGAAAGAAGGCTGCAAATGGTGAAGGAAGACCTTTGCATTCTTTTGATACCGATGTTGGAAAACAGTACGCCACTGATCATCTGGCAGATCATAGTTAGATAAGTCCTTAGCAACCATTCGTTCTAGACTCAAACCATACTTCTCATGTAATTCTTCTGCAGTATAGCAGAATTTTTTGAGTATTGGATACTCATCCATTCTGCTTTTCCCTAAAATACAGCAAGAGGAAACAATTAGACATGCCACAATAGTACCAAATGTATAAAGTACTTACCATGCAACCAACATGCAGATAATGTCTTACAATACCTTAATTAACATGCAACCAAGCCAAATGGTACATTGCCAACCATGTAAATTAACAGTACTTACCCCTCTTCTTTGTTGTGAATTTGTTCACTTGTGCAACAGAGGATTTTCCCATGCTATCTGTCATCTCTGATTGATCAATTTTCTACCTCTCTTTGGGGACTGTAGTACCACTGCTGCTGCGACGCTTGTTCTTGCTGGTATGAGACTCGTTGCAACTGCTACTAGGATTTTTGAATGAACTCCCCTTCATCCTAGACTGCTTCTCTTCAGAAGCTTTGGGTGTGGCTCTAGGTGCACATTTGCGGGCTGGTGTTCTCATGTTGGCAGAGGGCAATGGAGGAAGAAAAGGTCACAAGGGGAGCTATGGCAAAGGTGTTTGTGAACAACCTGCAAAGTGCTCTCACGCACGGTAGGGGGGGAGAGAGAGAGAGAGAGAGAGAGAGAGAGAGAGAGAGAGAGAGTTCAAATCAGTCCCAAACGTGTGATCATGATCATGTACTATACCTTGCTAAACCATGATTGCACTCGGTCTTATAATCTTTGAATTGTACCTTTTAAAATGTAACCTTTTTAAAAAGTTCAAATGCAAGTTCCCTCTTCCAAGAACCCTACAACTACCAAAGTGGCAAACAACCAAATGGGTACAATTTTTGTACCACCAAACCCTGCTTTCAGTCGGATCATCAAAATTGAATTTGGCCAACTTTTTCATCATAGGCTATTAATCATGGTTAATAGTTCTCAGGCTAAATTTGACATCTGTTTGCACTTTTCCAATATAGAACTCTTTCACATGTTGAGTTCAAGACAAAAGCCCACTTAGTGCACAAAAATCACATGTTCACTGACTCCAAGACTAAAAAATGCACCAACTTTGCACCAAAACCAAAATCTAACACAAAACACAACTTATGTGTCCAAAAATAATCGAACCACATTTAGTGCTTTGGGACATCATGACCAAACACCCCATAACTTCAAAGAGCCAAAAAGTCAACAAAAAGTTGAAGCTAGCTATTAATCGCGATTAATAGCTCAGGAGTAAAAAATAATAGAACTTGGAAAATTTTGGTCATCACCTACTCCTATATACTCTCACTAGCCCACACATCAACTTTCAAGACAAATAGGCATTCCAAAATTGTGCATCGTCCCTTCTTCATTTCAGATACCTTCAAGCCAAAAACTGACCAGAATATGGTCTTCTTGCATCCAAATGCTTCCAAAAGTGAAATGTGAAGGTATGGTACTATTGGGTTGTAAGTAATTTGAGCTTAAAATTTTGTATTTATTTTGTCCCTTCTATTTGTGTAGCCACCCCATTGTAGGAGAAGGCTTTCTCATGTGGATGGCGAGTGATAACAAATGCAAAGCTAGTGGTTTACTATACCTATTGCAACCAAAAAAGACTATTAGAATAAGTATTTGACAATATAAATAGGGTAAGGTAATGATATTAGGATAATTTAACACACTAATATTTCTTTGCTAGATCAATAGGAATTGCTATAGTAAAAACCATGTTTGGTGGGTAAGGGAAAAGTTGATTAGATATATGGTCAGTGCCCAAATACCACTAGTCACAACAACACCCAAACCCCCAAAGGGCCAAAGAAGCCAAAGGAAGAGACCATGCACTAGAGAGGTCAAGGAGGATCCACACAAAAGAGAAAAGGTAGAGGAAGAGAAGCCCAAGGAGGTTCTAAAGCAAGAGAAGCCAAAGAAGGAAGATAAGCCCAAGGAGGTTCCAAAGAAGGCAAAGAAGTGACGAGAGCAAAGCGATACCCAAACCCTGACGACCTCTAAAATGCTGGGAGCCGATGCACGCCTTGAGCCGGTCACGGTAAAGCAAACAGGGGGCACCACCTAGCCTTGAACGGCTAGGATGCAGACAACGGTGATGTGAACACCGCAAACTTACACAAAGAGAGAGAGAGAGAGAGAGAGAGAGAGAGAGGGAGAGAGAGCATTGACAACTGATGAAAACCCTCGGGGTGTGAGGGAGAATTATTTCTTGTAGTATTTACAATAACCTTCCTTCAGGCGAGGTGACACACCGTGGTGATAGAGAGATAGGGAGAAGAGATGGTGAATCTACTTGGTGCGTTCTCTAAAGCCGACTCGATGATATGAAACTTGCTACCAAGAATGTGTATGTGTGTGTGCATCGACCATTGGAGTTGAGAGGTGGACGTAGCTCCCTTCACATGGTGCAATTCCCAAAAAAAACCATCACACAAGTCCCCTCCCCGTGATGCCAATAGTGTCAATTCCTCCCACTAAAACTCTACCAAGTGCTGACCTCTCATGAACTGCCCCCCCACCCCCCCGATAGTGACCTCTCAGTGCCCTTTTATAGGTGTTGGCTGCTTGGATTAGGGTAATCCGGTTTTGATTAGGGTTATCTAATCGGGGAGACAAAGCAAGGCGGTGGGCCAGCGGTGGTTGACCCTTGCTTTGTCTTTGGAGTTATTAAAATGAAAACCTCCAGGTGGGCCTTTGTGACCATCACCTAGAGAGAGGGAAATTTACAAGTTTGGGGTCTTTTTACAAGGCTTGCGTGAAAACTGAAAAAATGATGATAATAACCTACGGTTTACTGACAATGGTGTCGTGGTCGCGTGATGTCGGTGAATTGCAGCTTTGTCGGTGCGTCGGTGTAGTGCATACGTCTCTTCGGGGTCGGCCGGGGCATGCCTTCAGCGCCTTTGTTCTTTTTATTGTCGGTGTCGCGTGATTTTGCTGTTTTTCTTCTTTTGTCGAAGTCGTTGACGTCGTTGAGTCCTTCGTTGTTTTTTTATATATTTCTTTTCATGTGTGGTGCGTTTATGCGTGCGTCTGTATGTATGGGTGCATGTGGGCAGGCGTGTGTGTATATGGTGAGTGCGTAAGCATGAGTGTGTGTGTATATGTGTGAGTCGGCTAATGTGCGTGGGAACGGGTGGTATATAGATTATGTATATATATATAAATATATGAGTTTTTTCTTTTTTTTTCTTCGATTGACAGCTTGCTGTGCAAGGAACGCGACGATGAGTGAGGGGGGGGGATGGTGTGTGTGTGTGTGTGTGTGTGTGTGTGTGTGTGTGTGTGTGTGTGTGTGTGTGTGTGTGTGTGTGTGTGTGTGTGTGTGTGTGTGTGTGTGTGTTATAGCAAGGGGGTGTGTGTGTGTGTGTGGGTGGGTGATAGAGAGAGAGAGGGTTTGGATGCACCTATATAGGCCTGCGAGAGAGAGAGAGAGAGAATAGCGACCTGCCTGAGGCGGCTGGGAGCACAGCGTGAGAGAGAGAGGGAGAGGGTGAGGTGATGAGGGAGGGGGAAGGTGAGGGAGTGTGTGTGTGTGTGTGTGTGTGTGTGTGTGTGTGTGTGTGTGTGTGTGTGTGTGTAGATAAGAGAGAGAGAGAGGTATATTATTTGCGCGCCTTCGAGCTGGAGAGCGAGCGGCTGAGAGCGATAGTGTGTGGAGATGGATAGGGCTGCAGTGGGCTCGACACAAAGAGAGAGAGAGAGAGAGAGAGAGAGAGAGAGAGAGAGAGAGAGAGAGAGAGAGAGAGAGAGAGAGAGGCTAATGAGATGGCCGGGGGGGGGGGGGGGGGGGGTCTACACCTTGTGGGCCGCCGAGACAGGAGAGCGAGGGAAGGGGGGGGTTTCTTTGGCAATGGATTGGGGTAAGGGGGTGTGTGGTGAGAGAGAGAGAGAGAGGGAATATTATCCGGTGTTTTGCATGGTGGCTCAAGGACGAGAGGAGGGGAGAGAGTCAATGGGGTGGGGAGAGAGGGAGAGGGAGTAGCGGGCCAAGGAAGGGAGAAAGTGAGGCCGAGGGAAGGGAGAGGGGTGTGTGGGTGAGAGAGAGAGAGAGAGATAGTTTCGGGCTATTGGCTTGCAGAGAGAGTGAGGGAGGGAGTGTGAAAGGGTGATGGTGAGCGTGTGGATAAGAATAAGGGAGAGAGAGAGAGTTCGTATGCGGATGTGGGCTCGACAATGAGGGAGCGCGAGAGAGAAAGCAAGAGAGAGGGGGGGAAAGTCGAGTCCGCTCCTGGCCGAGGGTGGCAAGTAAGGTGGGGGGGGTCATTGAGGGTCAACGTGGTGTGGGTAAGAGAGAGAATATTAGAGAGAGAGAGAGAGTGTTCGGCCTCTTGTAGGCAACGAGGGAGATAGAGAGAGAGGATGGCCGAGCACTGCCTGCGGCTTGTGACCGCTGACACGAGCTAGAAAGAAAGCGAGTTGTCAAAGAGAGAAGGAGTGGATGAGGGAGAGAGAGTGTGTGCCGAGAATGGAGAGAGGGGAAGAGGGAGGTGTGTAGAGAAAATGAGAGAGAGAGAGAGAGGGATATTTCATTCGATGCCCGTGGGGTCTTTTCTTCGAGAGAGGGGAAGAGAGCTGGATCGATGGGGGGGAGAGATGGAGAGAGAGAGAGATAGTGAAGAAGAGAGAGAGAATTACGACAGCCCGCCAGGGGAATAAACAAGAGGAAGAGAGAGAGAGATGGCGACGTGCTAGGCCGGGGCATGGACGAGCTAGGGCTGTGAGGTTGGCCAGGGCATTGCCGAGCCATCCGACGATGTCGCCAAGGCTTCGGCAGAGGAAAAATAACCTATTTTTCTTTTTTTTTCTTTGATTTCTGAAAATCGGCTATCATTAGCCCTCTCCTTTTGGCTAGAGGCATTCATGTCTCTAGCCCTGACTTTGATTCTTCTTCAGTTGAGCTGTAGGAGCCGATATCGAGTTGCCTTCTGAACTAGCCATTCCATTTGGTCATTGGTGAGATTTCTGGGATATTCATGAATCTGCAACAGGTCCGGGTGATAGCCTGCTCATTGGAATAGTGTCGGTTGATTAAATGGGAAGCCCATGGCTTCCTGAACTTTGTACCAGTGTCCTCCTGGATCCCAAGTGAAAAATAGGATCATTGTCTGCAGTGTCCGAACAATAAAATTTGCATGCCAAATTGGACCAAATTTGTAACCATCAGTAGTAGCGAGAGGGGAAATGAGCATCTTGGCTCCTGCAAAGACAAAACTGAAAATTATGATTCCCAAGAGTGTGCCAAGAATCCACCATATATGGCCACCTTGTTGGTGTGGTGAGCTCTGGTTGTGTTCAGAATCTTGCTTACTGTCGCGATTGGGAAAACCTGCAAGCACATCATGCTTCTCTTGGGTGTGCTCAAACATGTCAGTTGTCTTTTCTGATGTTGATAGTAAGCCACCTACCTTGCGGCTTAAATATAAGCGTGATCCACTTACCTCTCTCCATAGAGAGGATACACTGTTTGTAAAAAATTGCACCAAATTGGGAATGAGGCCTTCATTCTTGCATTCTATCAGCCTTTTTTCTATCCATGGCTCCTTAGCTCTTATCTCCATGCTGATCTTACCTCTATATGTTATAGCGGCTAGCCATAGCCATAGGTCTGATGCATCCCATGCAAACACAATGCTGTGTTGTGGAGGAGTCTGGAACATCCTTAAAAGGTTGGCAACATATTGATCATCAAACTTACTCTGAACACCCTCACATAAAGTGGAGGCATTACCTATCTCCAAGTTTATAACACTTTTCAGTAGACTAGAGGCATTACACATCTCTAAGTCTATGACACTACACAATAAATTCTTGCTCAGCTGCCAAGCCTCTGGAGCAATATCCAACTCCAAACCTTCAGTCTTACTTACCTCTTCGTTATGGTCCTCTAGTGAAACTTCCTTGATGCAAGATTCCTTTAGCTTGCTACACTGTCCTTCGTCCATGCTAGAGCACAGGCTTCTGTTTTCAAAGCCCTCCCCTTTGCTTGATATGTTGTCCATCTTCTTTCCTCTTACTCTGACGAGGCCTGACCAACACCCTACGCCTTCTTACCCTTACTGCCAATGTTGTCGATTGATCGCTTTGGTGCCTATTTTATCCAGGGTTAAAGATGTACTCACATTTGTAACACAATTTATTTGACTTACCTCCCCCACCGGGGTAGCATCTTTTGATTCTTTAACCTCTTGTTCCACTGCTTCAGTCCTTTGAACAACCTTTTCACTTGATCCCCCTTCTGTTATCTTCATCTTGACCTCTTCTGCCAGACCAATGATACTTGGTATGCTGGTACCAATTGGTGGTGGGCGTAGGATGAGTGTAAGTGGTGATTGTGGTGGTGGTTGCATCGGTGGCTGTAGGAATTGAACTGGTGAGATTGGTTGACTGGGCGGCGGTGGTCTTCCCTTGGCAGAGAGTTCTGATTCTGTCTCCCTCCTCTATTGAAATTCTGCCTCCTTAGATGTGGGCAGTAGTACATACCATGGCCGTCTTCCCCACAATTGTAGCAGTGGTACTCTTGGTTTTACCTTCGTTGTCCTCTTCCTTGTTCTGGATTTCTGACAAGCGCATACCCTTGCTGCACCAGATGCACGGATAAACTCTCTAGTTGGGTAGTGATGCGACTCAGCAGGTCTTGCTGCTCCTCTAATGCCTCTTGTGGTTGGGCTCTATGAATGGCTATTGCAGTCACTGGGGTTAGTCGGACTGAGATTGATTCCTCTGACTCATTGACTCTTGCTTGCATGCGCAGCTTCTTGTCTTTAAGGCGGGCTACTTCTACTGCCAACTCATATGTTGCAGGAAACCTTCCAAGCGGCGACCACAGGCCAACAATGAAATGGTCCTTCTTCAGGAAATTAGGCACTCCTTCGCCTTCCTCCAGTGAGGCAACCCATCTCTCCCGTAAGTCCACAAACTTGGACTCGTAGGTGGCATACTCTAGTAGACCTCCCTACTTCAATTCCGTCAGTAACTGCCATAGCTTCTCCGAGGTTGTGCCTCCACCAAACCTCTTCACAAAGGCAGCACGTAACATATCCATGCATTTTTGGTAGCCTGGGGCAAAGCATTGAATTCGAAGCCGTGAAGCGTCATCATCCTTGTTAAAAACCACACAAGTGATGTCGAAATCATCCAGAAAGTTGGTGGTGAGATCTTCTCCTTTCTTTCAACTGAACGTGGGGAAAGAAACACTTGCCATGGTAGTGACTCAAGAAATTACAAACTTTTTTTAAAATTATTATTGTTAATGACAGTAGCGTCTCATAGCAGCTTTTTACAGAGTTGGGTGGGTAGATTAAAAACATGATAAAAATGGATCACAAAGCTAGAACAGAATAAAGAGGCTTACATCAAAAGAGTGGTAGTAATCCAGAAGGGGCAAGATGATGGGACGTGGAGATCTCAGGATTTCATCAAGCATCTCGGCTCTGAATAAGAAAACAATCTTTTGCTGGTAGAATATCTTCCTATCAATATACACGTTTACATGCATGTGTTGCAAGAAACAGAAAGAAAATACTTCTGGCCTATTGTTATTATCCACGTCTGCTGTAGGGCAAGGATCTTGACCACTAGGGTTGCGTACCTCAGGTGTTGACGAGGTGACACCTTCACCACATGCTTCTACCTCTTGAGAAGTCCGCACAATCCTCCACATTAGGTTCAAAACGGACTGGGCAAGAAGAGTCTACCTCAATTGGCTTTCCATTCTGCATGCGGCAACGATGCTTGGGTGGTCGAACTTCATTTGAACTCTCCCGGCCTAGAGAGAGTGTAGGCACACTTGCGTCCACCAAATGCTTTAGGCTTTCGGACTTAGACTTTGTGATTGATGTAGTTGACGACTCCTCTCAAACCATTAGAGAGAAAACACTTGGTGCTACAGAAAATCTGATTGTCGTGAGAGTGCCACAGTTTTCAAAAGCAAAACTCACCGTTCTTTCTTCACTTCTTCTGTCGGAACTCATTGACAGAATGATCTGGTTGACAGCAGTGATGGCACTTCATAGTCCTCCAACCTGATGCTCCCGATTTGTGGTTAGAACGAGCAACATGATATGGGGAGCTTACCTCTTGAATACTGACGACACTACAGCCTGGTAGTAGTACTTGAATGAAGGAGACTAGTGCCTCCTCACTCTCCTCCTCTTCCGTCCTCCAGTTAGAGAATTCCTTCAGCCATTCATCCATGATTGATGGTGTGCGTTACTTTCAACATTGTAAACTGAAGGTTTTCGAGAATCCCTCCTCTGTGGGGGCACCAAATGACGGGGGCAAAGCGATACCCGGACCCCGACGGCCTTTAAAATGCCTGGAGCCGATGCACGCCTTGAGCCGATCACGATAAAGTGAAAAGGGGGCACCACCTAGCTTTGAGCGGCCAGGACGCAGACAACGGTGATGTGAACACCGCAAACTTACACAGAGATACACAGAGAGAGAGAGAGAGAGAGAGAGAGAGAGAGAGGGGGGGAGGGAAAGAGAGCATTAACAAATGATGAAAACCCTTGAGGGTGTGAGGGAGAATTATTTCTTATAGTATTTACAATGGCCTTCCTTCCGACGAGGTGACACACCGTGGTGATAGAGAGATAGGGAAAAGAGATGGTGAATCTACTTGGTGCGTTCTCTAAAGACGAGTCGATGATATGAAACTTAGAATGTGTATGTGTGTGTGCATCGACCATTGGAGTCGAAAGGTGGACGTAGCTCCCTTCACATGGTGCAATTCCCAAAACAAACCATCACACAAGTCCCCTCCCCGTGATGCCAATAGTGTCAATTCCCCCCACTAAAACTCTACCAAGTGCTAACCTCTCATGAACTGCCCCCCCCCCCCCCCGATAGTGACCTCTCAGTGCCCTTTTATAGGTGTTGGCTGCTTGGATTAGGGTAATCCGGTTTTGATTAGGGTAAGCTAATCGGGGAGACAAAGCAAGGCGGTGGGCCTCGGGTGGTTGACCCTTGCTTTGTCTTGGGAGTTATTAAAATGAAAACCTCTACGTGGGCCTTTGTGACAATCACCTAAAGAGAGGGAAATTTACAAGTTTGGGGTCTTTTTACAAGGCTTGGGTGAAAACTGAAAAAATGATGATAATAGCCTACGGTTTACTAACAATGGTGTCATGGTCGCATGATGCCGGTGAATGGCAGCTTTATCGGTGCGTCGGTGTAGTGCATACGTCTCTTCGAGATCGACCGGGCCATGCCTTTAGCGCCTTTGTTCCTTTTGTTGTCAGTGTCGCATGATTTTGTTGTCTTTCTTCTTTTGTCGAGGTCGTCACGTGGTTGAGTCCTTCGTTGTTTTTTTTTATAGATTTTTTTATATGTGGTGCGTTTATGCGTGTGTGTGTATGTATGGGTGTGTGTGGACAGGCGTGTGTGTATATGTGTGAGTGCGTAAGCGTGAGTCTGTGTGCATATGTGTGAGTCGGCTAATGTGCGTGGGAACGGGTGGTATATAGATTATGTATATTTATTTATTTATTTATTTTATTATTTTATTATTATTATTATTATTTCTTTCTTTCTTTTTTTCTCTTCGGTTGGCGCCTACTATGCAGGGAACGCGAGGATGAGTGAGAGTGTGTGTGTGTGTGTGTGTGTGTGTGTGTGTGTGTGTGTGTGTGTGTGTGTGTGTGTGTTAGAGCGAGGGGGTGTGTGTGTGTGTGTGTGTGTGTGTGTGTGTGTGTGTGTGTGTGTTATAGCAAGGGGGTGTGTGTGTGTGGGTGATAGAGAGAGAGAGGGTTTGGATGCGCCTGTACAGGCCTGTGAGAGAGAGAGACACACACACACACACACACACACACACACACACACACACACACACACACACAATAGCGGCCTGCCTGTGGCTGGGAGCACAGCGTGAGAGAGAGAGAGAGAGAGAGAGAGAGAGAGAGAGAGAGAGAGAGAGAGAGAGAGAGAGAGAGAGAGAGGGAGAGGGTGAGGTGATGAGGGAGGGGGAAGGTGAGGGAGTGTGTGTGTGTGTGTGTGTGTGTGTGTGTGTGTGTGTGTGTGTGTGTGTAGATAAGAGAGAGAGAGAGGTATATTATTTGCGCGCCTTTGGGCTGGAGAGCAAGCGGCTGAGAGCGATAGTGTGTGGAGACGGATAGGGCTGTAGTGGGCTCGACACAGAGCGAGAGAGAGAGGTCATTTACTACGCCTTCATAGGCTTATCCGAGAGAGAGAGAGAGAGAGAGAGAGAGAGAGAGAGAGAGAGAGAGAGAGAGAGAGAGAGAGAGAGAGAGAGAGAGAGGCTAATGAGATGGCAAGGGGAAGGGCGGGGGGGGGGGGGGGGGGGGGGGGGGGGGGTTTCTTTGGCAATGGAGTGGGGTAAGGGGGTGTGTGGTGAGAGAGAGAGAGAGGGAATATTATCCGGTGTTTTTCATGGTGTCTCAAGGACGAGAGGAGGGGAGAGATTCGATGGGGTGGGGAGAGAGGGAGAGGGAGTAGCGGGCCAAGGAAGGGAGAAAGTGAGGCCGAGGGAAGGGTGAGGGGTGTGTGGGTGAGAGAGAGAGAGAGAGAGAGAGAGAGAGAGAGAGAGAGAGATAGTTTCGGGCTATTGGCTTGCACAGGGAGGGAGGGAGGGAGTGTGAAAGGGTGATGGTGAGCATGTGGATAAGAATAAGGGAGAGAGAGAGAGAGAGAGAGAGAGAGAGAGAGAGAGAGAGAGAGAGAGAGAGAGAGAGAGAGAGTTCGTATGCGGCTGTGGGCTCGACACAGAGGGAGCACGAGAGAGAAAGCGAGAGAGAGGGGGGGGGGAAACTCGAGTCCGCTCCTGGCCCAAGGTGGCAAGTAAGGTGGGGGGGGGTCATTGAGGGTCAACGGGGTGTGGGTAAGAGAGAGAGAATATTAGAGAGAGAGAGAGAGAGATAGAGAGAGAGTTCAATCTCTTGTAGGCAATGAGGGAGATAGAGAGAGAGAGAGAGAGGATGGCCGAGCACTGCCTGCGGTTTGTGACCGCCTACACGAGCTAGAAAGAGAGCGAGTTGTCAGAGAGAGGAGTGGATGAGGAGAGAGAGTGTGTGCCAAGAATGGAGAGAGGGGAAGAGGGAGGTGTGTAGAGAATATGAGAGAGAGAGAGAGAGGGATATTTCATTCGATGCCCGCGGGGTCTTTTCTCCGAGAGAGGGGAAGAGAGCTAGATCGATGGGGGAGAGAGAGAGAGAGAGAGAGAGAGAGAGAGAGAGAGAGAGAGAGAGAGAGAGATAGTGAAGAAGAGAGAGAGAATTACGACGGCCCGCCAGGGGAATAAACAAGAGGAAGAGAGAGAGATGGCGGCCTGCTAGGCCGGGGCATGGACAAGCTAGGGCGTGAGGTTGGCTAGGGGATTGCCGAGCCTTTCGACGGTGTCGCTAAGGCTTTGGCGGAGAAAAAATAACCTTTTTTCTTCTTTTTTTCTCTGGTTTCTAAAAATCGGCTATCAGAAGCTTGTTGCCCCTAGAAAGAGCCCCAAAAAAACACACACATGCCAAAGAGGAGTAGAAGAAGTAGACATTTGAAAAATGAAAGCCCAAGGAGGAAGAAAGAGCCTAAGGAGGGCAAGAAGAAAGAAGAAGAGCCCAAAACACCAAAGAAGAGCCCAAGAAAAAAACAGAGGAAGCGAGCACAAGAAAGAGTCCTAGGACTCCTAGAACCCTTAAAAGTGTTTTGTGAAGAAAAATTTTGTAAATAGAAAAACAATACATATTCTACTTGACAACTCTCTACTTGAAAACATTACATACTATCCACTTAAGAACATCACATACTCTCTACTTAAGAGCATTTTGTAAAGAGAAAACATTACACACTCATATTTACTGTAAAGAGAAAACATTACAAATTCTCTCCTTGAGAGTATGATGTAATATTTTACAACTTTCACTAGCTCCATTTCTTGTGTAGCTCACAATAAAGTCTTTCGGTTTTTGTTGCAAGTGTGGTAGCCCTTGCATTTGTCTTGGCATGTTTTTCATAGTATAGTTGTGTTGACAGCAACATGTCAAGGCCGAATCCATAATCCATGCTATCCTCTAGCCCTACCCTAGAAGGGCCTAGGAAATCTTCCAAGTATGGTGGGAGTTCTTTCAAGTAAGTGAAGATAGTGAAAACTATCTCAGGGTCTTCCTTCTCTTTCTTCTCTTCTAGCTCTTCCTTCTCCTGTTCAAAGGATTTTCTCCCTTTTCTCTTCTCCTTCTTGCTCACATGAAATAAGAAAGAGGAGCCAGAATCCTTACCCATATCTCTTGACCTATTGCTTACATAAAGAGGAAGAGGAAAAAGGTTGATAAACCTAAACCATGTTGGCCTATTTATAGTGTTGTGAAGGCATACAATATTGATGACATTGACATCAAACAAAATAAGACATCTGAACAATAAAAAAACAAATAAGACATAAAACAAAACATTTGAGCAATAAATCAAACAAGATAAGACAACTGAACCAAAAATGTCATTTGTTATTGATATGGAAATGTACAAAATGTTAGTCTGCTACAAGAAGAGACAACCAGCATTTGTACAAAATGCCAGTTTGCTACAATTGGCATAGGATTCAGCTTGGAAGAAGATGTACTATTCGTTTGGGCACTTCTTGGCATAAAACTTTCTTCTCAATCCTCATATTGAAAATTAGGAAAAGTAAGAATAGGTCACACAAAAGATTCTCCATCCTAAAAGAAACTATTACCTACATATCTTCTTTTCAGCTTTCTGAAAAGAAAAGGTTGAAGGTAAATCTATCTCCTCATTGTGTAAGTCTTGTCTCACTTGGTATAATGAGCACTTGGTTCTTATCTTCAATGTTACCAAGTGTTCACTGTGCATCCATACATTAATGTCATGAATGGGGTTCTCATTAAAATCATCCATGTTTTGATCTGAAGGAACCAAGTCCCCCCCCCCTGATGCCATCAACTAAAAAAAAAATGAAATAATGAAGTTTTGGGTATGGATCATGTATTTATAGTAATGGAGCCAGATTGCACTTTGCAAAGGATCCCATTCATTGTTTTTTGACTCCAACTCTCATCCACAAATTCTAACGCATCTTCATTGTCTAAACACTTAACCGACATCATTGTTCTAGAGACTTTCACGTCAAGCTTTGCAAAAAATCCACAAAGACAATGGTGGGCCTAAACATTGAAAATCTGCTCGGCTTGCTTGCAATGTTGGCCTTTAGACATTTTTGGATCTCATAAAAGATCTTGCACCTATAGCTTTTACT
This sequence comes from Adiantum capillus-veneris, assembly GCF_014529385.1. Taxonomy (NCBI): domain Eukaryota; kingdom Viridiplantae; phylum Streptophyta; class Polypodiopsida; order Polypodiales; family Pteridaceae; genus Adiantum; species Adiantum capillus-veneris. Next base: position 123,458,360 of record NC_140959.1, read on the forward strand.
TGTTACTGAGCTTGGCAATGGCCACTTAAAACTTCTGAAACTAGGCAGTGCAACCTTGGTGACAGTGCCCCAATCCTTCATAGATTTTGGTGGGACATAAAAATTATCATAAAATAATATCCCTTTTTTTCCAGAGAACAATGTGTTCTTCCTTTGTAAATCTCTTCACCAATGGATCCATGCCAGACATCTAAAATATCTATGACACACTCCACTGGTTACCATTCCTCTATGCTTGAGGGATATAGGTCTATAATGAGCATAGTAGAGAACCACAAACCAAAACTATAGCAATCATGTAGAGAACCACAAACCAAAATTATAACAATCAAGTACAAAAGATAATCTATTGTGTACTTTTGAACAACAAAAAAGAAGAGAACCAACCACAAACAAAAAGAGAAGTGTGAAACACTTACAGTTAGCTCTGTGCAGAGGAAGATTTGAGCTTTTAGATTGTAGGTAAAACTCCTTGTGCATGTAAACATGTTGCACCAGAACGTCTTTCACTGTCTTCTTGGCTTTAACCGGTTGGGAGTCTTTCACTCTCCCTTTCCAGCATGACAAGAATGGGTTCTTGGATGAGTCTTTTCTTCTCCTTCTTAATTGCATTATAATCGAATTACCCTTGGTTATAGATATTGGGATCCATTGATTGTGCTCATCTACTAATGTGGCATAAGTGGTGATGGATTCAATGGATGTGCTAGGGCGTTTGGATTGGGTGGACTCCATTGCTTAAGGAGAATAGGATACAGAGCAGATGAGGATGAAGAGAGGACAGTAGGAAGAGGAGGGAAGAGGAGGGAAGGGGAGGTGAGACGAAGAGGGGTGGGAAAAGAAAACTGTGAGAAGATTCAAAAAATCTTTGGGGTCGGTGAAAGAGACCTTTTTGAGGTAAAAGAATATGCATTTGAAAGTTACCTCAAATTATTGTGGTTCAAAGAAAATTCATTTTAGAAAATCAAATGCAGTTTCCACAAATAAGATTCTGTAATGGAAGCCCTCCCTCATTGGCTTAGAGCACTCTCTTTTTAAATGTTAAAAGGCAAAAAAGAAACCTCAAATTTCTCATAATGAACCAATCCACAACATCTCCAAGTTGATGCACTCGCCTGCTACTCTGAAGTGGCTCTGCAAATCCGTTGTCCCTCTCTTGAGCTCCAAAATGCACTTCTCCCAATCCACCACAAAGTCGTTCAATAGTGGCCACAAGGTTGGCACGAAACTGCTCCTCAAAGCTTAGCACATCCCCTTTAGAGTTGCTTTCCAAAGTCCCTCCTTCCAAGCGAAGTCGAGAATCTCCCTCTCTCAAAGCTATCCTTCCAAAACATAAGCCGTCAAAATGTTGCAGCAGAGCAAGGGGGAAAGTCGCTAAAGAAATATAGTGAAGACAAAGATGATGATGTAGCGCAACATCAAGAGAACAATTTGTTGGTCTCAATGCCCAATCCATTGTTGCGGATAAGCCTGTCGATGAACAGCATCTGCGTTTTCAACGCGTCATCGACGCATCGTCGTCATCGACATAGAGTCAGAACTCAGCAAATAAAAGATTTGCAAATTTCAACCATTAGCATTTTCAGATTTCAGCCCGTCTCGTCGTTGTCCTCATCGTCGTCGACATCGTCGACAAGTCCATTGCATTGTAGAGATTTGTGCAATCAATAGTAGACCGCTCTCACCATAGAGTGGGGCCTTCGAAGGAGGGTTTGACAATATTCTGGTGTCGTATTCTTCTCTCTCTATCAAGAAAGTGATTGGCACTTCCCAAATCTTTCATGGAAAATTGAGTGCTTCATCTTTTTCAACTGATTAATCTCATCAATTGATTTGCCTGCGATAAACATATTATCTACATACAAGATCAAGATGATTAAAGAACCATCATTCAACCTCTTTGTGTATAAGCAATAATCCTCTTGACTTCTTATGTAACCATGAGCCTGCATGAATTTGTCGAATTTTTGATACCACTGCATTGAACCTTGCTTGAGATCATAGAGTGCCTTTTCAAGTCTACAAACCAATTCCACCCTCGTTGTTTCATGTAGACATCTTCATCTAGATCCACGTGAAGAAATGTTGTGTTCACGTCCATTTGGACAAGTTCCATATCCTGGATAGCAACCAAGCCAAGCACAGTGCGAAGTGTAGTCATCTTGACTACTAGTGAGAAAATCTCATCGAAATCCACACCTTTTTGCTGCTTGAAATCCTTCGCAACTAGACGAGCCTTGTACCTAGGCTCGGGATCTTCCGCTGTATACTTCTTCTTGTATACCCACTTGCAAGGTAAATCATTTTTGCCTTTTGGTAATTCAACCAAATCCCATGTCTCATTAACCACAATCAAACTATATTCTAATTGCATAGCTTGCTCCCACTTAACGCTATCGTCCATTTGTATAGCTTCTTTGTAGCAGGTTGGCTATCCACTATCAGTCATCAAAATGTGGTGTATACCCGGCTCAAACCGATCGGGCACACGTGATACTCTTACAGAGCATCTCAATGCCTGACTGTTGGATGATGCTCTTTCCGAAGCAATAGTAGTATCTTGCAGTTGAGGATTATTTGCAACACTACTGAACTGAGTTGTTCGGAGGCTACATCCTCAAAACGAAGGCTTCTGTACTCAACTTATTTAATGGGCTTCTTGTGCGTTTTTTATTCATTGAAAATCATGTGTGAGCTACGAATGACTTTGCGGGATTCTAGGTGCCAGAGACGATAGCCCACCTCTCTATTTTCACCATAGCCGATAAAAATGTATTTGTATGACCTGGGATCTAACTTTGGACGAAGTTGTTTGGGTACATGTGCATATGTCTCACATCCAAATACATGTAAATGCTCATAGCTTGGTGTTTTTCCATAATTCCTTTGGAATTTTGAAATTCAAAGGAGAACTAGGTGACCCGGTTATGATGTGCACTGCTGTCTAAACAGCTTCCCCCCAAAACTCTGAAGTAAGCTTCGCCATAGAAATCATAGAGAAAACTCGCTCTTGAATCCTGCGATTCATTCTTTCAGCTATCCCATTTTTTGCACGTGTGTATGGAGCAGTAAACTGTCGACAAATGCCTCTTCGATTGCAAAAAACCTTAAACTCCATGGAAATGTATTCTCCACCATTGTCCATGCGAAAAGCTTTAAGCTTTTTTCCTGATTGGTTCTCAACCATGGCGAGGAATTTTTGGAACATAGAAAAGACCTCTTCCTTACGCTTAAGGAGATACACCCACACCTTTTTGGTAGAATCATTTTGAACATGAGAAAGTAGTTTGCTCCCCCTAGAGTTTTATGTGGCATTGGACCTCACAAATCACTGTGCACTAAGTCTAGGTGTTCGCCTAGTTTCTTGTTCAATGGCGAAGACGTCAACCTAGTATGTTTTCCGTATAGACAATGCTCACACAATGGAAAGTTCGTGTAATCTAACACAGGTAAGTAGCCAAAACGTTGAAGTGTTTTCATTTCCTTTTGGCTAATATGCCCTAGTTGGATATGCCACAACTCAGTAGGTAGACGGCAGCTCGGCAACATAGATAGAGTGTTCGTTGATACTCGAAACAAACACAGAGTACAAGGATCCGTTTTTACGACCTTTCATCATGACAAGGTTGTTCTTGCAGATCAGCCAAGAAGATCACCAAAAACTGTAGTATAGTCAAGATCATCCAATTGCCCTATAGAAAGAAAGCTATTTGTAAGCTTGGGCACATGTCTGACATTCCGCAACACAAAAGTAGTGCCATTATGCATATGAAGTTTCCCATCACCAATGCCAATAATGTCAAGCTCATAGAAATCACCAAGCTTGATTATGCCATGCATGGATGCATAAGAGGAAAACCACTCTCTATACAGTGTGACATGAAAATTTGTACCATAATCAAAAATCCAATTCTGTGCATAACCCTCATCCTATGCAACCAAAGCATAGCTGATGCGAAATGTCGAGAAGGACGCTAAAAAACCGGGCCGCTATGTCAATGTCAAAGACTGATGCCGAAGCCGCGTCCCACCATAGGACGGGAGTCTCCGATGTTGAGGAGAATGCCGAAAATTTGGGCAAAGCCGGGTGATGCTTGGGCTTCTCGTCGAAGCTCGCTCTCACTCTCACTCTTTCTCTTCTCGCTTGCTTTCAAAGTCGGTGCCGTCTCTCTTTTTTTTCTCTCTTCACACTCTGTCTCTAAATCTCTCATGCCCGGGTACGTGTGAGCAGGGGTCGAGAAGTCAAAAAATTCGAAGGTCCGGGCTGTCGGGGCAGGGGGGTAGGTATGGGGTGTGCACACACCCTCGCACACAAGGTGTGTAAGCAAGTTTTTGTTTTTCTTTGTTTTAAACAAAAAAACAAACTCTCTGTTGATTCTGTCTTTTGGCAAAAAAAAATGTCGACTACAAAGGGCTATGACGAATAGCGAGGCTACAGAGAGAACCTCTGTGTGTGTGTGTGGACGTGCGCACGCGCTTCCAGAGCCACAGCGCTGCCCCTGTTCCAGTTCAAATTCTCTGCTGCTCACGGCGCCCGTGCTCTCCATTCTGCCCAGTCCTGCCTCTCACTAAATGACACCTCCCCAGGGAGGCGGGATCAATCGCCCACAGTAGGCGTCGCGAGGCGGGTGCAATCTAGGCCATCCAATCGACGTTTGAACTAGGTGTGAACTAAGAGTGAACTTGGAGATATGTGCACCACACCAAATTTGGTGTGAACTCGGTGTGAACTGAACGTGAACACGGTGTGAACTAGGTGTGAACTAGGAAGGGCCTGCACACCACATCAAATTTGGTGTGAACTGTTGGAATTAGGGTTGCAGAGAAACACACACAGCTTGGAGAAGACGAAGGAAGCTCAAGGCACACAATAGAGAGTGTGTTGCTTAGTGTGCAATGGAAAGATAGATAGCCCTAGAGTGATGGGCATATATACAATGCATGGGGGAAAAAACCTCCTAAAGAGGGAAAAAATGCCTCGGCGGTCCTAATGTGTTCACACACATCACTACCACATGTATATGGTAACAAATCCCCCCTGGAGTGATGCGGTGAACGAGAGCTGGCACATGAGTAAAGGGAAGTGCCATGCCCTGAGGACAGGATCAGTCCACAAAGGGGAGTAAGCCCAAAGCTTTGTGGAAAGCTTCAAGCTTCTCACGAGACAATGCCTTTGTGAAAAGATCTGCAAGGTTGTCCTGTGTTGGCACATAAGCCAAGCTGATCTCTCCTGCTGAGAGCCTCTCCCTGTCATAGTGGTAATGCACCTCAATGTGCTTTGTGAGAGCATGAAAAATTGGGTTCCTCGCAACTGCCAATGCGCTCTGACTGTCAGTGTAGATAGTGTTGGCAATGTCCTTTCCAACACCCAAATCAGCCATAAGGCGTCTGAGCCATACACACTCAACCGTAGCTGTGAAGACTGCCCTGTACTCAGCCTCACAACTCGAAGTGGCCACAGTAGGTTGCTTCTTGCTCAACCATGATATACATGAATTGCCAAGCATGAAACAAAAACCACTTGTGGACACTCGCGTGTCAAAACAACCAGCCCAATCTGAGTCCGAAAAAGCATGTAAATCTGGCGGCAATGATCCCCCCCTTGGGATAAAACAAGCCAAGATGTAAAGTGCCACTAAGGTAGTGGAAAATCCTCTCGACAGCCTGCCAATGCTTAGACCCTTGGCTATGCATAAATCTACTGACCTGTGAGACTGCAAACTGAATATCCGGCCTCGTGTTGCATACATAAATGAGGCAGCCAACAGCAGTTTGGTAAAGAGTGACATCAGCAGGATCGCCAGCATCATGTATACTTAACTTCAAACCTGTTTCCATGGGAGTGGCAATAGGTTTGCAATCCTCAAGTCCAAACTTACATAGCAATGTCTCTATGTAACTTTTTTGACACAAGGCAATACCACCATCACACTGCTTAAACTATATACCCAAGTAATGATGCAACAGCCCCAAATCTTTCATCTTGAAAGTAGCATTCAAATCACCCTTAAATTCAGCAATATGTCTTTCATTTGGTCCAGTGATCAGCAAATCATCAACATAAAGAACCACAATGAGAAGTACATCGCCCTCACGCTTTACATACAATGTGCTTTCTATTGGATTGTTACGAAAGCCTTGTTTGACCAAATGAGTGTCAGCTTTCTCATACCAAGCACAAGGAGATTGCTTCAACCCATACAAGCCTTCTTACATCTGCACACTCTGTCCTCTTGTCCTTTTATGACAAAACCGCGAGGCTGCGTTACATAAACTTCCTCAAATATGTCACCATTCAAGAAAGCAGTAACAATGTCTGATTGATGTACATCCCAACCAAAATGAGCTGCCAATGCACATAGAAAACGCACAGTAGTCATACAACAAGTGGGAGCAAAAGTCTCTTCATAATCTATGCCTTTTTGCTGTGCATAACCCTTTGCAACAAGTCGAGCCTTATGGCGATCGATCTCACCATCCGGTTTGCGTTTCAACTTGTAAACCCACTTCGTACCAATGGCCTTTTTGCCAGGAGGCAAATCACATAAAGTCCATGTGTCATTTTCTATAAGTGCATCATATTCTGATTGCATGGCAGCCATCCAATTTTCTGAATTTTGTGCTTCATCAAAAGTCAGAGGCTCCTCAACATCATGTAAGCTAGACACAGCCAAAGCATAACAATCTGATGCATAAGATGCATGGCGAGAGCCTGAACGAGTACGACTAGACAAAGGTGCATCCAATTTACTATCACGCAAAGTGTGCACCAGCCATTTTGGCATACCTCTAGCCTGCTCATTTTCAGCCCTTTCCTCATCAAGTACATCATGTACATCTGCATCAGTAATAGGCTGATCTAGAACATTTTCAGAAACCCCCATAGGCTGTACATTTGCTTCATTGGAACTTACATTCGTATTTCCACCACTGAAAAGAGGCAACAAAGTGTCATAAATGTCCTATGAGCTTACATTACTGTCTCTAGTACATGACAGCAAGGACTGAACAGAATCTTCCACAAACACTATATCCCGTGAAACCAGAATACGTTTTGTTTGCGGATGATACAACCTGTAACCTTTGCTTTCAGCACTATAACCAACAAAAATACATTTGACAACCTTATCATCCAATTTTCTTCGCTGCACTTGTGGCACCAAAGCATATGCCAAACAGCCAAAAACACGCATGTGCTCAATAGAAGGCTTTCTATCATGCCATGCTTCATATGGAATAATAGACTGCAAAGCTTTTGTAGGACACCTGTTAAGTACATAAGTGGCACACATAATGGCCTCAAGCCAAAAAGAATGCGGCAAAGCTTGACTTTTGACCATACATCGTGCCATTTTCGTCAGTGACCTGTTTTTCCTCTCAGCAACACCATTTTGTTGAGGTGTATAAGGCATTGTACATTGGTGTTTTATCCCACGACTAGCCAGAAATGTATTAAATTCATGAGACATATACTCCCCCCCTCGATCAGAACGGAGGGTGCCCATAGTACATTTCGAGACATTTTCAACCATAGCCAGAAATTGTTTGAAGCACATAAAAACTTCGGACTTCGCTTTAAGCGAAAATACCCATGCATGCCTGGAGTAATCATCAATGAAAGTCACGAAGTACAGGTAATTGCCCAAGGACGGAGTTTGCATGGGCCCACAAATATCACTATGCACAAGCTGCAACCTGCATGTGGCCCGAACTGAACCATCCTTTGAAAACTTAGAACGCTGCATCTTACCCAAAATACAGCCTTCACAAACATGTTTGACAGGTGCTTCAAGAGGTGACAAAGAAGCAACCATATCAGATTTCTGCAAACATAGCAAACTGACAAAATTCAGATGACCAAAACGTGAATGCCAAAGTTTTGCATCTGAAATAGCCCTTGAATCTGCAACAACATTTGCAAAATTTTGTCCACACTTGTCATACAAAGTGAGCTTATACAACCTACGGCACAAAAGCCCAGATGCAACAATTTCATCCCCAAAAATGAGATCATGAACTGTACATCTATCATCCACAAATTTGACTACAAGTCCAAGCCTAGAAAGTGCGGATACAGACAAGAGATTCTTCTTGATCCCAGGTACATAAAGTGCATCAACAAGTGTGAAGGAACTGTCATTAGCAACAGTGAGCACAATTTTTCCAACTCACTGAATTGGATAAGAGGCGTTGTTGGCACAAGTGATTGAATTCCCATGAGGGACAGACTCAAGAGAGGTAAACAATTCACTATGTGAGGTAATGTGCTTTGTAGCACCATTGTCGAAATACCACGCATGTGAATCTGCAGCAACTGACAAGCATGCATCATGGACAGCAGGATTGTAAGTGCACTCTGCGCTAAAAGCCCATTCTGCATCAACATCAGCAACACAGTCTCCTTTCACAGAAGACTCAACAATGGCTGCATTTGTAGTGGAACCGGCATTTGCAGTGGAACCACCCTCTTTCTTCTTAGCCTCTTTGGCCTTCAACTTAGGACACGACTTGATCAAGTGATCATTGGCTTTACAATAATGGCAACACATCTTCTTTTTGCCTTTATCACAAGAATTGCCAGACGAAGTACTGTCAGCAGAAGCATTAGGAACAAAATTTTTGCCACTCGCAACAGAACCATAAGAAGTGGCTGCATTACTGTTACCACCCTTTCTTTGAGAAGCAATAAAAGCCTGTTCAACTGCACGCTGCCTAGTCCTATTTTTTCTAGAAAGTGACTCTTACAACAGCAATGTGCATAATGCATCAAACTTGACAACTTCAGGATTTCCTTGGGTCATCAGTCTCCAAGTACTAGCAAAAGTCTAGTAGGAATCTGGTAAGGCATCAAGAACAGTCTGCACAAGGGAACTGTCTGAAATGACTTCACCTGCAGAAATAAGCTGCTCATTGATATCCTTGACACTAGCAAGGAAGGTGTCCATATCATCTTCCTCATGCATAATCTTCGACTCCAACTCTTTATGCAGCAAAGCAATTTTAGCCTCATTGCGGCTTGCATAAAGACCTGCTAAAATATCCCAAGCCTGTTTTGCAGATTTTGTTGAACAAATGTGAGGAACAATGGTGCGCTTCACAAATAACACAATCAATGCATGAGCCTGCGCATCCTTAACATCCCAACGAGCTTGTTCTGCCGTAGGCAAAACAACTCTAACGGCTGCAATCCTTGCAGCAAGACCTGCAACATCCTCAACGTCGCCTACATCCTCAGAACCAGGACGTACATCAATGCCCTGCACAATGTTCCAAACACCCTTTGACACAAGAACATGTTGCATCATATAAGCCCACATAGAGTAGTTGTCCCCATCCAACCTGTCCTCAGCAGCAAACATCTTGAACACATCTGTGTTGTTGTTGTCAGCCATGGTAAATGTTGCACCTGATGTGAAAACTGCCCGAAAATAGGAGAAACGGAGCAGGAACAACCTGTGCTACATAGCACAAATCGTAGAATACTATAAGGCACCTGTTAAGCAGAAAACAGCACTGACAGAAATTCTGCACAAAATGACGAAATAGCATGTGCAATACTGTCTGTAGTGGAAACGGAGGCCGAAATGAGGCCAAATCAAAATTCTGAGCAGACCATGCTCTTTGAGCTTTCCCAAAAAATTTGGCGACCTGCGAACACTCGCCAAAGCTCACTGAAATCGAAGAAAGTGAGCAGGCGTGTGCTAGAGAAGCTGGTGACTAAGCCCGGGAGGACGTGACCTGCTCTGATACCAATTATTGGAATTAGGGTTGCAGAGAAACACACACAGCTTGGAGAAGACGAAGGAAGCTCAAGACACACAATAGAGAGTGTGTTGCTTAGTGTGCAATGGAAAGATAGATAGCCCTATAGTGATGGGCGTATATACAATGCAGGGGGAAAAAACCTCCTAAAGAGGAAAAAAATGCTCCGACGGTCCTAGTGTGTTCACACACATCACTACCACATGTATATGGTAACATGAACCCAGTGCGAACTTGGTGTGAACTAGGTGTAAACTTGTCTGCGACGCCATGATCTATAAACTTATCTCACACAACTTCCAACGAGCGTGCTGTAGCGTAGTGGTCAGAGTCAATCCCGTGGGGGAGAGGATAGTGGATTCAAGTTTTGGATCTAAGAAAGTGAGAATCTTTTGCATTCCATAGGCAATCCAATGGTCACGGTCAACCGATAATCGTGAGCCATTGATCCCACCTCCCAAATTGAGGTGTCAATTAGTAACGAGGCACTCCGTGACCTGGACGACCTGCGTGGCTAGCCGCTAGCTACACTGTGTGTATGTGTTTTTTTTTTTTTTTCAAAACAACCACACAACCAGCTCCTGACTGCTTCGATTTCTACTGCAGTCCCCTCCCCCAAAGGAGTGTGTGTGTGTGTGTGTGTGTGTGTGTGTGTGTGAGAGGTTTGCCTTGCTTGCTGCAGCGCTGGTTCAAATTGGCCATAAGCCCCCAGTTTCCTGGCTTTCCTGGCTGCTCGATTTGGCTCCTCTGCCTGAATTCGGCTGCCCGAGTACAGACAGCGCTGCACTGCCCGAGATGCTTAATTGCTTCCTAAGCTTGCTCAATTTCATTCAAGCCTTTCAGCTCTTGCCCTCGGCCTGCTGATCCCGACGCATGTGTCAAGCTTTCCCAGCCTCTTATTCAAAGGCCTACAAACTCCTACTCTCGGCTTTGTCCACTCCTTGACCTGCTCGCTTCTGAGTGCTGCAACCAATTCCCTTGCTTGCTTGACTCTCAATTCCAAGCTTTGCACCCAATTGCTCCTCGATCTCGCTCATGTTCTCTATGGCCGAGATGCTCTCATGCCCGAGCTTCTGCTCGATTTTCTTGCTTGGTATGTTGCAAATGCCTCTCAAGATTTCGGCCAAGGGGAGCTGCACACGGGGTAGGAGCGGAGAGATGTCGTAGCTCTGATACCAATTGTGGGGGGTTATCTTTGCGGAGTGTGCGTGTGAGGAATGCATGCAAGAGAGGGGAGAAGAGAATTGGGGAAGGAGATGAAACACAGACAATTGGGGAAGGAGATGAAACACAGACATAGAGTTGGGTTAGTGGAGGGGAAAGTGAGAGAGAGTCAACTCTCTCATTTTCTCTCCTTATATTCTCATTTTCTTTCCTCATATTGATTAGAGAAAAAAGTAAGGGTTTCCCACGACCGCCTGATTTACATCCCAACAGCAAATATGTTCGGTTTTGCCTTTACAATTAGCTTTGTGAGTTGTAAACCAAGAGAATATCCATACATGCATACATATATACATATGCATACAATCTTACATATATATATACATGTGTGTGTGTGTGTGTGTGTGAGCGCACATGCACAAACGTGCGTGTGTGTGTGTGTGTGTGTGTGTGTGTGTGTAAGAGTGTGTATGTATATTTACTTAGTAGTTAGATATTTTAGGACCATTTAACTCTATTCGCATGTATTTTTCACCCATAAAACTGCAGCATGCAATTAAACCACATGAAATCTGGTTAACAAGTGCAATTAGCAAAACATGACTTACTAATTATAATCTGGTGAACATGTAGAATGAATGATAACTATTGAAATTTAAGCTTTGATAATAGTGTGTGGTAGACAGCTAAGGCATCTCCATAGTAGTGCCTCCGAGAACTCTTAGGTCTTCTAGAATCAAAACATAGAGGCTACAGTTCTTTTCTATTTGGCTGCCCTTAGGGTGTCCCAATGACCCTTGTCTCGACATTCAACTTGACAGTATACTGAGAGTTTTTGGCAAATATTATTGGATTTACAAGATTTAATCTCTTGCAAAATAATTGCAAGCCTCTATAACTCCAAATGGTTTTGCTTGTGCCTCCTTTTCCAACAACAATCCTTTTCATCTCAACTCTTTGAGAGTAGAAACATGCAATCCAAACCATCTCGTGTGCTTAATGATCCTTATAATGATGTACCTCATACAAATCATGTGTCCACTTCTTTCAATGTAATTCAAAACCCCAACCCACGCACGAGTGCAAAACCATGTGCACAACACACTCATCCTAATTTTTTTTGCAATCCCAACTATTGTATTGAGATTGTGGGAAGTATTCTCCCCAATCATTCTCATCAATATCCTTCAGGTCAAATATATTTTCCCAGAATCGTTGCATTGGGCAGTGCCAAAAATTTCGAGGAAACCGTTTTCATATTCCTTTTCATTTTTTCAGCACACTACCTTTTCTTTCATGCAGGTATTGGGTTAATTTTTTTCCCATGAATTTCTAGGAGAGCAATCCAAGTCAACAGCACTGAAAACAACAACGCTTATAACAATGGTGCTTTTGACGTTGGGTTGCAACTGTGGTCTCCCCGCCTGTAACGATTAAGCAGCATTTAAGGGAACATTCAAGCAACATGCTTTGTGACATGCGCACCACACGTGTAGCAAAGCTGAGGTGCACCATTGGAACCTACACAATCGTGCCATAGCCGAGGTTCAAGATCGCCCTTGCAAGTGGGTCTCTCATCCATGGTGTTGCTACTGCTGCCACTAGTGAAGTGGCCGTGCACCACAATCTCAATCTTGGTAGAAAGGGAAGCGATGGAGACAAGAAAGATCTGATGGAGAAAGAAAGTGCATGCATAGGAGAGAACTTGACTATCACCAAGAGCTGTTAACAGCTGGCAGCATGCGACCTGGACCAAAGGAGCAGAGACATTTCTGAGAGCAGTAGAAGGGTTACTGTTGTTGGAGCCACAACAGACCTAGATAGATGTTTCAAAGAGCTAGACAGGCTAGTACAGGAAACAGACATTGGTTACGACGCAGACTTATATAGATGTTTCAAAGAGCGAGACAGAGGCTAGTACGAGAAGCAAACACTCCCCTCTTCAACACTAGAGGAGAAGCATACCAAGTATGCAGAAGAAGGGCACGTTCCCTATGGTTTATAATAACTACATGAGGATGCCTCACCATACTTGCATATCATTTTTTTGTTTTGCAAGCACTCCGTGTGAGTAAGTAATGCATTGATCATGATCTCCCAAATCCACATCTGTACAATTTTTATTACTACCCACATCTTCCAACTTCTAATTTTCCATTATTACGAGCCCACCACTACAAGGAAGATTGCAATACTACATGGAACTAAATATTTTGAAAGAACCAAAAATACCCCCCCCCCCCCCCCCCCCCCCCCCCCCCGGCACCTTGCATTTTCGTCCGCTGCATGTCACGTTCAATCACTCTCATATGAAAGACACCTCTCTTACACCAGCTTAAGATCAAATTGATGAAAATGTTACACACAAGTCGGGAGTCTGATAGTAACTCCATATTTGAGAAGTACAATGTACAACCTCTGCCCACCTCATCACAAGACTAGGAAGAGAATAACAGTTAACGCTAGTTACAACAATGAATCCTAAACCTTTTTCCCAATGGCATGGCAATGTACCATCAAAATTACCATTGACAGTTCAGCTGTACAGTTAAGAGCAGTTCTTGAGCCCAACCTAAGAGCAGAAGGCCAGCCTTGTGAAACCTTCTGACACATGCTAAGCCCGAGTCCGAGTCCATATCGGTTAATCCTTGTGTCTCTTTACATACAACAGCTGGTCTCGCCATTTCACCAGCACCGTGTCGTCGATATCTGTTCGCGATTGATTATAGCTACAAAAGGTTGTCAAAAAGGGTGGCCTTCTTGTGCATTGCTTCACACAAAATAGCCCACAATACCACCTCATTTTTTTACAAGTCTATGAAATAGCAGGAAAGTCTTGAAAACTTTATGAGGAGCAAGGCTCCACATAGAAGGAAGAAGTTAAAAAGAAAGGACAGGTATAAAACAATATTTTCAAGAAGAATGGAATCTCAATCCTTCTCGGGCGAACTTGAGCTTGACCCAGCACGTCCCGATAAGAACCCATCTTGATTTTCAGCTTTGGATGAAGCCTCCATAAAGTCAGCAATCCCAATCTGATCCCTTGCTATTATTGTGCCCCCTTCCAAGAAAGATGGCTCCTGCCAGCCGATTAAGAAGATATTGCAAACCAAGAACATGAGAAAAATTTCAAGCATCCATGAACAAATAAAATAATCCCTCCTTACTTGTTCACCATTCTCCGGCCCATCAGAATTAAAGAGAATCGGTCGACATCGCTTATCTTCATTCATCAAGCTTGAGTTTTGGAAGTGAGCCACGAGTGCAGATTTTCCTTGTATTCGTGCATACGCAAGAGATGCCACCTTCTCACTGTTAAACTTTTCCCATTTTTTCCCATTAAATGCCTACAAAAAAAAACGCACATGATGTCAAGTTATATCGTACTGTTTTACGACCCCGGAATGCAAGGCCATTGAAAAAGGAAAAAAAAAACAGGAACAGGTTTGTCTATCCTATCACCAAACAAAGGGACCTATTCAGCTATGATACCTGGTAAATGGAGATAATATGATTCGGTGAAGTCATATTGATGAAGGCATACCCAACATTGCACTTATTCTAACAAGAAAGACATAAGGTCAAGAAACAATCAGTCTCACAATACGAATTGTACTACAACTTCAACTGCAACCTTTTAATGAGCCATAAACTCACCTTGAAATCAATTGGCAGATACAGAAAATCATACATTCCACGATGATTCTCATCTATAGCCGCTAGAAGCATCTTTGATGTGTATCTGAAAAAGTAGATAACAGACATGATTCATGCAACATCATCATCTTCAGAGTTCCCAGGAATTGTAATCAGTTTTGTAGAGAAACTTACTTGTTGGGGATGTTCTTAATCATGAGAGTTGTCCGATTATCCTCTCCACGCAGAATGCGCTCGATGTCAAGCTGGTACTGTTTCTTGTTGTCGGCTTGGGATACAGTGCTATCAGTGCGGCGAATTCGTCCACGATCAGTCCCAAGCATGTCAAAGAAACCCCCCATCACAATCCCATTTGTTGGAAACATGTTTCTCCTCCGGGGGGACATCATCCCCAAACTCGGTGAAGAACCACCCTCAAACATGCCATTGTTCCCTAAGCTCCCTGAGTGGGCGCCCCCCAAGCTCATCATTCCTGATCCGGCACTTCCAGGGATGCTCATAGCTCCCACTGGATTAAAGAAGGAAGGTTCTGGAGACTCCCGAAAATAGGCAAACTGCCTCTCCAGAAATGAAGGATCCCCAGATGGTGCAGATCCCACATGGTGCCTAATTGAAGACAGCCCACTGTTGATAAAACGAGAATTTCCTGTATATCCACCAAAGGGTTGCGACTGCCCTAGACCCACGGAGTTATAATTGGAATTGACTGGTGGAGGGTTATAATTGGAATTGACTGGTGGAGGGTTTGACCATGCACTTGATGCAGCACTTTGCTGGTAAGGGCTAGAGTTGCCCCAAAGAAACTGTGGCCCTGTTAGGGAAGGACTCCCCGCAGAAGCTGAATTTAATCGCCTAAGGGAACCTCCATTTGACATCCCAAGTGCTGCAAAACACACAGAGACCAATATTAGAACCAAAGAGCATCACATATCTTGTACATTGTCAACAGCCCACAGATGGCTCTGAGCATGTTAATGACTCTAGAATGCACTACCTCCAGGAGCATGTTCAAACAGGGAAACATCAGAACTGTTAGCTCTTGGAAGCCTTAATCCTTCATTGTCCAATTGTCCATGACTTGTGCCTCGTATTTGCATAGGTGTGGGGGAGCTATAAAAAGGCACACCACCATTGCTGAACTCAGGTAAGGAGTGAGCATGATGAGACGGAAGGCCCGGTCCTCCAAGACCTGCAGGGAGGGATGACAGACCTGCATCCATCTGATTACTTCGGCCAAGGTGACTGCCGATTGTTCCAACTCGCACATGACTTGAGGGTGAAGGAACCGGCAAGCCTGGTAAGCTTTTTGTCACAGAAGTCCCAAGGGAGTGATGGATAGGTCGAGGAAGGCCATTCTCAACAGGACTTCCAAAGCTTCCCCAGGATGAAAGATGCCCTGCAAAATATTTGACAAAAATAAGAAAACTGATCTAAGACCCTTAAACTTCAGTGCGGAGTGCTCTCCTTGTTTGAAGCATACCAGGAGGAGAATTAGTTACAGGTGGACTCGACTGCTGGCGAAAAAGGCGGGTATCTTCTTGCTCAGGGTCCTGGCTAAGCTGCTGCATCAAACTGAGAACAAAAAGGAAGCTGAGTAATTGCAAGCAGTAAGACTGGCCATACAAGATGGATATACTTTGAAGCTTCCATCCTTGCATCATAACTATCATATTTGCAAAACATACCTCCTCCGTGCGCCACCAGGTCGACTTGGCTCTAACTTGATGCGCTTTCCAGCAATGTCACTTCTGTTCAATGCTCTTAGAGCAGCTTCTGCTGCCCTCACATCATAAAACTCAATAAACTTATGATGGCGCTTATGAGGGGTCTCCCGAATCTGCAATTCACACAATAGGAATAAGCTCAGCCTGGTGCTGCAAGTCCTTCAAGATAGACCACAGGGTTATGTTTACAATCCCTGTAATGCCATTAAAATCTTATCTCATCAAGAGTTGCTTAAGTACCTCTTTCACTTCTCCATAATGTCCAAAAATCTGGCGAAGCTCATCATTTGAGACAGAAGCATCAAGATTGAAAACTACAAGTGTTCCTTGATTGATATCCTTGTCTGATGGATTATCCTACGTGAAAGAGTTATCCAATGAACAATTCAGACACCAATAGGTTTGACTATCCAAAAGCGGCGAAACAGAAAGCAATCTTGATACCTTTGGGATTGAAAAGTGAATGTCAAGCTTTCTACGTCTCAATGGCTTATTTTGCAAAGCACGCATCGCGCTTCTAGCTGCACGAATGTCGTAATAAGAAATCATTACAAACCCTCGGTGCTTACATGCTGTGTAGAGGGTCCGGATGTCACCATATTGCTGTATTACAAACATGAAGTATTACAAGTTACTTCTTCGTGCAACTAAGAACTTAGGCTACTCCTTCAAAAAGTTTCCCAGAACCTTACCTCAAACAAGGAACGAAGCTCAGAATCTTCCACGTTACTATTTATGTTCCGAACAAAAAGTGTCCTTGAAGGATGTTCTCCATAGGGATGTTCACCAATCACAGAGCCAGGGCCATTTGAAGATGGCACATGAAAGCCAGGGCCACCAGCATAAAATGCATCCAGACCCCTTGGATTACCTATATACATACCAAAACCATCTTGCGTCTCGCCATCCATTTCCAAACCACCACCACTGCTAAAAAGGTCAAACTCTTCATTCTCTTCTGTTGCAGTGTTCAAATTCATCCAGTCGAAACCATCTGTGATTCCTGCAAGAAGCTCGTCCTCACCAGGTAAAATATCTCCAATAGCACGTGATACCAGCTCCTCATCAAGCGGCCCTAGCACCTCATCTGCAGCATCAACATCAAGGCCGATGTCTTCCAGCTGACCGCCACCAGATGCTGAATTCACCACATAGAAAGCGGATTACACATAGTTTGCAGAAAAACTAAAATAAATCAACAAAGCAGAACTCACATTTCTCATGAAACAGAGCCGGCAGTGAGCTTGAAAAGCCATGCAGATTAAGCGATGGATCAAACACAGAAGGGTCATCAGCCTTATCAAGCCCTGATTGTGTAAGTGGCTTAGAACCCTTCATCTGAATTGTATCAAGAGCTTTACTCCAATCTAGAGAAGACAAAGTGGACCTTTTCTCCCCACCAAGATGCCATGCATCACCTCCCATAGCCCTGAACTGAGAATCTTGATGCCAAGGCCACTATTTTTGAGCCCTTCTAAGTCTGCATAATAGAAAAGACGGTTTGAATGCCAATTCCTTACGAGCTTTGAGTAGCTAGCTTGACAAACTTTACAAATATCATAAGTCATGATGTAGCTACAGACCAGTGGCACACCATAATGCAGAACCTTATGATCTTGACAAATTTAGTAAACAGACATAGGCATGCGAATACATTCTGCTTCCTTGAGCTCCAGATGACTACAAAACTCATGAATTATCATGACTAAACATATTTATCAAAAAGATTATTGTTCCGATTGCAGAATTTCATTGACTTACACTTTAATCGAGACAAAGATTGCCATTAAACATCAAAATCATCATATTTTCTTGGCATATTTGGGCAAAAATCTTTCACTGTTTAGGTGCATAGCCCAGAATTTAATCCGAAGAAACTAAAGTCAAGAAGGGGCTTTGAGACTTGATTTTGGTGACAATTGGCTGGCAAGTGGGAATCTCCTTATCCCCTTACCTAAGTAACAGAAAAACGTGACCCTGAGGAGTGCATTGAACACAAACCTCAGCAGATGTCCTATAAGACGTCAGATGATCCTTTGATTAGAGAACTCTTTAGCTTTTGACACCATGTCAGAGCAGCCTTTCGCTGCCATCCACTGCAGGGCCCGATGTTACGTCGTCAAGAACATTCCCTGGCGGTGTATTTGTAGCAACCTGTTAATACTTGGCAATGCAGTAGGCTTGTCGGGCTTTGTATATGATCAGCTGATCTCCACGCACTTGCTCCCTGACGTAACCAAATTCAAAGTGTAAAACCACCAGCAGAAGTATGTTGATCAACCAAACATCACCTACAAAACACGATCACTAACTTAATCAACCAAAAGGCAGGGTTGCAAACGCCTACAGAGAAACGATCGCTCCAATTGCCACAGAGCCGCGCAGCTTCGAAAGCAATGCACAGAGAAATCTGGGTTAAAATCGGAAGGGCAATCGCGTGGTGTAAAAAAGCCGGGAAGGTCAACGGGCTGGAGAGAAGCTAATTTGAGCGCCAAAAAACCGTCAAGGCGTGGGGCAGGAGAGTGAAAAAGAGACCAAGGTTATAAGCAGAAAGGTATGGCGGGTCTCTGTGTGTCTGTGTGTGTGTGTGTGTGTGTGTGTGTGTGAGAGAGAGAGAGAGAGAGAGAGAGAGAGAGAGCTCTTAACTAGGCTGCGAACATTGTGAGGCCGCTCGTGCACGATCGATCACCAAAACCAAGGGAATAACAAGGGGGGAAACCCAAAATTGAAGAGGAAGAGGATAGGGATCCGTGAGCGGGAAGGAATTCTAGACTGCTACGGCACGACCCATTAGAGAAGGGGGCAGCTATCTGAGGAAGAGACGGCGACCCACCATCGCCCGCAGGCCCGCAAGGATGGGCGCGCACACAGGCAACGCTCCGCAATTCTGGGCTGCAGGCAATTGATCGCAAACTGGATGCAAAAAATCAGTGAGCCCAAATTAAGCGAGATCATCGCAGTGACACACACCCACACATGTGGAAGCGAACGATCGAGCGCGTGTGTGTGCCTCTACTTTGGGCTATGGCGCACGCAGACGAAGGGCAAAAAGAATGGGCAGGGAAAGGAAGTACTTGAGCAGTGGCAGACTGACTTCGGAGAACAATAAGCATCATCATCATGAACGATCAGGAGAATAAAGAAAACGAGAGAGAGAGAGAGGGGGAGAGAGAACCCACCTAGGCTAAGCGAGTTCGGAACAAGCCAACACGACTCTTCTTCCTCACTGCATCGGCTGGAAACGCATCAATCCCGGAGAGAACGTAGAGAGAGACCCTCGCAATAGGCCAGATTGCATTCCCGCCTCGGGTCCGAGAACCAATATAGGCCAGATTTAAGCCCAGCTTGGGGTCCGCAGATATAAGTTTCCATAAAAATAATATTTTTTTGCATATCCGGATTCCGGACCTCTTTCCGTCCTCAAATTGAGCGCTTTTTCGAGTCCGCCAGTGTGGTGTTGTGATAGGCTAACATCACATCATTTATTAAATTTAGGCAAAACAATAACAAGCCATAATAGAAGAAAGATAGCTATATAATATATCTTCATTTCCAAAATTCTAGCATTTTTTTAATCCTTTTTCTCAAAATTAGAAATGGATGTGGGTGCTTGTGGTCAAAGAAACCTATAACAAGAGAGAAGTTGCTTGCTTGTCTTGCCTTCCCTTGCTTTGAGAGAGAGAGAGAGAGAGAGAGAGAGAGCGCAATGGTTTGTTTATGTGTGTGAGAGGGAGAGGGAGGGGATTTGCCTTGCTTGGTGAGAGAGAGAGAGAGAGAGAGAGAGAGTGGAGAGATTTGATTTGCATTGCTTTTTGTAAGGGCGTGTGTGTGTGAGAGAGAGAGAGAGAGCGCTTGGGTTATTCTCCCTTCTTGGAGCATTCAACATCCCAAGCAAGAAAAGAAATACACTTCTATCCTCAAACAGGGCAGAGCATCCCTCTTTCCTCCGGGCTTCAACCATCTCCTTCACTAGGCCTAGGCCTAGGTACTTTCTTTCACCCTCTTTGTCTGTCTCCTTAGCAAAGATTCCCACATGTGAAACCTACAAATACTTATTATTATTTCCTTTTAAAGGAAAAAACTCTTTAACTTGTACAAAAAGGAAGGGTGAGATCACACCAAGGTCGATTTTATAAGGAGAAAAGGTTGAAATTGTATTAGATTCATCTCATCGCGAGAGAGCCACAGAGATTGATTACCCTCTCCACATTGTACTAGGGTGTGACCCATCCTCTTGAGGGATAGGTAAGATATTACTAAGGTTCTTGACAAGTTCCAAATAGGTGGTGCCAATCTGTTCGAGGACCTCATTAACTGGAATCTATAGAGATTCTTGCATCCTTTGGAAGAGAAAACGAGAGGACAAGGCGCATGTGTGTGTGGAGGAGAGAGAGAGAGAGAGAGAGTTGACAGGTGTGGTGACGAAGGCACAGACATATATTTTTTAATTTTTTTTTCAAAAAAAAAATTCTTTGATGGCGACATTCTTGCAGCATCCCGAGGAAGGAGAGAAGATTGCACGAGTGGATAGACGTGTGTGAGCCCATGTGTATAAGGTTGCGTTGAAGCAGTTCCTATGGGAATACTATTATGAAGAGGTAAGTAAAGCAGCAATATTAGCGTCTAGTTATCTCAATGTGTGTGTGTGTGTGTGTGTGTGTGTGTGTGTGTGTGTGAGAGAGAGAGAGAGAGAGAGAGAGAGAGAGAATAATGATTGGTTATGATGTAGGTGAGGATGGAGGCTGAAGAAAAACGATGTAGTGGGTGTATGGCGATGTTGTCAAGAGCGTCTGGTTGTTTCAATGTGTGTGGTCGTCGACGGCGATGATGTCATGCTTGTTGAAGTTGCTTCCCGTCGATCAAGACAGTTGCCTTGATTTTAGTGGTCAATGTATTGGATGGGAAAGGGACATACGCGAGGCTTGTGGGCTAAGTAAGAGAGGCCGATGGAGATCACAAGGCACAGAATCGGATGTGGATGGTCATGGAGTGCATAGTGAGTGAGAGGGAGAG
Source organism: Adiantum capillus-veneris (assembly GCF_014529385.1). Lineage (NCBI taxonomy): Eukaryota > Viridiplantae > Streptophyta > Polypodiopsida > Polypodiales > Pteridaceae > Adiantum > Adiantum capillus-veneris. The sequence continues at coordinate 123,479,680 of NC_140959.1, forward strand.
GGAGACGAGAGACCTAGAGCGAATGCGCAAAAAGAGAGGGGGACGGGATACCTGGAGCAGGTATGCGCAATGAAGCAAGCTAGGAGGGACAAGAGCGATCCCTTAGGATAGAGGTGGAGACAGAGATAGATATGGCGAGCGCAGATGGGACAGCACTATGTGTGCAGCGAGAGAAGCGAGGAGGACCATAGAGCCAATGATGGCGGGGACGAGGTGCGAGCGCAACGTTCAAAGCACGATGATAGACATAGGAAGGCCCCTTTTCCTTTCCAATTTGACATATTCTCATCGCATTTGAAAGACAAATTAATTAAAGTTCTAGTTTTGGAACTAATTTTTCCATTTTTATTAATTTGAGCATTACGGTTAATCTTTGTAGAACTAGCAAGAATCGTGATTTTACTACTACAATTGTATGTTGCCACAAATCTTTCTAATTATTGATGTCAGATGTAACTTGGCGTAGGAGGTTGAGAATGGAGCTTAGGTTTAGCAAAAGGCTCATCCTTTGGCCAACCACTTAAGTTTTGGGCCAACGGAAAAGAGACAAATGTTAAAAACGTTATCATTGATTAAGCTTGTAAGTAGAGAAATTGGCCAACCACTTAAGTTTTGGGCCAAGTATAAGAGCCAAATGTTAAAAATGTTATCATTGATTAAGCTTGTAAGTAGAGAAATTGATGATGTGGCTCACTTGTTGTAGAAATGTGCACAAAGCTTACAAGGAGCTTTCATTGAAGTCTTCCTAAGTTAACGAGATCTTCACCAAGGTTTCCTTTCACCATCTCTTGCAATTAATAACTCCCTATTGTGATTTGAGTGCTTAATCTGCGTCTTATACTATGTATGCGTCTTATACTATGTATGTGTGTGACAAAACGAGACAAAAATGCTTGTTTTGTCATATGCATATAGTATTCTAAGATATACAAGCTCAATACCCTCTTGTTTTTTCTATTGCAATGAAAGGATTTATTATACATGAGAGGAGAAGGGCAAGAATCTGGTTGGGGCAAGAAGGGCATGGGATAGAGGGTCCGACGTATTGGCTACTAACTTGGAGGAAGAGGGACACCACATCTCCCTCCCTATGCATGTGGAATATTTGGGCTAGGTTGCAATCCCAAGCTTTATATGTGATCTTGTGTCAATTTAATTTTGATGTATTTTAGGTTTTATCATGGCCTTTCTCTGTTTAATGCTTATACTAGAGAGAGAAAGTACACGTAGGACAATGAAACATGCAATGAAGTGCACTCATGGCTAAGGAAGTGTCGGAAGATAAATGCCACTATGTAAGTGCATGAAAAATTCTCTTAAGGGTCTCACAAAACTTTACAAGGCTCAAATGAGTTCTCCATCTATCCAAAATAGCCAAATATGACTTATGATGGGTGGGAACGAGAGACAAAGTAGGTAGAAGTCCATGTGGGTGGGCATGAGGACATAGAGTATTCATTTGTCTCGCCAAAAAGGCAAGAGATCTCCATGTTCATAATCCCATACTTTGAAATCTTCAACTTCCTATTAGAAATTCAAAGTTGTTATTTCTAAAAAGGGAAAAAAGTAGTCTTCATTAAATTGGTCATAACTTGCACATACAAGATCTACAACTTTGTAGAAGAAGTGAAGAGTGTCGCGGTGTAGAATGCGCACACGGTGTGGTGTGTGCGGGAAGGGGAAGAAGGAGAAGGAGTGCAAGGTTGTGGGTGGAGCAAGACTCAAGAATGAGCTGCCCCTTATTCTTTGTATGTGTACAAAAGAATAAGGTGGTCAGTGGATAGGCGTCCATAGCTTGGATGGTCGAGCAAGGCACATAGACCTTTACCCCAACAATCTCCCACTTAAAGGTGAATGTGCCGATAAGTGGGTCCTACTAGCGAAACTACTAGTAGGTACAAGAAAACAGGTAAGAGACTCTCTCAACCTATGCCCATTGGCTCACTCAGTCGATCTACATGCAGCCATCTCGGCTCTAGTGATAGGTGAGCGCGCGTATCCATGCTAGGGCCTGCATGTAATCCCGCAGACAACTCTTTATGGTCTACAAAACTCCACTATGCATCATGCTAGTGTCAGTCATCGTACGACTGGCAATCCCTGCTAGAAATGCTCCCATTGTAGCTGCTAGGTCGGGCATCGACACTAGTAGGTCATACATGGGACGTCCGAACACTGACTAAATATGTGCAAACTTGGTTGTCCTAGCCTCCCTTGCGCTATCTGCATGTACTGCATCATCACGACTACCCATGGTGTATGGGTGTGTCAACGTTGATACTAGGATGGCTACATCCCTCTCACCCATAGACAGAACTGTGCATCTTGGCACCAACTCATCAACCTCTAGCATGATCATATCAAAGAACTCCATGTATGTCATCTCTACCTGTGTCTCTAGGGAACAAAACTGCTCTACCTCCGTCTGCACAAACTCTGATAGCACCTAATGTGTCTCACTAGAGCACTACCGCTCTACCTTTGTCTCTACAGAGTCTATTGCACGTCCTATGTAGCTAAATGCTCTGTCTCGTGAGCATGGTGGAGCTCAGCCCCATGAAGGAGACACTTCTCGTCTCTCGCTCAAAGCAATCCAGCAACAAAATCTAGACCATGTTGTCTCGAACATCAAATACATGCATAGGATATACCAAGCCGCTGCGGGCTCCTCTGGCAATCACTAATGAGCCGCAATGCATCTGAAAAGACTGCTCTCTAAAGAGTGTTCGACACCCAAAATCTGTTAACTATCTCACTGAGATCAAAATCTATCTCAACTAAGGAACATAGTGCACATGTCGTAGCGTATATGATGCACCATTGGGCAATGACAAGCAAACATTTCCTACACCTCCAATGTCAAACGCCGAACCATCGGTCAAGTGCACACAACCAAAGCTCCCATTAGAGAAGGTGCTAAACCAGTCACAATGTGGTGTGACGTGGAAAACCGCATCCTCATCTAATAACCAATAGGGGGAAGATTCACCTCTCACAAACATGTAAGCAGGAGGAACGCTGAAGGCAAAGGCAACATTACCGTCACTGGCATATGAATCCACCACTCTAACACGTGTCAAAACCTCATCTGCACCATGCATAGATCTCCGCTGCTGCCTCATACGTCTAAAACGACGGCGCCTAATGTGCCTTGTGTGACCACAATGACAACATTGCATGTATCGGCGATTACGAGACCGCCATCTCTCATGAATCAACATTGTAGACTCTAAACTATCACACATATGTGCAACCATAAGTGAATGTCTAGAAACTATGGCGAGAAAACTCGAGAGAAAACTGGCAAAGTCTCCCTTGTAAACTGAGCGAAAACTCAAGTACAATCTCTACCGTAAACCATGCCAAAATTGGCAACGAAGTGGAAGAAAACTCGACCACTACACAATCATGGAAACCACGATTAAACGCACCAAAATCGATGCTCACATATGCATAAAATCAACTCCACAATTTGCTATATCTGCAAGCATATAATATGGGACAAACAACTAAGCTGATCATAAAGCACATAACCATATATGCAAGTAGTGAGCAAACTAACTCAAAATGCATCTTACAAGAGAAACAGCCTGCAAAAAACCTGTGAAACCTGTGAGGATTGGCAAATTCTATAGCCACATGAGTATCTGCAACTCTCACTCATGCGAGAGTGTGTACAAGAATACTAAATTGTGTCCAAGCTGACAAAACCTGTGAAAGTGGGAGTCACAGAGAGTAAAACTGTAGATACATATAAACATGACGAGAAACTGGGGCAATTTTTTCCCTAAAAACTGAGTGAAAACTCAAAATTTTTTACCAATACCACATAAATTATAGACAGACACTCAGTGTCTCAGTAAACAGATCCACAAATTGTAACATTTAATGCACTAGTAACTTGTATGTAGCGGAAATTGATAACATAGTGAGTATTTCATCAAGAACAAGTTCCTAATGAGCATAGAGAGAGTACTTAAATTGAGAAAGCCACATAAAAATTTACACCTAGCTAATTTGGCATTGACAATACTTGAAAAGATAGAGAAATAGAACAATTGACAACAGTTGAGGACCGGATTTACATGGAGCCGGTTCCCCCTCCATAAAGGCTTTGTATTATAGCTTCTCCCATCAAAAAAAACTTTTGTACAATACAATTCTTGTATTCCTTGACAAAACTCGTCGATGCAATGAAGATGGAAGCTTCATGCACCAAATTATGCTTGAAAAACACACCTAGTGTCCCTAGCCTCAGTCCCAAGACCTCACACACCTTCAAAAACGGTGAGAGCTAGCAGGGAATGAGGATAGATTGAGAGGAAGAAGAGGTATCTTACGAGAAAGAAGTATTCTCCTCACATAATCACCCTAATAGCATAGCTTAGCTTAGTAATTAGCATGGTAGAGGAGATGAGCATGCCATTGAAGCTTGGCTCTTGGTTGGATTTGCAATCCATAGCCAAGAGTTGTTGGTGTAGGCCTCTACTTCTTAATGCTTGGAGAAGGAGATGGAGTTCTTGCTCAACACATAACATGTGTGTGTGTGTGTGTAGCAAAATGTGTAAGTCTAAAAATGCCAAGCTCTCTCTCTCTTGGTCGATCCCTCTTGATTTTTGCTCATGCTGGCCTCTCATTGGCTCCTGCAAAGCTTAGCCAATCATAAATTAGAAGCATAATTGATAGCCTTGTGACATGTGTCCCCCTTTCCCCTTTTGTGAGAGCTTTAGGTAATTAAATAATTCAATTAAACTCTCATTGGACCTCTTAGTCTTCTAGCCAATAGGAATCAAGCAAGCAAATGGGCTGCTCAATGCTCATTGGACCCCTTGGTAGACTATCCAATAGTCTTCTAGGGAGCTTAATTTCTATTGGTTCTTTTATCAAGAATTTTTAAATTAATTAGACTATTTTTACTCTAGCCTAATTCTCATTGGTCCACCTCTATGGCCATCCGATAGGATTTGAGGGGAGGTTGGGGGCAACTGACCTAGGAGTCTGGCATGTGTCAAGTATTCCCTTTGTGTAAAGGGGAAGCCTTGGAGTGTGTGTGTGTGTGTGTGTGTGTGTGTGTGTGTGTGTTTCCCTCTCATCCCCTACTCTCATGGCTCACCCCCACCTTGATAGGGATGTGGGAAGACATTTTAGTCTTCCCATGACCATCCAATTTTCCCCTATATTGGCCTTTGGACAATTGAATAAAAAACTAGGAACCTTAGCCTATGGAAGTCTTAATGGAGTTGAACCTTAGGTCTTTTAAGCCCGATTGAAGCACATTGCTCTTTTGCAGACTGTCCCCCCATTTGGATCCCTATTTTTTCTTCTTTGGATCCCGAGAGACCGGTCTGGCAGCCTTACCAATATTCTAGCTTTTACTCCCCTGGTATTTCCCCATATTAAATGATCAGTAAAATCATTTGGGAGCTTTAAATATTAGTTTTTATGAAATGGTATACATACATTGCCAAAACCTTGGCAAACTGGCTCACTCATGAACTAGTGGCTCTATGGATATGTACCTATCCAAAACACTACAAACCTGTGAACTTGCTACTGACGAGCTATGCCTAGCTCAAGCTGTATCCGCAAATGCATACATAGCATGAGACTACACAAAACCGTGCTAAAAGCTACTCTATGGAATGCCCCACACAATCATACATAGTCTGCACTACAAGAAAGCACAAACTGTGAGCTAAAATTTGGGAATCTGGCGCACTATCTCATCGATAAAAAAAACACGTTGATTAAAAACCAAGCGCAAAGCACAACCAGCTACCTGTGGTCAAAATCGTCGTCCGAGAGTTGCGCTTGCGAGAAAAACTACTCTAGAATGGTCTGTCAGAGCTGCTATGCGCCGATGTGTGTCGTCAAAGCTGGAAAATGGAGAATCTTCAAAGCCGAAATGATGTGGAGACTACATCGGAGTTGGGCTCTGGATGGAGGACTAGAGGAGAGCGATGCCGATCTCACTCATCTATCTCCTGCTGTGTCAAGTTCGTAAAGTCGGGGGTTCTGAGGTATGTCTGTCAGAGCAAATCCGCTCTAGAATGGTCAAGGGAAGAAAGCTGCTGGCGAGGCTACAGTGAAGGAGAGTGGAAAACACTCTCGCTCACTCTCGCTACGTTGGAGTCGAGAAAACCTGGTCGATGCCGCCTTTTGCCGTTGGACAAATGCGCTCACCAATGTCATAGCCATCGATGCTCAAAGATGAAGCCGAGCCGTAGAGGAACGTTGAAACAAATACCCAAGAAGAAAACCACTATAAGAAACCGCTCGCCGAAGACGGATCTGAGGCAAGAGCCGATCCGCTCTCTCTCTCTACCTATACGAAGGTAAGGGATAAACCGTCACTATCGAGAATGTCGGTCCGCTATCGGGTGATGCTTGGGCTGATCCACCCATACGCTAGCTAGAAAACAGCGCGATCAAGAGAGCTTCCATCTCTCTCTCTTTCTTTGTTTTCTCTGAAGGACCTTCAATATCTCTTCTTGCTCTCTCTCGCTCCGAGTGTGTGAAGCAACTCTCAAAGAGAACAAAATAATAATTCTTTCTCTGTTCTTCTCTGTCAAAATTTCAGAAGTTTGCTACTGCTCACTTTACTTTTCTACAGGTCCGCTCACTGCCCCAATTTGTTGCAATTTGTTAACCCTCACGGCTCACGGACACCCCATCACCTACGATGGACGCGTATTATGTATTTGGTAGAGTCAGGTACCGGGCTTGTCGGACCAATAGGGAAAGGTAGAGTGATCGCCGATGAGAGGCGCACTTTAACTTGGACATTCAAGGGATTAGTTGGTTAAGCATGGGCGCCCAAGTGTGAATGGGGTGAGCTCCTATAAAAGCCAACTAAACCTAATTTTTACTCATTCTCTCATTTGTGCAATTGAAGAGTGCTCTTGCTCCATCTCCATCTTCTTCTTCTTCTTCACCTCCTTGTGTGTGTGTGTGTGAGAGAGAGAGAGAGAGGGAGAGTGTGTGTGCGATCGAGCATTACGAAGGCACGACGGCGGCGAAGCGGTTGAGCGCGGCACGACTGCAGCTTCTTCTTCATCGCGGCGAGGAATCCACCACGAAAGCGAGCGTAGAGCGGTGAGTGACACACCCTTTGTTTTCTTGAGCTTGCTAGTTTAGGCTTGTTGTGTGCTTAGAGCCGTTTGTGGCTCGCATACGGTGTATTGGCAAGTCCCTTGCTTCGACAGTGCGGCAAGGAGCGCACATTTTTGGCGCCGCTGCCGGGGATATGCCCTACACTAAGCTCGGTTAGCACTTTACGCTTCCTTGTGGTGCAATCTCTATCATAGGAAAGGCAGGGAAGGAGTGTGTGGAAGGTTTCTGTTTTTTGCGTTTTCTGCAATTGCTGTCAAGTTTCAATTTCTGCTATTGTCTGTGTTTTTTCAATTTCTGCATTTTCAAGTTCGGCGTTTTCAATTTCTGCAATTTTCTGCATTTCTGTCAATTTGCTGCAATTTCTGCGTTTTTTCTGCATTTTCTGCAATTTCTGCAATTTCTGCAATTTCTGCGTTTTTCTGCATTTTTTTCAATTTCTGCGTTTTTCTGCATCAAAAAAAAAAATTAAAAAAAATAGGTTTTTGAGAACAAAAAATAATTTTGAAAGAAAAAAAAATTTTAAAAGGAAAAAAATTCGGAAATTAAAAACGCGAGCGAGCGGGCGGCGAAATTTTTTCGAAAATAAAAAACGTGTCTCTTAAAACGGACGGGTTGGTTTGTATAAAAGATAGATCGGGATCGTTTTCCCAAGCCCAAGCCCAAGCCCAAGCCCAAGCCCAAGCCCAGGCCCCAGTCCTCAGTTTTATGATATATACTAGACTCACTCTTATATATATACCCTACTCCCTCAAGAGAGAATGAGGGCATGTGGGACAAGTCCTCCACTCTCCTCCTTTCTCTTCCCACTTGCACCCTTAGACTTTTTAGTTTGGGCCTAGTTCCCTACTGGAAATTGACAGTTTTAGGGATTTCGAGGGCATAGAGTGACCAAACGGAGGGCTGTAAAGCACGGCACGACCCTCTGACCGATACGCTCGTTTTGAGCTATCACACGGCCCATTCCACGACACGCTCTAAAAAATCTAGCAAAAAAACAAACAAAAAACACGCTAAAAACTAGTCACAAGGCCTCCTAGAGCAGCTTTTTGACACCTTAGGGTATCAAAAGCACATGCACTTACGCTCTGGGCGGGTGCTAGAACACGAGCATATTGAGAGTGCCTCTGTTCATACGGACACCCATTACCTATCCACGATAAGCTCTAGACCCTCAGCGGGGACACAAGGTAGCACCACCCAAGACCCTAAAATAGCCGCTAGTGATTCCTCCTCCGACTCAGAAATCATGGAAGCATACCCTAACCAAAACACTGAGAGAGAAGGCCATGCACCTCCCGAAGCTCCACAGCCTAGTACTAGTATGTTTAGCCGTTTCATGGAAACATTAGGTAGAGCTACTCGCTCGGAACCTGATGCAAATGAAGCACACGAAGAGGATGGGTTGGACTCTGACACACCTCTACGATACCCCATTGAGTTAAATAGTGCCTATGGAAAAGTGCTATATAACGCCTTATTGGACACGGGTGCTAAATACAATCTGCTATCCTATGGGGTGTGGTGTCAGTTAGGGAAGCCACCTCTATCTGAGAGTATTATCCAAGTCAAGGGTGTCAACAAGAAAAAAACTGCGGTTTTTGGAATCTGGCACACTTCTGTCAGTTATGACAATGGGGTGGTAGCTCAAGACTTTTTGGTCATGCCTACTGGAACTATGGAGGGTAATATAAACCTAGGCCGCACGTGGATGATAGCCACCAAATGCACTATTGATTGGGGGACTGGGGGTGTTACAACGCAAAAACCAACTCTTAGCCCTACCACTCAAGCCATAGTCCCTGAGATATTGCCCAAGGAAATAAAACCCAAGACATTGCATGTCCAGGAGGTTGAACCATACGTCCCCATAGCCCAACTCTCTAGAGCTTCAACTAATGTAGTTGAAAGAAAGCTTGAGACACACAAGAACCATCCTAATATAACAGAGAAAACATACAAGTGGGTCCCTAAAACCTCTGTAGTGAGCATGGTTGATGCAAAAAAACGGAAACCTAGTAAGAACCGTACCACTCGCTCCAAGAAAAGTAAGAAAATGTTGCGATGGATCCCTAAACGACTATTGGAAGCCCAAGGCTACTATCAAGGAAATGATCAAATCTGGGTGCCAAAACGTAGATTGTGCTCTTACCTGTCACCTGGCCCATGTAAACCCAATCCTGTGGCTCCAAAACAAATTGAAAATCGCGGAAAGGAAAAAATCATGGAATGTTACACACCCGTTCTAGAGCTAGTTTGGGTACCAAAGAAAGAACGATTTGTTCCACCTAGCTCAGGAACAGGGAAATCAAATGAAGCTTCTTGCTCTTCATGTAGTTCCTATATGCAAATAGAAGCTTCGACACAACCTCCACCTACCACTGTACATATCCATCCAAGCACGAAAGAGGTTTGCACCTTCCGGGTTAAGTTCACCACCTACAACAACGTTGCAAATAAAATCCTGGGGAGAGTACCTTACCACCCTTACAACTTGACGAGGCACCTAGGGTAATAGAAAACTACTGGCAAAAATCCTCACCTATTACCAACTGGAACAATTGGTTTCAAAGGGTGACAAGCTCATTTCAAACGGTATGATCTACCCAAGGAAGGGGGGAGTGTTTGCCGACAGTCATCATTCATTTGTTTCCCTCTCAACCTTTTTCCCTGACCTCTCAATTCCAATCTTAGGGAATGTACATATAAAGCTTTATACTCACAAAAAAAAAAAAAAAAAAAAGAGCAAGAGCAATTAGCAAACGAGTATGCACAATAAAAGTCAAAACATTGACTCAGACCTACACATGTCACATTTGGTACAGTGAAACAGAAACCTTTGCCATAAAACACCTTTGATCCTCATCACTTGAGTGATGGAGGGTAGGTAAGATTAGTCCGATAGGAATGTTTCTGTTTTAGAGTTGAGAGATTAGCAAAGTTCTCTTTTCCCACTGATGTTCCTCCTAGAGGTATTGTTTGTGTTTCATAGTGTGTACAGGAGCGTGTTGCTATCGATAGGATTTGGACCTTCATGGAACCTTCAAATCAAGCGCGACCATCAACACAAACAGGTGTTTCTTGTCCATTAGCATTGCCGTTATCTTTTTTGCATCCATGTTTGTCTGCTTTGATTGTGATTGGTAGCATACTATTCAGCGCATTGGCTTAGTATCCAACATTTAATTCAATGCAATCTTTTGTCATAATCACTTGTTTAAGGTGTAAAAATCAAGCAGTCCGACTAAGCTAGTTTGACCAAGCTAGGTATTAGAAATCTTCTCTTAATACCATGGGGAATGCCTTCCTAATAATCAATGGTTACTTAGGTTCTTAATCCGATTTAGGCAGCATTGTGTGAAATGTACTAGGGCTTTCTAGTGGGCTTAACCCTAGTGACCTTTAGCTTAAGTATTATAAAGGGAGTTTACTAATGTGATGAGCCTGGGGAGTGTATCAGTGTTATATGACCCCCCAAAGTTACAAAATTAAAATGCTGAAAATGAACAAACAAAAAATCAAAGTGCCACAATGTAAAATTTTAAGCTGGAAGAGAAATCTCAGCTTGATTTGGTACTTCACTCACATGTATTGCCTATGGTACTAGAGCCCTAGAGGTTCCCAGCGTGGGCGCTTTTCCTTGAAAAGCAAAAAACCCAAGGCATACAAAATAAGCACACACATCATAATTGAATCAATGTGAAAAGACCTTGGGGGGTCAAAGAAAAAGTAATCAGTCAGGCGATGATTTCATGAGAAATTCCTTTTATGGTAGCTTAACTACAAAGTTTTCTAGATATAGCCTCTAGTCAGCCCTCGAACATGAATACTTGGCTCTCGCGATTAAACAACTTAATTGACCACAGAAAGTTAAGAAGCTTACCCATGGTATTAATATTCGATCTCTAGTGCTTTTCGACCGTCAAATTAGCGACCCCAGACTTGTTTAATTTTTTGCCTTTACATCTGTTTATGCATTTGATTACATTGCAATTTAATGTTCATTGCTAACAAATTCTTTGAAATTCTTTTACCAATCAATTTGTCTACCTAAAACTGCATATGCTTTTTAAGAGAATGCAATTACTGTGCCAATGTGGTTTGATTTTGCAGTGACTGAAGAAGGCTAAGGACATTCATCTCAAATGCTCTTCCACCTCGACGAACCAGCTTCAACTCAATAGCTTCCGAGGACGGAATCTACATCAGGAAGGGGGGCATGTTAACCCTCATGGCTCACGGACACCCCATCACCTACGATGGACGCGTATTATGTATTTGGTAGAGTCAGGTACCGGGCTTGTCGGACCAATAGGGAAAGGTAGAGTGATCGCCGATGAGAGGCGCACTTTAACTTGGACATTCAAGGGATTAGTTGGTTAAGCATGGGCGCCCAAGTGTGAATGGGGTGAGCTCCTATAAAAGCCAACTAAACCTAATTTTTACTCATTCTCTCATTTGTGCAAATGAAGAGTGCTCTTGCTCCATCTCCATCTTCTTCTTCTTCTTCACCTCCTTGTGTGTGTGTGTGTGAGAGAGAGAGAGAGAGGGAGAGTGTGTGTGCGATCGAGCATTACGAAGGCACGACGGCGGCGAAGCGGTTGAGCGCGGCACGACTGCAGCTTCTTCTTCATCGCGGCGAGGAATCCACCACGAAGGCGAGCGTAGAGCGGTGAGTGACACACCCTTTGTTTTCTTGAGCTTGCTAGTTTAGGCTTGTTGTGTGCTTAGAGCCGTTTGTGGCTCGCATACGGTGTATTGGCAAGTCCCTTGCTTCGACAGTGCGGCAAGGAGCGCACACAATTCGATTTCCCCTATGAGCTATTTCTTCAAGGTGCAATTGGTTGATTCCCCCCGAATTGCGAGCTGCTGTCGGGGCTGCCCAATTTCCATTGCTTTCTTTCAATCTCTCAAAGCTTGAGTTCTTGCTTGCGGTTAAGCCCAACTTGTTGCTCCAATCTGCAGTGCTACACACACTTGATTTTGCTCACTGTCTACACATGCTTCCAGGCTCAATACCCTGCAGATTCCAAGCTTGCTCTTTTTGCTTTTGCTTCTTTTCAATTTTGCCAACACTACTCAATTGATTGCTTTAATAACACAAGCACACACACTTTGACTTTCTTGAAGATGCTCTATGTCAACTTCTCTTGCAGCTCATAGATTCTGTGTGTGCTCGATCTCATGTGTTAACCTGCAGATCCCGGTTCACATGCTCCAAAACCTCCCGATCTCTTGCTTAGCCCTTGCAAACCTTGCAATGCCAATTGTTGCCCCAAATTCTCCAAGCTCACAATCTCTGCTCTGTGCAGATTCAACTGCTTTAATTCTCCAAGCCCAAGAGGGGATGCACATGCGGTGCTCTGATGCAGGTGATCTGCCCCAATCCGATTTGGATCTGCTCAAGGAAGCTATGTCAAGTTTCCATAGATGCCAAGCTCAAGCCAATCTCCAAGCTTGGTTTCTTCCGTGCCCATTGTCAGAAAGCCGTCGCACGTTGTCGTGGCTCTGATACCAGTTGAAGAGCGTCGTGGTGCGTGTTGGAATTAGGGTTGCAGGGAAACACACACAGCTTAGAGAAGACAAGGAAGTTAAAGGCACACAATAGAGAGTTTGTAACTTAGCATGCAATAGAAAGATAGATAGCCCTAGAGTGATGGGTGCATATACAATGCACGGGGGGGAAAACCTCCTAAAGAGGAAAAAAATGACCCGACAGTCCTGGTGTGTTCACACACATCACTATCACATGTATATGGAAACAAATCCCCCCTGGGAGTGATGCAATGAATGAGGGCTGGCACAAAGAGTAAAGGGAAGTGTCATGCCCTGAGGACAGGATCAGTCCACAAAGGGGAGCAAGCCCAAAGCTTTGCGGAAAGCTTCGAACTTCTCACTTCTCATGAGACAATGTCTTTGTGAAAAGATCTGCAAGGTTGTCCTGTGTTGGCACATAAGCCAAGCTAATCTCTACTGCTGAGAGCCTCTCCTTGACATAGTGGTAATGCACCTCAATGTGCTTTCTGCGAGCATGAAAAAGTGGGTTCCTCGCAACGGCCAATGCGCTCTGACTGTCAGTGTAGATGATGTTGGCAATGTCTTGTCCAACACCCAAATCAGCCATAAGGCATCTGAGCCATATATACTCAACCGTAGTTGTGAAGACTGCCCTGTACTCAGCCTCACAACTGGAAGTGGCCACAATAGATTGCTTCTTGCTCAACCATGATATACATGAACTGCCAAGCATGAAACAAAAACCACTTGTGGACACTCCTGTGTCAAAACAACCAACCCAATTTGAGTTCGAAAAAGCATGTAAGTCTGGCAGCAATGATCCCCATTGGGATAAAACAAGCCAAGATGTAAAGTGCCACTCAAGTTGCAAAAAATCCTTTTAAACGGCCTGCCAATGCTTAGACCATGGGCTATGCATAAACTTGCTGACCTATGAGACTACAAACTAAATATCTGGCCTCGTTTTGCATACATAAATGAGGCATCCAACGATGGTTTGGTAAAGAGTGACATATGCAGGATCACCAGCATCATGAAGTCTCAATTTCAAACCGGTTTCCATGGGAGTGGCAATAGGTTTGCAATCCTCAAGTCCAAACTTACATAGCATTGTTTCTATGTAACTTTTTTGACACAAGGCAATACCACCATCACACTACTTAAACTGTCATAAAATATAATATCTAACTTTACCAAATGATTTTCTCATATTAAATTGATCATTTAATATGGGAAGATAAAAAGGGGAACAAGAGTTAGGATATAGATATGTGATTCTAGACCTATCTCAACAGGGGACCAAAAGAAGAAATAGTTGTATTTCAATAGGGGTCCAAAAGGAGACGGTCTACCAAAGAGAAATGTGCAATAAGTGCTTCTAGATTTCCCTTAGCAAGGGACCAAGACGAACGAGAGATGGTTACATCTCAATAGGGGTCCAAGAGGAGGTAGTCCATCAAAGAGCAACGTGCATCTAATGGAGATTAAAAGACCTTAGGGTTAGCTTCATTAAAGACCTCCAAAATTTAGTATTAAAAAGTCCTTTGACCTTAGGCAAGCTAGGGTTGACCTTGAGGTGGGAATCCTACCCAAGCATGAGGTGCTTGTCGGCTTGCTAAGTGTTCGTGGAAACCTAACCTTGCCCAAAGCTTGAGGTGATTTTTATGCTTAAATGACTAAGGTTCTTGAAGTGTTCAATTCAAATATAAACTCTCAAGAGACATAAACAATTTCTATGCTTAATTGAATAAGTGCTTGAAGTGTTCAATCAAACCAAATGACTTAAGCAGCATAAAAGACACATGTCAAAATCCTCCACATGTGGCTCTCATGATGTGCTTGAATCCTATTGGATAGGATTTAAAAGAGTCTAATGAGAATTTAGATGCATAAAAATAACTAATTAAGTTCATTCTCTCAAAGAGGAAAAAGAGGACACGTGTCCAAATGATATAATTAAATAAGAGAGAGAGAGAGAGAGAGAGAGAGAGAGAGAGAGAGAGAGAGCGGGGGACGGGGGGTTGGACCAAGCATGAGAGGGGGGTATACTCTCCCACACACAAACAGACACACTCTCTCATTGTGGGAAGTGCAAAGTGCAAGAGCTCCATCTCCTTCTCCAAGCTTCTTGAGAAGTGGAGAGTCTACACCAACAATCTTGGCTATGGAATGCAAATCCAACCAAGAGCCATGCTTCAATGCTTAAGCTTGCCATCTTCTTCATCTTCATTACTATGCTATTATGCTATGCTAAGCAAGAAGAGTGATGATAAGTGAGGAACTATTTCTTTCTCCTATGAATGATTCTTTTTCCTCTTCCCTACCCTCATTCCCCGCTAGCTCTCTCCACCTTCGAAGGTGTTTGAGGCCTTGGGACTGAGCCTTGGGATGGTTAATGCTTTTTGCAAAGTATATGATATGCTCATGATGCATGAAGCTTTCCATCTTCATAGCATCACCAAGGCCACGAGGAACACAAAGATTGTATTGTACCAAGTCTCTCTTGATGGGAGAATCCATAATACAAACGCCTTTTGGAGGGGGGACCGCCGGCTCCAAGTAAATCCGGTCCTCAACTATTGTCATGTTCTCTAATACTCTCTCTTTCTCTCTTGCAAAAGTATTGTTCATGCCAAGTTACTTAAGTACTATGTTCATGTTGCTACCATCAATTAAGTTCACCCTCTATGTTCTCAAAGTAATCTCACAAAAATGCTCACTCTAATTCTCTTAATTCCACTATTCTCAAAGTTCATAAGCCATTTCCATTACATTGGTATCAAAGCATTTGGTTTCTCTTTTCTTGCTTAAGAAGAGAGGTCCTTAAGTAGCCTATTAATGGTTGATTTTGTTAATTATATAAGGGTAAGTGGGACTGGGATCTATTATCGGTTTTGTTGACCCCACTATGTGAGATATGGTGCACACCTCGGGAGCTTTAGTTTTAATAATGAAGTCTTTTTAGGCTTTACCATTATTGAGCCATAAGAAGTCCAAAAGGAGCTATCCCTCGGTAATTCTGCTATGCTAGACCCACTCCACTACTCTCTATAATTAACCAATTCAAGCCGTGGGTGTAGATACTTAAGGCTTATTTCAAAGGCTAAGAGGAGTAGCAACTAAGGTTTTGAATTGCCAAAGGATACACTAAGTAAACACATAAGTATAATTAGCATGGTTGACAATAACCAAGAGAGTAGAATGGACATTGATAGCTTTGATTTTGCACATGAAGGTGCTAATGATGATGCCCCCATGTTTATCAATTATCTTGTTACTAGGTTGCATCAAGCTATGGGCAACCCTACTTTGCAAGCCGAAGTTACCCAACAATTTCGTGCTTATGGGATTTCCCTTCCTCTCCAAGAGGAGAGAGAGTTTAGGAGGCCTCTTGATGAGACTCCCAAAAGAAGACTCTCTCCCATTAGAGAGGAGGAATCCAAAGAACGAGAAAGAAGTGAATCCCTAAGTTTCTCTAAAGATGTGGCTCCATGAGGACGGCGGTCTAAACTATCACCAACTCCTCCCAAGTGGAAATGGTCAACTCATAGTCCTTCTCCTCGTCACTCCAAAAGAGAAGAGAGGAAATAAAGAAAGAAAAAGGCAAGAAAGAGGTCACCCTCTTCTCCTTCTTCTTTACCTTCCTCCTCTTTCGACGAAAGCTATGGCTATTCTCCTAGAGAATACAAGAGGGGAGGACATCGCAAATTATACCATGCACGGCGAAGGTCCCAAAAGCTCAAGAAATTCAAAGAGAGAGGAAAGATTATCTCTTTTCTTACCTATGATGGCACCTTTGGTGCCACCAACAAAGTATTGGCCTTCATCCAACAATTTGATGTGGCCTTTGGAGACGAGGGCTTCACGGAGTCCTTCAAGCTACACCATGTAGCTATGCACTTCCAAAAATCTGCTCGTCGATGATGGGCTAGCCTTCATGGCAACGATGAAGCCCCAAGGACATGTAAAACTCTACAAGTTTCCATAATGAAGCAATTCCTTGCAAGCGATGACAAGGACAAAGTGCTCACCAAATGGTGAAGTTTGAAGCTACTCTTCAACAAGTCTATCCACAAATATGTAGACAAGTTTTGGGATTTACATCTCAAAGCTACAGTCTTTCAAAGGATAGACTTTGCCAAACAAAAGCAACATTTTTTTGCGGGATTACCTGATGAAATGGCCAAGTATGTACAGCCTAGCACTATCATCCACCACACTATGGTTTCTTCAAGGATCAATTTCCAACAAGGGGAGAGAAGAAATTTCAAGCCCATGGAAAACAAGGATCGAAATGAAGCTAAAGGGAAGAGCAATGCTCAAAACTCTTCTCAAGGCAACACCAACACTAACAACAACAAGGCCAAGAAGAAAGGAGCTTACAAAGGTAAAAATAAGCTCTCTCCCAAATAATTAGAGGCCTTTCATAAAGACCATAAATGCTTTAAGTGTGGGGAGCAAGGACATGGTTATCATGCTTGCCCCAAAAGAAATCTACTCAATGACACTCCTAGAGCTTCCATGGTTGAACCCCCGGAAGAGGATACTCATTGCAAAGGCTCATACCTCTCCTATGCTTGGGGAAAAGTAAGGGAGCATGATGCCCTTATTATCTTTGACCCTCCCTCTTCTCACAACTTCATATCAATGGAGTTGGCCACCAAGTTGGACATTCAAGCTTTTGAGATGGGAGATACTGTAACTGCTGACACAACTTTCAAGGGATAGAAAGCCTCCGTCACTCCCTTGATTGGGAAGTTGAGGCTTCATGTCCAAAGCTACGTTAACAAAGAAGATTTTTTATCTCTCCTCTCCAACATGAGGATGTTATCCTAGGGGCACCATGGTTCAATCGCATGGTTGCTGTCATAATAATCAATATCTAATTCTCCTAAATGATTTTCTCATATTAAACTGATCATTTAATGTGGGGAGGTACCAGGGGAGAAAAAGCTAGAATATTGGTTAAGCTAGTAGACCGGCCACAGTAGGGATCCAAAGGAGGGAAAATAGGGATCAAAAGGGGGGGCCATCTGCAAAAGAGCCATGTGCAACAATGGGCTAAAAAGACCTTAAGGTTCAGCCCATTAAGACTTCCAAAATGCTAAGGTTCCAAAATTCAAAGGTTGTGTCCAAAGGTCAACCCTAGGGAAAATTGGATGCTTAGTGTGTGTACAAAAGTCTTATTCAAAGCCTACAAAGGAGGGGGTGAGCCCATTTAGTAGGGGATGAGAGAGAAAGTCACACACACACAGAGGCTCCCTTTACACAAAGGGAATTAGGGACACATGTCAGCTCCCTAGGCCAGATGCCCACAAGGTGTGCCCAATTCCTATTGGAAGACCCTTGAAGTGGACCAATGAGAAAAAGCTAGAATATTGGTTAAGCTAGCAGACCGGCCACAGTAGGGATCCAAAGGAGGGAAAATAGGGATCAAAAGGGGGGGCCATCTGCAAAAGAGCCATGTGCAACAATGGGCTAAAAAGACCTTAAGGTTCAGCCCATTAAAACTTCCAAAATGCTAAGGTTCCAAAATTCAAAGGTTGTGTCCAAAGGTCAACCCTAGGGAAAATTGGATGCTTAGTGTGTGTACAAAAGTCTTCTTCAAAGCCTACAAAGGAGGGGGTGAGCCCATTTAGTAGGGGATGAGAGAGAAAGTCACACACACAGAGAGGCTCCCTTTACACAAAGGGAATTAGGGACACATGTCAGCTCCCTAGGCCAGATGCCCACAAGGTGTGCCCAATTCCTATTGGAAGACCCTTGAAGTGGACCAATGAGAATTAAGCTAGAGTAAATCTAGTTTAATTAATTTAAAAACATTTAATAAAAGAAACCAATGAGAATTAAGTCTTCTAGAAGACAATTGGGCAGTCTCCCAAGGGGTCCAATGAGCATTCAGGAGCCCGATGGCTTGCCTGATTCCTATTGGCCAGGAGGCAAAGGGGTCCAATGAGAGTTTAGTTTAATTATTTAATTACCTAAAGCTCTCACAAAAGGGGAAAGGGGGACACATGTCGGAAGGCTATCACTTATGCTGCTTAACACCCATTGGCTTGACTTGGGGAGATCCAATGAGGCAAAAGCCATACCAATTTAGCAGGAAGGACTCGCCCAAGAGAGAGAGGGGGCTGATTTTTGCTTGGCATTAACACACACACACACTCACACTTGACCATGTGTGAAGAAAGAATACTCTATCTCCTCCCAAGCTTTAATGGAGAGCTCATCACCTACTCCAAGCTTGTGAGATAGAAGCCTACATCAACACTCTCTTGGCATGTGGATGCAAATCCAACCAAGAGCCAAGATTCAATGCATGCTCATCTTCTCTACCAAGCTAATTACTAAGCTAAGCTATGCTAATATGAGTGATTATGTGAGGAGATGTACATCTTTCTCGTAAGATACTCCTTCTTCCTCTCAATCTACTCTCATACCCTGCTAGCTCTCACCATCTTTGAAGGTGTGTGAGGTCTTGGGTCTGAGAACGGGAATAATTCAAGTTGTGTTTGATTAAGTGTTTTGCTTAGTGCATGAAGCTTCCATCTTCATTGCACTAGCTAGTCTTGAAGGAACACAAAGAATTGTATTATACAATGTCTCTCTTGATGGGAGAAACCATAATACAAAGCCTTTTGGAGGGGGGACCGGCTCCATGCAAATCCGGTCCTCAACTGTTGTCAATAGCTTAATTTCTCTCTCTTTTGAAAGTATTGTTGATGCTATCTAACTAGGTGTTATGCTTTTTGTTGCTCTCTCCACCCAAGCACTCTTGTAATTCTCATTAGGAATCTATTCTAATGAAATGCCCACTATGTTCATGCTAATTTCCGCTACACATAAGTTATTAGGCCATTAAATGCTACATTGGTATCAGAGCTGAAGGTTTCTCTTTTCTTGCTCAAGAAGGGAGGTCCTCAAGCTAGCTACAAATGGTTGGTATTATTAATTGCCTGTGAGTAAGTAGAATAGGGATTTTTCAGCCTTGCAGTGCGCCTGCCTTCGTGCAGTTAACGGGGCATCACTGTCGAGAGCTATGGTCTTAATAGTGGAGTCCTACGGGGCTTGCCTACGGCTAACCACATTGAGCTATTAGAAGCTTGACAGGAGCCGGTGCTGTTTTGGTGTCGAAAGACCCTCTCTTCTATTCCTTGCAATTAATGGTATTTGAGCCGCGGGTACAGTAGCTTGAGTGCTTTTCCTAAAGGGGTAAAGAGGAGTAGCAACTAGGGCTTGAAGTGCCAAAGTACACCTAAAAAGTTTACACCTAAAAGTTGTTAGAATGGCTGACAATAGTAAAGAGAGTGAAATTAATGTTGATAACTTTGATTTTGCTCATGAGCAAGCTACTGATGATGCTTCAATGCTTGTTAACTATCTTGTTTCTAGGCTTCAACAAGCCATGGGCAATCCATCTCTCCAAAGTGAAGTGCAACGGCAGCTCCGTGCTCACGGGATTCTTCAAGCTAATCACCATGACGAGAGAACACCTAGGAAGCCTCCTTGTGAGACTACCAAAAGAGGTCTCTCTCCGATTCGGGAAGAAGAAGAGAATCCTTATGAAGGGCTCAAGAATTTACTTCTTGATGATGTATCTCCTTCCCAAAGGAGAACTCAAGAGCCTCCACCGAAGGAACGAGAAAGAAGCGAGTCTCCCGCCACCTCGGCGGAGATGGCTCCACGAAGACGGCGGGCTAAACACTCTCCATCACCACCAAAGCGGAGAAGACCATCATATTCTTCTCCCCACCACAATTCAAAGAGGGATGATAAAAAGCAAGAGAAGAAAAAGGCAAGAAAGAGGACACCCTCTTCTCCATCTTCTTCATCCTCTTCCTCTTATGAAAGCTATGGTGAAGATGACAAAGATCAAGACAAGAAAAAGGCGAGAAAGAGGTCACCCTCTTCTCCACCTTCTTCAAATTCTTCACCCTCTGAAGAAAGTGATGGTGCAACCATTGAACCATAAAAAAGAAGAGGCCATAGGAAATCCTATGCCGCATGGAAGAGGTCATCCAAGCTAAAGAAATTCAAAGAGGGAGGGAAGAGCATCTCTTTCCTTACCTATGATGGTACCTTTGGTGCTACGGACAAAGTCTTGGCCTTTATCCAGCAATTCGATGCGGCGTTTGGAGATGAGGGCTTCACGGAGTCCTCTAAGCTACGCCATGTAGCTATGCACTTTCAAAAGTCCGCCAGACAATGGTGGTCTAGCCTATGAGCCAACGGTGAAGCTCCACGAACATGGAAGGCTTTAAGAGCTTCCATTATGAAGCAATTTTTGGCCACCGATGCCAAAGACAAAGTACTCACTGAATGGGGAAGCTTAAAGCTCTCTCCCAATGAATCCATCCACAAATATGTAGACAAGTTTTGGGACCTACAACTCAAAGCCACTGTCTTCAAAAGGTTGGATTTTGGAGAGCAAAAGCAACAATTTTGTGCGGGCTTAACCGAAGAAATGGCGGAGTATGTCAACTCCCAAAGGCCACGCACCATATCGGCGGTAATACACCATACTATGGTGGCCTCTCGAATCAATTTCCAAACGGGGGTTAAAAGAAATAATAAACCCCCGGAAAACAAGGGTTCCAATGAGCCTAAGGGGAAGGACAATGTCCAAAAGTCTCCTAAGGGCAATTTCAACAAAGCTAAAGAGAAGGGAGTTTATAAAGGTAAGAATAAACTCTCTCCTGAAGAGCTTGAGCATTATCGTAAAGATAACCGGTGTTTCAAGTGCGGCGAACAAGGGCATGCGTACCGCGCTTGTCCCCAAAAGAACAACCGCCAAGATCCTCCTAGAGCTTCCTTGGTTGAAATCCAAGAGGAGGAGACTCACTAAACTCACCACAAAGGATCTCCTCTATGCCATGCTTGGGGAAAGGTAAGAGAACATGATGCTTTTATTCTCTTTGACCCTGGTTCTACTCACAATTTTATATCTATAGAGTTGTCCACCAAGCTAGGAATACAATCCTACGAGATGGGAGATGTCCTACCCGCAGACAGTGCCTTCAAGGGGCAAGAAGCTTCAGTCACTCCCTTAATCGGGAAATTGAGGCTTCATGTCCAAGGCTATGTGGACAAAGAGGACTTCTTTATCTCTCCTCTCAAGCATGAGGATGTAATCCTAGGGGCACCATGGTTTGACCGTCTGGCTGCCGATGTTAAATTTCCTGAAAGGAGAATCTCCTTTAAGTTAAGGGAAAAAGACATGTATATAGATGCTAAGGAAATGGGTAACACCATCCCCATTGTACATACACCAGCTTTCAACAAGTCAATAAAGAGCTCTATTTCCGTGTACATGATTTTTGTTAAAGACTCTCAAAATGAACCTAATGCTTTAGCAAAAGAAAATAAAAGCAACCAAAAGGAATTAGAGTTATCCAATTTTCTCAAGGGGTTTCAAGATGTTTTTATTGACGACATCCCTTATGAGTTACCTCCTAAACGAGGTAGTGATGACCATGCAATTGAACTTCTTCCAGGAAGTTCATCGCCTAATAAACCTCCTTATAGAGTTTCTCAAGCTCAACAAGAGGAGATTATGCGGCAAGTGCATGAGTTAGTTGAGAAGGGTATGGTTAGGCCAAGTTCATCTCCATTTTGCTCACCTGTGCTATTAGTGCAAAAGAAAGACGGCACATATCGTATGTGTGTCGACTATAGAGCACTAAATAGGATCACTATGAAGAATAGGTTTCCCGTTCCACGGGTAGAAGACCTATTTGATAAGCTACAAGGATCAACCTACTTCAGTAGGGTTGACCTAAAAAGTGGCTATCATCAAATAAGGATAGTTGATGAAGACATTGTAAATACCGCATTTCGTACTACATTTGGTCTTTACGAATACATTGTCATGCCTTTTGGATTGACCAATGCACCAGCCACATTCAACTGCTTGATGGAGAAGCTGTTCAGGCCTCATCGAACCTTCACTGGAGTGTTCTTTGATGATATTATCATCTACTCTAATTCATTGGAGGAACACAAGCAACACCTCCAGGTAATATTTCAAGTTTTAAGAGAGAATAAACTTTATGTTAATCGAAAGAAAAGTGAATTTTTCTTGCAAGAGATTCAGTATTTAGGTCACATTATCTCTCAAGATGGCATCCAAATGGATCCATCCAAGTTAGAGGTAATAAAAGGATGGCCTAAACCAAGGAATCTTCATGATCTAAGAAGCTTCATAGGTATGTGTGCATACTATAGACGGTTCATAGAAAAGTTCTCACAAATTGCGGGACCATTACATGACCTAACAAAGAAAAGCGTTAGGTATACATGGTCTGCTAAGGAGAACAATGCTTTCGAAAAGCTTAAAGAAAATCTTATCTCTCAACCTGTGCTTACACTGTTGGGGTAAGCCCAACTTGTGGTGACAAAGTGGTGTCTATCTATGAGGCTTGCATAAATTGGTTAGACTGGAGGTCCCTAACACCTTAAGGTTTTGGGGTCTGGATGGCTAGACCAATTTGTGGAACGTCACAGTTAAGCGCATATGCGCGGGAACAGTACTGGGATGGGTGACCTCCCGGTAAGTTGTTGCCCTCATGACCTACAACTGGTATCAGAGCTATCAGTGACCGCGGAGAGCACGACGGCTTTGAGAGCATCGAGACGATAGCTCGTGCGATAGCTCGCTCGCTCTCGACGGTGGAGTTCGATTGCAGAGTTTCACGGAGAGCAATTTTAGCTTGAGGAGCATTGTCTTTGGAGCTTAGGAGCTTGGTGTGGTCAAGCTTGGTCGAGGAGGCGGTTGCGGCTTTCTTGGTGAGAGGAGCTTTTGAGCTCAGTGGAGCTCGTTAGAGAAGTGCTCGGCGGAGGAGAGCTTGACATTCGAGTGCTTGGATGCTGTTGTGGTAGAGCTCTTGCGTTGGAGCTTGCATTGAGAGGACATTGCATCACGCAGAGTGGAGCAGGAGCAGGTTGAAGACTGTGTGCAGCTCGTTTTTGCCATTTTCGGGCTCTAAAACGCAGTTTTTTGCGTAGCTCCGTCATACAGAGTCAGATCTACATGATCCAGGAGTCTAGGTCAGGGTTTTGGTACGCTCCGGACGCGATGGTGATGTCTATTTGCTGAAATTCTTCTTTGAATTACAGCAGATACAGCAGCAGGTTTATTTGTGCACTTTCGGGTCCCAAAAACACTGTTTTTGGTATATCTCACACACATGGAGTATTTTCTGCAGCAACCAGCAAATTCATAGGTGTACACAGGTTTTTGGATATGCATTTGTCCAGAGAGCCACTCATGCGAGAGTGAGCTATGTTGCCATGGTCTTGGCGGTTTATGTATGCCATATATGGATTTGTGTATTTGTTTATGGCTGAGATTATTTGAGATTTGGCTCAATTTATAGAAGAAACTCTGTTGGATTTTATCCAGGTTCTCGCCATAGCTTCTACGTATCCGTAGGTTGCTCTTTGACAGTTTAGTGGTTGAGTTTACTCCCACTTTGACAGGTGATTTTCAGTCATCATTTGGTTGGAGTTTGGAGTCACTTGTGTATGCCCTTGTGTGCCGTATTTCGCATTGCGCATAGCAACAGATCTTGCAAGGTTTTGCGAAATGTTGCTATAGTTATCTGGCAGACATTTGGTCATCGATTGAAAGGTATTTTGGCAGCAATCATCACTCACATGTATGTCATTTGAGGTGCCGTTGAGTGGTACTCCGGCAAGAGCGGGTATGCTCATATGTATGACTTTGTGAGGTGATTCCGGTCGAGTTTATTCCCGGATTGGCCATTGTGGCATATATTATTATCTCTTTGAGGTTTACTGTTGAGATTTTGCTCCAATTACAAAGGAGACTCTGCCAAAATTTTGTCAGATATTTATGTGCGATTGAGTCATATTGACTTCTGATTTTGTGCAAGGTTTTGTACGGTTATTGGTGCAACTTTGCATCAGGTTTTGAGCCATATTTGCAGACTTTTGTTGATGCGATTCGAGCCAGTTTAGGGCTGATTTGGTTGACATTTGCTACTCATTGTTGGTTGCTCTTTTGCGAGCATTATGGCTGATTTTTCATTTGACTTCCAGCGTTATGGTCTGACACAGTTTGATGGTGTAGATTTTGTTGCTTGGAAGGAACATATGCTTGTTGCATTGGCGGATTTTGGGCAGGATAAACCCTTGCGTGGTTTATCGGCGAAGCCCAATTCTATGCGTGATGATGATTGGCAGAATCTTGATGAGTTAGCCATGTCTACAATTTGTTTGCATCTGGTTGAGTCTGTTTACTGACAGGTCTCGAGGGAGACTACAACTCATGCTTTATGGCAGAGTTTACATGCTATGTACGCGACATCCATGTCTACAGGGAAGTCTAGTCCCACTTCTATGTCCGTGGGAGAAATTGATCCCACACGCGAGTCTCGACGGCATAGAGACTTGACATATTGGCATTGTGGACATAGAGGGCACATTAGGCGTCGATGTTTCAGGCGTTTGAGACAACGGAGGCGACAGATGCGTGATGCAGATTTGAGCATGACAGATGCTAGTGAGATCAGTACGGTGGTTACTGAGTATGATTGTGACGGCGATTTCACATTTACATCTAGCTTGTCTTCAGACGATCTTATGTCTACGGATTGCATATCGGATTGCACATTGTCTTCACATTGGTTACTAGATTCAGATGCTACTTTCCATGTCACGTCGCATCGTGAGTGGTTTAGCACGTTTTCTAGTGGGAGACTTGGTTGTGTACACATGGTTGATGGTGTTGTGTATGACATTGAGGGTGCAGGAGACGTATGTTTGTCCTTGCCCATTGGTATGAGATTTACCCTGCGTCATGTGCGTTATGTGCCAGATCTGAGACGGGATTTGATCTCAGTCAGACAGTTACGGTATAGTGGATGTCGGGTATCGCTGCTTGAGCGATCTCTTGCATTGCATTTGGGTTCGCTAGTGATTGCGAGAGGTCCCAAGAGTGGTACAGGTTACCCATTGCATGTGGATCACGGGAGAGACAGTGTTGTCTCTGTGATCACGCAACCAGGTAGAGAGCGAGAGAGCAGGCGAGTCTCTTTTGCTTGTGGGTTGCAGGATTCTTTGCATGGAGTGCAGAGTAGTGAGCTCGTTGTGCACACAGTTGGGGCACGACTTGAGCAGTCACACAGAGAGGTGACAGAGTCAGACATGCATGCTTTGCTAGTGACTGAGCAAAGCAGAGAGTCAGTTGTGCAAGATACTTCTATGCAGGATAGACAGGTAGAGCGGTCTTGCTCTAGTGAGTCACAACAGGAGGACGTTGTGCAAGAGTCTATGCATACGGAGTTAGAGCATGAGAGCTCTAGTGAGTCACAGTAGATTGAGTGGTCATGTTTGCAGTGGATGATTGCAGAGGAGACTGAGATGTCAACGATTATGCAGTCATTCCTTTCTATGCTCGACAGTGAGCATGGGGATATAGTTGTGCAGGATATGTCTTCTAGCAGACATCTAGAGCAGCTGGTTTGCTATGAGGTTGCACGACAGGTTGATGCGTCTTTTGCGGACAGTCAGGAGATGCATGTGGCTGACACGCCTTGTTTGTCAGAGATGCCTATTGCTAGGGATATATATGTTGATGCATGCTCCGTAGAGCTAGCAGGGCCCGCTAGCATTGCATCGGCATTCGGTGGTCTCATGTATGAGATGTTGATCTTGAGACCGGATATCGCAGCTGCAATGGGAGCATTTGCAGTTGGGGTTGTCAGTCGTTTGTTGACTGATGATGCCATAGTGCACGAGGGAGATATGCAGGTGTTGCGTATATACTTGCAGTACGTGTGCGGTACGTCTGGTGGTGTATGGACTTACACGGGAGCAGGACAACCGGATGCACACGATCACAGCCAGCCAGTGGGCATCGGTTGAGAGCGGTTTTCTCTCACCTTTCGTAGTCTTTAGACTAGGTTCCCTTGCTTAAAGGCACAGTTTTAGGTCATGAGGGCAACAACTTCCCGGGAGGTCACCCATCCCAGTACTGTTCCCGCGCATATGCGCTTAACTGTGACGTTCCACAAATTGGTCTAGCCATCCAAACCCCAAAACCTTAAGGTGTTAGGGACCTCCGGTCTAACCAATTTATGCAAGCCTCATAGATAGACACCACTTTGTCACCACAAGTTGGGCTTACCCCAACAATCACCCCCTTAAGCCAAACTTGGGACTTTCCCGTCCCCTTGAGTACCAACGTGTTCCGCCTTTTTCTAGGCTCAGAGGTTGAGAGCTTCAACGTGGCCGGGAGCTAGCTCAGAGGTTGAAGTCAACATCAACATGTCCTGTTCCACGGACTCAGAGGTTGGACTTTGAACCATGGCTCTGATACCAGTTGTAGGTCATGAGGGCAACAACTTCCCGGGAGGTCACCCATCCCAGTACCGCCCCGTCACACACTGCGTCTATCTCCTTCTTCGTGATGGCTCTCTGTGTGTGTGCTCTCCGATCCCAACATACACTACCGGATCTCTCAATGCGATGCTTGTGGTGATTGCCTTGGAGCTGTTTTGCTCCAAGAAGGGCATGCCATAGGCTATGAGAGTCGAAGGCTCGACCCTATTGAGCAAGCTCTAGGCATATATGAAAAAGAACTCCTTGCAGTTCTACATGCCTTAGACTCATGGAAGCACTATTTATTGGGGACTCCTTTCATTCTGCGAACGGAATGATGTCGTAGGGTAACATAGGGATCCTCTACCCGCTAAGAAAAGGACTCATGAATATGCTTTATCTTCTCTACACCATAGTCGAGGACGACTATGATTTCAAGAGAGAGGTAATGTCATAATAATCAATATCTAATTCTCCTAAATGATTTTCTCATATTAAACTGATCATTTAATGTGGGGAGGTACCAGGGGAGAAAAAGCTAGAATATTGGTTAAGCTAGCAGACCGGCCACAGTAGGGATCCAAAGGAGGGAAAATAGGGATCAAAAGGGGGGGCCATCTGCAAAAGAGCCATGTGCAACAATGGGCTAAAAAGACCTTAAGGTTCAGCCCATTAAGACTTCCAAAATGCTAAGGTTCCAAAATTCAAAGGTTGTGTCCAAAGGTCAACCCTAGGGAAAATTGGATGCTTAGTGTGTGTACAAAAGTCTTATTCAAAGCCTACAAAGGAGGGGGCGAGCCCATTTAGTAGGGGATGAGAGAGAAAGTCACACACACAGAGAGGCTCCCTTTACACAAAGGGAATTAGGGACACATGTCAGCTCCCTAGGCCAGATGCCCACAAGGTGTGCCCAATTCCTATTGGAAGACCCTTGAAGTGGACCAATGAGAATTAAGCTAGAGTAAATCTAGTTTAATTAATTTAAAAACATTTAATAAAAGAAACCAATGAGAATTAAGTCTCCTAGAAGACAATTGGGCAGTCTCCCAAGGGGTCCAATGAGCATTCAGGAGCCCGATGGCTTGCCTGATTCCTATTGGCCAGGAGGCAAAGGGGTCCAATGAGAGTTTAGTTTAATTATTTAATTACCTAAAGCTCTCACAAAAGGGGAAAGGGGGACACATGTCGGAAGGCTATCACTTATGCTGCTTAACACCCATTGGCTTGACTTGGGGAGATCCAATGAGGCAAAAGCCACACCAATTTAGCAGGAAGGGCTCGCCCAAGAGAGAGAGGGGGCTGATTTTTGCTTGGCATTAACACACACACACACTCACACTTGACCATGTGTGAAGAAAGAATACTCTATCTCCTCCCAAGCTTTAATGGAGAGCTCATCACCTACTCCAAGCTTGTGAGATAGAAGCCTACATCAACACTCTCTTGGCATGTGGATGCAAATCCAACCAAGAGCCAAGATTCAATGCATGCTCATCTTCTCTACCAAGCTAATTACTAAGCTAAGCTATGCTAATATGAGTGATTATGTGAGGAGATGTACATCTTTCTCGTAAGATACTCCTTCTTCCTCTCAATCTACTCTCATACCCTGCTAGCTCTCACCATCTTCGAAGGTGTGTGAGGTCTTGGGTCTGAGAACGGGAATAATTCAAGTTGTGTTTGATTAAGTGTTTTGCTTAGTGCATGAAGCTTCCATCTTCATTGCACTAGCTAGTCTTGAAGGAACACAAAGAATTGTATTGTACAATGTCTCTCTTGATGGGAGAAACCATAATACAAAGCCTTTTGGAGGGGGGACCGGCTCCATGCAAATCCGGTCCTCAACTGTTGTCAATAGCTTAATTTCTCTCTCTTTTGAAAGTATTGTTGATGCTATCTAACTAGGTGTTATGCTTTTTGTTGCTCTCTCCACCCAAGCACTCTTGTAATTCTCATTAGGAATCTATTCTAATGAAATGCCCACTATGTTCATGCTAATTAAATGTTACAGTTGCCATTAAATGTTACAGTTGCCAACATGAAGTTCCCTGAAAGGAGAATCTATTTTACCTACAGGGAAAAGAGCATGTACATAGATGCTAATGAATCAGGGAACACCATGTCCCTGGTAAATACGCTTGCTTCTGATAAGTCAATAAAAAGCTTTATTTTGTGTATATGATTTTTGTTAGAGAATCTGTAAATGATTCTAATGTTTTCAGAAGTAGCAATAAAGGGAATCAAGAGAAATTAGAGTTGTCTAACTTCCTAAATGGATTCCAAGATGTTTTCATTGATGACATCCCTAGTGAGCTACCTCCAAAACGAGGGGATGATGACCATGCAATAGAGCTTCTACTAGGAAGCTCATCGCCTAATGAACCTCCTTATTGAATTTCACAAGCTCAACAAGAGGAGATCATGAGGCAAGTGTATGAATTGATGGAAAAAGGGATGGTGAGTTCTAGCTCCTCTCCATTCTGCTCACCATTATTTTTAGTGCAAAAGAAAGATGGCATATGTCACATGTGTGTCGACTATAGAGCACTAAATAGGATCACTTTAAAAAAGAGATTTCCTATGCCATGGGTAGAAGATCTATTTGATAAGTTACAAGTTTTGGCCTGACAAATGCTCCAGCCGCATTCAAACTCACAATGAACAAAAATCTTCAGGCCACTCAAATTCTCTTGAGGAGTACAAGTGATACCTCCAGGTAATCTTTCAATTGGTGAGAGAGAATAATCTTTTCAATAATCAAAAGAAAAGTAATTTTTTTTCTACAAGGGATTCAATATTTAGGTCACATTATCTCTCAAGATGGTATCTGTATGGATCCATCAAAGTTGGAGGTCATAAAAGCATGACCTAATCCAAGGAATCTACATGAGCTAAGAAGCTTTATTGGTATGTGTGCATACTATAGACGCTTCATAGCAAAATTTTCTCAAATAGAAGGACCATTACATGACTTAACAAAGAAGAATGTTAAGTATTCATGGACTGCTAAAGAGAAAAATGCTTTTGAAAAGCTCAAAGAGAAGCTTACCTCTGAACCAATCCTCATGCTTTCGGATCTCTCAAAGTCATTTGAGGTCCAATGTGATGCTTGTGGTGATTGCCTTGGAGCAGTTTTGCTTCAAGAAGGGCATGCCATAGCATATGAGAGGCGAAGGCTCAATACAGATGAATGGGTCTTGGGCATTTATGAAAAAGAGCTTTTAGCTATTCTACATGTCCTAGACACATGGAAGCACTATCTCTTTGGGGCTCCATTCATCCTACAAATGGATCACAAAGCCTCAAGAACTTCATGATGCAAACCAAGCTCTCCGACAAACAAATGAGGTGGAAAAATTTTCTTTCCCAATTTTATTTTCCTATCGCTCACATTTTTAGCAAGCACAATCAAAGTGGTCGATGCACTTTCACAACGGCCAAGGGTAAATGTGGTGTCTATAGAAACTCACAATGATCTATCTTTTATGATAGATGAGTATGCTATTGTCCGAGACTTTAAGTAGGTACTTACAGTCTTTGCATTAGAGAAGAAAAAAGAACCTTCACCTTGAAGGATGGTTATCTTCCAAACGGAAATAGGCTATGTGTTACTCACCAATACAATAAGAAAGTCATGTATAATCCGATGCTTCTCCTTACGCAGGGCAAAGAGGGATTCCATAATCTACTCTTGGAGGATTATAAATGTATTTATGTTGGTCTACCATGAAAAGTAAACATATAAGAGTATGTTTTAAAATGCGTGGTATACCAAAAATTGAAATTTGATCGATTTGAAGCAATTTGGATTGTTTCAGTTGACAGGTTTAGCAAGAAAATACACTCTATGCCTGCTTACAATGCTACACTAGAACAAGCCAATGAAAATGCATTTTAAATGAACAATGTTTTTGTCTTATAAGACTGTTGGAGCCCCATTGGTCCAACTGTTGTAATGAGCCCATCTTGTAACGCATATCAAATTCCCATTTTATGTCAAAGGCGTCTTATCATTTTGATCCATTCGTCTGGGTTATGTAAAGATTAATCAGTTAGTCAGGACTCAGATTTGTTCCCACTTTGTAATAAGGAGTAAGAGAACCCCATGTACATTTTTGAGCTAAGGTGACTAAAGTATAAAAGTCACCTTAGAACCATTTTTGAATAACATTTGAAAATTAATTCTGTGTCGTACGAGTCTGAGAGAGAGAGAGAGAGAGAGAGAGAGAGAGAGAGAGAGAGAGAGAGAGTCTTATCCTCTTCGCTACGCGCTTCTCCCTCACCGGATTCACGACGTGACCACACCATCACGGTAGTCTCTCCAAGAGCTACACGCCCACGCCACGCATTAACCTTTTCGAGCTGGTCGCGATCGATCCTTCCTCGAGCTTGTTTTGCTTCTAAGTAGCACAAAAAGTGTCTGTTTTCAATAATCAAGTGCTTTATGGAATGAGAAAGAGATGAGCTACACATAGATACTCATAAACTTAAGTTTCGCCCACTTTTGGATTATGAATTGTTAGTCTATCGCGACTATATTCGAGATAACTAGGGTTCAAATCTGGTGAGATTAGACTTATAGGTAAGTATATCCTAGTGAGAGGATGGTGCCTAGTAAGTTTGATGCGATTCCGAGTTCATTGGAAGTGTAAACGGTGTTGTGAGCGTTTAGGGATAGAGTGGGTTGCATTCTACCAGGGTTAATGATTGATGCATCATAAAAGTGCGTATGTGTAGATTGGTTTCAGCCTGACAAGCTAACGAGATTGCCTACGTGCACCTATGGGTTAGTCGTGTCATCGGATGATAAGTATGTTGTTTGTGTCGTGATCGTGATTATGAATAGGGGAGTAGTTTTGCCCTAAAACATTGGCGCCGCTGCCGGGGACACAAAACCTTAAGTAGGGAGATCTACGTCACTCGTGTGATGGTTAGCTTACTTTAGTTTTGACTAGAGAGAGCTTAAACTTTTAGAACAAGATCCAGGATAGAGTATCCTGAGGTCTAGTGGATAGCCAGGAAGCCTGTGTCTTGCCGAGGGTCTGCGACTAGTTAGATTTAGTTAAGTAGGATAATGTGGAGTTATGGTTTTTGGTTTTGAATGCTTGTTATACTTGTGAAGAAATAGAGTAGAAAAACGCTGTAAAAACGCAAAAAACAAACAAAAAGAAGAAACAATAAGGCTTTTTGCTTGCCTTGAAAGCAAAACCCACCCCATATACCCTTGAAGGGGGTGAAAAGAGTCGACATTGAAATTTATGATCCAACACTCAAGAAAACATAAAAAATTGCGACCAAAACCATCAAAAAAGAAACAGGTGATTGTCATAAGGAAACACTAAGTAAACCTAAAGAGGCCAAGAAGAGATATAACCATTAGCCTAGGGTAAACTGACTGTGTCATGAGGTATGACTGATGTTCACAAGTTTAAGATGAAGTGTCATCAAATTTGCATCACTTCAAGAGCAATGGAGTTGTGAATTGTCAGAGAAAAGTGAAATTTGTGAAGTGCTTGAGTTTAAGGTCAAGATAAATCCAAACTTCATAAAACTTGGGAGATAGACTTATATGGGCACAGGGAACAAGACTATGCAAAAACAGACAAAAAATTAAATCCCCATTGCTCTCTGCCTGGTCTATCGCGATAGACTGATGAAGGTGGTGATTGACTAGCAACAAGGAAAAAACCTTTATACCACAGGTTTAACACATCAATACAAGGGTACTCACAAAAATTGAGTGAATTTGAACACCATCTTGACCACAAAACTTCAAAACTGGTGTTTAGAGTCCGAATTCAGAGACAAGGGCAAGAAGTCTTTGACCAAATGTCCAAACAGTGCCAAAATTGGTCAATGCACTACACAAGGGGAGGCTGAACCAACTGTGGAGAAAACTTGAGAAAAATGCTAAAATTGGAGAAAGTGCCAAGTCTATCGCGATAGACCAAGGAAACTGCTGCTGGGGAACTTTTCTTTCAAATTTCCCCTAGGGAGAGCTTTATCAGGGCCTATATAGCAGACACACCAAAATTCAAGGCATTTAGATCACTGAAGGTCAATCTGAGGGTCAGATAGAGAATCAAGCTCTGACTGAAATACTAAAATGGGACCAAAACCACCCAAGTGTCCAAACTTCATAAAACTTGAGGGATAGGCTATAGAGGGTAACTGGAACTCAAGGGTAAAGTCACAATTTTGAATTGACTTGTGTTGAGCAAATTGTCAGTCTATCGCGATAGACTAAGAAAGCAGTGATTCAGACACTTTTTGCAATTTGTGACTATACTGCTAGGACATACTCTCTATATAGATCCCAGCCATCATTTCATATTTGAAATTGGACCACCAGAAGACTAACTAAGGGGTTGCTGTATATACTTGAAATATTTTTTGGTAATTTAGGGAAAACCCTTGTGAACAGACTAACCATCCTTGTGTAGATCCCAGAAGGAGATCATCACAAAGCCACACAGGAAGAAGGAGTCTAGGTAAGCTTTAAGTTTGCAACCCAACTTTCATTCTTATGTATTTAAGGTCAGGAGCCTTTGTTAAGTCGGGAGCTAAAAGTGTCAAAAGTCAAGTAAGCACCACGTCCACCGAAGAGAGTGTAACTCAGACGAGACTAGACCCATTAGCACCAATCATTGAAGAGGGTAGTAATACTGACACTTCGTCGGAAAAGTCCTTCTTCATGATGGGGAGTCAACAGCCAGGAGGTTTCAATGGTGAAGGACCAATGCCAGGGGGGAGCACCTCCCTACATCCCTTAAACGAAACCAAGTTCACTATAATCTTCTTAGAAGGAACTAACTCGAGGGGAGCCTTAGTTTATTCTGACTATCGGGGACACAAGTGTATTTGTATTGAAGAAAGACCGGCTCAGAGACTAGAGATCATTCAAGTCTATGATGATGGTGAGAGATTCCGAGACGAAAAGGGGAACCACTATCTGATAGTGAGTAACCCTGAGGATTACAACAGATATGGGGATAACGTGGCAAAAGGAAAAATGGTTTCAGAAAACCAAGAACCGCCTTCTAACATTGATCGACTTGGAGCACTTTTTATGTATGATAAAAAACAACCGGGGTCCCAACCTATAATGAGAATGTAGGGATTTACAAGCATGAAAGCGAGGGAAGAGTCTCTTACTTTCGATGCAAGGAACCATATCCAAACGAATTAAGCAAAGACAAGGTTCTTTACTTATTTTCTTATGAAACTGCTATGGGGAAGGATATTGTTTTTGTTGACAGATACGAGCGAGAATACAAACGTATTCTCCCAGAAGAGGTCGAAAAGGCAACAGTTCCGGGAGCATCGACCTATGGCCCCGACGAAGTACCAAGAGCCACCTACACCCCTAGCAAGTCGACAAATCCCTTTTCAGAAGAGTATGACGCTACCTCACATCCTACCCGACAACCGACGTCCAACTACCAGGATGAACCAGCTACTCAGCCATCATTGCAGGCATGGCTTCGACAGAGTGCTACATTAGAACAAGACCGAACCCGAGAGGGTTATCAAACCGCACGAGGGTTAAGGGATTTACAAGAACCACCACTCTATGCAAATGTATCAAGGAGAGAGTAAGCCAAAGACTCAGGAGTCAACTGAGCCTGGAAGAACACCCCGAGAACGAGTTTGGAGAGATGAACCATCTCTTGCGAGAAATGTTAGAAATTATGGATTAGGAGCACCATTGGGAGAGGAACTTGGCCACTACAGAAGACCAGAGGAGGTATATCGACTAGGACGGGGAGATCCCATGATGAGATTTGTAGACCATCGTAGAATTAGACCTTCTCAAGTGCAAAAATGGGTAAACAAGAAATATACGGGAAGCAAGGATCCGAGAGATCATGTAGCAGCCTTTGTGCGTGTAATTAGAGTTGAAGAGGTGTTAGACTTTCCTACCCAATTTGCAGGATTCGGTTTAACATTAGAGGATGATGCTGGTACATGGTTTGACTCGGTGGAGCGAAGAGACTTTGAGTCGATGGAGGAAGTGTTTGACGAGTCTATCGAGGAATTCTCACAAAGGGGAATAGCTCATAATATAGTCTCACAAATCCATAAATTCAAACAGAAATATGGAGAGTCTGTGCGAAAGGCAGCCCTCCGATTAAAAAGATATGTTAAGTTCTGCCCCGTAGAAGAACTGCCAACTCAGTCCAGACTTATGCTTATATGTATCCAAGGACTAAGGAATGCAGATCTTCAAAAGGACTTACATATGAAAAGGAGCACAATGTTGAATGATTTAACCAAGGAAGCTTTGTACCTTGTGGACAATTGTGCGGTCTACAAAAAGGGTGAGTTCAAGGATCTTGACGATGATTCTTCCTCGCAACAAAGCGGAAGTAATTCTGCTAAGACAACACTGAAAGGAGAAGTAGCGGTAAGCCAAGAGCAGCTTGTAGAGGAAGTGCTTAAAAAGATTAACTTGTATTCCAAACCACAAGCTAAACAACCAAATGGTGTGCGATTGAACAAAAATGGACAAACCATGGGACGGAGGAGTGTTATTATAACAAGGGATATGTGAGAGAACGACCATATGCTCCGCAAGCTCAGGCGACATCCCCTCAAGTCCCACCGATGCCTAGATATCAAACAGGCAACCTACCAGGACCTGTAGGTGTAGAAAGACCACAACCAGTGTTGGGCCAACAACCACCCCTACGAGGATTACGACCGGTCGGTATAAGATACACACCCACAGTAACTGAGTCGGATGAGAAGGCTTTGGTACCTATGCATGCATACTACGACGAGCCCAATGGATATGCGGCGAACTCTATCTATTATCCACTGGAAGAACCCTCTACACCAGAACCATGGAGTATGATAGGAAATATAGGACCACCAACTGCTGCGCAGGCAGTGGGAGAAGGACGATATAGCCTGGATGAAAGAACACTATTGTTCATAGCCAACGGAGGCATGAGCGGGCAAAGAATTGCACACGAACAAAGAGGAGCTCCAGGAGCACCTCAACAACCTAAAGGACCATGCTACAAGTGTGGTGGAGACCATTGACTGAGGGACTGCCCTCATGACGAAATCATTAGGGTCAACGCATATTGCATGGAGTGTGGAATTACTCACTTGATCCGTGATTGCCCTAAAAACCCGAGCAAAGGAGCAAAAACTACCTTGGATATGCTGGGAGCGCTGCCTTCCAGTGGAGGGTCAGAAAACAAAACTCCAATTCCTGTTAAGGTCTTGACGAGAGCCCAAGCAAGGAAAAATGACAATCAGCCCAAGAGTAACGATGAAAATCAAGAAGAAATCAAGATTGACAAGTCTAGCATCAGTCGTGATAATCCTTGGAAAGAACGAAGAGCGAAAATGAAAGATAGACGTGAGCGAAAACAAAAAGATGTAGAAGCTGAGCTAACGATAGCTCGAGAGCAAACAACAAAGAGAGTCCGACTCTCTAAAATCAACAGAGGGACCAAGAAGTGCAATCTCAGGAGGGTCGGTATTGGTAGATAAGATCAATGAACCCTTAGATGCAATCTTGCAAGCATATGAAGCAAGATTGAAGAACAGACAGACTCTAGAGCAAAGGTGGATGACATATCCATATCCAGAGATAGAAAAACAGAGACTAGAGATGTGAAAACAGCTGATTGAAACTGCACAAGATTTACTGGAGCCTCCACCTATGGAAGCGGGAGATAGAGTAATCAAACCACCAAATAATGAAACCCCTCACAAAACCGAACAAAGGATACCCGACAAGATAGAAAACATTAAATCCTTGCCGGATGTTGAGGATGCAAAAGACGTGCCTAATAGAACTGATGAATCACTGAAAGATTTTCCACCATATTCCCCTATTGTGGAAGAAAATTGGCCTAAAGAGCTATGGGAAACGGTGCGAAAATCTCAAGAAAAATATGAGACAGAAACAGTTGAGTCGGCGCCTTTCTCGGAGCTGAACTTGAATAAGCCTCCATGGGATTTAGACGTTAAATCATTTCAAGGGGATAATGGTTCAGTTGCATCCAAAGATAGCAGACCAGAATCACTCAGAACTTTGCCATCATATATGGGGAACTATGAGGCAAGGTCAGAAATTCGAAGAGTACCTTCTCAGAGAATAGGCGGGTCAAATCAATTGGACACTAAAATCGTGACAGACTTATTGACCACTCCGGTCAAGTGCACAATCACATTGGCAGAATTGTTAAAAATTAGGCTAAGCATGTGGACGGAAGTGGGCAAATGTCTTGAAAAATTTGGCATAAGGAGACCTCTTAAGTTCTTCGAAACCGAGCTTAATGACACCGAACCGAAGAAAGTCAACACTAGACCAGTGCCACTCAACAAGGTAGGAGAGTATTGTGAAGGTGAAGACGGCAACACAACCCTACCAGTTGAGTATAACGGCGTAGAGACTAAGGCAATACTTGATAGTGGATCTGGCATTGCCATTGCGACCAAAATGCTATGGGAAAAATGGGGAAAACCAGCAATACGAACAACTAGAATGAAATTGCAACTGGCGGATGGGCACATAGAAAGGCCTATAGGATTGCTTGAGGCAATTGTGGTATCGTCCTGTGGCATAGAGTACGAACATACCTTTGCCATAGTAGATTTTGACAAGAAGAACAACTATGAAATTATCCTTGGTAGGCCGTTCATGAGGCAACTCAAAATGGTGCAGGACTGGGGGTATGATTATTTGTATCTAAGACATGCTGAAACTACTACACGCGTAAACATGAAAAATCATAGCTACCATGATGTCACGAGAACCCCTGTGGAAGAATTTGACTCAGCCACCATTAGTGGATCAGAAGTCCCAGCGTGGCTTTGTAAGAAAAAGGAGATATGGATGTGCGGGGCATCTCAATGTAGTGAATTTGACCACAATGAAAGGACACTAGAGAGGGTCTTGGAAGACAATGCATATATTCGAGAACCTTTTCCTGAAGAAAAGCTCAAACCCCTAGAATGATCTCAAATTTTGGCTACATTGGATGTATGCGTCAATGAAGTCACTCCCACCAAATTTTGTGATGAGAATGGCTACGATATCATACCATACTACATGTTGAGCAAAATTGTGGAGGAGGACGAGAACGATGGAGATACTGAGAATATGAGGATAAATAAAACAGAAACGAAACTTGAGATTAAGATAGTGGGCTATGTGGACATCCCCACTAAAGAAATCAAGCAGGAGGGAGAAGAATTTTATGATTCTTCTGATCAAAGTGAAAACAAGGATAACGCGGATGACGAGAAGTCAAAAAATACGGAGGGAGACGACAATCAAGATCAAGACAATGAAGTCTTCTACAATTTCCCAAACCAAAGTGAGAGACGCCAAAAAAGATACAAGAGTAAACGACACCATATCAGTCCACCAACCAGGCTGAGACCCATGCCGGAGTTTAAGGGTAAGACACATTTCCTTATGAACATTCATGTTGTTGATTGTGCTAAGGATAAAGTGTCAGGAAGATTTCTTAAGGTTGTTGAAGACTCAGGATTTAAGTCCAGACTGTTGAAACCTAGGAAAACCAGCAAAGCAAAAAAAAGAGTTGCAACAGAAAAACTGAATGTCTGTGGTAGTCCAATTATGACGAAAATTGAACGAAAAATGAGATACAATGAGTTAAAACAAAAAATAAAAAATGTATGGACAACTGAAATGGAAAGTAGCGATGGAACGAACGCTAGTGATGGGAGTAAAAAGATAGATGTACCTCCTCACTATTGTAAGTACACCATTCAAGAAAGAAGATTGGTGGTTCAGCAACCAATGAGGGAGCCTAAATCAAACGAGTCCTACGATGGGCCAGAGAACGCCAAGAAAATAGACTTAGCAGAGCCAGGAGAAAATCCTCAACCTGCTTACATTGCCACAGATCTAGGTCGAGAAGAAGAGGACTTACTAATCAAAACACTTAAGGAATTTCGAGATGTATTTGCATGGTCGTACAAAGATTTGAAGGGAGTGGATCCTAACATTTGTGAACATTCAATCCCTCTGAAGTCTGATGCAAAGCCAAGCAAACAACGTCCATACACGTATAATGAGACATTCGCCAAAAAGATAAAAGAGGAGATAGACAAACTTATGGAGGCTGAATTTATTTATGAGATAGAACACACGGATTGGGTGTCCCCGATAGTGGTGGTACCAAAGAAAAACGGGAAATTACGAGTGTGTGTGAATCTCAAGAAGGTAAACACAGCAACAATAAGGGACAACTACCCTCTTCCTATCACTGAACACGTCCTAGAACGAGTAGCAAGCAAGCAAGCCTATAGCTTTATGGACGGATTCTCTGGTTATAACCAATTGGGGGTCAAACTAGAAGATCAATACAAAACAGCATTTGCAACAGAATGGGGCATATATGCATTTAGGGTAATGCCATTTGGCTTGACCAATGCTCCAGCCACATTTCAAAGATTAATGACACACGCTTTTAAAGAATACTTACGAAAATTCTTGGATATTTACATGGACGACTTGTGTGTCTATTCTCTATTAAGAGAAGACCATATAGATCATCTTAGAAAGGTATTCGAGAAATGCAGAACGTATAGGATTTGCCTCAACCCAGAAAAATGTGTATTCATGGTACGACAAGGTAAAATCTTAGGCCACATAGTGTCAGCTAATGGAATTACCACTGATGAAGACAAGGTAAAGGTGATCATAGAATTGCCAAGACCAAACACTGTATGAGAGGTACAATCATTTATGGGACATTGTGGATACTACCGACGTTTTATCTACATGTATGCTGTAATAGCAAAACCCTTGTATAGTCTAATCACGCTCTTCATTTGGACAAATGAATGTGAAGAGTCATTCCAGAAACTAAAAGATGCACTGGTATCTGCACCAATTCTAAAAGCACCAGATTGGTCAAAGATCTTTCATGTACATGTAGATGC
The DNA here is from genome assembly GCF_014529385.1 of Adiantum capillus-veneris. Lineage (NCBI taxonomy): Eukaryota > Viridiplantae > Streptophyta > Polypodiopsida > Polypodiales > Pteridaceae > Adiantum > Adiantum capillus-veneris. The sequence goes on from NC_140959.1 coordinate 123,519,589, forward strand.
TTCGGCATTTGCAATAGGCTGTATATTAGCACAACCAGATGAGGGTAAGATGGATTTTCCAATCAGTTATGCTAGTAGACAACTCAACAGTGCAGAAAAGAATTATACTACCACTGAAAGAGAAGGATTGGGTATGATATATGTGGTAAAGAAATTTCGTCATTACTTACTCGCGAACAAATTCACATTCTTTGTGGATCATCAGGCACTCTTGTACTTAGTAAACAAACCTTGTAACACGGGACGAATTGTAAGATGGTTCATTGTGTTGCTGGAGTTTGATTTTACGGTAGTAGTTAAGAAAGGAAAAACTCATCAAAGAGCAGACCACCTTTCTTGATTACTACATGGGGAAAAAGCTACCGGGGTAGATGATGATCTCCCAGACGCATACCTGTTTAATATAGAGATGGTACCGAAATGGTCAAAGCAAATTATTCTGTTGCTGACATATGGAATGAATCTTGACGACAAACACACGGTGGAAGACATTAGACAAGCACGACATTACACAATGCTTGCGGGAAGAATGTACCATCATGGAAACGATGGGATTCTAAGGTTGTGTATAGGCCCAGAGGAGTACGAAGCGTATCTAGAGGAGGCCCATACACAAACAGGGGGATTCCATAGAGGAAATCAAATGATGTATGAACAATTAAGAAGACTTGGAGTGTATTGGCGAGGAATGGCGGGCGATGTAGCTAATTACATCAAGAAATGCGACTTTTGCACATCCAATACCACTGTGGATTATGCCACATTATACCAAGTGACAGTAGCACCCGCATGGAATCATGCTATTGTGGAATATTTGACTAATAAGGAGCTGCCAGGAGATTGGTCTCTAGCCAGACAAAAGGCTTTACAAATCGAAGCGAATAGGTATACCCTCATTAGTGACCAATTGTATAAAAGAGGAACTGATGACCAGCTGAGGTTAGTTCCTCATGAAAATGACTACTTTCCATTATTGGAACAAGCTCATGCAGGCATAGCAGGAGGTCATTTTTTAGCAGAGAGAACTGTAAAAATCATTATGGTTGCACGTATATGGTGGCCGACCATGATTCAAGATGCAGCAGAATTCGTGAAAAGGTGTGATGAATGTCAACGCACTAAGGTACCAGTTAAAAGAGACGAAATGCCTTTAAGACCAATGATGAGTGCTCGAGCATTCGCTAAATGGGGATTGGACTTTGTTGGTCCTATCACTCTACTAGCGTATCGTTCACAAGCACAATATATCATAGTGGCCACGGATTACATGACCAAATGGGTGGAAGCAAAAGCCACAACGAAAGCAGACGCTAGAACCACGACACAATTCTTATATGAATATGTGTTTACATGTTATGGCCTTCCAATCGAGCTGGTGAGTGATAGAGGGACACACTTTGTAAATAAAGTTATCCAACATCTCTTAAATGAGTTTATGGTAATTCATGGCAAATCTGCACCCTATCATCCACAAGCCAATGGCTAAGCGGAAGCGACCAACAAAATATTGTGCACAGTTCTTACGAAACTGGTTAGTGAAACAAGAACAGATTGGGATCAGATGCTCTATTCGGCATTGTGGGATTATCGAGTTGCATATAAAACAACACTCAATGCTACACCATTTAATATGGTATATGGGTTAAATGCAATATTGCCTATTGACTTTTTGATCCCCACGCTAAGGGTAGCCACACAATTGGAATGGACGGGGCATGAACTTTCAGAACGGTTAGAGGACCTTGAAAAATTAGATGAGTTACGACTCAATGCTGTAGCGGCCATATATGCAAAAAAAAGACAACAGAAAGAGTTTTTTGACAAACATGTCAAGAACAAGGACTTTAAAACGGGCGACTATGTCTTGGTATACACCCTTAAACAGCATGCCAAAAAGCTAAAGAAAAGGGGATTGGGGCCTTATTTGATCCAAAAAATATCGTCCAGCGGAGCAGTAAAACTGTCGACACTAGATGGAAAAGAAATGCCGAACTGGATTAGTGGGTGTCGTTTAAAAAAATATCATTTATCTTTAACACCGGAAATGTTGTTTCAACTGCATTATGGAAAAACTTATAGACAGGAACAACAAAGAATTCAGGACCAGGCACAAGTAGAAGCAAAGGAACGGATTGCTAAACGAAAGCAATTTCTCAGGACAATAAACATAGTCACCCCAATGATGACCGACGAATATCCTCTTTCAACATCCCAACCAATCAAAGTGGATATACAAAGCGACTTAGAAAAGACCATGACAGACCTTAGGGCTCAGGACGATAGCATCATTGACGACTTGGAAGATACTTGGTGTAGTCCTTACATAAAAGCTTATGCAGGCACAAAACAAGTTGAAATCTATGCATTGCTTAACACTGGAGCAAAAATGAGTGTCATCAGCTTTGAGCTCTTTCAGAAACTTGGACCAATAAAGACGATCCCAGAGACACACCGGTTGAAACTAGCATCGAGAGATGAGGTGACCACGTTGTGGTCTATTATAATACCAATCACAGTGAAGGCACACCCGTATACTACAAAATTCCATGTACTGCCACCAAGTAGATCAGCAACGCCGTGTATCTTAGCAGTGTCATGGATGAAAGCTAACAGGGTATTCATTGATTTGGATACTAATGAAGCACTGTTTAGAAATGAAAAATTTTCAGAACCCTTCTTATCATATAACCAATTCATGCCAAGGAGGAAACAAAAGTCAATACAAACGCAAAGATCTGGCCAACAACAAACAAAGTTTACAAGTCCAGCAACGTCTTATCAAAAATCAACAACCATGCAGGGAACCAAACAAGTTTGGGTACGACGTACAGAGCTGACCGAGGCACAATTACATCAAAAGAGGAAATACAAAGTTTGGATAAGGCACGATAGCCTAATTCCTATAAAAAAGGAGTCAGAAGAACAGACAAAACACCGAAAGCTAGCAAAACTTCAAAGAACCGTAGTCAATCTGTCGAATACGCAACGGACTATATTGGTATGGCGGCCAAAATTGCCAATTCAAAACGGGCCAACAACACAAGAAGGGAGGCCAAAGATGACAATCGAGCAGTTATCTACAACTGTCAAGGTCAAGCCACATCATGCAAATAGCACGAGGAAACAAACAGAATCAACAACAAAAACTACAAGGATCTATAAGACCCAAGTCATCGAACCAGAAAGAAAGAATGTTCCACTAGATACGACAATATCGACTTCAAAGGAACCACATATGCCAATTCAAAACCAGTGGAAAACAATCACACAAAGAGTGGCAAATTTACAACTACTCCTTGCAAAGAAAATCTGCCAGCCAACTCAAGCTACCACAGGAAGCCTCAACGACAAATGCCAATAAGCGTATCGCTTATACCTTCCTCTTGCACTGCATAAATTCTTTCTACATGCATTGACCGTACATGCATATAGGGCTATATTACAAGGCCTGCATTAGCACGATTTCAAACCCATGCACAACACATACCCTTGACGATACCCTGTCGTCTGAGAGGACTCCAACTAGGAGGGGGGGAGGCATTCCAAATGTGGACTCATGTCATATATTAGAGGGCAATGTTTGTGAGCAATTTTTCACCCATTTTTGCGTTTTATTGTGTGGTTTTGGAAAAAGAATATACGCTCGTAATTAATCAGAATTGGAACCAAATCATCATTCATGAGCCCCTAGGGATGTGTATAGACTATTAAGAGAGTCAAATCTGGCCAAAAACTGTCTAAAAACAGCAAAAAAATAGGCCAAGGTTGACGATAATGAGCAAGAATGTACATAGACGAGAGAAAAGGGAGCTACAAAGTGTTTTGCCTTTAATTGGTATTTTTCTAGGTTAGAATTGCTATTTTCAGGTTATTTTGGGATTTATTTGCTTTATTTTAGCCATTTTCTAGCAAAAATTATAGAAAAAACTCCGTAATCCAGATGGAAACACAGAAGAAGAGACGCTTGATCGGAGCAAGGTAAAGAAGACACAGAAAAAATAGGGACTGCAAAGGTGGCAGGGCAAAATGACCACTGTCATGAAGGGACCTCCAACAGGAGAAATCTACAAAAATGGTAAAACTGGAGCAACCGAAGTCCAAATCAGGAAATTTGCGAGCCTAAACCGCATCTCGCAAAAAGTTATGGCCACAGGTAAAAGATGGGAAAATTTGGTGTCAGAGTCTCGATTACATATAGAGAGGCTAGGCTAGAAATCCCTCATTTGAGTCATTTTCCATAGTGAGAGAGAGAGAGCTCCCTACAGCAGTTGAGACTTCCAGAAGCTCATCCATCGCGCATGGTCACCAGATCGACATCAGATATGAGAGGTATGCTCGTCAACACTGATTCTAAGTGTTGTTTACTTCAGTTAGTCGCAAAACCTCGCCGACATCACAATCACAACCTGTGCACACATACGGTAGACCGGTTGTTAGGGAGACCTAGGGGCCACCAAATGGAACCAAAATTGAAAGGCATAATTCCTATAGCTTAGGGATCGAGCCTATGACCTCGGAAAGCGCGAAGGAAGCCGCTCAGAAAACCCTAATTTCACAGGACCTGCAAAAGGGCAACTAAACCAAGGTGATCGGAAATGAGCCAAAATTCATAGACAGCAAGCCAATAACCTCGACAAACCGACTGAAGGGTTAGACCATGAAAAAGTTCGTCAAAACGGAGCCTAAAGTCCCTATCTGACAAAAACCGCACAAAGCGTCACGATACTCTAACGGGCCGACCAAGCGACAAAATGACACCAAATTTAACAAGGTACATCCAAAAGAGGTCAACTACGAGATGGATAAGTCCACTCAGGAAAAAAGCTCTTCCACTAGGGCAACTGCCGACAACAGGCCAGAAAGATGTCCAAATGGTCGTTCTTGGTGTTGTAAACACCAAAACAACAACTGACTGCTTGGATGGAAGGTCAAAAGGAAATAAAAGACAACCGAAATCATACAATGACCAAAAGGAACGGCGACCATCACCTAAGTGGTCTACTTCGACTCCAGGACCAGCTAAGTGCTGCAAACAGGGAGTACACTTTTCTAAATTGATTAAAACTTGATGTGTGTGTCTAGGAGGGCCTATTAACACCATTGTGGTCAACTAACATAAAAAAAAACTGGTAAAACTGACCAAGTACTAGTCTATCGCGATAGACTTGAATTTACAATTAGACAAGTGAAATTTTGACTTTGGCTTCACGAGGGGTGCTAACAAGGAATATTAACCACCATTATCAAATCAAAGTGCAAGAGGGATCTTTTTTGGTCAAATAACTTAGTCTATCGCGATAGACTTGCTACACCAATAATTGGGGGAAAGACTTTTCAAAATTTTAACAAAATAGACTTGGGGAAGCACAGGAAGGCAGTATTCCAAATTTGGTGACAGGATGGAATCATATGGCAAGCTGGGAAAGACATGTTGACTTAGAGTCAGAATAGGAAATCTCAAGGGCAGACAGGTAAAATTCACATGTGAGGGGTCAAGAAACCTTACATCAACTGGGAGAAGGCAGACAGATGATCACAGAGCCAAAAAATGACAAATGGACACTAAGTACCAGTTTTTCGCGATAGACTAAGCAGAGGGATACTGGACCATCTTATCAAAATTTTGAATTAACAGTTCTCTTCAACATGCATTTGGACTTGTCCACCTTCACCAACAACACTAATTTGAAGCCGTCAAAGTCGCACAATGGAAGAACTTGTCTATTTGCTAACATTTTACCTTAACTAATCTGGGGACTAAGAAGACTCATCTAGATGCATGATTAAGTGGTAATCAATTTAGAAGAGTAGTACTATGTTTGTGCATTAACTGTTAATTGTGAATATAGGATCCATGGATGCTTCTCCGGGAAAAAGAAAAGGCAAGAACCTGGCAACGGAAGGTGCAGTACCCTATGCACTTCTACCCAATTCCCTAAAGCCAGCAGCCACCTGGATACCTGCAGATGTGCAACACGTAGCAGCCTTTCAAATCTATCAAGCTTCATATGTGGATGACAAAAGAAACTTGGTGGATACAGTGATGATCCTCAAGGAGGCAGAGAATTACTTGAAAAGATCACCGCAAAGGTCATGGCTCAAAAAAGTTGGCTTGTGGAACTTTGTATCACTACCACCAATAGGGATAGATTTCAAGAGGGTACAACACCTAATTGAGACTATCCAAGAAGATGAAACTTGCAGAGTGACAGGCATGGATAATGAAGTGATGGAGATCCAGATCACCAAAGAGATCATCAAAGAGGCATTGAAATTGTCAGATCAAGGAGCAAACATGAGAGAAAGAAGGAAAAACCTCACAGTCTACTTGCAAAAGTCTAAACTACCTTCTTTCGAACTCATAGCAAACCCGGAAGTAAGAGAAATGACACATATCTACAGTCAATGTTTGTTGAGCTACAGCAAATGACCGCCAAGATACACTACACCACACGGGAGCATCTCAACCACACTGACATGGGCTATGGGAATGACCCATGAGTTCTATATAGATCACGCGTCATATCTGTTTGAAGAAATGACAAAGCTAAGGCTTGACAGACCAAATTACATTGCAGGAGGAGAAGTCCTGACCAGAGTAATATACCAGGCCATAGGCGCGGTAGATCAGTTGCCACCTGCCCCTCATCAGAACGACAGGCTGGTATTAAGAGAAAATATCGAAGACAGATCACAAAGGAAAGTACCTGCCTCTATTAACACCATTGGAGGACGCAGGCTGGAAAGAGTAACAAGAAGTACACAAGAAAAGATGGAAGAAGAAAGAAGAACAGAAGAGGAAGATGCCCGACTAAAAAAGCGGAAAGCGGAAATGGAAAACAACACCAGGTTGCAGAAGATAACAAAAATGGAAAGGATGCTAGAAGGATTTGCTCTAGAGAGATCTCTACGAGGCGATGTAGGCGCCACTTGGAAACCTTCTAGTAGCACTTACACACTGAGAACGAAGAATAGAAACAACCCAGCTTTCGAGTTGGACTGGTTCGAGAGGTACATCTAAGAAAGAAATGCTAGGGACGAACCAGAATTGCTACTAGAAGAGGAGGATCTCCAAACTTTGAGAGATCAGTTGAGGCCAACTTCACGAGATCAAGAAACACCGCTGCCATCTCCAAGGCCAGATGCAAGTGAGAGGCAATCTAGCCCACCGGCTGACTCTACTTCGCATTCAGAAGCTCACATCGTGATGAGAGAGTTCATACACCTCCCAGTGAAGAAGAAGAAGAAAGAACGGATGGTCACGCGAACACTGGAACCATATCACAAAGTGATAAAGGCAAGCAAAAGGAGATGGATCAGACAAAAGATAAAGCTTCCTCCTCTCAAGAAATTGAGCTGGAAGCTACTATAGATGAAGATTTGCAGTCAATGGCGACAATACTAAACCAAACAAGACTGCAGAGTCAATGGCTAGCTGATCCGAACAGGTCCAACAAAATGAGGTTACAACAAACCCATGGAGAAGTTCAAAGACTGCAGGAGCAAAGGAAGACACTCTAAAGCTGATCAGCATCAGAGATGCTGAGATCTTGGGGCTCAAAAGCACAGTGAATCTCCTCAAAGACAATTTACAGGAGTCTGAAGACTTCAATGCCATATGTGAAGATACAATCAACGTATTCCTTGAAGATGTCAATGACAGAGATGAACACATAAATAAGTTGGAAAAAGAAAAGCAAGATGCGCTGGACATAGTCAAAAGTTTGCAAGTCGTCATCGATGACTTACAAATTGAAATCAAAGATTTGAGAGCAGTAACAGACATACAAGCAAGGGAAATTGAACGAGCTAGGAAGCAAAAAACACCGCTACCAACAACACCGGTAGTCCACCCAGAAGAAGAAGTGGTTGCACTGAAGAGGGAGCTGGAGTTGGAAAGAAAACAACGCTTAATGATAGCCGAAAGTGCGCTTAGAGCAGAGGATCAACTACAAAGGCAAATTTCCGACTTACAAAGTGAACAGCAACAAGGCCCAGATCCTGACAGTGAAATGGAAAGCATTGTTTCCAAATCACTCAGGGAAGAAAATGAAAACTTGCACATCAGGGTAAAACAGTTAGAGGATTTTGCAGCTCAAAAAGAAATGGAATTTGAAGCTCTACAAATCAATAGTAGAACAATGGCTGCGCAAATCGCAAGTCTACAAACTGCAAGGCAATATCAAGGACATGTACGAGTGCACCTGGAACAAGCAACAACAAATTTGGTTGGACTCGCCAAAGTATATGGGGGTCAAGATGAGTACAAGGAAGAATCAGATGAACAGGAGGACCCAGATACAGAGACTGATCAGACTGGCTCCAAAGACCAAGAAATAGAAGAAGATTCAGTCACGAGATTAGAAGAGCAGAGGCTGGCCGAGCATATGGAAAAACAATCAGAGATGATATGGTATAAGGCAATGCAACTAGAAAAGGAGTTGCTACAAGGGCTCTCCAGATCAGGCAAAACAATAGCAGAGCTACGGAAGGAATGGAATGCCCCTATGTTACCATATGCTCTGCTGAAATTTGAAACTCTAACACATCAACGACAACTCAAAAAAGAAGCACAAGTGCCAGTGTTTGAAGGAGAAGTACAAGATCGAGAACAGCAAAACAGAATAGTAGACAGCCAGCCAAAGTGGAGGCGTCAATGGCTCTTGGATCATCCTAATAACCTGATCCACTTAGTCAACGCACCGTCTGAGCTGAGGAATGACAGATTTTTTTGCCCAACTCCGCGAACATACACCTACAGCCAACATAAAGCACTACAGAGCAAAAATCCGACATGGCTAAATTATCCAGTATTGCCAGGGCCAGTAGAGGGAGAGAGAATATCGGGTTCTTACATGGTGAAAACCCTTCAGGGTGCCATCGCAGAATTCGGAGGCTCTCCCGACCTATCCTACAAGATGCTATGTACAATAGCTCGAACCTTTTTGGCCTGTCTCACAGTCTTCTCAGAAAGCTGGACATCAGAGTATATGAATACCGAAAGAAGCATCTCAGAGCTGTCATACGATCTAAGTGGACCACCTACAGAGCCAGTATTGTATGCCTATTTCAGACGGCTAATGTTTCTACCAAGCTACCATCTACAAACCTTCCAAGAAGCATTTTACACAGGCTTCTTCATGTACAAGTCAAAAAATTTTGGCCCATTAATGGCAAGCGAGTCTATGCGATATGATGCGTTTCTACATCAAATCAACCAAGAAAGACGACAACGACAATAAAGACAAAGACGATCATGTCGTGGTAGACATGAATTAGGAGGGGGGGAGTGTTGGAGCCCCATTGGTCCAACTATTGTAATGAGCCCATCTTGTAAAGCATATCAAATTCCCATTTTATGTCAAAGACGTCTTATCATTTTGATCCATTCGTCTGGGTTATGTAAAGATTAATCAGTTAGTCAGGACTCGGATTTGTTCCCACTTTGTAATAAGGAGTAAGAGAACCCCATGTACATTTTTGAGCTAAGGTGATTAAAGTATAAAAGTCACCTTAGAACCATTTTTGAATAACATTTGAAAATTAATTCTGTGTCGTACGAGTCTGAGAGAGAGAGAGAGAGAGAGAGAGAGAGAGAGAGAGAGAGAGAGAGAGAGAGAGAGAGAGAGAGAGAGAGAGAGAGAGTGTCTTATCCTCTTCGCTACGCGCTTCTCCCTCACCGGATTCACGATGTGACCACACCATCGCGGTAGTCTCTCCGAGAGCTACGCGCCCACGCCACACATTCACCTTTTCGAGCTGATCGCGATCGATTCTTCCTCGAGCTTGTTTTGCTTGTAAGTAGCACAAACAATGTCTGTTTTTAATAATCAAGTGCTTTATGGAATGAGAAAGAGATGAGCTACACATAGATACTCATAAACTTAAGTTTCGCCCACTTTTGGATTATGACATGTTAGTCTATCGCGACTGTATTCGAGATAACTAGGGTTCAAATCTGGTGAGATTAGACTTATAGGTAAGTATATCCTAGTGAGAGGATGGTGCCTAGTAAGTTTGATGCGATTCCGAGTTCATTGGAAGTGTAAACGGTGTTGTGAGCGTTTAGGGATAGAGTGGGTTGCATTCTACCAGGGTTAATGATTGATGCATCATAAAAGTGCGTATGTGTAGATTGGTTTCAGCCTGACAAGCTAACGAGATTGCCTACGTGCACCTATGGGTTAGTCGTGTCATCGGATGATAAGTATGTTGTCTGTGTCGTGCTCGTGAGTATGAACAGGGGAGTAGTTTTGCCCTAAAACAAAGACTCATTATCTTTATTTTATTGTGCACAAAATTTAAGAAGTATGCATGCTTAGAATCATGTTTGTGGTGACGATGTCTCCCAAACACTAAGTAGAACTTGTCACTCTACTTTGGAAGTATGATATGGACTAAAGAGCAGACATGCTTGCGACAGCTAAGTCTCCCAAGCACAAAATGGATTAGTCATCCATTCTGGAATGATGTCGTAGGGTAAAAAGGGAACCTCTACCCGCTAAGAAACATGGACTAATGACCGGGCTTTATCTTCTCTACCTCATAGTCAAGGACGACTATGATTTCACGAGAGAGGTCATGTCATAAAATATAATATTTAACTTTACCAAATGAGTTTCTCATATTAAACTGATCATTTAATATGGGAAGATAAAAGGGGAACAAGAGTTTGGATATAGATATGTGCTTCTAGACCTATCTCAACAGGGGACCAAAAGGAGAAATGGTTGCATCTCAATAGGGGTCCAAAAGGAGAAGGTCTACCAAAGAGCAATGTGTAATAAGTACTTCTATATTTACCTCAGCAAGGGATGAAGACGAGAGATGGTTACATTTCAATAGGGATCCAAAAGAAGGTAGTCTATTAAAGAGCAACGTGCATCTAATGGAGCTTAAAAAACCTTAGGGTTAGCTTCATTAAAGACCTCCAAAAGTTAGTGTTCAAAATTCCTTTAACCTTAGGTAAGCTAGGGTTGACCTTGAGGTGGAAATCCTACCCAAGCATGAGGTGCCTGCTGTCGGCTTGCTAAGTGTTCGTGGGAACCTTGCCTAAAGCTTGAGGTGATTTTATGCTTAAATGACTAAGGTTCTTGAAGTGTTCAATTCAAAGATAAACTCTCAAGAGGCATAAATGGTTTCCATGCTTAATTGACTAAGTGCTTGAAGTGTTCAATTCAAACCAAATGACTTAAGAAGCATAAAAGACACATGTAAAAATCCTCCACATGTGGCCCTTATGATGTGTTTGAATCCTATTGGATAGGCTTTAAAGGGGTCCAATGAGAATTTAGATGCATAAAATAAGTTCTTTCTCTCAAAGAGAAAAAAGAGGACACATGTCCAAATGATATAATTAAATAAATAAAGAGAGAGAGAGAGAGAGAGAGAGAGAGAGAGAGAGAGAGAGAGAGAGAGAGAGAGAGAGAGAGAGAGAGAGAGAGAGAGGTGTGTACCAAACTGTTAACCCTCACGGCTCACGGACACCCTATCACCTACGACGGACGTTGAATTATTTACTTGTAGAGTCAGGTACCGGGCTTGTCGGTCCAATAAGAAAAGGGTAAGAGTGATCGCCGATGAGAGGCACACTCTAACTGGAAAATTCAAGGGATTAGTTGGCTAAGCATGGGCGTCCAAGTGTGAATGGGGCGAGCTCATATAAAAGTCAAACTAAACCTAAAATTCACTCATTATCTCATTTGTGCAATTGAAGAGTGCTCTTGCTCCATCTTCATCTTCTTCTTCTTCATCTCCTTGTGTGTGTGTGTGTATGCGTGAGAGAGAGAGAAATGAAATGAAATGAAATGATATATTAACGTCTACAAGAGGCCAAAATGACCTATGAGACCAACTGATTACAATGATGAGTCTAGTACCAAGTCTGGGTACAAACAAGAAAACTACAAACAAAGAACTGATAGGAGTGCTACCGACTCCTATGGGTGGCTGGTAGGCTGAGCAATGGTATCATGCCATAAAGGTACAAAGTGGGGATAAGTGTCACCATGATACAATATAGCAGTAGCATGAAGCCTATCCTGATCGACATTCTGGGTGTCGTGCTAGAATCCTGTGGATCCTCTGCCGCAATCTCCACCGGTGCTGCGTGGCTCCCCTCCTCAGTCGCGGTCGTCTCGATCTCCCTAACTCTTGCATAACTGAAGCGACCAAAGTATCGAAAAGCCAGAGCTTTGTTTGAGGTTCCTGGAACTGAACTTGCGAGCAAATCCTCTCTAAACCACCTAGGGCTGCATAGGCACGAGCCAATCTAGTGTCTGCTGCTACTTTCAGTGTGAACCTCGGTCCACTAAAGACCACCCCAAGATATGTGTATGCATCAGTGTACTCCATACTGTCTTGTCCATATGTGAAAGTAGGTGCTGATCTCCTAACCCACTGTGGCGTGGTATTAAATACCATGACCTTGGTTTTACCAAGGTTGACAGACAATCCACTATCCTCTGCAAAACTATGCAATGCGTCCAAATGTCTCTGCATACCCTCTGGCGATTCTGATATCAACACGATATCGTCAGCATACAATAAAAGAGGGATCCATGTCCCTGCAAGCTGAGCACCTCTATCACCTCCTCTGTCAATATAATCAGAGACCCCATCAACATACATACCAAATAAAGTAGAGGACAGTGGGCATCCCTGTTTCACTCCGATGGTGGAGTGAACTATGTCGGATATCCCCTCTGATGTGCATACATGACCCATCACTGAACTGTACAATGCCATGATCCCCCACATCAGCTCTGTGGGTACCCCCAATTCCATAAGCCGGTGCATCAATCTGGCCCTCGGCACCGTGTCAAAGGCTTTGCGAAAATCCACAAAGCTGCAGTATATCCGTCTACCATGTGCTCGACCCTCCTCAATGATAGCTCTGAGTGTAAAGACATGATCTAGTGTGGAGAAACCCCTTCTGAAACCAGCCTGGCCAGGTGCTCGTATGCCCATAATCTCTGCCCAACTGCTCAACCTATGCTCGAGGATGGATGCATATAACCGTGCCAATGTGTGTCCTACCATGATAGTACGGTAATTCCCCGGCACTGTGGGGTCACCTGTCTTGAAGATAGGTACAATAGTAGATAATCTCCAAGACTCAGGGAGACCCTCACACATGACACGATTGAATATCCGTGCAAGCATCTCTGTCAACAAATCCCCAGCATGTATAATGTGCTCTGCTACCAAACCCTCATGATCCTGTGCCCGTCTGGTCTTCATCCTGTCAATGGCCTCCTTTACCATCTCAGTGGTAAAGAAGGTGCTCGTAGCCGGACATGGTTGTGGTGGGTCTGGTAATGGTGGTTGTCCAGGTACATTGTATAAAGATGTTGCATACTGCCCCCATATCTCTGTAGAAGTAATCACTGGTGGGGGAGACTTCTCATGGAATAGACGCCAAGCCTCTCCTGAATCTCTACTAAGGAAGAGCTGATATAAATCTTGCTCCATCTGGACCAAGAAAGCTCGCTTCTTCCGCCGCACTAGTCGTCGTGTAGCAATGCGAGACTGTCTATAGGTGATCACTCCCAATGTAAGGTCCCGTTGTATCTGAGCTCTCCTCTGTCGACACTCCTCATCATACCAGTTGTTCTGAGGCATGTGCCCAGAACGACGTCTCTGCCCAGCTTGAGTGTGTGGATATGCCTCTGTCGCTGCCCCATGTAATGTCACTGTCAGCATAGATGTGATCTCCTCCACTGTGTATACTGGCTCTGATGTGCATAAAAGCCTACGTATCTCCTCTACATAGACTGAGCCAGTCTCTGGTGTAAAAGTATAGCGTGTATGTCCACCATCCCGTGAGGCCTGAGATGTATTGTACTCAAAGGAGACTGATAATGTTAAAAGTGCATGATCTACTGCTATCCCAACTGGCCTGGGCCCCACTGTGAAATCTTGAATGTGAGAGATAAAGCTCGGATGTGTCAGAACATAGTCTACAATGCTGGACCCATGTCTATGTGGAAAACAAGTAAAACCTGTAGACAATGGGAAAGTCGTTAAGCCATTCAGTATGGCTAAACTGTGAGTAGTCGTCATCTCTCTCAGGTATCTCCCATACTCTGTATGCTCTTTGTCGTGTGAGCATCTCTCAAGTCCCAACTCCTCTGGCTCTAGCTCTCTAAGCATCTCCTCTGATGTGTCATAGAAGACTGTCTGTGAGCTGCCTGTACGGGCATTGAAATCCCCCAGGAGTATGATGTCTCCATCTCTGGAGAACTCCCAGATATCATCATCAAGTACAGAGTAAGGAGACTGTCCTCTGTGTGAAGCATATACTGAAGTGCTGGGAGGAAAATAGCATATGGCGATGTACAAGAAACGTCCAGTCTCTGCCCTCAGCCTCACCCACAAGTATCTGGCCTGATCATCTCTCCGAACTATGTGCAATAGTGGTTGGAGCTCCTCTCTGAAAAGAACTGCTACACCTCCTGATCCTCTAGTCCCATGTGCAGTTCTGGTGCATGTCCTACAAGCTGTCTCCCATCTGTATCCTGATATGTGCGGCATCAACTGTCCTGGAGCTTGATGAGTCTCTGAGTAGAAAACAATGTCTCTGTCTCTGAAGCTATCCTCAAAGGCCCCCACATCAAGTCTATACGAACCATTACATTTCCAAACTGCCATCCTGAGAGTGGTCCCATAGGTCTCGCACCGTCATGTAGAGCGGTGCTCTGTAATCACTACTCGTCCATTTCTGTAGAAAGCTAACTTCCCCTTCTCCCTTGCTGCTATAATCTCTGGCATGACCTCTCTCATATGTGCAAGCTGTGAGAGCGTAAGATCATCTCCTAAAAAGATACCTGTTTTCTTGAGGGTTGGCCTCTTCTTTAAAAAGTCTTTCTTTTCTTCCATGGAGGGAAAGCGCAAAATGAGAGCCCGTCCTTTTGAACTCTCCCCATTACCTTCACTCTTCTTGCCCACTCTCCAAGCTTGTGTGTGCGAGGGCTTCTCCACCCCCATCATGGACATGAGGCTCTTCACCTCTTGGTCCACCTTATCTGAATCTTTTAGGCCGGTCACTCTCACGTGTAGAGCGCATACCCTTCTTCATTGTTCCTCTTCTAGTGTTTTGTTGATGATGTCGGGCGTAGTCGGAATTTCTTTGCCCTTTCCCTTCTTGACAACTTCAATCCATTTTTCAGCCTCGTCCATTTTCTTTTGTGTTTTGGAGAGAACCTCCACCCATGAGGTCTTCATTTCTCCTTCCTCCTTTATTTCTTTGACTTGTGCTCGTATACTATTCAGCTCGTCAATCATTGATGGCTGAATTTCCCCATCTTCAAGGCGTCTTCCCTCTTTGGTTTCGTCGAGTTCCTCCCGAAGGGCTGAGATGCTACTTTTTAAAGCTTGAATTTCATCCCGGAACTCCTTGCGTTCTAGTTCCCTCGCCTGTTCCTCCCTCTTTTTCCATTCGAGAATTAAATTCTTCTCTTTCTTCCACTCATCCATGTGGGCTTTGCATTCTTTCAACTCCTATTCAATGGCTGTCATCCTCTTGCTTGTGACCATGTAGTGCGCCGCCATTTGTCTTGCCTTATTTGTTTCACTTTCTGAGAGAGAGGAGAGAGCAGCCTATACGCACCGCATTATGCATACATATGTTTCCCCATTCAGCCTACATGGCATATGTTTGCTTTCTGTATGTGTCAATTTGCAATTTCTATGAGCTCTGCAGTTTCCAAATTCCTTGCAAATAAATCCCTGCAGGTAAGATACTCGCTAAAAGCTATACTGGGCTCAATACGCGCTGAATGAATGCTGATGCTGCTGGCAGATGCTACTGAACTGGCGTTGAAGCTACTGGATGGCTGAGTACTGAATGGGTACTGCAGGATGCTGACTCCAGGAGATGGCGATGAGGGAAGGGAGACCTCTGCGATGTCTGGTCTGTTGACACGCCGAAGCCCCTGCTGAAAACGCTAACTCTGGAGCAGCAAACGCTGGTACAAGTTGAGCTTAACGCAGGCTGCCAGGTGCTGGGCGTAGGATAATGCAGGTGTTTGCTGGCTGACCCACGTAGATGGCTGCGTGATGGGGAGCGAGGAGGGGCTGCGTGAGGGGGAGGGAGGGGCTGCATGAGGGGGAGGCTGGAGGGGGCTGCGAGAGAGAGAGAGAGAGAGAGAGAGAGAGAGAGAGAGAGAGAGAGAGAGAGAGAGAGAGAGAGAGAGAGAGAGAGAGAGAGAGAGAGAGAGAGAGAGAGAGAGAGAGAGAGAGAGAGAGAGAGAGAGAGAGAGAGAGAGAGTGCGATCGAGCATTGCGGCGACACGACAGCGGCGAGGTGGTTGAGCGCGGCATAGCGGCGTCTCCCTCTTCTTCGCGGCAAGGAATCCTTCACGACAAGAAGCGTAGAGTGGTGAGTGACACACCAATGCCATCTTTGAGCTTACTGGTTTAGGCTTGTTGTGTGCTTGGAGCCATTTGTGGCTCGCACACAGTGTATCGGCAAGTTCCTTGCATTGACACGTGCGACATACGCGCACATTTTTGGCGCCGCTGCCGGGGAATGCCATACACTAAGCTTGATTGGCACTCTGTGCTTCTTTTGTGGTGCAATTTCAATTGTAGGAAAGGTAAGGAAGGAGGGTGTGTGTGTTGAGAAGAAGGATTTTCTGTTGCTAATGTGTATTTTTTTGTTAATGGAGTTTTCAAAGGTACTGTGTTTTTTCTCTGTGTAAGGTGTTAGTATTAAGGTTGTTAGTTCTGTGTAATATAAAGTACAATAAGTAGGAAGTAGATCTGTGAGAGCTAATAGAGTGTGTTAGTGTGTAACAGTAGGTGTATTAGTTAGAGGTAGGTAGGTAGAGTGTGTGTGTGCTCGCGCGCAGGCCGCGGCGACCTTATCCCAAAAAAAAAAAAAAAAAAACATAAAAAATAAAAAATTTTAAAGGTAGGACAAGGATCAGGAATATCTCCCAGACCCAAACCCAGACCCAAGCCCGAGCTCACGCTCGGGCTTAGGCATCTATCGCCCTTTAAAATTACGAATTTTAGCTTCACACGTAGCTAAAAATTGACTTTTTTGAGGACCAACGGAGCTTCAGGTGACCGAATGTTGTGCTGTAAAGCACACCACGACCCTTTGAGTGATACGCTTGTTTTGAGCTATCACACACTTTAATAAAAAAAATCGATCATTAAAAAACATAAAAAATATAAAAAAACGAGTGAAAATGGACGCCTAAAAAAGTAAGCGGTTAACCTTCGAGGTTAATCGTCGACGCTTGTAGGTTATCAAAGGCACGTGTATCTATGCTCTGGTCGTGTGCTAGAGATGGAGCAACTCGAGAGAATTTCGACTTACGCGAGTTCTCAATATCCACCTACCTTAGGTTCCGGGCCCTCGGCGGGGACCCAAGGTAGTACAAACCAAGACCCGCGAACATAGCGGCTAGTGACTCTTCCTCTAATTACGACATCATGGAGGGTTTCCTAATGCCTAATTCTGATAGCTCAAGCCAAGACATGCATGCCATGGGTCCACTGTCCGGGCAGAGCATGCTTAACCGCTTGAAGGAAACCTTTGGTAGAGCCACTCGCTCCGAACATGGAGCTGATGATGTAAATGAGGGGGGTGGGGAAGTAAATTCTCCATTCATGACAAACGTAGAGCCTATGCCCTTAGAGAATGTGCACGTGAATACTTCATTCACTGCACCTCCTGATTCTTCAGAGTTATATCCCTCTGAGGTCATATTACCCGATGGTAGAAGCCTTGCCGAAGTGCAAGAGGTTGAGCGGTATATCATTGCGACTAGGGAAAAGGAAGTCGAGAGCTTACGCAAGGCGGAGCAACGAAGAGAGTTAAAAGAGAAAGCCCCTATTTCAATATCCTTGCTAAGAGAGCAATCAAGTGCTCCTGACTTAGCAACCGCTAAGGGCCAACCCCTAGAAAGCAACATTGCATCTAGCTCAAAGGACACCCCTAGCACCTCAATCCTAGATGGAGTGTTCTTAAATGAGAACTGGGAGTACGAACTACAAACAGAGACTCTGACCGACCAATACACAGGTCACGCCTATCACGTGGGTTGGTTAGATGTCCTACAATCCACAATGGGTGCTACTAGTGTGGAGGATCAACAACAAAGAGTTTGTGAGGTCATCCATAGGGTCATTGAGTTAGAGAGACAGAACAAGGGGATCAACATGCCTTCAACGGGTCTCATGTGATTCTTAGATACAGGAAAGGATAAACAACCGACCTTATCGCAAATGGAGACTCCCTCGGTAAGTCCGATGAATCCTCCATATGTTGTTTCTCCAGGGGTCTTAGTGCAATCTGAGCCCACAAGTGATAGCTTCACCTTTCCAAGTCAAGCTCGTCTTTCCCTTGATGACACCACGGCTACCATGCCTACCCCAATGATGGGCATGCCGAGAAACATGCCATGGATCTCATTTGTTAGTAAAGCACCACTACATGGTAGCTCAATGCCTGCAACAATACCTACAAGTGTGTACCAATCGTATGCACCCATGGGTCCTACCCCTCCCATTGTTTCAACTACCTATGCTCCACAACCACAAAACCCAAGTTCTTATTTCCATGGGACTATACCGGCTAGCATTAGCATGTCACATCCGACGTCTGCTATGCCTAGGACCACACATATGAACTTTGGGCCACCACATAGCACAACATCGTACCCAATGTGGAACCCAAGGGCTTCCTATGCGCCAAGCCCAATGCCAATACCTACTCCACATGTAGTCTCTGGAGCGCCTTCATCCATGGTGCCTGCTCACTTAGGTGACTTGGCAACATTTTCTCAAGCTATTGGTCGATCTATTGCTGAGAATATGTGTAACACGCCTGATAGAGAGCCTAGAAGTAAAGCAGTACAAATAGCCAAGCTCACACAAAAATTTAGTGGAGACGGGGATGTGAGAAAGCATATCAAAGTGTTTGAACAAATATGCGATTCTCTAGGAGAACACAATGACCTACATAAGAGTAATGCTTTAAGCCTAACCTTAAGTGGAAAGGATGGGGATTGATATAGAACCCTAAGGGTGGAAGAAAAAACGAGTTACCCTACTCTTAGGAGACCGTTCTTGAAAGAATACATATGAGAGGGAGTACTCTGGGGTGTAGCCTCTCAGCTCCAGAAAGCCCAACGAGAGAAAGGAGAGTCGGTGAGAGACTTTATTAGTCGCTTAAATCATTTGAATTCTCGTTGTAATCCAAATGAGCACTTCAATAATAATCAATTGCTCGATAGATTCATTAGGGGATTATGACATGAGGATATCTACAATGGCCTAGTCATTAGAGGTATCACCACTTGGGAAGCAGTCACCACCAATGCGATCCAATTGGAGGATAATTTAATGATTCAAGGCGAAAGAGTGTCTGTTGAGTTTAAATCTATTAGCTCACACGCATCGGGGCATCAGCCAATGACCCTAAAGCCTATTGCTAAGGAGCCAAAGATATCTGAGATGACTTTAGCAGATCTCACCATGGCTATTCAAGAGAGTCTTAGAGACAATCGTGCTCCGCAAAATAATCATATGTATCCAAGAAGGGAGCAATAATGGTGCTCAGTATGCTATGGACCACATAGTACCAGTGAATGCCCTACTTTTAGAGTAAAATTTAATGGGAACTGCAATGCATGTGGAAGGTATGGTCATCAAGCTAAGGATTGCATAGTATTTAAGCGCGTGATGGCCAATAGACCAACCTTAGCATGGACAGACACACCTCGAGTGCTTGCATTGATGCCCTCCCCACCTCTTGAACAAACAACACAACACATGGTCCCTAGGGCCCAAAATGTTTTTCAAACAACACCCTTACCACCTACAGTGCTAGGACCGTAACCACCACATCCGAGAATCACTACAGTGAATCAAGTGGGTTGTGGGTCATCTATTACTTGTTTGGAAGGCTATGAGGAAGATATAGATCTTACTATTGGCTATGGGATGGATGTGCTTGAAGAAATTCCACAATACTACATGGAGGACTATTGAGGACAAGTCAAACCTGTATAATAAGTAGCTGCTCTTGCTGCAAGAGACCAAAATATCAATTACACTGCTAAGAGACCACCTCTTTAATGCTATGAGTGTGGAGGTCCACATCGTGCAGCCGAGTGTCCTATTAGGCTACAAAAGAACGCCACACTAATGCAAACCAATCAAGCGAGCATGTCTACAATGCCGATACTCATGTTGAATCGATGTGGCATAGATCATTTGATTGCCCAATGTCCAAATAATCCAAATGCACCAAAGATCACGCCACTAAACTTGATTGAAGTTATCGAGGAGCCATCACAAAGTACACCTGTGGTACCAGTAAACGTACTCACACGATCAATGCTCCAAAAACAAAATTATATTTTTGAGGAAAGAGACACAGCATCAATTGCCCAATCTCAAAAAAAGAAGAAAGCATGAAGGAAGAGATCGTAAAAAGCAGCGAAGTCAGACCCTAGTTCAAAGACCAACATAGGGACTGGTGACGACCCCGTATATATGAACGACGCTGAAGAGGATTCTGATTCAGGTGAAACCATGGAGACCAAAACGACCACTAAGATAGAAACAAACAAGGAAGATCTTCATGAGCCACAATGGCTAGGATCCAAGAAGAAGATAGGAACTTATCCAAAACCTACATAGGAGATGGAGCGAGTCAAGCAATTAAGGAGTTTGGTAGAAGATACCCAAAGGGATCTAGAACTAGCACCTAGGCAGATCCAGATTACAGACACCGTGTTCCATACGCAACAACAACCTCACCAAGTCCATAGACTCATCCAAGAAGAAAGTGACTTAAAGTCATGGGAAAGTGGGCATACTCACTTCTTGATGGAAAGAATGTTTACAGAGTGACTACTTGATCCTATCGAAGAAATGGAGATCCCATCTTCCCCACGTCAAGGGACTCAAGGTGAAAAGGTGCCGTTAAACATTGCCAAATTGATGGATTTCATGTCTTCAGAAGTCAGAACCACCATCATGTCCAAACTACATAAAGACCCCGAGCTAGTCTCAGCTCTTCAAGCCTTCCTCAATGGAGAACTAAAGTTTGGGCTACCACAATTTGCACAGATGGATGGAGTTGGGGAGATGCCAATAGAGGAGGAACACTTAGATCCACAACTCAACCTAGATGAGAACCTTGTTATGGAAATACCTGTTAACAAGTTGGGACAATACTTTGAGGATGATGAATCCAATGCAACCATAGCAATCACTACTAAGGGATTAACTGTGAAGGGAATCCTTGATGGTGGCGCTGGGGTTAGCATTGTGACTAAAAATTACTGGGAAACTATGGGAAGACCTCACATTGCGATCACAACCATAGTAGTGAAGATGGCCAATGGGTCTATTGTTAAACCTATTGGGATGCTAGAAGATCTCAAGATCAAGGTCTTTGGACATAAAATAAGAGTTACCTTCATTGTTATGGATTTCTCCAAACACACTATGGCATCTGAGATGATCTTTGGACGTCCTTTCATGAGGGAAGCAAAAATGGTGCATGACTGGTCTAAAAACCATGTCTACTTGCAGTTCCAAGATTCTGTCATTCGAGTGGATCTTGTGACTGGTCGAGCACATCCTCTAGGAAACAGGTTTATAATTGATCATAGATCTGACACCACAGTTCACTCGGCCCCATTGCAGTATTGTTACACGTGTAAAGCGGACACTGATGTTGGGGAAGATTCTCCTTATATGGACGTACTACCTGGAATGACTGAGTCGGACAATGTGGATTGGGTCCACCTAGCAGCAACCATAGACACTTGGGGAAACAGGGGGACGACTTGGGTAACACCGGAGGGGGATGAAATGCCCATACCCTTAAATATGCTACAAGCAATGCATATAGCTTCTGACAAGACTCATACTAATGTAGCAAAGAAAACATACAAGTGGGTCCCTAAAGCTTCTTTAGCGACCATGGCTAGTACTAAAAAACAGAAGCCTTCTAAGAAACGTACCACTCGCTCCAAGAAAAGTAAGAAATGTGGCGTTGGATTCCTAAATGACTATTGGAAGCCCAAGGCTACTATCAAGGAAATGATCAAATCTGGGTGCCAAAACGTAGATTGTGTTCTTACTTGTCACCTGACCCATGTGAGCGCAATCCTGTGGCTCCAAAACAAATTGACGATTGTGGAAAGAAAAAAATCATAGAATGCTACACACCCGCTCCAGAGCTAGTTTGGGTACCGAAGAAAGAACAATTTGTTCCACCTAGCTCAGGAAGGGGGGAGTCCCATGAAGCTTCTAGCTCCTCATGTAATGCATCCATAGAGGTGAAAGCTTCTCCACAGCCTCCACCTACAATAGTGGACCTCCATAAAGCTACAAAGGAATCCACACCTCCCAATGTTCAAGAATCACCTGATGAACCACTTCAAGTTCGATCCCGGGAGAGTACCTTACCACCCTTGCAACTCGATGAGTCACCTAAGGTAATAGAAAACTACCTCACCTATTACCAACTGGAACTATTGGTTTCAAAGGAGGTGACGAGCACATTTCAAACGGTATGATCTACCCAAGGAAGGGGGGAGTGTTAGTTGACAATCATCATTCACTCACTCTCCTCTCAACCTTCCTCCCTGACCTCTTAATCTCCAATCTTAGGGAATGTATATATAGAGCCTTATACTTACAAAAAACAAAAATAATAAAGAGCAAGAGCAATTAGGAAACGAGTATGCACAATAAAAGTCAAAACATTGACCCAGACCTACACATTCACATCCAGTACACTGAAACAGAAACCTATGTCATAAAACACCTTCGATCCTCATCACTCGAGTGATGAAGGGTAGGTAGGATTAGTACGATAGGAGTGTTTCTATTTAGAGTTTAGTGATTAGCAAAGTTCTTTCTTCCCAGTGATGTGCCTCCTAGAGGTATTCTTTGTGTTTCCTTGTGTGTACAGGAACGTGTTGCTGTGGTTAGGATTTGAACCTTCATGGAATCTTTCTCTCGTTCACACTTCAAATCAAGCACGACCATCAACACAAACAAGTGTTTCTTGTCCATTAGCATTGCCCCTTATCTTTTTTCATTCATGTTTGTCTGCTTTAATTGTGATTGGTAGCAAATATTCAGTGCCTCTGCTTAGTATCAAACAATAAATTCAATGTAATTTTTTGTCATTATCACTTGTCTAGGTTTAAAAATCAAGCAGATCGACTAAGCTAGTTTGACCAAGCTAAGTGTTAGAGATCTTCTCTTAATACCATGGGGAATGCCTTGCTAATAATCAATGGTTACTTAGGTTCTTAATCCGATTTAGGCAGCATTGTGTGAAATGTACTAGGGCTTTCTAGTGGGCTTAGTCCCTATTGACCTTTAGCTTAAGTATTATGAAGGGAGTTTACTAGTGTGATGAGCCTTGGGAGGGTAACAGTGTTATATGACCCCTCAAAGCTATAAAATTAAAATGATGAAAACAAACAAAAATAAAAAACTTAAAAAATCAAAGTACCACAATGTAAAATCTTAAGCTGAAAGAGAAATCTCAGCTTGATCTGGTACTTCACTCCCATGTATCGCTTATGGTACTAGAGCTCTACAGGTTCCCAGTGTGGGCGCTTTTCCTTGAAAAGCAAAAAACCAAAGGCATACAAAATAAGCACACACATCAAAATTGAATCACTGTGAAAAGACTTTGGGGGGTCAAAGAAAAGGAAATAAGTCAGGCGATGATTTCATGAGAAATTCCTTTTATCGTAGATTAACTACAAGGTCTTCTAGGTATAGCCTCTAGTTAGCCCTCGGACATGAAATACTTAGCTCTCGCGATTAAACAACCTAATTGACCAAAGAAAATTGAGAAGCTTGCCCATGGTATTGATAGTCGATCTTTAGTGCCTTTCGGCCGTTAAATTAGTGACCCCAGACTTGTTTAATTTTTTACCTTTACAATTGTTTATGCGTTTGATTATATTGCAATTTAATGTTTAGTGCTGACAAATGGTTTAGAATTATGCTACCAATCAATTTGTTTGCCTAAAATTGCATATGCTTTTGAATTGTTTATGAGAATGCAATTACTGTGCCAATGTTGTTTGATTTTGTAGTGACTAAAGAAGGCTAAGGACATTCATCTCAAATGCTCTTCCACCTCAACGAATGAGCTTCAACTCAATAGCTTCCGAGGATGGAATCTACATCAGGAAGGGGGACATGTTAACCCTGACGGCTCACGGACACCCTATCACCTACGATGGATGTTGTATTATTTACTTGTAGAGTCAGGTACTGGGCTTGTCGGTCCAATAAGAAAAGGGTAAGAGTGATCGCCGATGAGAGGCGCACTCTAACTGGAACATTCAAGGGATTAGTTGGCTAAGCATGGGCGCCCAAGTGTGAATGGGGCGAGCTCATAAAAGTCAACTAAACCTAAAATTCACTCATTCTCTCATTTGTGCAATTGAAGAGTGCTCTTGGTCCATCTCCATCTTCTTCTTCTTCATCTCCTTGTGTGTATGCGTGAGAGAGAGAGAGAGAGAGAGAGAGAGAGAGAGAGAGAGAGAGAGAGAGAGAGAGAGAGAGAGAGAGAGAGAGAGAGAGAGAGAGAGAGAGAGAGAGAGAGAGCAATTGAGCATTGCGGCGATACGACGGCGGCAAGGCGGTTGAGCGTGGCGTAGCGGCGTCTCCCTCTTCTTCGCGGCGAGGAATCCTCCACAACACGAAGCGTAGATTGGTGAGTGACACACCAACGCCATCTTTGAGCTTACTAGTTTAAGCTTGTTGTGTGCTTGGAGCCATTTGTGGCTCGCACACAGTGTATTGGCAAGTTCCTTGCATTGACACATGCGACATACATGCACACAAACACGAGAGGGGGGTATACTCTCCCACACACACAAACACATTCTCTCATTGAGGGAAGTGCAAAGTGCAAGAGCTCCATCTCCTTCTCCAAACTTCTTGAGAAGTAGAGAGCCTACACCAACAATCTTGGCTATGTAATGAAAATCAAACCAAGAGCCATGCTTCAATGCTTAAGCTTGCCATCTTCTTCATCTCCATTACTATGCTATTATGCTATGCTAAGCAAGAAGAGTGATGATAAGTGAAGAACTATTTCTTTCTCCTATGAATGATTCTTCTTCCTCTTCCCTACCCTCATTCCCCGCTAGCTCTCTCCACCTTCGAAGGTGTTTGAGGCCTTGGGATTGAGGCTTGCGATGGTTAATGCTTTTTGCAAAGTTTGTGATATGCTCGCGATGCACGAAGCTTTCCATCTTCATAGCATCACCAAGGTCACAAGGAACACAAAGATTGTATTGTACCAAGTCTCTCTTGATTTGAGAGTCTATAATACAAATGCCTTTGGAGGGGGGACCGGCTCCAAGTAAATCGGGTCCTCAACTATTGTCATGTTCTCTAATAATCTCTCTCTCTTGCAAAAGTATTATTCATGCCAAGTTAATTAAGTACTATGTTCACGTTGCTACCATCAATTAAGTTCACCCTCTATGTTCTCAAAGTAATCTAACAAAAATGCTCACTCTATTTCTCTTAATTCCGCTATTCTCAAAGTTCATAGGCCATTTTCATTACATAAAGTGTATGCCCAAGTAATGATGCAACAACCCCAAATCTTTCATCTTGAAAGTAACATTCAAATCAGCCTTAAATTCAACAATATGTGCCTCATTGGGACCAGTGATCAGCAAATCATCCACACAAAGAACAACAATGAGAAGTACATCGCCCTCAAGCTTGACATACAATGTGCTTTCTGTTGGACTGTTACGAAAGCCTCGTTTGACCAAATGAGTGTCAGCCTTCTCATACCAAGCACAAGGAGATTGCTTCAACCCATACAAAGCCTTCTTACATCTGCACACATTGTCCTCTTGTCCTTTCTTGACAAAATCGCGAGGCTGCGTTACATAGACTTCCTTAAAAACAATATCGGATTGATGTATATCCTAACCAAAATGATCTGCCAATGCACACAAAAACGAACAGTAGTCATACGACAAGTGGGAGCAAAAGTTTCTTCTTAATCTATGCCTTTATGCTACGCATAGCCTTTGCAACAAGTAGATCCTTATAGAAATCAACCTCACCATCCGGCTTGCGTTTCAACTTGTAAACCCACTTTGTACCAATGGTCTTTTTTCCAAGAGGCAAATCGCATAAATTCCACGTGTCATTTTCTATAAGTGCATCATATTCTGATTGCATGGTAGCCATCTAATTTTCTGAATTTTGTGCTTCATCAAAAGATAGAGGTTCTTCTATATCACATAAGCTAGACACAGCCAAAGCATAACAATTTGATGCATAAGAGGCATGACGAGAACCTGAACAAGTACGACTAGACAAAGGTGCACCCAATTTATTGTCACACAAAGTGTGCACCAGCCATTTTGGCATACCTCTAGCCTGCTCATTTTTAGCCCTTTCCTCATCAAGTACATCATGTACATTTGCATCAATAATAGACTGATTTGTAACATTTTTAGAAACCCCCATAGGCTATACATTTGCCTCATTTGAATTTACATTCAAACTTCCACCATTGAAAAGAGGCAATAACTCGTCATAAATGTCCTGTGAGCTTACGTTAATAAATTGTCATAAATGTCCTGGCTGATCTTCCACAAACACAACATCACGTGAGCCAAAATACGCTTTGTTTACGGATGGTACAACTTGTAACCTTTGCTTTCGGCACTATAACCAACAAAAATACATTTGATAGCCTTATCGTCCAATTTTCTGTGCTGTGCTTGTGGCACTAAACCATAAGCCAAACAGCCAAAAACACGCATGTGCTCAATAGATGTTTTTCTATCATGCCATGCTTCATATGGAGTCATAGACTGCAACGCTTTTGTAAGACACATGTTGAGTACATAAGTGGCACACGTGACAGCTTTGAGCCAAAATGAATGTGTAAAGCTTGACTCTTGACCATACATCGTGCCATTTCCGTAAGGAACCTGTTTTTCCTAACAACAACATCATTTTGCTCAGGCATATACGGCATTGTACATTGGTGCTTTATCCCACGACTAGCCAGAAAGGCATTAAATTCATGAGACATATAGTCCCACCCTCGATCGCAATGGAGGGTGCCCATAGTACATTTCGAGACATTTTTGGCCACAGAAAGAAATTGCGTGGAGCACATAAACACTTCGGACTGAGCTTTCAAAGGATATACCCACGCATGCTTGGAGTAGTCATCAATGAAAGTCATGAAGTGCAAGTAATTTACCAAGGACGAAGTTTGCATAGGCCCACAAACATCACTATGCACAAGTTATGTATGTAGCATGAGCTGACCCATCCTTTGGAAACTTATCATGATGCATTTTACCCAAAGTACAGCCTTCACAAACATGTTTGAGAGGTGCTTCAAGAGGCGGCAAAGAAGCAACCATATCATATTTTTGCAAATGCAGCAAACTGGAAAAAATCAAATGCCTAAACTATGCATGTCACTGTTTTGCATCTAAAACAACCCTTGAATCTGCAATTGCATTTGCAAAATTTTGTCTACACTTGTCATACAAAGTGAGCTTATACAGCCCGCGATAGAAAAGGCCAGATGCAACAATTTCATCACCAAAACTGAGATCATGAACTGTACATCTGTCATCCACAAATTTTGTTACCATATACATTTGGTAGTGATGTGTGTGAACACACTAGGACCATCGGGGCATTTTTTCCCTCTTTAGGTGATTTTTTCCCTCGTGCATTGTATAGACGCCTATCACTCTAGGGCTATCTATCTTTCCATTGCACACTAAGTAATACTCTCTCAGTGTCCTAAGTTAAAGGCCAAAGAGGCGAAGAAGAAAGAGGGTGATTCCATTGCAAACGTTGGTTCTACTACAAATGCATCCATTGTTGAGTCTTCTATGAAAGGAGACTGTGATGTTGATGTTGATGCAGAATGGGCTTTTAGTGTTGAGTGCACTTACAATCCTGTTGTCCATGATGCATGCATGTCAGTTGCACATTACCTCACATCGTGAATTGTTCACCTCTCTCAAGTCTGTCCCTCATGGGAATTCAATCACTTCTATTAACAATGCCTCTTATCCGATTCAAGGAGTTGGAAAGAGTGTGCTTATTGCTGCAAATGGCAGGTCTTCCACACTTATTGATGCACTTTATGTATCTGAGAACAAGAAGAATCTTTTGTCTGTATCTGCACTAGGCTAGACTTGGACTTGTAGTCAAATTTATGGATGCTAGATGTACAGTTCATGATCTCAGTTGTTTTGGTGATGAAATTGTTGCATTTGGCCTTTTGTGCCATGGGATGTAAAAGCTCACTTTGTATGACAAGTGTGGACACAATTTTACAAATGCAGTTGTTGCAGATTCAAGGGCTGTTTCAGATGCAAAACTGTGGCATGCACGTTTTGGGCATCTGAATTTTTCCAGTTTGCTGCGTTTGCAGAAATCTGATATGGTTGCTTCTTTGCCGCCTCTTGAAGCACTTGTCAAACATGTTTCTGAAGGCTGTATTTTGGGTAAAATGCAACGTTCTAAGTTTCCAAAGGATGGTTCAATTAGGGCCACATGCAGATTGCAGCTTGTGCATAGTGATGTTTGTGGGCCCATGCAAACTCCATCCTTGGGCAATTACCTTTACTTCGTGACTTTCGTTGATGATTACTCCAGGCATGCATGTGTATTTCTGCTTAAAGTGAAGTCCATAGTTTTTATGTGCTTCAAACAATTTTTGGCTATGGCTGAAAATGTCTCAAAATGTGCTATGGGCACCCTCCGTTCCGATCGAGGGGGGGAGTAAATGTCTCATGAATTTAATGCATTCCTAGCTAGTCCCTCAGCAAAATGGTGTTACTGAGAGGAAAAACAGGTTACTTACAGAAATAGCACGATGTATGGTCAAAAATCAAGCTTTGCCGCATTATTTTTGTCTTGTCCATCATGTGTGCCACTTATGTACTTAATAGGTGTCCGACAAAATCTTGGCAGTCTATTACTCCATATGAAGCATGGTATGATAGAGAGCCTTCTATTGAGCACATACATGTTTTTGGTTGTTTGGCATATACTTTGGTGCCACAAACACAACGCAAAAAATTAGATGATAAGGCTGTCAAATGTATTTTTGTTGGTTATAGTGCTAAAAGCAAAGGTTACAGGTTGTATCATCCACAAACAAAGTGTATTTTGGTTTCACGGTATGTAGTGTTTATGGAAGATTCTGTTCAGCCCTTGCTGTCATATACTAGAGACAGTAATGTAAGCTCACATGACATTTATGAAACTTTGTTGCCTCTTTTCAGTGGTGGAAGTTCGAATGTAAATTCCAATGAGGCAAATGTATAGCCTATGGGGGTTTCAAAAAATGTTACAGATCAGGATGCATATGTACATGATGTACTTGATGAGAAAAGGGCTAAAAATGAGCAGGCTAAAGGTATGCCAAAATGGCTGGTGCATACATTGCATGACAATAATTTGGATGCACCTTTGTCTAGTCGTACTCGTTCAGGCTCTGGCCATGCATCTTATGCATCGGATTGTTATGCTTTGGCTGTGTCTAGCTTACATGATGTTGAGGAACCTCTATCTTTTGATGAAGCACATAATTCAAAAAATTGGATGGCTGCCATGCAATCAGAATATGATGCACTTATAGAACATGACGCATGGATTTTATGTGATTTGCCTCCTGGCAAAAAGGCCATTGGTAGAAAGTGGGTTTACAAGTTGAAACGCAAGCCAGATGGTGCGGTTGATCGCCATAAGGCTCGACTTGTTGCAAAAGGCTATGCACAACAAAAAGACATAGATTATAAAGAAACTTTTTCTCCCACTTGTTGTATGACTAATGTTCGTTTTCTATGTGCAGTGACAGTTCATTTTGGTTATGATGTACATCAATCAGACATTGTTACTGCTTTCTTGAATGGTGACATATTTGAGGAAGTTTATGTAACACAGCCTCGCGGTTTTGTCATGAAAGGACAAGAGGACAAAGTGTGCAGATGTAAGAAGGCTTTATATGGGTTGAAGCAATCTCCTCGTGCTTGGTGTGAGAAAGCTGACACTCATTTGGTCAAATAAGGCTTTTGTAATAGTCCAACAGAAAGCACATTGTATGTAAAGTGTGGGGGTGCTGTACTTCTCATTGTGGTTCTTTATGTGTATGATTTGCTGATCACTGGACCAAATGAGAGACATATTATTCAATTTAAGGCTGATTTGAATGCTACTTTCAAGATGAAAGATTTGGGGTTGTTGCATCATTACTTGAGTATACAGTTTAAGCAATGTGATGGTGGTATTGCCTTGTGTTAGAAAAGTTACATAGAGACATTGCTATGTAAATTTGGACTTGAGGATTGCAAACCTATTGCCACTCCCATGGAAACAGATTTAAAATTGAGTCTTCATGACACTGGTGATCCTGCTGATGTCACTCTTTACCAAACTGCTATTGGATGCCTCATTTATGTATGCAACACGAGGCCGGAGATTCAGTTTGCAGTCTCACAAGTCAACGGCTTTATGCATAGACCCCAGGGTCTAAGCATTGGCAGGCTGTCAAGAGTATTTTCTGCTACCTTAGTGGCACTTTACATCTTGGATTGTTTTATCCCAAGGGAAGATCATTGCCGCCAGACTTACATGCTTTTTCAAAACTCAGATTGGGCTGGTTGTTTTGACATGCGAGTGTCCACAAGTGGTTTTTGTTTCATGCTTGGCAGTTCATGTATATCATGGTTGAGCAAGAAGCAACCTACTGTGGCCACTTTGAGTTGTGAGGCTGAGTACATGGCAGTCTTCACAACTACGGTTGAGTTTGTATGGCTCAGACGCCTTATGGCTGATTTGGGTGTTGGAAATGACACTGCCAACACTATCTACACTGACATGCAGAGCGCATTGGCAGTTGTAAGGAACCTAAGTTTTCATGCTCGCACAAAGCACATTTAAGTGCATTACCACTATGTTAGGGAGAGGCTCTTAGCAAGAGAGATCGGCTTGGCTTATGTGCCAACATAGGACAACCTTGCAGATCTTTTCACAAAGGCATTGTCTCGTGAGAAGTTCAAAGCTTTCCACAAAGCTTTGGGCTTACTCCCCTTTGTGGACTGATCATGTCCTCAGGGCATGGCACTTCCCTTTACTCATGTGCCAACTCTCGTTCACCGCATCACTCCAGGCGGGATTTGTTAACATATACATGTGGTAGTGATGTGTGTGAACACACTAGGACCGTCGGGGCATTTTTTCCCTCTTTAGGAGGTTTTTTCCCCCGTGCATCGTATATATGCCCATCACTCTAGGACTATCTATCTTTCCATTACACACTAAGTAATACTCTCCCAGTTATGTTGTGTGTGTTAACCTGCAACCCTAATTTCAACAAATTTGACTACGAGACCAAGTCTAGCAAGTGCATATACAGACAAAAGGTTATTTTTGATCCTAGGTACATACAATGCATCAACAAGTGAACATCCATTTTCAGCAGTAAGCACAATCTTTCCAACTCCTTGAATAGGATAAGATGCATAGTTGGCACAAGTCACCGTATTCCCATGAGGGACATACTCAATAGAGGTAAATAAATCACGATGGGAGGTTGTGCTTTGTAGCACCATTGTCAAAATACCACACATGTGAATCTGCAGCAACTGACATACATGCAACATGGACAATAGGATCATAAGTGCACTCTGCACTAAATGCCCATCATCACAATCTCCTTTGACAGAAGAGTCTACAACCGCTGCACTTGTATTGGACCTTGTAGTGGATCCAGCCTCTTTCTTATTAGCCTCTTTTGACTTCAATTTTGGACACTGCTTGATCAAGTGATCATTAGCTTTACAATAATGGCAACACATCTTCTTTTTGCCCTTGTCACCAGAATTGCCAAACAAAGTGCAGACAGTAGAAGCATTAGGAACAAAAGTTTTGCCACTCGCAACAGAACCATAAGAAGTGGTTACATTGCTGTTCCCACCTTTTCTTTGAGCTGCAATAAAAACCTATTCAACTACACGCTACCTAGTCCTGTTTTTGGGAAAGTAACTCTTGCAATAGCAATGTGCACATAATGCATCAAACTTGACAACTTTAGGATTTCCTTGGGTCATAAGTCTCTAAGTACTAGAAAAAGTCTGGTAAGAATTTGGTAAAGCATCAAGAACAGTCTGCACAAGTGAACTGTCAGAAATGACTTCCCCTGCAAAAATTAGTTGCTCATTAACATCCTCGACACTAGCAAGGAAAGTGTCCATTTCATCTTCCTCATGCATAATCTTCGATTCCAGCTCTTTACACATCAAAGCAATTTTAGCCTCATTGTGGCTTGCATAAAGACCTGCTAGAATATCCCAAGCTTGTTTTGCAGATTTTGCTGGATGGATGTGAGGAGTGATAGTGCGCTTCACAGACAATGCAATCAATGCATGAGCCTGTGCATCTCTTACATCCCAACGAGCCTGCTCAACCGTAGGCAAAATATCTCTGACAGCAGCAACCCTGGCAACAAAACCTGGAGCGTCCTCAACATCGCCTGCATCCACAGTACCAGGACGTACATCAATGCCCTGCACAATGTTCCAAACTCCCTTTGATACAGGTACATGCTGCATCATGTAAGTCCACATAGGGTAATTGTCCCCATCCAATTTGTCCTCAGCAACAGCATACATCTTGAACACATCTGTGTTGTTGTCAGCCATGGAAAATGCCTGCACCTGATGTGAAAACTGCCCGAAATGAGGAGAAACTGAGTGAGACCAGCACCTGCTATATAGCACAACCTGCAGTAGACTGTATGGGACCTGTTATGCAGTAATTGGCATTGATAAAAATTTGGCACAAAATGACAAAATTGTCT
Organism: Adiantum capillus-veneris; assembly: GCF_014529385.1. Classification (NCBI taxonomy): domain Eukaryota; kingdom Viridiplantae; phylum Streptophyta; class Polypodiopsida; order Polypodiales; family Pteridaceae; genus Adiantum; species Adiantum capillus-veneris. The sequence continues at coordinate 123,552,476 of NC_140959.1, forward strand.
TTGCAGACCTGGTTGTAGTCGAAACGGAGGTCGAAATGAGCCAAAATGAAATTCTGAGCAGACTTAACTCTACGAGCTATCCCAAAAATTTTTGTCAACTTGCTGACGCTCGCAAACGCTCGTTGAAATTTGTGAAAACGAGCAGGGGTGTTCTGGTGATACTTGCGACTAAGCCCAGGAGGACGTGACCTACTCTAATACCAATTGTTGGAATTAGGGTTGCAGGGAAACGCACACGGCTTGGAGAAGATGAGAGAAGCTCAAGGCACACAACAAAGAGTGTGTAACTTAGTGTGCAATGGAAAGATAGATAGCCCTAGAGTGATGTGCGTATATACAATGCACCTCCTAAAGAGGGAAAAAATGCCCCGACGGTCCTAGTGTGTTCACACACATCACTACCACATGTATATGGTAACAATGCGACATGTGTGCGGGAAGGTAAAGAAGGAGAAGGAGTGCAAGGTGTGTGGGTGGAGCAAGACTCAAGAAGGAGCTGCCCCTTATTCTTTGTATGTGTACAAAAGAATAAGGTGGTCAGTTGCCAATGCCCATAGCCTGGGCGATCGGGCAAGGCACATAGACCTTTATCCCAACAAGAAGTCAAAAGCTAATTTGGAGATTACACAAGTCATATGATAGGATTAAAAGAGACCATTAAGAATTTCAAGAACTTCTACTAGTATTTCATATACAGTGTATACTCAAGCATCTCTTTGTTGTAAAGATCTCCGAGAGCACGAGTAATTAAAAGCCTTTTGGGGGGGGGGGGGGGGGGGGGGAGTCTTATGAAATCTGACCCTCAATGTTGTGTCGTCCTAACTCCTCCTTGAGAACAAGGTTCTCCACAAGGGAGTAAGCATATTGAAAGGCTTGTCGAACAAGAGAAACCAGTTCTCAAGTACGACATTTTAATCGCCTAGTCACACCACGAAGAGGCAAAGATCTTGCTCAAGCGATGATTCTTCTTCCAAGATTGGGAGAGGAGAAGATCTCCCTTGCCATCAGCTTCTTCCCCCTCCCAAGAATCTAGATCTTTTGTAGCTATGTCAGCCATAATGAAACATCCTTCACAATGACACAAAAGGACATAGGCGAGCAAACAAACTTGAAAAGTTCAAGGAAAGGGGCAATAACATCACAGTCCTTTCCTTTGATGGCACTCATAGCCGTACAAAGAAGATGCTTAACCTCATCCAATAGTTGATGCCACCTTTGGAGTTGAGAGCTTCTTTGAGCAATCCACACTATGCCATGTAGCTGTGTACCTCCAAAAGTAAGTCTATCAATAATGATGGGCTAGTATGCAAACCCAAGGGACCCAGCCAAAGACTTGGAAGGAGTATAGAATTGATGTCATGTGGAAATTCTCAATCGACAAAGCCAAATACGACATGCTTATAGTGTGGTGTAGTCTTAAGCTTGAGAAGGGGTAGTCGGTTCAAAAGTACATGATTACCATCTCAAAGCCACTCATGGGGGGGCCACCTCAAAACATGTAAGTGTAGCGCGTCAGTTCATCCAAAGCGGTTTTTGATATTTTAAAGAGTTACAAAATTGTGTGTGTGTGTGTGTGTGCATGTGTGTAGAGGAGTTTTATAAATACCTATTGAAAATCATTTCCTATAGGTATTTTGAAAGGTGGAGCCCCCCCCCCCCCCCTCCCACCCTTCCACCCACCCACACCGAGAAATCACTATCTTCAAAGAATCGACTTCTTAAAGAAAATGCAACATGTTGTATAGGCATTTCTAAGGATATACCCACATATGTTAATGCACAAAAGATTATGAAAATCTCAGAAGTCAACCACTCCATGGTTGCTACCAAGATCTTGTCTCCCAATAAGATGCCTTATAAAGATATGGCATATGAGCAAAGTGAGAAGGATCCCTCCAAGGAGCACATATCTCAAGATTGCAAGGGGAACAAAAGGAAGAAAGAGAAGGGTGTATATAAGGGGCAAAAAAAGCTCTAACCCAAAGAGCTTGAGAAATATAAGAAGGAGAACTGGTGCTTTGAGTGTGGAGACCAAGGGCACACCTATCGTGCATGCCCACAAAGGAATGCCAAGAAGGACTCTCCTCATGTTACCCATGCCTCTTGTCCTATATAGGTGAATCAAGAAGCTACTCAACTATGTTATGAATGGGGTAAGGTTTGGAATCAAATATTTTTTATCCTCTTTGATCCCAACTCTACTTGAAACTTGATTTTGGTAGAGTGAGCTTAAAATTTGGACATAAGAAGTGAGAGATACCCCTCCCCGGGGGTCTATGCACAAAATATACAATTTACACCTTTATACAATTTTCAATATACATCAGATTTGCGGACGCATTTTCAAAGGGGAGGAGTTCTCAGTGCCCGACCAAGCATGGAGTTTAGGCCATGAGCCAGACTGCATCTAGAGGTACATAGCGACTAGTGCTACCCCTGAATGGGTGTTATGAATGAAAGCGTACACAAGAAAAAATATAACATTGTGGAGGGTGAATAATGTGTACACCGGGTTGCAGGAAGAGAGAGAGAGAGAGAATATAGTGGAGGGTGAAATAGAGTGCACAGAGACATGAGAAGATGACAATAGAGAATCTTTAAATGCCCATCTAAATGGAACATGCAACCATGTACTAACGCAATGAAAAAATCTAGGTATACCATAACATCAAAAAGTTTATAACAAAAGCACTGGACCTTGTGTAGGGATCGACCGGTCCACCCATCCACTTCCATCTACTACAGACAAGAGAATTTCACTTTACCGAGAGCGAGCCAGAACACCTCCAACCTACCTAAGCCATACATATGCTGAGGCGGCTTCACCTCCCTCCATGACCGGAGCTCTAAAAGGATCCCAAATACCAGCAGGTGGTAGGGTATCAACATCAACCATACCAGTTTAGGCGCCACGCCTCTTCAATGCCAACATCGGGTATTTAGGTAAAGCCAAGACAAAATCCTCGATGCGTTAGCCGTGTAGTTCATTCAACCCCTGACGCACTAACCGTGTAGATGAGCCTAACAAAAAGAAGAAGACCTAGGCAACACCCCCGATCCAGCAAAGCCCCAGGTTAACGACCCTTTAGTCTAAGGCTAAGCGATGTAGGTGATCTTAGTCTTGTAGCGATGCTGCCATGATAAACATAACACATGAGTCCAATCACAATAGCACTTCCCAAATGCACAAACAATCCTTTCCAAGCATCTAGACTGTACAGGGTCTCTACCCTTACACGTCTACCATAAACCATCTTGATCACTTCATGATCCAATCCAAAAATCCATAAACCATAATCCAATATCATCACACGGGTGAGCACTCCACCCTACTTGGGTGAGGCACGACCAATCCTGCATAACCACTTTAGAACATAACATGGTTGCAAAAATTTCGACAACATAACCAAATCCTTAAAAAAAAAACAATAAGCCACACCGGCTTTCACCATAAAATTTCAACCATAATCCATGACGAATCTCAGCCCTTAACCATAAATCATAATCACAATGATCCAACTCCCACACTTGGAGTTTGACACATCCCTTGTAATCAATCGGAGTCCACACACATGTGACTCTTAAGACGCAATTCTTTCATGCATAAAAAGAGTTCGACAAACAACTAATCTTGATATAGAAATCCAATTTTGACAACATCTAACCATGCAACATTGATGCATCCCATCTGCACTTCACCTCTCTAGCAAGTCTTTGACCTAGAAAGGTGGAAAGCAGTCATAACCATGTATATGAGGCATCCACATCAATCCACGAGTTCCCATACATCACATGATAACATTCCAACACCATAAACATGATGCAAAACAGCTCCAACCTTTAGGTCAACCATAAACCATAACTTCACACATATGCAAAAACATATTTTTGACATTTTTCGGAGCATGCAAAACATGCGAATGAAAGTATTTGACCTCAAACCAATGCATCAATTTCAGATCCATAATATAGACTATCACTCTATCACATCACTTCACCCATATGGTACTCACACAACAAACGGTAACTCCAAAAAGAAGCAACTTTATTCATATCTGACTATGCGGTTCGGGATGTTTAACCATATACTCTCACATAAGTTTATGGCCATCTAATAAATTGAAATCAACTCACCAAAAAAAACCATGAAACATATCAAAACAGCTCGGTCAACTCACGAGGTCATATGGTACCCCCCCTTGGTAGCACCCCTACGCGTGTAGATAAAACCGCTTATAGAATGATTAATAACTTGCATTCCCGAAGTGATTAACGGAGACCTAAATTCATTTATCATCAAGTTTCATCGAGATTTTCAATTGGTGAACTGGGTTTGCCCATCCGATGAATCTATATAGTGGTTCTCCAAGGAGCTTGGAGTCAAAAAATTTAGTTGTGTAGTGGACACAAATTGTTTTTTGACCATATCTCTTAGCTAGTGCGTGTTTTTGACATGACACCAAAGAGAGAAAATATTCCAAATGATGTGTTTTATCTCTTGTGTAAAGGATTCGGGCTGATTCATAACGGTTTCTGATTTATGACCAAAATAGTGTCCTTATTGCCTCTATGACGTGAAACAAAAATCGCTTTTTATGCACGCACGTGATCATAAACGCATCATGTGCATAAATGAGCGTGTCAAACATGACGAAATAATCATGGGGCAACTTTGTATGTACTTAGTTGATCCATACATGCACTTGTATGCAAAAAAACAATCACCGAGAGGGTGACTACTCTAGTTGATCCATACATGCACTTGTATGCAAAAAAACAATCACCGAGAGGGTGACTACTTAGAAAAACGAGATAGATAGAGAGAGAGAGAGAGAGAGAGAGAGAGAGAGAGAGAGAGAGAGAGAGAGAGAGAGAGAGAGAGAGAGAGAGAGATGATTGCTATGGAGTTTAGGGCTTCTTACCATGCTTTAGAGTCGATTAGGGGATGTCAAAAGACTTCTTGCTTTGCCAAAGAGAGCGGTGATGAGAGCTACATAGAGGTATCCACCACGAGAGCTTCCGGAGAGAGTGTACACCGTGAAACGAGAGAGAAGATAATAAGCAAGTAGAGAGAGAGTATCCTTCTTCTTCTTCTTCTTCTTCTTCCCAAGAGAGAAGAGCTTATGAAGATGGTGATGAAGAGCTTACACCACTCCGTATAATAGATATGTATAGTCTTGCGGTAGTAGATGCAATAGACGGCACTGAAAACTAAGCACTAATCGGCAAGTTATAGGCAAGTGCACCAGGCTGGAGTGTGCCCCAAGCTGAGAGATGGCGCTACCTTCTTGCCTGGAATAGCCCCTAGCTTTTGGGAAAAAGATCCAATCTTTCCTAAAAACAAGCCTTTGCTTTTGGTGGTCAACTCTCCCACTTATCATTCAATTTTTACAGCAAAATTGACCATCGAGCAGTATCTGGCCAACTAATGGAAATCGTAGCTAGACTATGCCGCACCATAATTTTCCGACATAATTATGACTTTCCCGTACTGCCCCGACGTATTTACTGTACCGCTTTTTATTGAAATATTTCCTGTGAAAATTTTGCCTGGTCCCGTTTTTGCTATGGGTGATCATTTTTAAATCCGACGGAGACTAAAATTAATATTTTTTCATTTAGGTCATCGTAAAAAGCACATTGCTTTTCAAAAACGCGAAAAAGCATGAAAAGCTAAAAATAGTGTAAAAAGCAAAAAAAGCAAAAAAAGCAAATTTTTTTAAAATTAAACCACGGGTTCTTCTCGTCTACTAGAATAAGAAAGTGGATTCGCTTTTCACTAAAAAGCACTAAAAATCATGAAAAACTATAAATAAAATGAGAAGGGCTCAAAAAGCAGACGTTTAAAAAATTGAACCATAGCTTTCTTGGAGCACGTAGATCAATGATCCGACCTTGCTTTTGCAAAAAAGCACCTAAAAGCGTAAAAAGCATGAAAAAGCTAAAAATATCAGATTTTTTCAAAACTGAATCAAACGTCTGTTTAACCTATAGGAACATGGAAACTACCCTACTTTTTACTTTAGAACCTTCCAACACTGTCAATCAATCATCTTAAGTCAAAGTTTGGCAAAATAGGTATTGAAAGCTATTTTTATTATTTTTAGAAGAGACCCAAAAATTGGGAATCTTACATCCTCCCACACTTGAAAAACTCGAGGTGTCCTCACCTTGACATGAAGTCTCAATAATTTAGCCTCATTACATCATCATGTTCCCAAGTGGCAACTTCCTGAGGATACATTGACCATTTAACAAGGTATTGAATAATGGTCCGATTACGTAGAGGCTTGGTTTTGCTCTGAAGTATCGCTTCGGGATATACTTCAAAAGTCCCATCAATAGATGTAGATAATAGTGAATCATCAAGAATATGTTGTGGATTAGGTACATACTTCTTGAGTAAGCACACGTGAAAAACATCATGTACCTTTATGTGTGGTGGTAACAACAGTCTGTAAGCTTGATCATTAATACGCTTTGTGATTAAAAAAGGTCCACAATATCTGACACTTAGCTTCTTACACTTACCCATTGATAAAGATATACGTTTGGGTTTCACCCTAAAAAATACTATATCGCCTTCTTCAAAAAATCTGGCAGATCGTTTTGGATTAGCATAACTCTTCTATCTATCTTGAGCAGTCTTAATATCCTGCCGTATAAGATCGGTTCGTATTTGCATTTCATCCAACATTTCTTTGGATTCTTGATCTCGTATGAGAGGGCCAATCCATTTGAGTGGAGTAAGACACTCTTGCCCATACAATGCTTCAAAAGGAGACATTCCAATTGAGCATTGGAATGAGGAATTATACGCAAATTCAACCAAATACAAATATCTGGTCCATTTACTCTGCTCATGCATACAATAAGCTTTTAACATGTCTTCAATGATTTGATTTGTTCTTTTTGTCTGCCCATCAGTTTGAAGATGATAAGTAGTACTAATGGCTAACTGGGTTCCTGTAATAGCTGAGAATAAGGCTTTCCAAAAATTAGAGGTGAAATTCGTATCACGATAATAAATTATTCGTCGAGGTAAACCGTGATACATGAAAACAACTTTCATGAAGACTTGAGCTATATCCTTAGCCATAAATGTTGTTTTAACTGGAAACAAATGGGTCATTTTTCTAAGCATATCAACAACCACAAAAATAGAGTCATATCCCAGAGATGTAGGAAGTTCTATAATGAAATCCATGGATATTCATTCCCATTTGTGGAGAATCAATTGGTTGAAGATTATCGAGGTATTGAATTTCGTTCAGCTTTAATACGTTGATATGTTAAACATCTTGTAGCATAGTTCAACATATCACGCTTTAGTCCTGGCCAAAAGAAACTCTTTGTTATAGTAGAGTAAGTCTTAATGTATCCTAGATGTCTTGCTATAGGTATATCATGAGCTTCCTGTAATATTTGGAGTTTACTTCCACCTTAATTTGGAATACAAAGATGATTACCGAAGTAAAGGTCATCTCCTACAATGTGAAAGCCTTTGATTTGACTTGCCTGCTTCTTTGTGCGATTTTTTATGTTCATCAAGTACTAGATTTTTAAGTAATACGGGTCCTGAGTCATACCTTTTTGAATAAGGTCATTAAAGAAGAAGTAGAGGTTGTGACAACCGCCGCTACAATACTCTTCCTGCTTAAGGCATCATCCACAAGATTTCCTTCCTGAGTTTATATTTGATTCCAAAATCATATTCACATAACAACTCCATCCATCTTCATTGCCGCATATTAAGATCAGGTTGGGTATAGATCCACTTCAGGCTTTTATGGTCCGTATTGTTGAGATGTCGAGCTCTACACCTTGAGCTGGCATCCACTACGGGTCTTGGCCGCTTACGGCATTTACTCACTGGCGCGTTAGGTGACCGACACGGAGGATCTCTGCCAGTGATTCTACAGCTGGACTACACTTATAGTGCCAGCCTAGTACGCTTCTAGCGAGTTCACACTTAGTGACCGCATGTACATATGTGCTACTTTTTAGCTTTAGCACTTAGTCATTTTGTACTCTCTTTTCTGTGAAGAAGAAGAAGAAGCTTTCCATCTTTGTGTGCTTTGTGCTTGTCTTGTGTAGCTCTCTTGCATCCTCATTCTTTACACGTATATAGTTCAAATCTCCTTCCAAGAAGATAATGTCGCCATACTTTAAGAGCATGCACAATGGCCAATAATTCCAAGTCATGTGTATGATAATTTAACTCATATTTATGTAACTTACAAGATTCATAAGCTACTGGTTTCCCTTCTTGAGATAGAATGCCACCGATTGCTTGTCCACTTGCATCAGTGAGCACAGTGAATGTCTTTGACAAGTCTGGAAGCTGTAGTATGGGAGCATTCACCAAAGCTTCTTTGAGTTTCTCAAAACTAGCTTGAGCACATTCATTCCAAGTAAACACTTTAGCCTTCTTAAACGTATTAGTCAATGGAGATGCAATCTTAGCATAACCTTCAATAAATGTACTATACCATCCTGTTAAACCAAGAAAGCCACGTACTTCTTGTACTATCAGTGTAGGCCAATCTATAACAACTTCGATCTTACTTGGATCGGTAGAAACACCATCTTTGGATACAATAAATCCCAAATATTCCACCTTGTCAGTGAAGAAGGTGCATTTGCTACGTTTAGCATAAAGTTGATTTTGACGGAGAAGTTCAAGTACTCATCGCACATGTTGTTCCTGTTCTTCTCTGTTTCTTGAGTAAACCAGAATATCATCAAAGAAGACAAGAACAAAATCATCAAGATGCTCTCGAAACACGTCGGTCATAAAACGATCAAAAGTTGTAGGAGCATTAGTAAGTCCAAAAGGCATAATTGTAAATTCATAATGTCCAAAATGATATTGAATCCGGTCTTTGGTATGTCCTTCTCCTTAATTCGGATTTGGTAATACCTTGACTTAAGATCAATCTTTGTGAAGATAGAAGATCCATGTAATCGGTCAAGCAGTTCATCAATCCTTGGTATTGCATACTTATTCTTGATTGCTACCTGGTTCAATCTACGATAATCAATACAAAGACGTAAAGTACCATCCTTTTTTCGATTAAAGAGAACAGGAGTACTCCATGGAGAAACACTGGGTCGAATGAAGCCTTGTTCAAGAAGTTGAGTTGATTGCTCCTTGAGTTTCGCAGATTCAGGTGACATTTTTTAAGGTCTATGAGCCTACTGGTTGAGCTCTTACAGTAAGCTCTATTGCATGATCAACATCACGCTTGGGTGGTAATTGTGAAAGCTCCTCGAAAAATACATCATCAAATTTTGTTATCCATCGGGTTCAAGTGAATCTTACTTCTTCTCTTTAGGGTTAAGCTTTACTGCGTAAACTCTTTTATTTTTCCTATGACTCTTCATAAGCTTGGTAAAGTTCACTAGTTTGAGCTTAGGCTTTCTCTGTTTCTCAGTAACTGTAACTCTAGAGTTCTGATCATTTTGAAAGGTCAATGAAGCATCTTCACAATGTATGTGAGCATCATTGACTTTAAGCCAATCCATTCCTAGGATTCTATCGTAGATTCCGAAGGGTAAGACTCTGAAGTTTGCAGAAGTATTATGACCATCCAAAACAAAATTCAAATTACCCACTGAAATAGAAGATGTAACCTTCCTACCTATAGCTAATTCTACTGTAAGGTCTGTATTAGGGTGCTCAGACAAAATGAGGTTTCTGATGCACTTAGGAGATATGAAAGAATGTATACTCCCTGAATCAATCAATAAGGTAAAATGGTTACCCTGATACTCTATTGGAGTTTAAATAATTAAAAGTTGTTCATTCACTCCCTGATGTTCAATTGCAGCATGAACATACGCGTTTGCCTGATTCCCTTCACCTCTAGCCCCTTGATTTCTGTTAGCTTGAGGTCTTCCTTGAAGTCTTTGATTCCCTCCTTCTCCTGGACGAAGTTGACGATTAACATTTCCATTGTTGTTATTGTTCATAGGCGGTCCATTCCAAAAGAAAGGTGGATTGCCTGGTCTAAAATTCCCCTGGTTTTGAGGTTGTCTCTGGTTTTGGGTGATGTTTTGCTGATTAAAGTTCCTCTGAACTGCCAACGGTCTGGGTCTAAAGTTTTTGGAATTCCGATTTCGATTGAAGTTTCTATGCTCATAATTGTCCACCAATCCTATGAATCTTGAATTTTTAAAGGGACAATCCCTTGATTGATTACCAGGATAAAGATAAGTGTAGCATAAATGATCCTGTCTAGCTTTCATATGTAATAAGTTCTCTCTTCTTTGCTGCGAATTTCCAAATCTTTGTTTCTCCTCGGGACGAGGTATTTTGATTTCACGAACAGGAACAGGTTCTTTTGCCACAATCTTGACACAGATTGGTTAAATAGCTCAACTTAAGCTCCCTAGCGAAGTTTCAGATAATTCCTGTTCAAATGGTTAACAATTTTGTGTCTGCAGACCGACTTTGCAAATTTGGCCACAATTTTTACTCCAATAAACCAAATCTTACCAAATTTGAATTGTGGACTTAAAATAGCATGTTAAAACTAGTGGTATACTGGGTTGGTAAAAAAAGTTGAGAAATAGGATAAAAGTAAATAATCACGATTCTTTACTTCTGGCAAATTTTTGCATCTTCTTGGTCAACTGAGTATGTACACTTGTTTAACACATCAATATAAGCCTTTGACTCAAGTTTCACTAAGTTTGAACAAAGTTTTTCCAATTTACACCCAAGTTCTCGACAATCAATACAAAATTCAATTTCTACCAAGTTTTTGGTTAATTTGGTGATCCAAATCTATGGGCCTTTACAAAAGATGTTTGTACACATGCATTGAGTCTCTGGTATCAACCTTGGTCACTTTTGGGCTGAAAGTAAATAATCATCATGATTATTTACTTTCGAGCACTTTTTTCAACTTTTTCAGTGGACAGTCTTTTTATGAACTATTTTAAGCCTTTAAGTCAAGTCAAAACTTAATTTGGCCTAAAATGTCAAGAAAAAGTAAATAATCTGAGTTTTTGCAAACTCTTGAAATTTTACCTGAAATACGTCCTTAAGCTTACCCACTCGTTCATACAACTTTTAAAGCATACTCTCCAATCGGATTTAATGGTGGACAGTCTTCTGGTGCTATTTCTAGCCGCAGACCTGAAATTCTGCAACTTCACATACACAACTCACAATTGATTCTTTTGAATAGAGCAATGTTCTGAGATTCCACCTCGGATTCTACTTACCCTACTCTTAGGTTCTACTACAATGGGGGTTGTGGGAAGTGTCTACAAACACTCGTTTTCTTGTTTTTAATGGTTTTCTGAGCTCTAATCTTAAGACTTATCTCGTCCATCAATCATTCTCAAAATCCTAATCTAATTCTACAATCCTAAAAGGTACTTAGCAAGTACAACCTACTTCCCAGCCACCTCTACACAACAAAAATGACAATCTTAAGCTATGCAATTTTAAAAAGAAAGTTTTGACTCTAGGTGATCCTAGAGGAAGAAAATGATAACTTCACAAGATGCTCGTGTTTTTCTCTAGTTTAGGTCTCTTCGTTCCTCGATAGCGGTGCCAAATGTGGGACGGGTGTCTAACTTCACTCCTATCTTATTGCAGACATAGCGAGAACCACTAATATAATTGTCAATCCATGGGACGAAGCTGACTTGACTAGTGCATAGAGTCTACAAGGTGTTGTCAATCTCTTGGAAAACAACAAACAAATCGCATCTAACTCAAGCTACACTCAAATGACAAAAATCACCAAAAGCTGATCAGTCACATTGGCAAATAAATCATAATCGTTACAACATCAAACGACATCCAAACGTTACAAAACTTTTAGGACACATTTATAAGATCTAAGCACACATGCTTATGGTCTCAAATCTCACTTTAGGTCAAGTGCAAAACTCACGATTATTAACAACAGTGAGTTTTTGACCTAGTCATTTTCAATCGAGAATGCATCTAAATGCTTAGCAATGATGCCCCAATATCCGCCTATACTTAGTTTATGATTTTGAAGCTTAAATTTCTATTTATGATGAAATTAGGTTGTGGATCGACGATTCCAAAAGCTATGGATTACCATGAAATGCTACGCATCAATGCGTAGAGCTCTTACCTGTGGTTGCACCGTAACAGATGGCACTACAATGTGAAAATCGGGAAGGGAGTAGGAAGTGCGAGAAGGAGAGAAGCGAGCGTCGTTAGCTCACACTGTGTTTTTATTATCCAAAACTTATAAAATACTTACAAAAATTGGCTTTTATACCTTAGCCAAGGTTTTTGTGGTCGAAACTAATAATCTAGTAGCTCTAACTAAAGACATGTTGATACAATTTGTAAGCTTGTAGCCTCGGCTCATCAGTTACACTATTTATCTGGAAAGTAGGAGTTACAACATTCCCGATTCATCAATGCGTAGAGCTCTTACCTGCGGTTGCACCGCAACAGATGGCACTACAATGTGACAATCGGGAAGGGAGTAGGAAGTGCGAGAAGGAGAGAAGTGAGTGTCGTTAGCTCACACTGTGTTTTTATTATCCAAAACTTATAAAATACTTACAAAAATTGTCTTTTATACCTTAGCCAAGGTTTTTGTGGTCGAAACTAATAATCTGGTAGCTCTAACTAAAGACAGGTTGATACAATTTGGAAGCTTGTAGCCTCGGCTCGTCAGTTACACTATTTATCTGGAAAGTAGGAGTTACAACATTCCCGATTCATCAAAATACTAAGTGTTTTTACAATAAAAGCTCCAAAAAATGTTATCAGAGTTAGCTTGCGGCTAACAAGCCCTTTGATGTGTGGTTTCGTTTTTGACTACTATAGTAAAATCAAACTCAAGCAATATGATAAATCATTGAACAGTACATCCCGTATTGCAAGGTATGTTCACTAAGTATAATAGTGCTTGATGATCCACGAAGAACACAAACTTGTTTGCGAGAAGGTAATGTCTCAACTTTTTCATAGCATAGACCATTCCTAGCCCTTCTCATTAGGGAAAATTTAGGCTCTCAAAGGGGTCCTGTAAGGAGGTTTGACTTTGCCTCTCTTGTCCAAAGTGGGCAACCCATTGAAGTACATAAATGCTTTGTCAAAACCCTATTAACCAACATATCATTGGAAAGATCTTAGAAAGTAGGTTCTAAATCCCCAAACTTTGATAAATTTGGAGTTGATTTGTAAACGTTATGGCCTCCGCATTAAAGCTGAAATGTGAGGAGAGATTCCATTTATAAGACAGAGTTATCACATCAAAAAATGGAATCTTCTAGAATATAAGAAATCTGATGGCTTGCTATATATCAGTGGATAGATCTCGATGATTACATTCTAAATCCAAAAGGTCCGACAAGTTTTGATTTCATTCGTAAAAATTCTACTGTGCACCTTGCACCCGTTTTGGAAAAGAGGCAGAAAGTCAAAGTCCTTATAGGGCCCATTTGAGAGTCCAAAATTTCCCTAATGCTCTCTATGGTCGTGTAATTCTTTTTGTTACTATTAAGCTATTTGCTAGAGTAACAAATGGAAAAATCCATGTTGCTCTCTCCAAACTTCACTAAAATGTATCAACATGGACATGGAAGAAGATCTTTGTTTAGGACCTTTCAAAGTTGGAGCATGCTTCTGCACATTTGTTGGTCCACTCAAATTTTGTGATGAGAGCATAGAGAGGTTTGGCAATGATTGCGTACATATAGATAAATCTTCTATAGTAACCACAATGGCCCATGATTTGAATCTTCTCAAGATCAATGGAAATGTCATTCTTGGACACAATATGCCCTAGAATTTCCCTTGTCTTACTTTGAAGACACATTTCTTGGGATTCAAGCAAATACGATAGGTTTTGCATTTCTCAAAGATCGTCTTTAAATGCTCTATGTGCTAGTTTCTTAGGAAAGAATGCACGCATAAGTCATCCATGTAGATTTCTAAGAATTGTCTTAGATATTCTTTAAATGCATGACTCATTAGCCTTTGGAATGTGGCAGGTGCATTGGTCAAGCCAAATGGCATCACTCAATAAACGAATATGCCCCATTATGTGGCAAAGACCATATTATGCTGATCCTCCTCGCTTTATAGCAAGCTGGTTGTAGCTTGAAAAGCCATAAAGATAGCTTAAGCTTCCTTGTCTGCAACTCTCTCAATCACTTGATTAGTAATTGTTAGGGGATAGTTGTCTCGGTTAGTAGCAGCATTTACCTGCTTGAGATTTACACTAACTCACAATTTTTCATTCTTCTTGGACACTACCACAATCAGTGAAACTCAATCTTGTCCTTAATCTCATAGATAAACTCCACTTTCTTAAGCTTATCTATCTCCTCCTTGATGTTCTTGGAAAAAAAAATCATTGTATATATAGGGACGTTGTCTGTGAGGCTTTGCTTCACTCTTAAGGGGTATGATATGTTGACAAATGCTTGGATCTACACTCTTAAGGACGTAATTTTCGGGCGAGCACTTCTTGGCAAGCGCTTTTTGGAATCAGAGAGCAGAGTCCAAAAAGATTCCTCCCTCTATCTTGATAGTTTAGGATATGCCCATTTATTCTCTCTCCTCATCTTTTCTCTCTCCCTCTATCTCTCTCTCTCTATCTCTCTCTTTCTGTGTGTGTGTGAAATTTTTGTTTCACTGACCTCAACTCATACACATGCACACTCATATGCAAGTACAAAAATACACTCTTTTCAAATATCATGATCTACGTTGAGGCGCAATAAGTTTAGCAACAAAACGGACAATGATACATACACCATAATTATTTTCAGGAAGCCAATTTAAAGGGTTTACATTACAAATAATACAACTGAACTTGGACCTTTTAAATCAATTGATGAATATCATTGAAAAATTGCTAGAACAACTCATGTAAACTAATATTTAAAGACATAAAAATAAGTACATGTGAGTTAATGAATACATCATAGGTGAGGGGGGAGATAGAAGGATGGTGGAGCTAGAAATTCTCTTGCTAGAAACAAGGGCCGTGCCAATGGTGGCCATTCAAAAGCTGCATCCATGGCTGAGAAAGGTCCAACAAACGGGAAAGGGGGTGCACTGAAAGCAACAAGAGGTGTTCCAAATGGAGGAGGAAGTGCCCTATATGGGTGAGGATACAAACCAATGTGGGATACTTGCAGGGTGTGTGGGTGGGACCACATCCACTCAAGGGGGGCCCTTAGGGGCTGCAGCGGATGTGGTCACACTCGCATCAAATCCTGGGGGACACTCAGGTTTCAAGGCAAATGTGGGAGTGGCTGCTCCATATACGGGCCATGCTATTATTGGGGCATAGCTGGTGTCTACCTACTATGAGATGTGCACAAAGGTGGTTCCAATGGAAAAATGTTCTCTCCTTCATGCTATGGATGAATTTTCTCTCCCTCCCGTTGTGGACAAATCTTCTCTTCCCAAACAAAATGATGTGCCTAGCTTTGTAGGGAGGCGCTGGGCTGGTGCAAGACATGCACTGAAAACGATCGAGTCCATCTCACATCTGATGTAATGTCTATGCAGTGCTAGACACTATAAGGAAATGTCCCCACTCCGACAAAAAAATACAGCACAACATTTCCCATGTTGGTAAAGGTACCTAGTAGACACATGCACGCCCACACAAATCTCATGCATTTTGTTATGGAGTAACAAAGATTAAACTGGGAGTAGGTATCAAGTACCTGGAAAATGGTGGACTTCTCTTAGTGCCTCTACAAAACAGTCTCCCAATATGATCAAGCATCCATTGTGCGGGCTCCGTGCATGGTAGGTTTTCCCATAAGATGTCCTCATCTACAGAGAAACCACATATATTGGCTGTAATCTCTCCATCTACTCGAACATACCTTGGAAGCCAACTCCCAACACCTCTAAGGGATGCAAAAATGGCCAACAACAAAGTACCAACCTGCAAAGAACATGAATAGCTATACATTTTGCAATGTAGAAACGATTAACGTGCTTTAAGACAATTATATGGATGAAACTACCCCCTCTACATAGTCCTCGACGGTCCTGTAGCTAGTCTCATGGAGCCATATGTGTAGTATCCTTAGCAAGAAATATCTAGATCCAGACCTCTGACATCCTTCATACATTTATAGGTTGTCCTCTTCCTTAGCAGAAGGTCTAATTCAATGGCTAGGGAATGACAATCTACAGTAGACTACCGCTGCCATTGTGGATTAGCTATTTTGTCATCAGAGTTTAGCACCCATTCATGCACTCTTTCTAGCAATTGAATTCTGCTAGGATGCTCAGGTAGTTGGCACACCTCTTTGTCATGGAAAGCAACTGATTTCCAATGTTGGACCTTTTCTCTAGCACCGACATACAGTCGCTGAAACCGTTCCAGATCAGACAAAAGATCATCATCCTTTAGATACCTCCTGGTTAAAGGAGCTTGCTGATGCCTTAGTCTCCTGTTTAGTGTGATGAGCTACAATGAATGTTTCTCATCACCTTTTAGAACCTCAGTCATAGCTTTTCCTTTCCCTTTCTCATCCGTACTGTGCTGTGACTAGTGCACTGGTGAATTCCTAGTGTTGCTGGGTTGTTGATCTCCAGCTTGCTATTTACCCAACTTCTGGCCTTCATACTGGTCTGGTTGGTCTGTGTTGGGACGATTTCCTCCCGTGGCCCCTGCTCCACGAGCACCAGATCCTGAAGGTGGAGATGGAGGAGAGTCATCATCATCATGCTTTTATTCTGGTTCATCCTCCTTCTCGTCCTCTTTTGTTGCCTTATCATCATCCTCATCGAGGCTGTTCTGCTGCTCAATATAATCCAAGATAGCTTGATTTGCCAAATCACTATTGTATTGTTTATCTTGCAAATCACTCTGCATTGTTTCCATAAGCGCTCTTAGATGATCTATATTGGAAACAACATTCCCTTCTTGAGTCAGTATCTCAGCCAAATTATTATAGATATATCTTTCAGTTAAAGTGGGATTTCAAGGCAATGTGACTAGTCAACAATGAGTTAAAATCAACTCTCTTCATTCGCAACATGGTTTCGAATCTGTCAGCAGCTCTTTCAACCTCTGCTTTTTCTTCTCGAAGCATCCACAACATCTCAGATTCCATCTTGGACAACTTATCTTCCAAGTGCTGAATGGTCCTAGCTGATTGATTTTCAACGACACTGTGCCGCAGGGACTGGGCTCCTCTCTCCTGCTCCAACTTTTCAACTTGCTGCTTAGTCTCCCTCAGTTCAGCTTTCAATTTGGTCAATTCATCATTTGACACTGAGGCATCCAACATTTTTCCTATGGCATTCACAATAGTGTTCCATGATGATTGAATAAGTACAGAACATCCATCATTCACTGTGGCTGGGTTACAGGCAACTGGCTTGTAAACTGTGATAGGAGCCATATATGGTAGTGTAGTGAAATCAAATTTGTGCAGGAGTAGACGTCCTTTGAGAGGATGAGTCTGCAGCTGTTGTAATCGGTCCTTCTTGGTTAAATGCAGAGCTGCCTCACTATAAGGAATGGAAACCTTACCCAGTGGACTTGAAGGTAGCGCTGGTCCTTTCTCCTTATCAATCTGACCCGCTGGCTACTCAGCACTAGTCCTATCTGACTGGTCTTTCTAGCAGTGGTGGTTCCTGAAACTTGCCCTTCTGTCTGGCTGATTCCACCAATGGTTTGGACAAGGGGTTTTTCTGACTGTCCAATTAAAGTCTGGTCTGCTGGAGTCTTTTCAGCAGACACTAATTTGACTTGACTTTCCAGCTGCCTGAGGAAAGCACTGCTTTTGGCCAATGTAGTTTTTGTCCTTTTTGAACTGCCAGCCTCCTCTGGCGTGGCTTTCCTCTTTTGCCCAGTGATGATGACTAACTGGTCATCTGGGGCTTCTTCATCTGATGACAATTCCACATTGTTAGTTACTGGAAAGGGCTTTTGGCTCCAAGCCATCCTTACCTGGTCATGAGCATTCAGAGAAGTCGCCCAGTAAAGGAATTGCCAAACATACCAGGCTTTGAAAACATTTTGGGATTGCAATTTAGCAGTCTGCTGAAGCACATTATGTAACAGAATCTGACATAGATTGATTGGAACTGTGGCGTCTAATCTTTTTGCTAATAACATAGCAAACAATTTTTCTTACACATAAGTTGGGTTGTTTTTGAGACTCATAGCTTCAGCTACAAAATGGTAAGCAGCAGGAATGTCCAGACCTGCTACTGGACCCCTTGCACGCTGGCTTTGCGTTTCTTCTTGAGAGAATCATATTCTTTCAGAGCTGCACTGATCTGTTCTGCTATTGCTACAGATGGCTTTGGCTGGTTTGGCATTTTGAATGCAAAAAGAAATATTCTCAGGTGTTATCGACACCTTTCTACCATAGACCATAGCACTTCCATCCTCAACATCGAAAGTATCAAGAACCTGTCTAATGATAGCTGTGTCAAACTCAAATCTTGTGGCTTGCACAACCACATGTAAGTCCCACAGTCGGAGTAATGCCTCGGCTTGCTTAGTGAACACATACCGCTGTAGTTTACTGTGAGAGGAATAAGTGGAAGAGAAGCTTTTGCAGCAGCAATAAGTGCTTAGGTTTCCTCTACAGGCTCTTGCATTCTTTTCGACATTTTCTTTCTACCCATACACCGTGAAGATGATGACTCAGTAGAGGAAGAAGAAGAAGACTTACTTGAAGCTTCAAATCCGTATCCTGGTGTAGCTGATAAAGATAAACAGTAATCAGCAGTTTCCTTAGACAAAGAAATTTGTGGTTGTAGTGACGAAACTTCAGAGCTTGGTGATGGTGAATGGATAACATTAGGTAGATGTCGCGCAGGAGATTTATGAGGAAAAATACCTACGCGCCTTACTGTTATACGCATCCGTGCCATAAAAGCTCCACTACTTACCGTTCCTAGAGTCCTGTGCACCGCAAATGATGTGGCACACATGCATTGGCTAATCCTCTCCATCTTCTATGAAATGATTACCACTGATAGTCCAACTGACCCTTTTCCCCATAAAAGATGATATTGATTTCGACAATTTATTGATTCTAGTACTGCCATGGTGTTATCATACTGAGACTTTTTTGAACTTTTGACCGGTTCTGGAACTGGCTGTGCATAAAAAAGGCTTAAAATAGCTGATTCTGGAATTTCTTGATCCTTAGTTCCCAGATTACCAGTACCCTTATTTCTGGAATTCTCTCTATCTTCTGAATAATAAAGCTTGATTTTGGCCCCATTATAAACCCCTAGCAACAATAATCCAGATAAATCTTTCAATCTAACTGTGCCATTGGAGAACACCCAATAAACTTCGTATGGACCTGCCCAAGCTATTTTTAAGTTCGGTTTCTTAGGGCCTAGCTTTCATTGATATAACAGAACCAAATCTCCTTTCTAAAACTCCCTAAATCTGATTTGTTTGTCATGCCAATGTTTCCTTCTTTGCTGAACAATTTCTTGTTCCAGCATAGCCCTCTGCCTTAACTCATCCAACTGTGTTAACTCCTCCAGTCTCTGCCTCAGATTGTGATTAAATTCTAACCCATACTCGATTGCCATCGTGAGATTGGGTATGACAAACTCCATAGGCACAACAACTTCGATGCCATACACCATTCTAAATGGTGTCAATCTCATGGTGACCTTATAAGCTGTCCGATATGCCCATAGAGCTGTTTGAAGTTTCAAGTCCCGATATTGTGGCTCTTTCTGCACAATCTTAGTGAGAATAGTCTTGACAGTCTTGTTACTGCTTTCGGCTTGCCCATTGCATCTAGGATAATATGATGTGGATTTTTGATGCTTGATTGAAAGCATATCCATGAGAATATCCATAGTGTCATTGATAAAATGCGTACCCTGATCTGACACAATCTCCATAGGACATCCGTATCGACAAAGAATATTTTCAAATAGAAACATAGCAGTAGATTTTGCTATGTTGTCGGGAAGAGCCTTAGCTTCTACCCATTTGGTCACATAACAAGTGGCCATCAATATATACCTATTCTTTCTTAGAGTAATTTTCTTGAAAGGGACCCATAAAATCTAGACCCCTTTTATAAAAACACCCAGTGGTGGCTGAACCGGTGTGAGAGTAGTCATATCTGCTGCCGTGGGTCTGCCAATTCTTTGGCATATATGACAAGTTTTACAAAAGCTTCTGACGTCAGATATTAAAATCTGCCACCATAAACCAGCCTGTAGAATATTTTTGGAAGTGATATTAGTAGAAAAATGTCCTCTAGAATCCCCATTATGTGCCTCAAAAAAAATGACTTGCATTCGTCCCTCCATAGGCACACATCTGCGAAGAACCCCATCACCTCTCCATAGGCACACATCTGTGGAGAACCCCATCAACTCCCAATCTGTAAAGTGATCCTCCAATGATGGTGAACTTCAGACTCTTAATAATCAGGGCCTTCTTCTGATTCTGAGTCTAGTTATCTAGGAATCCTCGTTTAGAAAGAAACTGGTATACCTCATACAATTTTGGATCAGTTGATTCTACCACTGTTACTGGAACAGTTCTGCATCTACTGGCTTGTCTCTTAAAGACACCTCAGAGTATCCATCCGTGCTCCTGGACAAGAAATCAGCAGCACAATGGTTTTTGCGGGCTTATGGAAGATACGAAATTCAAATTCCATCAGGAACATCATCCAGCGTATCACTCTGCCTTGAATAATGACTTTATTAATTAGAAATAATAAGGCCTGATGATCCACATAAAAATTAAATAGCTTGCCCAACAAATAATGTATGAATTTGGTAGCACTGGAAACCATCCCTAAGGCTTCTCTTTCAGTAGTTGTATACCCTTGTTCAGCATGTCTGAACCTGCGAGACTGGCAAAGTATACTGGATAATCGGTTCTACCTTTGGATTGAGCCAGTTGCTCCCATCACCAGTCCTAAAGCATCGACATGTACATGAAAAATGACATCCCAATTTGGTTGTCAAAGAACTGGCTTACTGATAATAGCATTCTTTAAATTCTGAGAACTCTCCTCACATTCATCAGTCCAACTGAACTTGCTGGTCTTCTTTGTAAGTTCATACAACGATAATGCTTGGGAAGAAAACTTGTGCACAAATCGTCGATAAAAATTGATATATCCCAGAAAAGAAATTAACTCTGACACATTCTGAGGCGCCTTGGCCTGTTGGACACACTGAATCTTGTCATTGGCCATTTCTATACCAGTCCTTGACACTACATGTCCCAGTACCTGTCCTTTCCAGACTAAGAAAACAGATTTGAATGGATTCAAACAAATCCTCTTTTACTGACAGCACTGGAAAACCATTTCCAAAAAAAGTAAATGCTTCTCCTCGGTTAAATATATAGTAAAATCATCCATAAATATGGTAAGGAATCGGTGAAGGAATTCACTGAATATTTCCATCATACATTGTTGAAAAGTGGCTGGTGTGTTGCAAAGACCAAATGGCATTACCAGATACATGAATTTTCCCCACTCAATAATAAAAGTGGTTTTACTCCGCTCTTAAGGAGCAATCTGTAACTGGTTATAGCCACTATAACCATCCATAAAGCTATACAATTCATATGCTGCGATTTCATCAAGCAACATATCCATAAATGGTAATGGAAATAGATCCTTTATTGTTTGAGCGTTCAGCTTCCTATAATCCACTCACACTCTGAGCTTGCCATTTTTCTTTGGTACCACCACAATAGGGAACAACCAGTCACTACTAGCTACTTCAGTAATACCTAGCCTTTAGAAGGTTATCAATCTCTTCCTTGACCTTCTTGGCGTAATTTGGATTCATTTGGTATCGCTGCAGCCGTACTAGTCTAGCATTTGGTTTCAATGGTATTCGATGTTGACATACCTCTAGATCTACTCCTTTAAGATCAGTATGTTCCCATGCGAACACATCCTTGTACTGCTGGAACATATGTCGGGCCTTCTCTTTCATCTCAGAATTCAGATGCTTGTTGGCTTTATTCAATCTAGGATTTTCCTCAGAACCTAAATTCCATTCCTCTATTTCCTGATCATCTGGAAGTAACCAGTTAGGCCCGCTGCCTTTTCTCTTGGTTGACTCCTCAGCGTAATCCCAGGATGGTCCTCTGATTTTGGAACTGCTATGCTGATTCTCAGTTACTTTCTTCCAAGTGTTTAGAATCCACTAGTATAATGGAATTAACTGGTTCTTCTGGCCTTCCAGTTAGTTGAACTGGCCTTTCTCCAAAGTTCTGCTCAGTGAACTGGTCTAGAAATTGCTTCTTTTACTTTTCAGCCCGATCTTTGTCTAGTAACACTATGTTGAGATCTATCTCGGCTAATGGGAAAATATTCATTGTTGCCAACATTCTCTCAATTTTCTTCACCTTATACTTCTGGCAAAGCTCTTCAGGTCTCAACTCTTTTTTCCAGCTCCTAGTGTTGTTTGTCTGAATCTGAATTCTGCTATTGGCACCTTGTATTGTCAGAGTCTGATTAGCATAGTCGTGAACAGCCTGTGCCATTCGCAACCATGGGTGCCCTAATAGCATCCCATATGAGCCTTGCACGTCTAATACTAGGAAGCTAGATTTGAAATTTTTCTTACCCACTCTTATCTGCATGCCTTCTATCATACCAGTTTCCTGCACTACCTGATGGTCTGCCATTCGAACTTTGAAAGGTGCAGGTTTCAGATTTGTAATTCCCATCCTTTGCTGAAGATGTGCCCCCATGATGTTTACCCCTACTCCGCCATCTAGTATGACACCAGATAGTGGCTCCCACTGTTTCCTAACTTTATAATATACCTGGATCACTGGCACTTCATCATCTCTGAGAGTAGCCAAGTCAACCGTTTTGGCTTCCGCCTTAGCCTTCCTTCGTTGTCTGATGAAATTTGCTGCGTAGGCAAAGTTTTTCTAATGTCCTCTAACTCCACCGTGAGTCTTTGAATTCTGTCACAAATTTTGACATGACTTTCCTCCTTATCATGATTGGAGTTGCTATCAGAACTTAAAGAATTGTTAGTATTTGCACAATACCATTGCTTTGTTTTAGTGATTTTAGCTCCCTTGTCAGTCCCTAATTTTTCCATCAATCCCTGAACTGTAGCCAACATGCTCTCATGTGTTCCAGACCTTGACTAATCTGGTTGTGCTTTCTCAGAAGACTTTGCTGGTATCTTCTGAATGACCCGAGCATCAAAATTCTCCGGCTGCTCCGGCAGCTTATTGGCTAAATCCTCTGTAATTTTTGTCGCCAATTCTCTCTGCTCCTGCCATTCATCAACCACCTTTTCTTTACCCTTGGATTTCCACACCTCTCTCTGTTGAGCCCATTTGCTACTTTCAGGATTAATTGGTTTTGCTAGATTATCTGGGATTTCTTCAATCAGTACCCCTTTGCTGCGTGTGACCGCTTGTACAGGAACTCGTTCTGGGGTTTTTGCCTCAGTAGCTGCAGTAATAGGTGTTTCTAGACACAGAGCCGCAAAATGCCCATTCTTGCCACAAGTATAGCAATTCAGACTTCGACTCTGGAAATTACCGCGACCCCGGCCTCGGCCAGTACCCCCTTGGTATCTGCCGCACCTCGTACCTGCACCGCTGATACCTAATTTCTCTTCTTAGGGTATACTGGTAGTCTCCACTTTTACTGGTTCGGCATTAGTAAATGCCAGCACAGACAGATCTTTCCATTTTTTAAAATGATGAATGCGAATGCCACAGTTGTTCCATAGATGGCCATAAGCTTTGCAGTAAGTACACTGTCGACATTCATTGGAAACATGGTCTTTGGATTTACCCTTCGAAGACTAGGTTTCCGCTCTTCTTACTGGTTGTTTGGTCCAGCTAATTTTAGCAATCTGTCGGGCCATCTCATCAATCTTCCTAGACCAAGACCCCTTCTTAGTCTTGTCTTTGCTCTTCTCATATGAACTGCTTTCAGAACTACTAGAGGTCTTACTGGAATCAGAGTTCTCAGTAGAAGTACTGCTACCACAGGACCTCCTCTTCTTATGACTTCTTTCCTTCTTAGCCTGCTGTTCTAACTTCAGGGCTCGCTCCACCAGATCATTAAATTTCTTGGTTGGTGTAGGCACCTCCTGTTCCCTAAGCTTCATACTACGGAAACCATTCAAGAATCATGCCCGCAACCGTTTTTCTAATGGTGGTTCTTGTGAGCTGCCTAGTTAGTTCCTTGATTTTCTCAACATAGCTTCTGACTGATAATTTCCTTTGCTTTATCTTATCCAGTTCACAGAGGATATCCTCATCTCCTCTATTATCTGAATGTTCCAGTCGGAAAGCTTTAAGTAGTTTGTTATATGATCTGAGTTGGCAAGCTGGGTAATGGTAGTACCATTTCCTTGCTGCCTCCTTTAATGTCTGAGGAAAGTATTCCCCCCAGTCATCTTCATCAATGTTTTTCAACTCAACATAGTGTTCAAAGGCTTGGATATGAACATCCGGGTCATCTTTCTTCCCACCCTTAAATACTGGAAAAGAAATTTCCAATGAAGAGGTGTAATCATGTCGATCAACATCGTTTCAACCTCTTCTCATCTTAGGAACCTGACTCCTTTTTGAAGATTTCTTGTAAAGGTCTGTATCTGCTTCCCAGTCAATCTCTTATGCAGTCTCAGTTTCTCTTCCCTGGCTTTTCTGCTAGAACTATGGCAACTACCTTTACTGCCTTTGGCTCCTTCATCCCCATGTGTGGTCCAAGAACTCCTGGCCTTGCGTTCTTCCCTTTCAGCCCTCCTTCGTCTGGACTGACTGGAGTGCCGAGAGCCCTTAGCCTCATCAGCTTGACCGTGCTTCTCTGGAGCCTCAGTCTCAGTATCCGGTTTAGTTTTAGGATCATAATCTCTTTCTGACTCCTCAGGGATAGGGTCGACACGGTAGGATGGTTTTTGACCATGGATGGTTTTGGGTGCCATATCTTCTCCTGAAAATTCAAACTGGGAGAAGCGGTTTGGTTAATGAGCAAACAACTTTAGCCACCGTGATCGCCAAAATGGAATTGGAGTTGATCTCTTCAGATAGCTGATTCCAATGTCAGAATTTATAGCTACTACTGGAAGTCGTCAGCTCAGTCAGTGAGATTGGAATGGAATATAGAAACTGAGCTGGAATAGTTACTGAACTCAAATACTCTACTGGAACTAGGAATAGACTGAATGACTGGAAAGTGTTTTAGATTCAGAGTTTATGAATACAAGGTATTATAGAATGAAGCTTAATGGATCATTGTATTAATGATTACAAAGTAGAGTTACAAGAAGAGATTGTCACTCAAGAAAGCTTCGAAGACTAGAACCAAGAGAGTAGAAGTAAGAAGTCAAAGAGCACAAACAGCCCAAAGTACAATCATCCCAATTACAATGTAATGGGTCCTATTTATAGCTTCTTGAGGTTACTGTGGTAACCGCCATGGTAATTACTGGCTGGTCCGCTGTTCGGCTTCCTAGAGATGATTCCCACTTGTTGAGACTGTCTCTGCCGTCTACAAGGTGGCCACTCCTAGGAAACACCATTGCCCATTGCATTCTACCTACTAGGTTGTGGTGGTCATATGTGTTTTGAGATGTAGTGAAATATGCTAGGTCTTGTGATCCATGCCAACAGTGTTCCACAAAACCAAATCGCCAGGCCAACCATCCCTTACAGTTCTCTTTGGCATGGTTGCCTTGAAAGATGGGGTATTGGTTTTGTTGGGCCAATCAACCCAGTTGGCCAGCCAAGGAATAGAAGGCATCTTTTGATTGCCACAGACTATGCTACCAAATGGGCAAATGAAAGGCCGAGGGGAGGCTGAACACTAGATCCCACTCCCAGCCCACCTAATATAGAAGAGCCCATGGCCCTTTGCCCTAAACGGATCCCCTGTCCACACCTTTAGTCCGGCCCTTGGCCTAAGTCCCCGACTCCCCTTGTTCGGTCCCTGCTCTATAGCCCTTGGCCTGACATTACTCCCCCCTTGGAGAAGTGTTTTTGTCCTCAAAAACACAAGTGGTAGTATCTCCGTAAGAACACTGTGTTGGCATCCCATACGCGGCCAATTGTCCATATGACTGATACTTGGTTCAGTGAGGAGGTTCAATGAAACCAAGAGCAACATCTTAATTTTCAACATTGTTGTCCTTTTGCAACCACTTGTATCTAAATGGTAACTCAATTTATAACTCACTTGAGTACTTTAAAGGAGTAACCACAACTAAGAGGTGTCTAAAGGCATAACCAGTTTTCAAACTTTCTGAAGGACTTGAATAATGCAAGAAAACCTTGGCGCAACTTTCCATGAAGTTGTGAGCCAGATTTCCAACTCATGTTAGTATCTTGAAAAGCTTATAGCTACTAAGGAATAGAAGAGGGAGTATCCTCATGTTAGACCTCTAAACATTTTCAAATACACAGAACTACATGTTCACCCCTAATGTAGGTTACATGCCAACATACTTTGTCAGCACACCTACTAAGTCCTTGACTTACGAAACTATTGAAACAGTATCCAATCCACCATAACAGGTGTTCAAAGTGGAAAACCTAACCTAAGTAAAGAAGAGATGTAAGCTGCCCATCCAACGCAGGATGAATAGCAGTAGTAAGAGTGAGGTACTTTCCCCCAAGCACTTACAGACAGTCTTCCCAAATGACTGGTAAACAGGGTTTACCATATCCTACAACCTTACTAAGGAACCAAAAATTACCTGAATAACCATCTTGGTTATCTTGGAAGGTCCACAAGCACCCCGAACCGAGCCGTGACCTCTATTGGTGATTGGTAGACCCAAAAGTAATCTCATAGAGATACTGCACATAGAGTGCCAAATGCTTTATAAGCAATTGATGTGATGAATATGCATGCAGCTCCAAATCAGCCTTTGCTAAACACTAGGGCCCATAACACCTAGTGTGCATGCATTTAGCAAAAAACAGATCCGAACCTATATATCCATGGTCATGTTTGTGATGCTCATAGCACACATTAAAGAGGGATGTTACTAGTTTTGAAAAAAGAAACTAAATACTGTCCGCTGCAATCATTTGCAAGCCTTGCTAAAACGTTTGAACCATAATAGAAGGTGAAACATTAATCACTTCTAGGGACAAACAACGAAACTTTTTCATTAACAATTTCGAGCCTTGCTATATGTATAAAAAAAAATCTATAATGTTGTTTTAAAGTACTTGTACGTGAACAAGTCATTCGAAGTATCCGACAATTTTTGAACACCAAAATTGTTCCTGATACATCGTGTTGAAAATGGTGTAGAAAACAGATTTGACAAGCACCTAGGGACTTTGTTGTGACACATACTTGAAATAGGGGACGCCATTGCCAGTCCCAGAGACTCATATTCTCCACATGTGGAATATGTCTCATGTAAGAATGTCTGAAAAAAGAACATCCTTCAAGTACAAGAGGTACTTGTGCGTGGAGGTAACTTGAAACACTCTAAGACAGGAGTGAGAGGGACCCACATTATCCTTGCTCCACACTGGCTAAACCGAACTCCTTGAGTTGCTAGACCATGTTGTATCCCATGTGAAAACATGTGCCAAATCGACCCCGACAAGTGGGTTCGGAACATCATAATGTATAGTGGACACTACGGCCCAAAATACTTTGTTCCGGCATGCCCTTGGCATGGCTCTAAAATATTCAAGCATATTTATACGACTTGAAAAACCAAGTAAAGCATACTAAAAAATGGAATAACACCAAATCAATAGATGCGTACCTGGAGATGTGAACTTAATGTTCACTTACCCATATTCAAATGCACAGGAGCATGTCGCCCACCTGTGAAAAAACTAAGCAACATTGCACTGGAAACCCTGGGTGTTGCCTTCACAATCCAAACCTGTTGGTTATAATCTACGTAGTCAAACCCCTTGGTAAGACCCTTTATAGAAACTGCTCAACTGGTAGGTAACGGTAACCAACATGGTCAACCGTGTACCGAATGAGAGGAATCAACTTGAATAGTTGAATTTGTCCGCTACCGCGTGGTAGATTGCAAAATTCTTTCCTTGAAATTATAATGGAAATAAATCAAATTGTTATCCTCAATGCCTATGGGATGATTGAGTAAACACCCCCTGGGTATTACCTCAAAGCTGCGCTTCCATAGACACTCGTAGTGCTATAGAGAGAGCAGGATATCAACACAAGTGAAATGCCTAACTCTTATGGATAGCCATGCTGTCACAACGGTTTGCTGCATCTAGAATGCGTGGGAGAGATCAATTAATGTGAGTTTATGGTTATCAAAAACTCAATGTGAGCGTTGCACTGAAAACATGTAGTGCAAAAATGACACCCTAAACATCCGTAATGACAAGAATCTTGCTTGTCCATTAACGTCCATGTATACTGCACTGGGTAGATCTGTTCGATCTTAAGAACAATCACCCAAGGAATGCTAACAATTGGGTCTTACTCGAGATCTGACAATGACTCTTAGCCAGCGTGTGTGGCTCATAGCCCTCGTGGCAATTAATGGTCAATCGACAAATTGATGAAGACTAATTTGGATGGCGTCTTGCCCAATTTCTAGCTGAGAGTTAGAGCACCTTGTCTCAGGCTGAGTCACGAGCAAAACATGTATGAAACAATTCTTAAAAAGTTTTCTTTATTTGTTGAGAGAAATAAGAAAGAGAGAGGGAGAGAGAATGTTGGACTGAGGAACTTTCCGTAAGTGACTACTTTGTATATGTTGTGCCCATGCTCGTGTGCATCTTATGCGTAGCGTGTAGCTTATCATATAAGCGTGCAACAGTTTTCTTCTATGACTCTCTCATCGAGAGAGGTAAAAGAAAAACACAAACAAGTCAAAAACCATGTATGTGTTTGTGACGACACCAGTGTGACTTAATGATAGCACTTTGCCTGTGAATTAAGTCCTTGATTTAGGTTCTTTTTAGTGTTGTTGTGCGTTGACAACAACCAAAATTATGTGAAACAATCTAGAACTTATCTTGTCCTTGACAAAGTGTTTGGTGTTATAGCGGAAGCGTGTTTTAGGAGGCGGTAGAATTGAATCCACCTAGCTAGCATGTCATGCATACACATTCTTAAGCCCTTGGCAAAAGTGATGGCCTCAAACGTGAGAGCCAAAACCATAACTATCTTGCACAGTTTAGACTGGTAGGGATTCTGTGAGCCTAGATTCCCTATTTTTCCAGTTTCCCAAACTTATGTGCCAATGCCCTTGATGCCAAGTCATTGGGCAGTACTTTGGCACAAGGGAGAAGCCTTGCTTCTGTAAAGAATGAGGATGCAAGAGAGCTACACAAGACAAGCACAAAGCACACAGAGATGGAAAGCTTCTTCTTCTTCTTCACAGAAAAGAGAGTACAAAATGACTTAGTGCTAAAGCTGAAAAGTAGCACATATGTACATGTGGTCACTAAGTGTGAACTCGCTAGAAGCGTACTAGGCTGGCACTATAAGTGTAGTCCAGCTGTAGAATCACTGGCAGAGATCCTCCATGTCGGTCACCTAACGCGCCAGTGAGTAAATGCCGTAAGCGGCCAAGACCCGTAGTGGATGCCAGCTCAAGATGTAGAGCTCGACATCTCAACACTCCCCCTCAAGCTCTGTATGTCGCAGAGTCCAAGCATAGTCCGGAAACGTCGAAGCTTCTCAACTCCGAGGGCCTTGGTAAAGATATCCGCTATCTGCTCCTCTGTGCTGACGTAGACCAAGTCAATGTCGCCCGCCAACACTCGCTCTCGAACGTAGTGGTAATGGACCTCTATGTGTTTGGTCCTGGCATGGAACACTGTGTTCCTAGCCAACTGTATGCTGATGAGGTTGTCACAATGGATGACAATCTGCTGGTCCACCTGCACTCCCAAGTCCTCAAGTAATGTGCGTAGCCAAGCTACCTCACACGTCGCAACTGCTGCACCTCTGTAATCGGCCTCTGTGCTCGATAAAGCAACCGTAGGATGCTTTTTGCTGCTCCAAGTAACAGCAGCACTCCCAAAAGAGAACATGAATCCACTCGTAGATCTCCTATCAACAATGATACCTGCCCAATCTGCATTTGTATACCCATACAATGCTAATGGTGCATCTGCTGCATATAACAATGCGTAGTCAAGAGTACCTTGCACATACCTAAGTGTGCGTCGTACTCCATCCAAATCTGGCTTCCTCGGAAGGTGCATGAACTGACTCTCCAAGCCTACTGTGTAGCTCAAGTCTGGCCTCGTGATAGTCAAGTAGATTAGACTACCCACAATCTTCCTGTACATGTTGACATCCTCAACAACATCACCCTTCTCTGCACTCAACTTTGCATTCACATCCAAGGGAATAGAAATTGGCTTACAATCAGCCATACCATACTTTGACAACATGTCCAAAGCATACTTTCTCTGTGATAGCCATACACCCTCTGGAGTCCTGATCACCTCAATGCCAAGAAAGTAGCGCAACTCGCCTAAATCTTTTATTTCAAACTCATGTTTGAGAAGACCCTTCACATGGTCAATCTCCATAGCATTGTCACCAACAATAATAAGGTCATCTACATATATGGTAATGACCACAATCCCCACATCACTCTCACGTACATAGAGTGAATGATCAGCATGAGCTCTCCTAAAACCAATACTGACAAGATACTTGGCAATCCTGTCATACCATGCTCTAGAGCCCTGCTTCAAACCATACAAAGCTTTGAGAAGTCTGCATACATAATCTGGGTAACCTGGATCGACATAACCAGGTGGCTGATCCATATACACTTCCTCTTGCAACTCACCATTCAAGAAGGCATTCTTTACATCCATTTGATGCATAATCCATCCTCTAGATGCAGCCACTGCTATGACAACTCTCACAGTCGTCATCTTTGCCACTGGAGCAAAGGTCTCCTCATAGTCTATGCCATACGTCTGTGCATAACCCTTTGCGACCAGCCTTGCCTTGTGACGCTCAATGTTACCATCAGCCTTATGCTTGGTTTTATACACCCATTTACAGCCAATAGCTTTCTTGCCACTTGGCAATGACACCAACTCCCATGTGTCGTTTGCTTCCAATGTAGCCATCTCTTCATTCATTGCATCATCCCAATGCACATTTCCAACTGCATTCTCAAAACATGTGGGCTCCACATCTTGTATCACCTTAGCCATGTAGGCTTGGTGATGTGCTAGATACCCATCATAAGTCAATTTCTGAACTGGATTTCTGACTCTATTAGATCTGCGCGGTCCTGGGTCACTCCTTTGCCCTCTAGCATCTTCTTGTACTTTCCTTACACCAGGTGTCCTGACAGCCGGAATTCCAAATTCCTCATCAAGACTTTGTTCAGAACCATCTGAATCCATGTCTACATGTGAAAAACTTGATGATGCATCAGCCATAAAGGGAGGTTCATCAACCTTTTCCTTTCCTTTTCGTGATACATTCCCTGTACCTGTTGGTGGAGTAACCTGCGTACGTAGTCTACCATTCCATGGCTTCTCAACAGAGCCACGAGAAGAGGACTCTTGTGGTCCACTCAAAACCTGTGACTGTGGCCTCACATTTTGTACAACCACATCATCTTTTACATCAGCCCCAATAGTGCCATGTGCATTACTGTACCAACTGCTCATCTCATCAAAGATTACATCTCTGCTTACTCGTAATTCTCGTGTAGTAGGATTGTAGCACCTGTACCAACTGCTCATCTCATCAAAGATTACATCTCTGCTCACTCGTAATTCTCGTGTAGTAGGATTGTAGCACCTGTACCCCTTTTGTTCAAGGGAATATCCCACAAGAATACATTTCTCTGCTTTAGGATCCAATTTCCTACGCAACTCATCTGGTACATGCATGTAAGCTATGCAGCCAAACACTTTCAAGTGTGCCAAATCAGGCTTTGTACTTGTAAACTTTTCCTCAGGTGTTACATCATGCACCGCAGCTGTAGGTGTCCTGTTCATAATGTACACAACTGTATTTACGGCTTCAGCCCAGAAATGATGAGGCATATTCTTCTCATTCATCAATGCACGTGCAACCTCTGCAATGTGCCTGTTTTTCCTTTCTGCGACCCCATTCTGTAGTGGAGTATATCTGCATGTAAACTACCTGCGTATACCATGCATTCGCAGAAAATCTGAAAAATCATTGGAGAAGTACTCTCCCCCTCCATCTGACCTCAATGTCTTGATTTGCATATCTGTCTCCTTCTCAATCATGACTTTGAAGTCTTGAAAGTGACCAAACACTTCACTTTTGTTACGCATGAAGTAGACCCATACTTTCCTTGTATGGTCATCAATGAAAGAGACATAATACCTGCAACTATGTATACTTGCAGTATCGGTTGGACCCCAAACATCTGTGTGCACCACCTCAAGTGGCTTTTTACATACATTGCGCTCATGTGGAAATGAGCCCTTTGACTGTTTTCCAAACTGGCATGCTGCACACACTTTATGCATACCATCCACCTTGAATTTGGGCAAACCTTTTACAATCTGTTTTGATTGCATGCTGCGCAATCTCTGCTCATTGACATGGCCAATGCGTTTGTGCCAAATGTCAACATCAGCCACAACACCTGTGCCCTGTGTAAATAATGCAGCTTTTACCTCAGGCATGTCTACATTCAGCGTAAACATTCTGCCCACACATTTGCCCTCTGTGATCAGCTTACAGCCATTCTGGAAATCTTCTACATAACAGCTGGATTGAAGTGAACCTGCAAACCCTGCTCAACCATTTGTCCAACAGAAACAAGATTCTTTGTAATGTTTGGGACATGAAGTACATCTGCTAAGTACTTTGATTTCCCACTCTTCGTATTTAGAGGTATGTCCCCTACATGAGCAATGGGGTGAGCTATGTCATCTCCTGTCTGCACATAGCCTGACACATCTGGTTTGCGCATATCTCTAAACCACTCTCCACGAGACATCATGTGATTAGAGGCACCTGAATCCACATACCAAACATCATCTTGGGTGGAATTCTCTGCAGTCATTGTATTCATTACATGCTGCATAACAAACATGCGCTCGTTTTTGCTGTCATCTGCATCTCTGCTAGTAGATGCATAGTTGCCATGTTCTCTCTTTCCACTTGCTTTTCCCTTTGGACAGTCACGTGACATGTGACCTCTTTCACCACAAGTCCAACATTCTCTGCTATCTGGAGTATGTTGCTGCCTGCTTGATCCTGCACCACGACCTCTTTGACTCCCCCTGCCTTGAGACTGGTTTCCCCTGCCACCTGTATTGTTTTGATTTGATTGGCCTTCTAGAAATTGGCCCCTGCAACCCCTTGGGCCTCGACCACGACCTCTACCTCTACCTCTGTTGGAGTTAGAATAGAAGGCCTGTTCAGAATTATTTCTGCCATGAGAAGAAGATGTGTCAAGGTTCTTCTCCTCAAGAATAAGCATAGAAATCAAATCTTGGAACACGGGGATGTCGTCTCTTGTATTCATGGAAGACCTAAAATGTACATACTCATCTCCTAGACCATCCAAGCATGCACGGACAATGTCATCGTCTTCCACTGAGACTTTAATAGATCCAAGAGCCTCAATGATACTCTTGATCTTCAAGGCATAATCATTGATTGAGAGGTTGTTCCTCTTAACCTGATTTAGCTCTGACTTTAGTTGAAGCTTCCTGGCCTTTGTGTTCACCTCAAACACTCTGCCTAAGTTTCTCCATGCAATGGCGAGGGTTTCAGCATCCTGTAGATAGCCCATCATGCCATCTGTGATGCTCATAGAAAGCCAATACATCACTTTGCTCTGGCTTTGTTGCCAGTCCCTCAAAGCTTTCCTTTGTTCTGCTGTAGCATTTGCCTCGGGAATCTCTGGTTCCTTTTCATTGTCTCCTTCTACATAGTCCCAATAACCTTTTCCTTTTAGGAAGTTTGTTATTCTGAACTTCCATGCAGGGTAGTTATTTTTCTCAAGCTTCTCAGTAACAATCTGACTGAAACCGTCAGACATCTTGAAGCACTAAGACAAAATAGCTGCAATCTACAAAAATCTGCAAATCTGCTGAACCTGCTATCGTGGTACCTGTAACGCTTTCTATACTCAACAAGTGTCCACAATCAAGCGTACATACAACCACTGTACTTGTACAGTAAATCTCTGTATACTGCACTTTGGAGACCTGTTCAGAAACTCTGTAATCCTATCATGCAACACACTAATCGCAAGCACGCACACAGAGATCTATCGAGCACCACACTCCAATCAAACCTACATGCACACACAAGAAAAAGAGGGCAATCACACAAGATTAGAGAGAGATTAACCACTAATTAGTTAAGAAGCATGAGAGAGGCATAGTGAAAGAGAATGAATCATTGATTAGTGTTAATCAAGTCTCATGAGCAAGGAGAAGCTCAAGGACTCCATAGCCACACACCTCAAGAGCTCTCACCAAAGAGTGCTCTCAACCAATGAGCTTGAGAACCCTAATTTCTTTTACACACTGCCTTATGTACCTAGGGTAAAAATATGCAATGTTTGGGCGCCCAAGGCCTTTAAGGCTCAACCACTTACTGTATCTGCAACCTAGGCACAATAATTGACCTATTCTTTACAACTTGGAACTCCCATTGAGCCCGTAACATATTAAAATATTACAATGGCTTGAAATAAATCGAGAATTATAATACGTGACCATTTTGGAAAAATGTGGAAAATCTGTAACTCCAATTTTTACTGCTTCTTTGTATTCATCCCCGGTCTTCAATCTTTAGCAGCTTCTATTAATTGACATTGACTCAGTTAACATTCCCCCCTTCTGATTTTAGTGCCCGTCCTCGGGCAAGGTTGAAAGTGTCCGTGGAGGCTGTGGAAGGTTTTTGATTGGTTGTTGATGGGCTGATTGTCCTCAGTTGTCATTGAATTTGTTGATGAGGTTCAATTTGTTGCAGCATCTTCATTGGTCCAAATATGTCTGAGCATTTGTCCATTGTAATAGCATAATGATGAGGCTGATGTTTATTTATGAAAAGTATGTACAAGGGAAGTAGAATGATGAGGTTCTAAATTAGGGTCTAATACCTGGATGACCAAAGGAGAAAAACCCAGTGGGAAAAAAATGCCTTTGGCATACACGCATTAGTGAAGTACTTATTAGCATTGGAAATTAATAAAGTACTCAAGGGATTATTTGTTAATAGATATGGAATTAAAAAGGCAACAAATATGAAAGGGTAGCATGGTGGAACATTGGTTTGCCTGTTGTAGTCCAATCAAGGTGCAGAGGTGGAAGCAAAAAAGAGTGTCCGATGCATATGTCCAATGGTGGGACATCCTTTTTATGCATACACAGAAATGCATGGGAAAAAATATGCTGTGCAAGAAAGATTTTGAGGGGTTCTTTAGAAAGATGGTGTAGCTATAAAAGCATATGACATGGCTTTGCAAGCTCGCACCCCTTTAAGAATGGTTTTCGTTGACGAGGATATGTGCTCTCATCTTACTGTGCATTGTGCCTGAGTGTTGGACTCTACGTCACTTCACCAATTGTAAGTTAATAGACTTTGACTCTTATGCTCATCTCATCCAGCATGTGCAACAGGACTTAGATATGCTCAACTCTTCCAGCTTGAGCGTAAGCCTAATAACTATGACTCTTAGCATAGAGTTTAATATGACTTGAAGATTTGGAACTAATGCTTTGCTCATTTCATGGCTCAGCAGCCCAACTCTGACTATGACAAAGAGTGTTTTTTGCACCCTAGCGACTTGACTTTTTACATTCTTGTGCTTACTACAAACATTTCTTCAGGTAAAAGTAAGCTTGAATCCTCAAAAAGAGGATTAGTGAAGGACCAAGTTGGCATTGAAGGTTTCTTTTACCATACTTGTTTTATCATCTTTGAATTTGGATTCACGTTGGTTGGGTTGTCCTTCCTTGACTGTGAAGACTCCATTATCTGTTTGATTCTCCAATTAGGCTTGTTGATAGGAGTCTTTGATATTGTTGTAGGCCCCTGTTCACTGTCGCCATCTGGCTTTTGACTAGGAAAATTGAAAGACTTAGGAATCCAAATCTCTTGATGACCTTTGTATCTCCATTGTTGAATTTGATTCACGCTAGGTCTTGTTAATTTCTTGATATCTTCATGCAAGTCTGGTGTAGTTGCAGTTGGCTTATGGTTGACTGGTAGCCAGATCTTTGTATACCCTGTGTAAAATCCTTGTCTAAGAGGAACATTCTTTGAGATCTATCTTTGTTCTGTATCCTCTTGAAAGTTGTGGTTGACTTTAGCATCTTTTGTCGTTCTGTTGTATACCTGCTTCTTAGGTATCCAAGAATATTGTCGAAGTTGATACCTTGTGGGCCTTCTTTCTTGGGAGGGTCCTGACTTCACTTCATATGCTCTAACCTGCGGTTTTGGTACCCATATCTGTCTATTATCTTGATAGTACTCGTGTTCCTTTAAGCTCCATTGTGATGCTATCCATCCCATGTGTTTGTATTCATGTGTTGATTTCCTATCCTTAATCCAAACCAGATCATTGACTTTGACTAAATTGCTAGGAACAAACACTTGCTTGTCTTTCCTTTTCTTTCTTGAGTACTTTGACTGAAATATCGTTGCTTTTCTGGGTGTCTCCTTAGAGGGTTCAGTTGGGTCAGCAATTGATTTGAAGTTTTGAAAGCCTGACTTGCTTGAAGTATTTGATCCATGAGGGTTCTTTGATGTAGAGGCATATACTGTCACAACTTCTTTGCTAGTCGTTGGAAGTTCTACTTTAGCTTTACCTTTGTCTGCAAGATTTGTCTTTGATTCTTGTGACTTCAGCAACTTTGAATCTAGCATTAATGGTACCTATAAATGCTGCTGGCTACCTCTTGAAAAAAAGAGTATTAGCATTTTATCCTCTTTGTAGGCCTTGTGTTGGTCTAGCCATTGATGTCCAAGGATTACATCTGCAAGCATGTCTTTTGAAGACTTCACCTGAAATTTTACCTGCTCTTCATGATTTTGGATGCTA
Organism: Adiantum capillus-veneris; assembly: GCF_014529385.1. Classification (NCBI taxonomy): domain Eukaryota; kingdom Viridiplantae; phylum Streptophyta; class Polypodiopsida; order Polypodiales; family Pteridaceae; genus Adiantum; species Adiantum capillus-veneris. Next base: position 123,589,461 of record NC_140959.1, read on the forward strand.
AGGGTAGCAACCATTTCTTTTTGACTTGTAGCCTTACCCATGATTTCTCTATTATCTGGCTTGCATCGACTAATCTCTAGAATGCTCTGAATGTTGTTTGAAACCATATTGCAATTTGCTTCTTTATCCAGTAGAGCATTATATCTGACACTTGCTTCTTTTGTACTGTTGAGAACTACAACTATTCTCATTGCTAGTTCTACTAAAGATCTTTGTTTTGCTTTCGCCATGGTTTCATCTTGATCTAGCTATGTCTTTATGGAGGGTAGCTTGAGACTTTGTTTTCCAATCTGACTTGCATCAGCTGATTCAACTAGCAATGATTGATTGATCTTTGGACTTCCTATTACTTCTTGGTTGTCTTCAACCTCGTTCTTCTTAACTTCTGGATTTGATGGCAATCTCTGCTCAATAGATTCCGTGGTTGCTCTTTGCTCTATTTGATCTTCACTTGATATTGCCTGATTTGCTTTCAGCTCTTTTGAAGTTCTGCTCGATGGTGGAGATGAATCATCTTCAATAAGATTTTCTTTGGCATCGGTCTCCATTTTAACTGTGCTTGAGGACTTTGTGCTATCATCCATGGGCGACCAGTCTTGGTCTTCATTCTTTGTTGTCTCTGAAGATTGCATCTTGTTATCATTCTGTATCGCAAACATCTTCTGTGCCATTGGCATTCCCATTATGATGTCGTCTGGCATATCCTTTGCTGTGATCACATGGAATTGAGCTATGATGATTTGTGAACTTACTTCAATGGTGGTGGAGATGACTTCCCAAAATTTTGCTCGTTTGTTTCTTGATATGCTCACAAATTCAAGAGTATCTTCCAGTTGTGGTTGGCCACATCTTTTCCAAGTGCGAAAAGAGATGAGGTTCTTGTCTAACTGCAAATCTAGCTTTACTTCTCTTGAAAACTTTTCTTCATTTTCACCAACAATGTTGCACTTGATCGTCTCAGGATTTGAAGTTTTGTATTGACTTCTTTTGCTATGGCAACATCCTTTGGTTGGATTTTATCTGCATTTTCTTTGCTTTGACCACCTGCTTCCGTTGATGTTGACTCGTATGACAGTGATACTACACTTTTTGGCAAATTGTTGAGCATTGTCCACCTGCATCTAAGTAACCTTTGACCTTAAAAGATCCATTGTACTTTCTGGCAGAATCTGTCTCTTCGGAGGAGATTTTGGTGGTGACCTTTGTGTAGCTTTATGGACTTTAGCTCCCATTGACTTTGACTTTTGTGCCACCTGTTCTGGCAGCTTGAGGCTTTGCATCATCTTTAGAGTCTTTGACTTCAGTCGCGGGCCATCCGTAGGGGTTTGTATAAGGTCACGACCTTGCTGATATTTTTTACCATGTGCATCTTGATATGCATATGTGAGCTTGGTGACATGTAACTGTTTGAACACTATTGTACTTGTTGGCTTTTGACTATGACTTGTAGAGATCAACTAAACTTTTGTCCTTGATGATCTTCATAGAGGCATTTGTGTGCAAATTATGATGGAATCTGGGTCAAGTGGAAACTTCCAACAACCATATGATCTTTCAATGGTTTCTCCCTTGAAGGGGTCTATTGACTAGAGGCTCTAGGGTTTCTAACTGGTGTAGCATTTCTTGGTATAAGAGTTGAGCTTGATGGATTTATAGCTCCCCCCTACCTAGGGTGATCACTATAGCCTCCTTCATTGTAAGAGTTCAAAATTGTTTGACTCTGGTTTAGTCTCACCTTTTGCAACTGTGTAGGTATACTTTGGGTAGCAATGTTGATGTTTGGCATCTGTAAACCTTCTGTAGAGTTTCCTATGTATCTTTGTGAAACATGATAAATTATTCCCCAAGTCAATAGCACTATCTTTGCCCTGATATTGTCTATCCCATGGGTCTCCTATGATATGAGCTTCCGTGGTTTCAAGACCCAATGCATCATAGATGCTAGACTCTCGTCTATGTATGACTGTTTTGGTCAAAGTATATGTTCGTTTGGTCACAACATCGAAGCTTGATTTCCTATGGAGGAGAGTTTGGCTCTGAATAGATTTTTGGGTTCACTCGGGTAATATCCTTCGGCTCTAGAGAGGATGGGCTATAATAGATTCTTTCCTTTGAAATGAACCATCCTTTTTGATCTATCACTGGACGTACTTCTATGAGTTGGTATGTGGGCCGTTCAAGCACTGGTTGATCCTTTTTGTACAGTTTCCCTTTTTGGTCTACATAGCGTGCATATGAATTATGTGTACCATACAAAGCTAACATCATTCTGTTTGATGTGTCCCTTAGACTCGTGAGTGATTGCACACTTGTGGTAGTGGATGTAAAATCGTTTGTAGATTTAATAGTCTTTTCAACCTTCGGTGATATCTCGACACCTTGACTAAATTCATGCAAGAATTTGTTGTTCAAAGAATTAATTTTAAGCCTTTCAGGTGTCTATGCATCTTTATGCTGATTTTGAATTTGCAGTAATTTTACTGGTGCTTCTAATGGTAATGCAGAATCATCTGATAGCATTAAAAGTGACGAGCTAGATGCACTTACATCGAGATTTTCATTTCCAATTTTCTCTGTACCTTGCTTGGCAGTTGATGTATCCTTGTTGTTAGGATTTCTTTGACAATCTTCAAAAAAAAATCCACCTTTTCGTCTACAATCTGAGCAATATGTCATGACTGGTGGTATTTCATTTGGTTCTATCATGTCAAGCTCTACCTGAGAAGCTCCTGTTTCTATGCTTGCCAAGTTGTCGACATCTTCTTTTAGAACACTAAGCATCAATCTGTAGATTGCTCCATCTTGACCTTTGTACCGTCCTTGCTTGGTTCTCCAATTAAACTGGCTTCTATTGTCTGATCTATTGGATCTTGCAATGCTGGTTCTTGACTATAGATCTGACCACTATAATCCATGTACAATGATCCTGATTGCATATGCACCAACTGTATGTTTTGTTGGCTTGTGCAGATTTCTGGATAACCACTTGGGTTGACTTTTTGAACTTCTATCTATACTTCATCTTTTAGCTTGCTATATCTGGCTTCGCTAAAGCCTGTGAACATCTGGGAGTTCTATGAATCTGGCTTTACTCTGATCAATAGGATTTTGGCTCCTGTGCTGTTTTTATTGCTCATCAAGTATCTATGGCCTTCTGAATCTGTGCACAAGAATTCATCTCCATTGTAGACATATAGCTACAAAATTTGCTTTGTTGTAGTTATGTATGTGTTGCCACTGCTACTAGCTTGCTTTGCTGTACTTGAACTCTCGGCTCGATTTGAGTCCATGTTTACTTGATCTACAAAAACTGTCTCCTAGCAGATTTTGGTATTGATTAGTAGAATTTTTTCTGCTCGTACTAGCCTAACCTGCAATCACATGTGAGTTGTGCCTATTTGTCCAATTGGAAGCTAATTTACAGTTCATTACCTCGCATTAGCAAATTTCTAGTGTGCAAAATTTGAAAATTTGCATGCCGCTCCACTGCTTAAAGTTGATCATTTTCTCGCTTTTCTTCTGCTGATTTGGTTCGCTTTGGCACACTTTACTGCTGTTTTTGTGGTGTTTTTTGGCGGTACACTCTCCGGCGTTGCTTTTTGGCTTTTGATTTGCTCGAGGGTGATTTGTTCTAGTGGTGCACATGTTTTTTACGTTTCGGCTTCGTTTTGGCTTTTTCTGGCACTTTCAATGAGTTTCTTTTTATTTTTCTTAATTTTTTGTGAAATTTTGAATTTTTATAAATTTTTAATGTATTTTTATAAATTTTTATGATTTTTTATAATTTTCCTGTGAATTTGTGAATTTTCTATTTTTTTAATGAATTTAGAATTTTTGGTGAATTTTTTGAAGGTTTTATGAATTTTGTGATTTATTTTGTTTTTCTCGGGCGATTTTAAACTTTTTTGGTGAATTTTCTCTGACCTTTTTGATTTTTTAATGATTTTCTATGTTTTTAATGATTTTTTTGATTTTATGGTCATTTATCTGTGTATTTTTAAATTTTTAATGAATTTCTATGAGTTTTTTTAATATTCTTTTGTGAATTTTTGATTTTTTAATATTTTTCTATGTGTTTTTTTATATTTTTTTTTGATTTTTTATATTTTTCTATGTGTTTGGTATTATTATTATTTTTTATTTTTTGTGATTTCTTTTTAAAATTTTTAGATTTTTTGAAAGAAAATTCTTTTTTATTCCTTTTTGTGAAATTTTATTCGATTTTTCTTTTTTTTTGTAAATTTTTTATGAGATTTGTGATTTTTTACATCTTTAAATTTTTTTTGGTAATTTTTACATCTCTTTTTTGATTTTTTTAATTGTTTTTATTTTTTTATTTAAATGGTTTTTATTGTAATGAAAAAGAAAAAACCTACCTACCAACCTGTTGGCGACGAGCTGACGTTGACGAGGCGGAATTTGCAGGCCTGACGGCGGTGTGAAACGCGAGAGTCAGAGGTGGGTGCAGTTGACCTGGAGGCTGGCGCGTTGCACGAGGTGAAGAGAGAGAGGGACGCGCTGAGCTGTTGACGCTGTCAAAGCCGGGTTTGCAGAACGGGACAAGGGGGAGAGAGAGAGAGAGAGAGAGAGAGAGAGAGAGAGAGAGAGAGAGAGAGAGAGAGAGAGAGAGAGAGAGAGAGAGAGAGAGAGTTAGTTAGAGGAAGAATGAGAGGAGAGAGGGTGCACATGGGCAGACAAGGAAGGTGTTTGTGTGTGTAGGCTACAAGACAAAGCGGGGACTCGGGAGAGAGAGTGAGAGTTAGTGAGAGAGTTTAGAGAGAGAGAGTGAGTGGATGCCAGTGTGTGTGTGTGTTTAATGGTGTTCACGCGCCGACCAAAGAAAATAAGGGCAAACTCGAAATTCTCTCAGTTTTTAAGTGAAAATTTGAAGCTTTTGCAGGTAATTACACTAAAACTTGAGGAAATTTTCCGGTTTTCTTCAAGACCAGCTCAAAATCTAATCGGGATTTTATGATTTCAGTTGGTTAAAATACATTGGACCGTGGTTTTTATTCTAACACTGGGTTCACGCACTGCGCCGAAAGGTAGAGAGAGAAAGAGAGTAAGTTAGAGAGAGAGAGAGAGAGAGGGTGAGAGAGTGCATGCGTGGGGTAGGTTCACACGGAGCGGAAAGAAGAAGAAGAGAAGTATTTTATGCGCCACAAGGCACGGACCGTTCAACTCGAACCGACCTTGCTATTTTTTTTTCAAATTTCCAAATATGCCGAAAATAGGCCGAGAATTAGCTGAAACTCCAAAAAATCGCCAAAAATTCCCAAAGTTTACCTGAGAAGTCCAAAAACTTCTTGAAAAATTCTAGGAATTTTAGAAAATCATTGTCATTCACAATCGAGCATTTCCAACACGCAAAAGCACACCGAAAATAGCAGATTTTATCGAAAATGCAATTTTCAACACGACCATCAACCCGGCCCCCAAAAATAGCGAAACGCTCAAACTCAACCACGGAGGGCACAAATGCGAATAAAATGATGCCGTAAATACGAACACAAAAAATAGCTCGTAAAGATCGCAAAATATCAAATTTTAATGGAATTAATCAAAAATTAATGCAAAAATTAGCAAAAAATTACCAAAACATACCCAAAAGATTTCTACAAATTCTCCACACATTGGGGAATAGTGCAGCCAAATAAAATTGCAAAAATCACCTCAATTCATGCCAAACAATTTCATCAAAAAAATAATGACTAGGCAATTAAACTAGCAAAATTATAGACAAAATTAGGTCAAAAATTGACGCAATTAGAGTGTGTAAATCCCCGTTTTGAGCACAAAAACATAGAAATTAATCATTACACACATCAATTATGCAATCAAAATATGAATCAATCATGCAAATTAAACACTTTTTAGGCACACATACACTAAAAAATTGACAGTTTTTACCAATCTTTAGGTGCACACACCAAAGGGTTAAATTTGTCGAATTTTCAATGTGACTTCACAAATCATTAGTTGGGCATGAGCATAACACAAATCAATCATCACAATTGAAAAATCATAACGCACACATTGACTTCTAGATGCTCAAACATGGGCAAAATAGCGCACACACACCTAAAATTAGCATACACACACTCAATTAGAATGCACACACACTTGATTTTAGTGCACAGACACTTGCAATTGACCATCCAAGCAAGCAATTTACTCAATCAGGCACCCAATTAGCAACAGACAATCACCAATTAGCAATTGAAACTTGTCAAATTCATGCGCCACCAAATCTTAAAAATTTCGGCATTACGACGGCATGAAAATGAATAATCGTAAAATTTTCAATCCATAACATCAACATTACATTCCATGAACATAGCACATCATTACATAGCATCAACATTACATTGCATCATGGTGGGATCTCTACACAATTCTACCCATCCTTAGATTCTAGGGAGGTTGAGAATACCACCTTAATTACCTTTTCATTGAAGATCAATTGAATGGACGAATGCTCCAATCCTTCATAGCAAGTTAGTAAACTACTAAAAATTAGTCAAATTAGCAAGGGGTTAGTGTGAAATCAGAGTGTGTAAACACACAATTGGCAAGATACGGCGACACATTATGGAATTATGAACACATTGCTTCATGCACACACATCCAAAATCCACAAAAACATAAAGACACAAGTGAAATTAGTGAGGGAACGCATTCGATTATGCCACAATTACACTAGCGTAGGCCATTGTCCCCAACAACGGCGCCAAATGTTGGGGGTTCCATCGTTGCAATAGCTCCAATGACCAACAAAATTATCAATCCGGAGGGATGAGCTACCCGGCTAGGGCATGGAAACACTCACACAGTTAGTGATCTAATCGTGGCAACACAAATGGTTAACTCTATGAGGTGAGCTTCACGGCCTATGGAGGAGCTAAGCCGCAATGAGGGAAAATCTCCATATCCACTTCTCTTCACCTCTAATCAACCCAAACACACACACTATGATTGCAAGACGCACACAACACTAATCCTATCATGCAACACACTAATGGCAAGCATGCACACAGAGATCTATCGAACACCACACTCCAATCAAACCTACATGCACACACAAGAAAAAGAGGGCAATCACACAAGATTAGAGAGAGATTAACCACTAATTAGTTAAGATCTCGCTAATCTAAGCATCATAGGCAATCATAAGAAGCATGAGAGAGGCATAGTGAAAGAGAATGAATCATTGATTAGTGTTAATCAAGTCTCATGAGCAAGAAGAAGCTCAAGGACTCCATAGCCACACACCTCAAGAGCTCTCACCAAAGAGTGCTCTCAACCAATGATCTTGAGAACCCTAATTTCTTTTACACACTGCCTTATGTACCTAGGGTAAAAATATGCAATGTCCGGGTGTCCAAGGCCTTTAGGGCTCCACTACTTACTGTACCTGCAACCTAAGCACAATAACTGAACTATTCTTTACAACTTGGAACTCCCATTGAGCCGATAACACATTAAAATATTACAATGGCTTGAAATAAATCGGGAATTTACAATACGTGATCATTTTGGAAAAACGTGTTAAATGTGTAACTTCAATCTTTACTGCTTCTTCGTATTCATCCCCGATGTGCATTTGTATGTTTTCGGTCTTTAACAACTTCTGTTAACTGACGCTGACTCAGTTAACACACATTCTTGGGGGAATCCCTTATCTTATTTAATGGCTCCTGGCTCAAGTCATACCACACTTATTCTTTCACTCGCATTTCACTCGCAGTACGATGGCACCCAACTCATTTTCTTTCCACCAATTACCTATAGAGCTGGTCCATGATGCACTGCTCCAGAAACCTCCCACTGCTACACCATTCATAGTGGCATTCTCCACCTTGACCTCTTAGTCATTAGGCCTACCAGCCCGCCTTGATCAGAATTGGGTGCTCTTGGATGCTCATAGCATCACCATGCAAGTTCGAGAGCACACCGATACACTCTTGTCTTTCCATTCCCAGATACAATAGATCTACATTGCTCAAACTTGAGAGCTTGAGTGATTGGGGATAAAGAGCCTTGACCTCTATCGGGTTCTCAATCGCTAGGCGGCCACCATGACAACATAGGACACTCAAATTTCTTCTGTACAAGAGGATATACATTGACTAGCAGAATGCTATATCAGCATGTTTTGTTGAGCAACTATAGCGGAGCGTGCACTGGCCACCTTCCCAATGCTAGCCTTGATGACTTCATTAGAGCCAATGGTTACTTCGGCTCTACCAGTCACGTCAAGTACACCTTCTTTTACCCTATCGCCACCTTCACCATCTTACTCGCCCCCAACTTCCCCACATGCACCATGGCACATCAGCACCACATTTGCCACACCTAACACACACTTACTCCCCATTTTTGACACCACTTGCATGACACAAGCATTTTTGCCCACGAATTTCACTTATTTTACCATTAGCCCCCATGCACACTCATCCTCTTTACTGCTTGCACCATCTCATACAGTCGTTTCTATCACTCCCATGATACCACCACCCGCTTAAGGTAGCATGCGGGTCATCTCGCTTACATCTATTGGCTCCTCCTTATTGGAGACACCACCAATGGCACATGGTACTCTAGTAGAGTCTACGACATGCGATTCCACTTTCCCATTATCATAGGCTCCAATACATTCCTTTTGATAGATCGCTTCTTCACTCATCTCTACACTCCCACCCTTACTACCTACAGCTCCAATACCTCCATCTCTACCAACCACTCCACCTACACATAATGTGGCCTCCACAGCTCCTCCTTTACAGTTCCACCCTTACATGGCCCACTATCCACATTACCCATCTCCTTACATGGGCCTCGCCACACCTCACGTCTACCCTCCCCATGGCTTTCCAACTCAATCCTCAAAACCTCCCTATTACCCAATGCCTCCAGACTATCCCTACCGTATCCACCATAACCTCTCCACTTCCCTCCTCCACCCCACTCTTTTCCATTGCACCCCATGGCACCACCACCAACCTCTTCCTCCTAGTCATTAGAGAAGCAACAACATCCTTAGTGCCTCCCACCTTTTTGAGGCCAATGTACATACCATGTTGGAGTTTCTTTTCCTAGAGTTTCTTTCACTGTCCAGTTTAGTTTTTAGTTTTTAGGTTCAATACACTTTCATCTCTTGGTGCACCACTCCTGGATGGTGAGTGGAATAGTGACAAGCATCTATAGCATGGCTATAGAGCTACACATAGCTCAGCTTGCATGGCCACCTTGATGGATGTGCTCCAAACGACATCATCTTCGAGTTGGACTTTCCTTGGTCGAAGCGTCCGGGCACTTTTTGACAGCACATTGACGGGTGCTTAATGTGGACACACCAGTCGGTCCGAGTGGGGCTCAAACCACCTTGGCCATAGAGGTAGCATTGATCATCCAGAGTATGACTAGTCTGTGGCCACTCTTTTCAGAGCATTCATGAGCTACCAGACATCACTTCTTTAGTAGCCGGGGCGATAGTGGACCATGGCTAGGCTGTCCAATGGCTAGCGAGGCGATTGGTGGCCCGACTCACCAGTGGGTTTACTAGGCCACCACTAGCAAATACTTGTAGTTGCCAAGGTCACCTTGGCTAGATATCTCTAGTGGGATCAGATATGTGTCATGGCTGGTTTGTGTAGGTAGTTCTTGTGTGCCACTAATGGGAATCTCATCTGCAACACCACTTTTGGATTGATTTTGAGTCCTCATAGTGAAAGATAAAGATCTTGGTAGATAATGAAAGATTTAGAGAAAGAGGGAAAGGTGAGAGCTTATGTGAGCTAAATATATCTTGAGAGAGAGAGAGAGAGAGAGAGAGAGAGAGAGAGATTAAAAATTGAGAGATAGAAGGAGAGTTAGAACTTGAAAGAAAATGGAGATACTAGGAGAGAGAGAAACTTGGAACTTAAGAAAGAGAGAAAGAGATGAAGAAGAAATGAACAATGTGCCCCCTATTTATAATCTTTCAATAAAATTTTAATTTTAAAATAATAGATATTTTAATAATTTTATGTGTGTGTGTGTGTGTGCTTGCACATGGGGAACATGGCGGTGGCAGGCGGCCCACACCACCTTTATGTGGTGGCGTGTGGCCGCACGCCACCCCATAAAGTGGCAGAGACACGCCACCTTTATGTGGGGCATGCGGCCACTATACATGCCACCCACATGGTGGGCCTGTGTGACCACGCATAGTGGCCACGTGGGCCGCCACATGTATCGTCGACAACATTGATACACACGATGGCCCACGTGGCCATTACGCGTGGCCATGGAGGCTCGCCATGGGGACCCATGCTCACACGAGACGGCCTATGTGGCCACCCAATTTGACCACGTTGGGCCACCAAGCTTTGTAACCACGTGCGCTTGTGGCTGCTCATGGTTTTCCACGTGCACACATGGCCATGAGGGACCGCGAGGCCCCGTAGCCACGCACGTTCGTGGGCCACACATGGCCCGTGGGCTTCGTCCCATGGGCACCATGGGAGACGAGGCCCGGCAACCCATGGCATGTGGCCATGTGGCGAATGCCACATGTATCGTCGACCACTGACGATACATGTGGCAATTGACATGGCATCACCACGGGTCCACGTCAACAGCCATGTGTACGATGGATGGCCGATCGTATATGTGCCATTCTCCATTTGGTCGCTATCCATGACACGTCGCATGTGGCCACTACAACACGTGGTTCGTGGCCACATGCTAGGGCATGATAACACACACACACACACACACACATGCTTATTCACACACACACATATTTTGACACATATTTGACAATCATTTTTTAATTTGATTTTTGAATTAAAATAATTTATATTTATATTTATAATATATTAATATAAAATTTGAAATGGTTAGTTTGTTAAGCATGGGTATATAAATAGGTTTAAAGTAATGATAATTCATTGTTTTCTCTAATTAATCTTAATTTCTTTTGATCTCAATTCTTTATATGGAATCTTCACAAGATACTCCACCCATTCTCCATTTCAAAGGCTAGACAAAACCACTAATAATTTCAACTTTCATTATTTGAACTCGTCACGTTGAAACAACGTTTCAACGAGGGTCCAGCTAAACCACTAGGCTACAAGCCTATGGTGGCCTTTAAGCATTACAAAAAAAAAACTTACTTGGTTCCCCCCCCTCCCCCTCTCCCCTACTTCCCTTTTACTTTGTTCCTTTCTCAAGTAGTTAATGAAAAGAACATATGTAAGCCAAAGGTTCTGCAGCACATGAAGTTTTTCTTATGGAAGGTTATGTGGGGTGCTCTACCGACGGGGGTGAAGATTCAGGAGAGAGGGATTGGGTTAGATTGATGCTTGAGGTGCAGGATAGCTAGTGAAGATCTGGCCCACCTATTCATGGATTGCCCAGCTATCAAAGGCCTTGCAGGGAAAATATGCAAGTGGGTCCAAAGAACATGGAAAATTATTTTTTTCAAGACTGACCTATTCCTTGGAGGTAAGAATTCAGGTAGTCTTGCACTCCTCCTCAGCACTTAGATCATTAGATACTTCTTCTTACATAATATATGGCAGACAAGGAACTGCCGTGTGTTTTAAGGAGGTTTTGAGGTGGCAAGCTTTGCAGAAATTATACAAGAAAGCAAAGTGCTAATATGGACACTTGGAAGATTGGTCTAGGACTACTTGTTCCTTGCAGAGAGAATGCCTAGGATGGGGGCTAATCTTGGTCATCGGTAAATAAAAGATCTCAGAATGACATGATTATGGACCTTGTGTATTAACGAGGAGGGGGCGGGTTGGTAGGGGTGGCTACCCTGATAGCCGATGTAAGTATGGTCCCTGAATGAGGTCATGGCTTAACAAGAGCATGACAAGACCTTGTAATTTTTTGGGCTGTTCAATATAATTCATCACAATTGTGAGTTTTGCTAAAAAAAAATAATTTAATTTGATATCGAAGGAAAACTTTCATTCCAACTCAAACTCCCTTTTCCTTCTCGAGTGCCCAAGGGATCTCTTAAGATTCCATCTAATGAAAAGTGTTTGGCCACCTACAACTAGTTGCTCTATCTATATTTTTCTAGTAGGAATCTTCCACGATTCCTTCATCCTCCATTTGCCAACCTTGAGCGCTCTCACCTTGAAGGGGTTCCCATGGCCCTCATAATGCACACACACACCTCAACGCTACGTCCTCCCTTGCTTTGCCGAGTCACGCACATGCCTTAGTTTGCCTATGCAAGATCCCCTCCCTTCACTTGTACGATGCTCCCCCTCGTCATCACACTCACACGCAGACCGCCTCAATGCTCCTCCTACCCTTGCTTTGTCTCTTGCCTCTTCCATTCACCTGCGTTTGTGCCTGCTCCCTTCACTCAAGGTGTGTGTGGATTGTCGCCTACGTTATGTCGCATGTGAGATAGAGAGAGACACCGTTTGCGCACGTGCACACACACACACACACATAGAGAGAGAGAGAGAGAGAGAGAGAGAGAGAGAGAGAGAGAGAGAGAGAGAGAGAGAGAGAGAGAGAGAGAGAGAGAGAGAGAGAGATCCTCTCTTGGCAAATCTCCACTTGAAGGTCCTCCTCTCTGGCCCACCCTCTTGTCCTCTCTCTTCCATTGTCGCACAAAAAAGGCATGTCCACTTCAATCTGCAAGCAATCCTTGTCTGTAGCCACCTATTCATAACTTAACATGCTTTTGGAAAAATTCCCCTGCTTGTAAAACCGTCCCCATCCCATCTCTCTCACCCACTAGACCGTGCAGACCATGATGGGCGCACTAGCACAAAGCAGCCTGGGTGCATCAAGACAAAGAGAGAGAGAGAGAGAGAGAGAGAGAGAGAGAGAGAGAGAGAGAGAGAGAGAGAGAGAGAGAGAGAGAGAGAGAGGCTCCACACAAAACAACTATGCAGTGTCGTCCGCCAAGAATGAGCAGTGAATAAAAAGAATCTCTCTCCTCTCTCCATCTCTTCTCCACTTGGCAACATCCCATACCAAGAAATCAGGTCATCACCCTCACTAACAGCTTTCGTAACAACCAAGGAAGGCCAAAATCAAAGAACAACAAATCAGAACCAAAAAGTTTCACAAATTTGGATACCAAAGAGCTAGCTCGTCCAAGAACATGTATGGATCAAGAAGATGAAAATCTCTGATGAGAATCACAAGATCCAACACCAAAAGGAATACAATCAAAGTGTGCAAGAATGGCTAAGAAAATCACAAAGTCGAAAGCTTTTGCAACTCAGATTTGGGTTCCAAAGAAGTTGATTCAAGCACAAAGAGATCAGGAGTTTATTTGGATTCCTAAACGATTAAAGTATCAACTACCAAAGTCTGAATCCAATCCTCAACCAAGCATACAAGGACCGCTGCTGACTCACACAAAGACAAGGTGGATCCCAAAGAAGTCTCTTCAAACACAAACAAAGCATGGACAAGTATGGGTTCTCAAACAAGCAGCATCAACAAAACAACCAGTAATCACAAAGAAGTGGATCCCAAATGAAACCAATAAACCTAATGTCACTGCACCATCGCTTGAATTCTTTCAATTCTTCCTACGGTTACAGTACCGTTAGAAGAGATCTCACTTCAAGCCAAGACCCAATACTGCAAAACAATGCCAAATACGACAACCAACCACAGGGCTAAAATGGATCCCAAAGAAGAATCAAACAGATAAGTAATCCTTCAAAAAATCTCTACAACCTTCAATCAAGCAAACGACATAGGAGCTTCAAAGAACATCACATTGCTTAGAATAGGAAGCCTCTCTAGAGAATGCCAATAAGAAAATTTCTTATAACCACATCTTGCACATCATAAATCTTTTCCATGCATTGACTGTGTATGCATAATATGGCTACATTACAAAGCCTTCACAGGCACAATTTTTTATTGCCTAAGCACAACACATACCCTTGGTGATACCCTGTCGCCAAGGAGGACTCCAAATAGGAGGGGGGGAGGCATTCTAAATGCGAACCTAGTATTATCAATATTAGAGGGCAATGTTTTGTGAGTTGTATTGAATTTTTACGTTTGATTGTGATGAATTTTTGACAATATTAAGAGTATATGCCCTCATAATAGCGTTACAAGAGTATTACGGGGACAAAAGCCATATATGAGCCGCTAGGGATATGTGTACAGTGTACATAGCGTTAATATTCTAGTAGAATGCTTTGCTTTTTGGTTGAGTTAATTTTTGGTTTTATTTTGTTAATTTTTAAGATTAAAAAAAATAGTCCATAATCCAGATGAAGACAAGACTGAAGAGATGTCCTGCTGTACAAAACGAAGAAGGTCCAAGAAAATGATCGCGCTTCACGAAGCATGTCTCAAAAGCCATACACACAATGGGTAATGTCAGAGGGAAGAAAAAAACACTGATCAGTCTTTGACTATAATAGAATGGTCATGACACTCCGGGATGGACTACAAGGAAAAAGAAATTTGGTGATCCACTAAACCAAATCATCCATCAAGTGTAAAATCTTCTATCAGATATTTCATGCGACTACAAGGCCGTACACAGGAAGTATATCTTTATACTGTAAATCTTCTATCTTGTATGTGACTTAATGAAGCCTAACAAACAAAAGGGGCTAACAATATTGGCAAGAACAAAAGGGACAAAAATGACAATTTAGTCAACTATCGTGATAGATGCCTATAGGAACAACCAGGGATCATCATCATTGGTACTACATGTGATTGGCTGACAGATGGTGCCAGAGATGCCCATCAGTCATTTTTGAGATTGAAATCCAAAACGTGCCAAATACAAGTCCAAATCAAGCCAAACTTTGTCAGTAGGCTATGAGTAGAGAATACAAGCTACGGGTTCTATTTTATTTTAATAAAAAAAAGTATAATCCCAAGACAAAGATGCAATTTTTTCAAATCTAAAGCCATGATAGCCTTCTACATATCCTGTACATCATATATATGAATTTTGGGGACAAATGGACAATGATTGCTCATCAATTGTAATCTATCATGAATGATGTCGGATAAGGCCCTTTTGATGCAAGTTACTAACTTGGGGAATTAACTGGGTTTGTCAGGCTTTAATTAAGTCATGTATCAAGTGGAAGTAGTATAATGATTTACACAGCACAAAAAAACTAATAGTGGCAGATTTGTTCTTCACTTGCAGGAGACATTTCTACTTCATACTATTTGCTAACTTTTATCTTATTGTTTGCCATAAACTTTATTTAGGAGGCATGCGGTGGAACAAGCCAAGATGATCGAGTCAGCCTTCTCACTAGTTGTATCAATACCCATGATGTGATTTCTATCTTACATTCACCTGGGGAGGGGAGCACATTAGGGATGCAGTCACCAAGGAGCTCATGCACAAATAGGCCAATGCGGTTAGTGAAGATGACTTGCACCAAGCTTGTGATGAGATTGGGATCAACACAAAAGCCTACAAGGCTATTTTTCAACTCCTAAAGGATGCCTTGCAGGAGTGGCATCGAGGAGAACATGTTTCCCATTCCACAAAAGGTCAATCTTGCAAAAAATGCCACAAATGAAGATATGCTCTCTCGTGTTGGGGCATACCTACACATAGAGGACACAATGCCAACTTCACTTTATGCTTTATGCACACCAAAGGCAAGGGGAAAAGGTAGGCAAAACTCCATAAGATATTTGGAGAAGGGCTTCCCTTTCACAATGTGGAAAAATATTTTTGTGGACCTCAAAAGGCTTCAACAATCTATGTGTGAGAATGAGGGGACTAGAACCTGTACCTCTCCACCCAACCATGCCCTATATAGACCTTGCCTTGCTAATAATAGGCCCCCCTTGATTACGTGGCTCTGTCCTAGCCCTTGGTCTGCCCAGTCTTACCCTAGGCTTGACATTGCTCCCCCCTTGGAGAAGCGTTTTTGTTCTCAAAAACAAAAGTGGTTATGTCTTCATAAGAGCACTTATGTTTTCCACAATGGCATCCTTCATGGATCCAACTACTCGTGTGAGTGGAATGCAGTTCATAAGGATGTTCAATGAAACCAAGACTAATATCTCAATTGTTTACATTGTTGTCCCTTTGCAACCATATTGTATAACCGGCACGTAATCAGGATAGTGTGTAAACTCCATTGACCCCACATGAGCATACTGAATGAGTTATCACAATAAAGATGTACCCCAAAGAGTACCTCTTTTCACTTTCCATGAAAGCAATTGACTCATGTAACTCATCAGCAAAGTATAAGCCCTTGACTTGTTATCTTATTGTTATCAGTAAACAACCCCACCAAAACTAGTGTTCAAGGTTGAGAACCTGACTTAATCATGCCTAGTCAAAAACATGCTTTACCTTATGGTTAGCAAACTCCAAGTAGAGAAATACATGCTTTCTAATTATATTGGTTGCTGCTACCATAAGCACATTGCATATCCTTTAGCATAAGATTACACTTGTAATATGCCTATCCTCTTTGGATAATTGATAGTACTGAGGTGTATTTCCGCATGGTTTATAGATAACCTTCCAAAATAAATGGCAAACGGGGATTACAATGGTGTAAAACATTGCTAAGGAATCAACAATGTCATGAATAACCATCTTGGTTAACTTGAAAGATCCACATGCACCCAAAATAAGCCATGACCTCTATTGGTGATTGTTAGATCTATGTCATGAATGTGCATGCCGTTCCTAATCAGCCTTTGCTAAACACTAGGGCCCATAACACCTAGTGTGCATGCATTTAGCAAAAACAGATCCGAACCTGCATATCCATGTCTGCTCCTAGACCTTGGCTTATCATTGGACCATAATGGAATGTGAAAATCAATCACACCTAGGTACCAATGAAACATGTTCAGCAATAGAATAGAGCCTTTCTACATGTATAAACAACCATCCATTCAAGTTCTTTAACGATACTTGTGCCTTAAGGAGTCTGTCTAGGTATTTGACAATTTCTGGCCACTAAAATTTTTCTTGATATGACATGCTCAAAATGGTCTTATAAAAGGATTTGACGAGCACCTAGGGACTTGTCGTGACACATACTTGATAAAAGAGTGTACCAGTGTTAGTCCCAGAGACTCATATTCTACACATGTGGAATATGTCTCAAAGAAGGATGTCTGGAAAAAAACATCCTTCAAGTACAAAGGTGCAGCCAAAGTGTGTCAACCATAGAAGATGGCACAAGCCGGTATGTGCAAGACAACAGGTACATGGCAAAGGGCTAGAGCAGCTACAAAGAGCCTGGGCAAACAAGTACCAGCGAATGTGTATGGATGATGCAATTTTATAGGCCAAGAAGGTTCCAAGAAGGGCCAGTTAGGGTGTCTGATGAAAGAGGTTCAAGGTGTAGAATATTTTCTTGGAAATGTAGAGCTTTAAGTGCTGAAGGAGCAGGTTCAGATGGTTTGTCAAACAGAGCCATGGTGTGCAAGATATGGAGGTTTGAAGCTAGAGATGCCTTGCAGATCTCAGACGGATAGGGCAGGTGATGCCAGGTGGCCCGAGCTAGTTTGGAGCTATGGGTGTGTAGTGCTTGATTTATGGATCCCGCCGATCTTTTCAGATCGGCAATCTAAGTCTTGGATGCTGAGTTACAGTGGTTTGAAATTTTGACAGGGGTTGGTCTTGCGTCACTTTGATTGCTTTGGAGAACGAGCCATCTGATAAATTTTTAAGCTCAAGAGGGTTCTAGGATGTGGTATGCACTATGTGAAGTCAGCAAAAAGTGGTTTCTTGTCAATCAAGTGCCTGTACAATGAGATATGGCTAGTTGAGTTTTGACAATCGTGGTGACCGCAAGTGATCTAATGTTTTTTTTCCCATTTTGGTGCTCGTTGTTCGAGGCCATGCAAAGGTTGGAATGCAGAGGGAGCAGGTGGAGTTCAACTCTAATATGTGAGTTTTTAGATGGTTTTGACGGCTTGAAAATAGGAGCTCTGAGCATTCTATGGCAGGATGTCAAGGTCGGGGAAAAAAGAAGTTCTTTTTGAAGTTTTGGTGGTAAAGTTTGAGGTTACTTTCTCACATGCTTCCATGTGGCAATACATCTAAACCCACATGCGATGTGGAGCCTGGAGAAGTCACACTATAAGATCTAAAGCGCCCCCCTCACTTGGGCATAAAGTTGGTAGAGAGAGAGCTTCGGTCTATGGGCTATGGCATGCTCCTTGGCGCTATCGTGGTGTTAGCTGATGGGTGATGGTGTTGTGGGATGGTGCCCAACGGTTTTGACCTGGGTTGGCGATGATGGGCACTGTGACACCTTTGATGGCCATGGAGTGTTAATGCTCACGTGGCACTTGCTGCATGGAGGCCGATTTCACAAGTGTCTGTGGGAAGCTCTTTTGAAGAGAGAGAGGGTGAGCAGTGACGACGCCATCATTGCCCCTCTCAACAGGTGTTCATGTGCCAATGGGAGAGAAAGGTCTCGAGTCCTACAAGGGGTGACTCACAAGAAGAACTGGAGGTGGGAAGTGTACAAGGTGGCACTACATGTAGTAAAGTGCTAAATAAGGGCTTCAAAGTGTTGGGAAATGCACAAAAAATGCCAAAAGGGTCTTGAATGGCCTACATGAGCAAAGAAACCACTTTTTTTGCTTTGGAGAAGTCACACTATAAGACTTAAAGCACCCCCCTCACTTGGGCATCAAGTTGGTAGAGAGAGAGCTTGGCTCTGTGGGCTACGGCGTGCTCCGGTGTTGTCGTGGCATTAGCCGATGGGCTTGGTGGTCGTGTGGGGCGGTGCCCAACGGTTTTGGCTTGGGTTGGTGGTGATGGGCGCTGTGACACCTTTGACGGTGATGGAGTGTCAATGCTAACTTGGCACTTGCCGCATGGAGGCCAGTTTCACCCACGCTTGCAGGCAACTCTTTTAAAGAGAGAGAGGGTGAGCAATGACGGCGCTTGCCCCCCTCAAGGGCGGTTCATGTGCCAATGGGAGAGAAAGGTCCCGAGGCCTACAAGGGTGCCTCACATGCAGAACTTGAGATGGGAAGTGTTCGAGATGGCAGTACATGCAGTAAAGTGCTAAATGAGGGATGCCAAGTGTTGAAAAATGCACAAAAAATGGCAAAATGGTCTCTAGTGGCCTGCACGAGCAAAGGAACCCCCCCCTTTTTTTGAAGCTTTGTAAAACCCTATAAAAGGGGATTCTCACAAAATTGCAAGGGTTATTTTTCAAGGCAAGCAAACCAAAGGACCTTTGTTTTTTGGGCCGAGGTGCGGCTATGGAGTTAGTGTGGAGCCGTGAGGGCTGCCAGGCTATGTTTTGATCTCGCCGAGGGTGTGCCAAGTTTGAGCATTGTGTATATGGTTGGGTTTGTTGAAAAAGAGCCATCATGGTTGTGAATTGTATGTTGATTTCCCCTTTCCCCTTCTTTTCTCTACTGTGTGCGTGTGTTTCCGGGTGGGAGTTGTGCCCCCTGATGGTCTGCTATGCTCAGAGGAATTGGGAGAGGTTGTGTGTATGGTGAAGGCTATGAATCGTGTTGTACAGGGTGATCGTGATCAGTTTGTGTTGACACATCAAATGTGTGTGTACGGTTGTGTGCAAATGGCGGTTTTCTTGTGAGGTTGTTGAGCTTTGAAGGTGAACTCTAGTGGTTAGGGGTGTTTTGTATATCCTGGGCTATAGAGAGGCGTGTTGATTGTGTTATTAGTGTGTTCACCTTTCCCACTTCCCAATGATATGTACTTGTGTGTGGAGGTAATTGCAAACAAGTTGCGTCGTGAGTGAGAGGGACCCTCATTAACCTTGCTTCACACTAACTAAACCAAATTCCTTGAGTTCCTAGACCATGTTGTATCCCATGTGACAACATGTGCCAAATCAAACCCTACAAGTGGGTCCACAAGTACGTAATGCAAAAATGTATTTTGGACACCACGACCCAAAATTCTTGGCTCTTACATGACCTTTTCATCTCTCTGAAGAGCAAAAATGGATGAAAGCATTCAAGCTTATTCATCTGCCTTGAAAAGAATCAAGCAACGCATATTAAAAAATGAAAATAAACCAAAACATATCTATACCTGGAGATTTAACATAATGTTTACTTACCCATAGTTATGCGCACTTTGGAAACCAAAAACATACAACTGGAAAGGTGATTTACCATAAAACCAACCATAAAGATGTGGTTACTGGTTACCCGCTAAACACTAAAGGAACAAGTAGTGAAAAACAAGCAATAGGAACTGGTAACCATGGGTGTTGCTTTTGCAATCCAAACCCCTTGGTTAGCTTCTGCAATGTCAAACCGCTCGGTTAGACTTTGTATGAAAACTGCTTAAACTAGCATCCAATGGTGACGAACATAGTCCACAGTGGTTGAAAGTGATTGGAATCAACTGAGAAACCCCTTGGTAGATTATAGACTTATTTCCCTGAAAGTACAACTGTGCTAAGCTCAAATCATGGCTCTTAACACCTATGGAGTGATTGTGTATTAACGGAGTCATACTCCTAACAAAACCACTCCTAGAGATATAATCAATGCTACAACTAAGCAACATATCTTCTGCAGTTGGAATCTTATTCAAAACTAAGTCATGAGATAATCTTCTTCCTCCATGAAGAGAGGAGAAAGATGGAAAATATCCTCAAAGAAAATGTCATACTAGATCTTCTCAGATATTTACAAAAGAGACTACGTGTGTGGAGGCTCTCTTAATGTATTCATGACTTCCCATGAATTAGTTGTTTGATAGCTAGGCCATCCCTACTTGCTACTCATAAAAAACGTCAGTGGGATTGGATACACCTTGTGCATAGAGCCAATAATGTAAACTGCTCAACGCTGAATACATATACAACAATCGGAAGCCCATCCACCAGTCTCAAATCTTTGTAGACATAGTAGCTGATGATATTGTGGAAGCGTATACAAGGATGGGGTGGCTATAATGCCATCATATTCACATGCCATGCATGCATATCAAAAAAATGGATTGCAAAGCCCTTGGCTTCAATAATAGTCTCAACTTTGTGAGCTATTGCTATACATGCCTTGCATGATTACATTGGAATGGATACATCACAGTGCGTTGTTGCCAAACTCCAACTGTGAACTTATATCCACTTATCCTTTAGTGCCAAATATTTGTGCCATTATCCTTGATCTGAAGTCAATTGATAATACCTTGGCACATAAGAGAAGCCTTGCTTTGCAAAAAATCTGGCAAAGCACTTTGTGTTTCACACTAGAGAAATCTTTTTGAAATGGAAGGTTAAATTGCAAAAAAAACAAGCATAACTTGAAATTTACTACCCTTGTCGCCCGTTTAAGATGAGTGGCAGTTCCTTGAATCTGGCTCATAGCCTTGTATGCTAAGAAATCTACCCTACATGCTATTGTGACTTGGGTCATACCGACCTCCAAAAAAAAATCAGATAGACATAGTGCCAAGTTCCTCGAAGTCCGTATGCTAATATAATATTCCAAAATTAGGAAACTTCTATGCAAGATGCCCTAAATTTAAGCCTTGCTTTGCATAAGTTCATCAAAAAGATGAGACAAAACACAACTTGAGTGCTCATAGCTAACAAGTGCTCCTGTTGATACACATATGTCAAAGCAGGAAAGAAGACCTTGTCAAAATTTCATAGAGAATCGGCCTTGCCAAATGGTACCGCTGATTGAGAATCATGAGATTGCCCAATATTGATAGAGATAGCATCTACAACTTAGCTATCAAGTGTCATTTATTGCCAAACACTGATTGATCAAAGCAACATTTGCTTGTCAAGTTGGTAGGGTGAAAAATTGCAATTCCAAATTTAGCGTACTTACTAACTTTCTAGAATCTCTGTGTTTCAATGTAGTTTATGACGTATACTTACTTTGCCTATACTCTAGCAAGCTGTAAGTGTTAATTATGCATCAAATGCATATACATAACTATGGAACCATGCTCTTGGAAGCCTTGCTTTAGAATACGTATTTCCAAAAATGATTATGCTCGTAGCTATGTGTTGTGTTCACAAATATTCAGCTAAATGAGGCTGACATAAGGGGGATCACCATGTGTATAAAGCAATCAACCTTTCTAAGAGCAAAAAGAAACCTTTGGAAGTCCTAAACTATATAGGTTATATCTATCTGTCTATTGTATCTTATACAAAGAATAGAGAAAATAGATAACCACTAAATGGCATAGGGACACCGTTTTTTTTTGTGATAGCCCAAGGGAACGTGTGTGGGATGATTGATTTGTCGTAAAGTGTGCTGCAGTTGAACATAATTGTCTAGTCGACGCTCCTGCTCTTCTTTTTGTTGCTATACTTTTTGATTGAGATTCGCCATCTCATTGTTGAGTTGCTTCGTCTTCTTGTTGGATTCCTCTTTGACTTGCTAAAGATGTACTTCTCTTGCAATGATGAATAGGCAGCAAAGAGATGTTTACTTGCTTCCCTTTCATCGACGAAATTTGAATACAATCTCCAGTAGTAGCCAAATAGTGCGTCTCTTCCATCTCCAATAAAACGCAAAAGGTCAATGACATTACAAAAGGGTAGTGGTGCATTGGTTATTGGATCACCAGGGTAAATGTGGCCAACAATCCATAAGTTGATTGCCTTGCACCCAATGCTCCATAGCTGATCTGCAACATTCGAATTGGATGTGCCAAGTCACACTGTAGGGTACTCCTACTCCAAATCAATGTTTAATCGATATTGTTTTGCCCTATTATTAATGTCTTGTAGTGGAGGGGGATTGAATGAAATGTTTGTTAGCTAATTAAGCAAATTAGAGAGAGAATGTGTAATGGTGACTACTGCAAGTAGGGAAAGCTTGCTATGGAGGGAAAAAGTAGAGAGTACTTAGAGATAGTAGAAATGGATAATGTTGTGAAGGGGAAAAAAGAGAGGGAGTGCAACTCAATCTCCTTTGAATTCAAATTGTTGATCATGAGAGCTTTAGAGACAGAAATGATGCTGCACAAGAGGTAATGGAGTTTTTCATTGCTCTCACTTGGAGCTGGAGTGGGAGAAGCATGAGAGAGAGAGACAGAGAGAGAGAGAGAGAGAGAGAGAGAGAGAGAGAGAGAGAGAAAGACATTAAAGGAAGACAGTGGGAGAGAGAGTAGATCTGCAACCTTGGAGGATCTGCACTTTCTGTCAGATGTAGGCAGCATAGAATGTCCTTTTAATGATTGGGAGGTGGAAGTGACAAGAGAGAAAAGGGGGGGGGGGAAGAGAAAGAGTTGCATCACAATTTAGAGAGAGAATGTAATGAGAGAATATGAAAAGTTTACTTTTTTGGTAGGGAGAGCTGAAAAGTGCTTCTTTTAATGAGAACTAAGTGAGAGAGAGTGTTTTATATGTTAGAGAGAGGAGAGATATATGGAAAAAAGACATTTTAAAATTCAGTTACCCACCTCTCTTTTGGGTTAAAATAGGCTATTTTCAAATACATAATCTACAAATGGTATTTTTAAAAATCTCAGCATCGGCCTTTTTTCCCTCTCTTTTAGGCCTGGTCAAACTTGGCTTAAGCTTTAAGCATTTCCTTAAACTGCCAAATAAAGAGGCCCTCCTATACCTCATTTAATTCCTAATGATGGTGTTGACTTGGTTCCAACCACTAAACAGACGGGATTTCCTAAACATTGATCAACTCTTGCGAGAGTTTGCCAAGGAATTCTCTAAAACGAGGAATCAAGCACAACACAGTTTCTAAAATTTATGATTTTAAACAGAAAGAGACAAGGTGAAGGTAGCTTTGCTTTGCTTTAAATAATACATTGAGAGATGTCCAATGCGAGAGCTACCGCAAGATGATCAATTGTCAGTTCTCTTCATAGAGGGCTTGAGAAACAATACTCTAAAAAAGGACTTACACTTGAAGGCATGCACCACATTCGAGCAAGTCACTAAGGAAGCCTTATACCTAGTCGACAACTCCAAGACGTATGGAGAGGTAATAGAGGACATAGATACAAACACCAGTAGTGCCTCTTCTACACCTAGCAATTTAGCTACGAAACATACCGAAAAAATCCCAATCTGAGACCATAGTAGCCACAAGTAGTCAATGCTCCAAGAGTTCTGAAGTGGTGTGCAATTGAACAAATATACACCAATCATGATACAAATGAGTGATTTTACAAATAGAATAACGTGAGAGAAAGGCAATATGGATCTCCAATGGTGCAACAATTGCCACCACCTCTAAGATACGAGTTGGACTAATAACAAAGCATAAGGAGGGACAAACCGCAACCTGTGTTGGGCCAAGAGCCTCCTTTGACTCATGACAATTGAGCTATTATACGATACGCACAACTGACTGAGCCACTCTTGAGTTAACCAGCGATGCCATTGGCTATTTATTATGAGGAACCTATAGAACCCATGTGAGAGAATTTGAGGGCGTATCATATGCTAGCAAGAATAGTCTAATATGGGCAAACATAAATGAAGCTACAAAACCTTCACATGTGGCTCAAACAACTAGAAAGCAATTCACAATGGATGAAAATACTCTCATGTTCATAGCAAACCAAAATTACAAGCATTTAGGGGATGTTTTCCTAGGCCAAGACAGCCAATGGGAGCATCACTAGCTGCCCAATAGGAAGGTCCATGCTATCAATGTAGAGGTGACCATTGGGCACAAGGTTGTCCACACAAGGGTCAATGAAAAAAAATATTTGGTTTCTATGAGGTGTGGAAGAGATCACCTACTCCAACATCGTGCTAGGAATCCAGAAAACACTAGAAAAGTGATTGTGAATGTCATTGGAATTTTACCTTGCTCGAGTGTATTTGAGTCAGAGCGGATAGTTCTGATCAAAGTGGTGACTAGGACTCAAGCTCAAGAAGCAGCCAAAAATAAGCAAGTGGCGGGGATGAGTTGGAACTTCTAGAACAAATCAAATTTGGTCAATGAGGACTTAGTGGAAATTATGGAAAGCAAAACAAGACAGAATGAAAGCGAAGAGGCTCAGGGAAAAAATGGCCTTGGAGGCTGAACTAAACCAAACAAGGGAACATCTCAAACGTGAACATGAGAATAGAATTGTTTCTCTTCTAAGACCCATCAAACAAGGGAACATCTCAGACGTGAAGATGAGAATAAAATTGTTTCTCTTCTAAGACCCACCTAGGTTAGAGAGATTCAAGACTTTATGGGCCATTGTGGCTATTATTGAAGGTTTATTTACATGTATGTGGTTGTTGCAAAACCGTACTATGCTCTCATCATGAAATTCAAGTGGAATGAAGAGTGCAAGAAAGCGTTTCAACAATTGAAGCAGAGAATGATTTCTGCTTCAATTTTGCAAGCTCCTTATTGGAGCAAGATCTTCCATGTTCATGTAGATGAGTGAGCCTATGCTATTGGATGCATCTTAGTACAACGTGGAGAGAAAAAAAAAGATTTTTCAATATGTTACTCTAGTATACAACTTAATAGTGCAAAGAAAAATTACACAACCACAGAAAGGGAGGGATTGGGAATAATCTATGCGCTCAAAAAGTTTAGACATTACCTTCTCGCAAACAAATTCATATTTTGTATGGATCACCAGGCACTATTGTATTTAGTGAACAAACTATGCAATACTGGTCATACTATTTGATGATTCATAATATTGCTAGATTTTGATTTCATTGTAGTGGTCAAGAAGGGAACTACTCATCAAAGGGTAGACCATTTATCACGGTTGATACATGGCAAAGCACCTATCGGGATGGATTCAGATGACTTTCTAGACTCGTACCTTTTCAACATACAGATGGTACCGAGGTGGAGCGAACATGTGATACCATTTCTCACCATTGTCTCTCTACAGATTGAAAGGCAACCATCAATCATTGAGAAATCATGCTTGCTTGTGCTTATAGCAAGACGTCTATATAAGTAGGGAACGGATGGAATACTTAGGCTATGTATAGAGCCAATGGAGAAAGAATTATACTTGAGACAAGCTCACTTACAAACGATGGGGTTTCAGAACACATGAACATAGACATACTAGAGACTGATGAGAGGTGGGGTTTATTGGCCTCATATGAAGAAAAGCATCCATGACTATGCTAGTTCATGTGAAACTTGTGCCATTTGAAGGCCAATCAAACATGCTACACTGTTTAGGATAACAAAAGCACCTAAGTGAGGAAAATACATTGTGGATTACATAGAACAAGGAGTCTCGCCAACAAGCATCAGTAAAAAGCTAGACTATGCTCAATCTAGAGAGAAGCTAAAAACTACATCATCATTGAAAATAACCTTTATTTGAGCGGGATAGACACCAACTTGAGAATCTATGCCGCGAAGCATGAGTACTTACCGATACTTGAGCAAGCACATGGCAAACCGGCAGGAGGTGACTTTTTGGCCAACAAAACCGCAAAAGCAATAGTCCTCACACAGGAATCTGGTGGCCTACTCTATACATGGAAGCAAAATTTTATGTCAAAGAATGTGTTGATTTCCAAGGAACAAAAGTAGCAATGCAACAAGCTGAAATGCTGCTAAGACCAATGATGGGGGCATGGGCATTTGCCAAATGGGGGATAGGCTTTGTTGTACCTATCTCACCATTGGTACGTTACACACATGTTCAATACGTCATAGTGGCCACAAATTATTTGATCAATTGGGGAGAATCCAAGGCAACACCAAAAAAAGATGCCGAAACAACAACAAAGTTCTTGTATGAGAACATTTTCACTAGATATGGGCTTCCGATTGAAATAAAGAGTGATCGAGGAACTCATTTCCTCAATGATACGGTTGACTTCCTATTGCAAGAATCTATGGCGATTCATTCAAAATTAGCACCATACCCCCCTCAAGAAAATGGGCAGGCTCATAGCACAAACAAAATTCTATGGCATGGTGCTCACAATTTTTTTAAGCAAATTAAGAGTGGATTGGGATCAAAAACTACACTTTCTTTATGGGCATATCAAGTATCATACAAAACGCCACAAAATACAACGTCTTTCAATCTGGTGTTTGGAATAAATGCCATATTGCCAGTGGAATTCTTGATTCCTACACTACATGTTGCACAAGAATTAGGGTGGATGGGACACGAGTTGTTGGGAGACTAGATTAGCTAACCCAATTGGATGAGTTTTGACTCAAAGTGGTTGCAACCATCTCCACACAAAAAATGACAAATGAAAGAATTTCATGACCAGCATGTGATCAACAAGGAGTTTCAAAAGGGTGAATATGTATTAGTCCACACCTTGAAGTAACACTTCAAGAAACTGAAAAAGCAAGGTAACGTCCCATTTGTGATAATGACATATCACCAAGTGGTGCCGTACAACTTGAAACATTGGAGGGATAAGTGATGTCTAACTGGGTCAATGGATGCAAACTAAATCAATCTTTCATCGTGGAAACATTGAAGAAGCTGCACGAAGCAAAAGGATCCAAAAATTCAAGAACAAGTATAGGAAGAACCTCGGTTGTGGATTTTAAAGCACAAAGAATGACAAAATACAGCTTCAGTACAAGTAGAAGCACCTTCTCCTCCTATTGCAGCAGTCCAAATCAAGCAAAGTTAGCTTGGAGGAATGGATGTACGGATCAATGTCCAACTAGCTGATGGAAAGATAGAAAGAGAAATTATAGATACTGGGATGCGTGTCAATGCTATGCGATGTTTGGCATACCTCAAATTATCAAACTCCATGATCAAAATGACCAAAATTGAGCTAAATGCAGTTAACAAAGGAACAATGGTTAGCTTGGAAAAAACCAATGTCTCAATCAAAATCGATGGTAACCATTGCCCATATCAATTCCACATCATGGCTGATACGGACCTCAATGAGAAAATCATCTTGGGAGTTTTGTGGATGTGCACTTACAAAGCATTTCTAGAATGAAAAGATGACACTTTGAAGTACAATCTCAAGGGCATAGCTTATGTTACACCATTGGCACAAACATATCACATTTGATATGTACAGCCTCAGCTGAAAGAATCATTGATAGGGAAACCACAGTCCACTAGTCCACCACAACAGTCTACAAGCATTTGTGAGAAAAGGATTAAGCAAGTTTGGGTAAAAAAGTCAATTATGGAAACCGAACCAAAGTAGATATGGATACTCAAAGCCCTGCTTTCCAATCAATCTTCCAACTTGATGGAGCCAAGTTTCCAAGTTTCCAAAACTCCTAATCATAAGCCAAAATGGTGGAATAACTCCAAGCAGTAACTCAATGCTTCAACAAGCTCCCCAACTTACAAATTGATTCCCAAATATCAATAAAAAAAGCCAACAACCGCCAAGACATCGACATGGCAATGGAGATCAAAACCATCAAACACCCTCACACTCTCCAAATTTGTCTTGAATTGGATACCTAAAGCCAGGCCAAGACAAATGAACAACCAACCCATCGTACTCACCAAACCAACCATCAAAGAGTGAGCGATTCGTCCTAATCACCCATGCACATCACACAAAACTTCATCCACGACGACTCAAAATGGGAAGGGGGGAGTAACTATAGTTGGAGCAGCATATTGCAAGATCTCAGGCTTCAAAATAATGAGAGATTATGTGCACAATGTATAAAGTGTGTTTTGATGCTTAAATTTTTTACTTTTTTCTTCACTTTCAGAAGAATGTTTCTCTTATTAAGCAAAATATTGAGCCATATTGACAAATTTTGACGAGTAGCATGCCTAGATTAAGAGTATGTACATATGAGAGTGAGAAATAATTTTGGCAAATTTTTTGGCCAATTAATAATAATTTTCATAAATTTTCTTTCCTTTTTAGCCTAATAATGATAAATAATTTATAAACAGAGCCTGGAAATTTGGATTTGAGTTTTGAAAGAAAACACCAAAACTAGAAAGCAAGAGCTTTGAGCATGTCAAACAAGGAAGGATTGGACACATGCCAAAATTTGGGCCAACTTACAACGAAACATAATTGCAAAATCATGACCAATTAACGACCAAGTGTCCAATTGACAAGCCGTCTGAGCCATAGGTGGTATGGCACAAAAAATTTGGGCAAGTAAGATAAGTATGCACAGTACACTTGGGACAAGCCAGACATGTGTATGAAAAATGGGCAAATCAAGCCTCATTTGCAGTCAGCCACTTTCACACACACACACACACAAAGAGAGAGAGAGAGAGAGAGAGAGAGAGAGAGAGAGAGAGAGAGAGAGAGAGAGAGAGAGAGAGAGAGAGAGAGAGAGAGAGAGAGAGAGAGAGAGAGAGAGAGATATTTTTGACCTAGTCCACTCCATCGGGTCTTAGCCTGCTACAGTCACGCATGACGCTCAAACTACACCCAATTTTACAAGTATGATCCTTATCAGTCCATGAACAACTGTGTGTGGTCACCCCTGCACAAGAACACTCACAACAACAGAATAAAACAAATCCGGGAAGGGATTTTGGTGGGAAACTATCATAGCACTTTTGGGAGGGCAGGCATAGTCCAAACTCAGAAATAAGTTCATAAAAATGTTCCAAATCTTTGGCATAATCAAGCCGTACCATCAAAGTTTGGAAATGGGTGGAACATGGATTGCAATCCATGACTCCTCACTTCAAATTGCAAATCTAAGTGGTGCAAACTAATGCTGAGAAAAGTACTTGTCCACTATTGGCTTCACATTTAAAAAATTGCCGAACATGGATCGCGATCCATGATTCCCAACTTTCCCAAACAGAAAATTTGTGGTACAATCAGCTTGAAAATGCCTTGGGGAGTGTGCCCTAGAAAATTGGTATCAAATGGACATGAGAACCACCAAAAACGAAGTAAAATTGGGATTTTGACCCATTTATGGAAAAATTGATCCAAACCTAGAAAAAAGTGCACCAGTAGCCTGGAAAACATGCCAAGAAATTACCCCTGAAGTTTTGTCCAAGTTGGGTTCATAACATAGATTGCAATCCATGACCCCTAGATGAAAATTTTGTCAGAATTGGTTGCAAAGTGTGTGTATAGGCTAGGAATTTTGCAGTGTGCCAAACTTCAACCTTTGGTCATGATAATTGCTTCGTTTGTCAAAACTCAACATCTTCAGAGTGTTAGAGACTCGAAGTGTGTTATTTATCAAAGTGAAAAGTCAAGTGTACTTGTGAGCTAGTGTTAAGTAGTGCCTGAAAAGTGGTCCAAATTTTCTAGGGAAACTAGAGGATTCAAATAGACTCCAATTGTAACAAAAATCTGCATACATCTGGGGTTTGGGCACTACTTCAACCGCAAATCATTAGAGGAGAAAAATCCCAAATAGATTGATTACAATGATGGATCAAAGTTGCAAATCAAAGCCAAATATGGAAAATTCAAACCGAATTGGGCGAAAAACTTGAGAATCTTTTTTTCCAAATTTGAAAATAATTTCATCAGTGTGTTAGGATATGCTATAGGAACACACACCCCAAGTTTCACCCCAAAAGGATGCAGAACATCGATCGCAATCCATGACCCCCTGTAAGCCATATTTGACCTATAACCTTGCAAACATAATTAGAGGATAAGGCATCGAGTCGTGCTCTAGCCAAGGCAAAAGGAACCTGGCCCTAGAAGTCGTGCATTCTAGCAACATCTTTGGTGTGGGAATGGCATTTAGTAGTGTACATTTGCTATAGGGTAAGCTACTGTCTTTTAGGCCTGCTTGCTTCAGACGGGTAGCTTAAGAAGGGAATAACGCAAAACCAAAAGTGTCCCGTTTTTGCCCTATGACTCAAAATACCCTAGCATTCCCATTCTCATCTTTGATAGTAAAAGAAGAGAATTGCTCGAAAGGCAAAAGGGTTTTGGTTTATTAAACTGAAAAATGCCAAGACAAAAACAACCCCTTTCATTTATGTCGAAATAAACTCCTTCAACTTACCACGGCTTATAGTCCACCGGAACAATTTGCCATCATTCCATTGATTCCCATCCATATAGGAAATCCGTATCTTTTATTTATCAATTCCTCTTTATCTATGCTACCTAGTGTCTGCAGGTTTGGACTTGTTTTGATTAATTTATGCTCATTTTTCATTTTATGGTGAAGTTTGCATTTTTTTGACTTTCTTGACAACTTTTTGGCCAACTTTTGGAGCTAATTGAAGGATTTTCTGATGACAGAATTCCCTGTAGACGACCAAGAAAGTAGTGGGAGGCTCCCCTCTACCAGGTGGTGGAGATCTCATCTAATGAAAAAGCTCACATCTTCGAGGAGGAGCTGGCAAAGATTCCATCCAACATCTTGATTGGGAGATTTCAAGCAGTGGATGACACAAAGGGTCAAAATGACCATATTTCCTAAAGAGCTCTAAACTTTGCACCAACAAAGAGAAGTCATCAATGGGTCCATATGTTTATAAATGGAGACATTTTCCAGATTGCCTCCATGGGGTATAGAATTTTAGAGAGCCCATGAGTTGATGAATTCCATCCAGTACAATGGTGAGGCTACACTAACCGACAAGGATGGGGAGTCAGCCAAGGTTTGGATCACCACCAACCTTATCAACCAAGCACTCCACCTACCTCCTCAAAATCACAACGTGCTGCTCAAAATAAAGACCATAGACAATGACAAAGCCTTTATCAAGTAGCAAGGCCATAAGTTCACCTACAAGGACCTGGTATATTCAGAAATAGAGCTGCTAGCACTGGGGCTAATTTCAACATTCCAAAGTACAAAAGCCGCCAAGATACATAGAGCCAAATTTGCACATTGTAGTAGTCATGGAAATGCAGCTTTCTGAGCAAAGGATAGTCCACTACGACTCGGGGAACTATATTTTAGAGAATCTAGTCAAGGCCAACCTCAAGAGAAACAAAGCCTACATGAACACACGGCCAATGCTAACTAGGATATCATTCCAAGCCCTCAGAATGATCGACCATGACCAACTCTCAGATTGATCTTTTGCACATGTGAGGTCCCCACCCCGCCGTATCAAACAGCGGATTTGATGGTGAACCTGGTGGCCACTAGATCTATAGCGGAAGCAAACAATGTGGTTCAGGGTTCAACTAGTGGACGATCTCTCATCACAAAGTGAGTCGAGTTCGAGCCTACTAGTAATGAGATCTAGCTCCATCTCGTAGGGGAAGCGTACTTAAAATATTTAGCGATCCTAAGACCCACCTTCCAAGAGGAGAGAAACCCCGAGTGCCTTTTTCTCCATGTTTCAGAGGCACGTACTCTCGAGATTTCACCGCTCTAGGGGCAATGAGTATTACTAGTATCGATTTAAACAATATGGGGACAGAGAGTTCCCGACCAATCGGGACCACCCATCTCGTAGGCATTGGCAACCTGAGCCAAGCCCCCACTTTCCACCCCCACACTCACACTTCCTCGTGTGACCTAATTACTACCACAAAGGTTGTTCAACATAGATATTCCTTATTTAATTCCGAATCACATGGTTCCTTAAAACAACCCTTCAACCAGTATTGCAAACAACACCAAGACAGAATTCTAGTAAAAATTCCACTCAAACTTATTCATTAAAATTCCAATGTTCTGGAGGTACAACATCCCCCCTCCAGCGAGAGTTTACTCCTCCCGTTGTCGCCTAGCTGCCCATACGACTAGGTATGTCCACCGCATAGAAAGCACGACATGGACATTCCCACTGCATAACCAGCAGACGTGGGTTCCCACCGCTTAACCAGCAATCGTGGGTATCCACCGCTTAACCAGCAGTCGTGGATTCAAGAGCCCTTAACCAGGAACTCTGCCCCCTATGATCAGGAGGGGGTTCATGACTAATTCAACATTGGAAATAGAATGAACATACCGAGCTAAATTTTCCCTAGCAGACATTCTTTCCTATTGCAAACAGCATTCCCATCAATCATTTCCTTCCTACTTTAGAACTTAATGTACAATGCTTTCAATGCCGAGGTTTCCGTCGGATTTCTCCAACATGTTTGGGGATATGAGCATTCCTAACTAGCGTATGCAATGTTAGTTTAAACAACTTGAATAAAAATATGATCTACCTCTTCCACTTCTTCATCGATGGCCCGTGAGATGGCCTGTATTTGTTCCTCCATAGGAGCTTTCCCCTTTCCGTTGACATTACTCGTTCCTGCCTCGCGATCATGGGCACCACCGAAGCGCGTCCTCTTAATCGGGGCCATTTGTCACTACTTTAAATGATTAGCTTGGAGAAAGAGCTAAGGTTCGCAAGCATCATAACAGTCCAATGGGTAGATTAGTGACATTAATTAATCCCTCCTATATGATAGATCTAGATTTTTCATAAAGCAATCATTAAGGATGGCACATAATCCTATGGGAACCGGATCTAAAGATAATTACTCGGCTTACATGATTAAGAATAATAGGATTTCACTAATGGAATTACCAGAGAGATGAATTAAGCACGATTAATCTCTTTCCTAGCAATTTAGAGGGTGCAGAATCACCACATGCATAGGTGTGAGAAAAACCATCTCTTAGAGACTTAATGACA
Organism: Adiantum capillus-veneris; assembly: GCF_014529385.1. NCBI lineage: Eukaryota > Viridiplantae > Streptophyta > Polypodiopsida > Polypodiales > Pteridaceae > Adiantum > Adiantum capillus-veneris. The sequence goes on from NC_140959.1 coordinate 123,622,900, forward strand.
GATTAATCTTACCTTAATTATATCTTAATGCATAACAAAGATGGATCTAAATCAGCTACAATATCAATGCGTGATAGAAAGAGTGATTCTCATCAATCTACACAATTACCAGCTTATCGATTAATTTCTATGCTACCTAGAGAGAGAAAATTCTAATAATCGTGCATTAATCCTTGATTAAGGATGATGAATGGCTGAATAAATTAACTAAATGAATGATAATTATGTACTGAAGTATAGCTATGAAAACTTAAAGAGCAGCTATAGAGAATTATGGCTAAAAGTAGGCAAAGTAGACAAGAATTATGAGTGGGTAATGATGAGATTAAGAAGAGCAGTAATTAAACCATAATTACCGTGATTAGGGGCTGAGAGTCCTCTTAAATTACTGATGCAATGAATCCTCAAGATGGGAATTTCGGCAGCACCTCCCTCCTTGCTTCTCCTTCAAAAGCTGTGTGTGTGCCGGCAGCACCTTCCCAGTGTGTAAGTGTGTGAGTATGCAATGTGTGTGTGTGAGCATATATGTGTGTGTGCCTATGTGTGTGTGTGTGCAGGTCTTTAAATAGGCTCCTCAAGCTGAAAATCGATCTGGGTTGCTAAATGCATCTGGGAGCTTCTCCAGTTAAGCATGGCAAGTCCAGTTCCCTGCCCACCAAGTGTCAGGTTGGCTTGGTTAACTGGTTCTGAGACTTAGTTACTGGCTTATAAACTCTCCCAAGACTCCCACAAGGCAAGAGGGCGCCCCCTAGCTGCTAAAGCTGATCTGGAGTGGCCTGGAACCTGTTCCCACACAGCCCCGGGCCCCCGATGCCTCCCCGGACAATTTTATGAAAAATTGGTTTTAGGCTAAAACGGGCCATACGAGTCGGATTTTGATGCCGTAAATTTCTATATTGAGCTCTAACTAAGACGTACGGGTCTCAGTACCTGCCATATATAGCAGCCCTCGGGGTCCGAAAATGCATTTTTTTCAAATTCGGGGTACGAGTGTGGATTTTCGAGACGGTCAAAACTAGACGGGTCGGGTGACCAAAAACTTACTATATTTGGAAAATTTTCACAAAAATTATTTTAATTCACATTTCGAAGATTTATGACATTTTAAACATCATGGCACTGACAGAATTCGGAAAACTGCTAAAAATAGTAACTTTTTTCCATTTTGATCATTTCATGGTACAAGGGTGCTCTTTTTGGTTGGGGTCAGAGACCTTATAACCTCCCCAACGTGAAAAATTTGAGATGTCCTCATCTCAAGAATACATCTGGATAAACTCTATGCTATCTACTTAGGTACATATATCCTTTGTCTAAAGTAAAGATATCCTTTGATAATAGAGTAGTCTTTAGCTTTATGCGTCTTATTCTGCTAAACTTTGATGAGATTCTGGTGCTTGATTTATTGCTCTCTAGGATTAGCAGTTGCATCATACATTGCTGCTCTCTCATCAGCTTCATCACCCACAGTTGGTTGTCTCACTGCGGCATTAGCGAAAGCTCTACTTCCTTGTCCTATGTTTTCTCTTCCTCGGCCTCCTCTTCCGTTTGGTTGACCTCGCCCGTTGGCGTTCAGAGGTACATTATTAGCACCAGATGTTTGGGAAATCCTTTTTGGACATCGACTTTTGTAATGTCCATACTCCTGGCACTCAAAGAATCTTATATTGGGAAACTCGGTAGCTGCCGTAGTAGCTACTACCAGACGATGGTCGTATGCAGGGTTGATTGGTCTGTTACTCCAGTTGTCTGTCCTGGCCCTCTTTGACAAATAGTATTCACCATCTTGGGTAGTCCTCTGAATCTCTTTAGCTAACGGTCTGGCCCTTAGCAAGGCATCTTGCAAAGTTGCTGGCCTGAGAGCTTCTAGTCGGTTGTTCAGGGGGTCGATGAGTCCTTGGCAGAACCGTGCTACCTGTTGTTCCAATGTCATCTTAGGAGCATATCTCCGAAGAGTGACAAACTTTGAATAATATTCTTCGACAGATGAAGTCAGCTGCCGAAGGGAAAAGAACTCGTTCATCTTCAAGGTTTTATAGGCGGGTGGTAAGTAACGCTCCATCACAGCAGCCTTGATGTCTTCCCATGACTGGGAAGATCCCTTGATATCCAAGTCCCTGCAATGTTGTTTCCACCAGATCTTGGCATCGCCAGACAAGCGGAACATCGCAAGCATGGTTTGGTTCACGGGTTGGGTTCCCGCAGCTTTGAAATAGTCGTCCATTGCTTCCATCCATACTTCCGCATCTCTCTCCACATTAACCCCTTCGCCTTTAAAGGTTGGAGGCTGAGCTTGTTTAAGGAGGAGCTTCTTCTCTTGCGCTGCCGAGTAGAGAGTAGCAGGCGGTACCTATCCAATGGTATAAAACTCATTACTATAGCACTCGTCTCAAATGAACCTAAGCTTTTCCATACTCAAGAAGAAATTTAACTTTTGGGCTTAACCAGCCTATTTAATCTGTACATCTATCACAAAGGATTTTAACCATTCCACCATTTAAATTCCATTGAATACATCCAAAATTGTTCGATAAATAATGGTAAAAACTTTACTCGAGAGCTTTGATCCATACTTATAACTTTATGTGGGCATCCACAGGCTACCTGCCCGCAGTACTAGTCGCACCAACGACTTCTCAAAAAACATCATGTGGAACCCACTGAATCCCAACAAGCTCAACGAGTAAAACTCATTAACATCACTCAGGAGACAATCCACTAGACAAATCCAATGTCATTATTCTGGGAAACATCATGCTCAAGCTTTGAGTACGAGCTATCCTACAATCCCTTAGTTTTCAAACAACATCATTTTCCCAGTTCGTAAACCTATAGCTCTGATACCAGGTGTGAGGTCCCCACCCCGCCGTATCAAACAGCGGATCTGATGGTGAACCTGGTGGCCACTAGATCTATAGCGGAAGCAAACAATGTGGTTCAGGGTTCAACTAGTGGACGATCTCTCATCACAAAGTGAGTCGAGTTCGAGCCTACTAGTAATGAGATCTAGCTCCACCTCGCAGGGGAAGCGTACTTAAACTATTTAGCGATCCTAAGACCCACCTTCCAAGAGGAGAGAAACACCGAGTGCCTTTTTCCCCATGTTTCAGAGGCACGTACTCTCGAGATTTCACAGCTCTAGGGGCAATGAGTATTACTAGTATCGATTTAAACACTATGGGGACAGAGAGTTCCCGACCAATCGGGACCACCCATCTCGTAGGCATTGGCAACGTGAGCCAAGCCCCCACTTTCCACCCCCACACTCACACTTCCTCGTGTGACCTAATTACTACCACAAAGGTTGTTCAACATAGATATTCCTTATTTAATTCCGAATCACATGGTTCGTTAAAACAACCCTTCAACCAGTATTGCAAACAACACCAAGACAGAATTCTAGTAAAAATTCCACTCAAACTTATTCATTAAAATTCCAATGTTCTGGAGGTACAACATCCCCCCTCCAGCGAGAGTTTACTCCTCCCGTTGTCGCCTAGCTGCCCATACAACTAGGTATGTCCACCACATAGAAAGCACGACATGGACATTCCCACCGCGTAACCAGCAGACGTGGGTTCCCACCGCTTAACCAGCAGTCGTGGGTATCCACCGCTTAACCAGAAGTCGTGGATTCAAGAGCCCTTAACCAGGAACTTTGCCCCCTATGATCAGGAGGGGGTTCATGACTAATTCAACATTGGAAATAGAATGAACATACCAAGCTAAATTTTCCCTAGCAGACATTCTTTCCTATTGCAAACAGCATTCCCATCAATCATTTCCTTCCTACTTTAGAACTTAATGTACAATGCTTTCAATGCCGAGGTTTCCGTCGGATTTCTCCAACATGTTTGGGGATATGAGCATTCCTAACTAGCGTATGCAATGTTAGTTTAAACAACTTGAATAAAAATATGATCTACCTCTTCCACTTCTTCATCGATGGCCCGTGAGATGGCCTGTATTTGTTCCTCCATAGGAGCTTTCCCCTTTCCGTTGACATTACTCGTTCCTGCCTCGCGATCATGGGCACCACCGAAGCGCGTCCTCTTAATCGGGGCCATTTCTCACTACTTTAAATGATTAGCTTGGAGAAAGAGCTAAGGTTCGCAAGCATCATAACAGTCCAATGGGTAGATTAGTGACATTAATTAATCCCTCCTATATGATAGATCTAGATTTTTCATAAAGCAATCATTAAGGATGGCACATAATCCTATGGGAACCGGATCTAAAGATAATTACTCGGCTTACATGATTAAGAATAATAGGATTTCACTAATGGAATTACCAGAGAGATGAATTAAGCACGATTAATCTCTTTCCTAGCAATTTAGAGGGTGCAGAATCACCGCATGCATAGGTGTGAGAAAAACCATCTCTTAGAGACTTAATGACAGATTAATCTTACCTTAATTATATCTTTATGCATAACAAAGATGGATCTAAGTCAGCTACAATATCAATGCGTGATAGAAAGAGTGATTCTCATCAATCTACACAATTACCAGCTTATCGATTAATTTCTATGCTACCTAGAGAGAGAAAATTGTAATAATCGTGCATTAATCCTTGATTAAGGATGATGAATGGCTGAATAAATTAACTAAATGAATGATAATTATGTACTGAAGTATAGCTATGAAAACTTAAAGAGCAGCTATAGAGAATTATGGCTAAAAGTAGGCATAGTAGACAAGAATTATGAGTGGGTAATGATGAGATTAAGAAGAGCAGTAATTAAACCATAATTACCGTGATTAGGGGCTGAGAGTCCTCTTAAATTTCTGACATTTTAAACATCATGGCACTGACAGAATTCGGAAAACTGCTAAAAATAGTAACTTTTTTCCATTTTGATCATTTCATGGTACAAGGGTGCTCTTTTTTGTTGGGGTCAGAGACCTTACAACACAAGTCTAAGCATGCGGTCCGGGTAGTTGCAGGTCCATCATGGGCACTAGGCACCAACAAAACAAGAGGACATGGCTCTAGAAAGAAGGCCTCAGACAGTGAAGAGATAGAGATTTATTTAGAGCTCAGCGATGAGGTAACGACAAGAAAGAGAGACGCACCTTCCGAGTTCAAACCACACAGATGAAGAAGACGAGGATGAAGAGGAGGATGTTACCATACCTCTAGTGTGGATCAAGCGGAGAACAACCAAGCAAAAAGATCAAATTCCAATCTCTCAGACTCAAAGATCCATGGAAGGGGCACAAAGACTGAGAGAGGAGCAACAACAAAAGTTAGCTGAAGAAAAGAAAAAGGTAGAAGCAGAGGGAGATGATGTGGACGATGAAGAGGAGGATGATCCGGACAAGCCTTTAGAGAAAAGGAAAGCGGAAATAGTAGAGAAGGTAAATCAATACAAGAGAAGAATAGAGGCTAACAAGGTGGAGCTTGCTCGCACCATGTGGAAACACACCCATTAAGTTCAAAGTGGAGCAAAGAGCCCCACAGGAGTCAAATAAGCAAAAGAATGATGACTTAGGATCCTTGTATGACTCCTCAAAGAATAAGGACAAAGATGATGAAGAACCGCCAAGGGAGGAGATGGAAACAGAGCCCCTAGAAATCCACACTCAAACAATGCCACCTCTCTCCCCCAAGCCCACCACCCCTTCTCCTTTTGAAAACATCAAAGATGTACCTGGCAGTCAAGACAAAGCTCAAGAGGAGCCACCTTGAGAGCAACCAATTATTGAAGACAAAGAGAACGAGGAAACAAAAGAAGAGACCAACCAACAGCAAGTTCCTCCAGAGCAACACGATTCTGAAAAGCAGCTAGAAGACCTTAAGGGTAAGGAACCAAAAAACATGGAGAAGGCTCCACCCAAGGACCAGGAGTAAGAGAAGCAAAGGGAAATATTCATGAAGAAAGAGCCGGAAGCTGGAACCTCTCAGCAATGCATTACATCCGAAAGAGGGCTAGTATCTCTGCGCTCAAAGGCTATCATTGAGATGGAGCAATACTCTTTCAAGATTTTGACATGGATGAACACTTAGAGCACATCAAGTTGCAATTCAAGTGTCATAGAGCAATTACCAGCCTACGAGAACTGGATCTAAAGGATGCCAAATCAAGATAAGAGAGCTTACACAAAATTTTTATGATGTTTGTAGCCTACTCCCAAAAACGTTTTGTATTTGGATCACTTTTTGCCAATCAAAAGGGAATTTTTGGATCTGCTTTGCAATTTTTGACTATTTCTTGATTTTTTCTCTTTTGACCAACTTTTTCAAAATTTTTCCAATGTGTCTTTTGTGATATGTGTTTCAAATAGCTATCTACTTACACAAATATGAGCCAAAATTATGATGAGGTACATGGATCACGATCCATGTTTGACCTCATTTTGACATGAAACTTGGTTAGCTGGTTGGCAAATGCTATTTTGGTGCTAAACCCCAAAACTTTTTGACTTTAGATCACTAAAGTTTGAAAAATCCCAAAAATTGGTCAGTTTGATAAGCTTTTGGTGAATTTTCTTAATTTCTTGATTTTGAGTGTATTTTTGGTGTTTCAACTGATTAAAAGTAGTATGTCTAATGGTATCAACTCTTGCTCAAACTATCTCAGGGGTACATGGATGGTGATCCATGTTTCATCACAGAATTGGATAAAACTTATCAAATTGCTTCGTGAGTTTTCTAATACCCTTGGGCACCAACTTCTTGAGTTTTGGTCCAATTTCAAGCCCTTACCATCAAATTTTCTAAATTTCAAAGTTATGGTCTTTTTTGATGAAATATGGTTTTCAATAGTTTTTGTCGTGATCTTTCAACGCGCCCAATTTTGATGGTGGTAGTATTACTTTACCCTACTCCTAAGTGTTGGAAAGAAACCATGAACAAAAACAAACAAAATTGTACAAATTTAAAGCAGAATGGAATATGGAATGGTACATTCAAAGCATCGTGAAATTTGAAGAATGAAATTCTTTTTATATCTCACTCACAACCCTCTCTGCCCCTCAAGGATAGATCAACCCCTAGACTCTAGACTTTATCAAGCACTAAACCCATGTTTAACTGCTTTACTGCCAGGGTATGGGTGACAAAATATTTTGAAAAGAAGACTCTAAATACAACTTGGTCACTCACTGCCTAAGGATCAGTCCCCATCAATGACGCCAATGTTAGCAGGTTACTGTGATGGACGTCTGTAGCATACCTCTAATGACTAGGCCATATTAGATATCCTCATGTTGTAATCCCCTAAGGAATCTATCAAGCAATTGGTTATTATTGAAGCTCTCATTTGGATTACAACGAGAATTCAAATGCTTCAATCGACTTATAAAGTCTCTCACCGACTCTCCTTCCTCTCGTTGGGCTTTTTGGAGTTGAGAGGCTACACCCCAAAGCACTCCCTCTCGTATGTATTCTTTTAAGAACAGTCTCCTAAGAGTAGGGTAAATCGTTTTTTCTTCCACCCTTAGGGTTCTATACCAATCCCCAGCCTTTCCACATAAGGTTAGGCTTAAAGCATTGCTCTTATGTAAGTCATTGTGTTCTCCTAGAGAATTGCATATTTGTTCAAACACTTCGATATGCTTTCTTACATCCCCGTCTCCACTAAATTTTTGTGTGAGCTTGGCTATTTGTACTGCCTTACTTCTAGGCTCTCTATCAGGCGCGTAACGCATATTCTCAGCAATAGATCAACCGATAGCTTGAGCAAATGTTGCCAAGTCACCTAAGTGAGCAGGCACCGTGGGTGGAGGTGCTCCAGAGACTACATGTGGAGTAGGTATTGGCATCGGGCTTGGCGCATAGGAAGCCCTTGGGTTCCACGTTTGGTATGATGTTGTGCCATGTGGTGGTCCATAGTTCATATGGGTGGCCCTAGGCATAGCAGACGTCGGATGTGACATGTTAATGCTAGCCGGTATAGTCCCATGGAAATAAGAACTTGTGTGTTGTGGTTGTGGAGCATAGGTAGTTGAAACAATGGGAGGGGTAGGGACTACATGAGTGTGATGACCCATAGGTGCATACGATTGGTACACACTTGTAGGTACTATTGCAGGCATTGAGCTACCATGTAGTGGTGCTTTACTAACAAATGAGGTCCATGGAGTGTTTCTCGGCATGCCCATCATTGGGGTAGGCATGGTAGCCGCGGTGTCATCAAGGGAAAGATGAGCTAGACTTGAAAAGGTGAAGCTATCACTTGTGGGCTCAGATTGCACTGAGACCCCTGGAGAAACAACATATGGAGGATCCATCGGACTTACCGAGGGAGTCTCCATTTGCGATAAGGTCGGTTGTTTAGCCTTTCCCGTATCCAAGAATCTCATGCCTGTTGAAGGCATGTTGATCCCCTTGTTCTTTCTTTCTAACTCGATAACCCTATGGATGACCTCACAAACTCTTTGTTGTTGATCCTCCACACTAATAGCACCCATTGTGGATTGTAGGACATCTAACCAACCCACGTGATAGGTGTGACTTGTGTATAGGTTGGTAAGAGTCTCTGTTTGTAATTCGTACTCCCAGTTCTCATTTAAGAACACTCCATCTAGGATTGAGGTGCTAGGGGTGTCCTTTGAGCTATATGAAATGCTGCTTTCTAGGGGTTGTCCCTTAGCGGTTGCTAAATCAGGAGCACTTGATTGCTGTCTTAGCAAGGATATTGACATAGGAGCTTTCACTTTTAACTCTCTTCGTTGCTCCGCCTTGCGTAAGCTCTCGAATTCCTTTTCCCTCACTGCAAGGATATATCGCTCAACCTCTTGCACTTCAGCAAGGCTTCTACCATCGGGTAATATGACCTCGGAGGGAAATAACTCTGAAGAGTCAGGAGGTGCAGTGAATGAAGTATTCACGTGCACATTCGCTAGCGGTATAGGGTCTACGTTTGTCACGAATGGAGAATTTACGTCCCCACCCCCCTCATTTACATCATTAGCTCCATGTTCGGAGCGAGTGGCTCTACTAAAGGTTTCCTTCAGGCGGCTAAGCACACTCGGCCCGGACCGAGGACCCATGGCATGCATGTCTTGGCTCGAGCTATTGGGATTAGGCATTGGGAAACCCTCCATGAAGTCGTAGTCAGAGGAAGAGTCACTAGCCACTATGTTCGGGTCTTGGTTTGTACTACCTTGGGTCCTTGCCGAGGGCCCGGAACCTAAAGTAGGTGGATATTGAGAACTCGCGTAAGTCGAAATTCTCTCTAGTTGCTCCGTCTCTAGCACACGACCAAAGCGCAGATACATGTGCCTTTGGCACCGTTCAAGCGTCGGCGGTTGACCTCGAAGGTTAACCACTTACCTTTTTCAAGTGCCCGTTTTCACTCGTGTTTTTTACGTTTTTAATGTTTGATTTTTTTGATTAAAGTGTGTGATAGCTCGAAATGAGCATATCACTTAGAGGGTCGCTGTGTGCTTTACAACACAATTTTCGGGCATCTGATGTTCCGTTGGTCCTCAAAAAATCGATTTTAGCTACGTGTGAAGCTAATTTTTCTTTTTTTTTAAAGGCGACTGAGGCCTAGGCCTGAGCGTGAGCTTGGGCTTGGGTCTGGGCTTGAGTCAAGGAGATATTCCCGATCCCGGTCCTACCTTTAATTTTTTTAAATTTTTTTTTAAATTTTTATTTTTATAAAAGGATAATGTCGCCGCGGCCTGCGCGAGAGCACACACACACTCTATCTACCTACTTCTAACTAATACACCTACTGTTACACACTAACACACTCTATTAACTCTCACTAATCTACTTCCTACTTACTGTACACAGAAAACTAACTACCTTAATACACAGAGAATAAACACAGTACCTTTGAAATCTCCATTAACAAAGAAAACTAACTACCTTAATACACAGAGAATAAACACAGTACCTTTGAAAACTCATTTAACAAAAAAATCTCACAGTATAACACCAAATCCCTCTTCTCAACACACACACACTCCTTCCCTACCTTTCCTATAATTGAAATTGCACCACGGAGAAGCATAGAGTGCTACTCGAGCTTAATGCACGACATTCCCCGGAAACGGCACCAAAAATGTGCGCTTATGTCGCACGTGTCAATGCAAGGAACTTGCCAATACACCGTGTGTGAGCCACAAATGGCTCCAAGCACACAACAAGCCTAAACTAGTAAGCTCAAAGAAGGCGATGGTGTGTCACTCACCGCTCTACGCTTGCTTCGTGGAGGATTCCTCGCCGCGAAGAAGAAGGAAACGCTGCTACGCTGCGCTCAACCGCCTCGCCGCCGTCGTGCCGCCGTCACAATGCTCTATCGCACACACACACTCCCTCTCTCTCTCTCCCTCTCTCTCTCACGCATACACACACACACACACACACACAAGGAGATGAAGAAGAAGAAGATGGAGATGGAGCAAGAGCACTCTTCTATCGCACAAATGAGAGAATGAGTGAATTTTAGGTTTAGTTGACTTTTATATGAGCTCACCCCATTCACACTTGGGCGCCCATGCTTAGCCAACTATTCCCTTGAATGTTCCAGTTAGAGTGCGCCTCTCATCGGCGATCACTCTTACCCTTTTACTATTGGACCGACAAGCCCGGTACCTGACTCTACCAAATAAATAATACAATGTCCGCCGTAGTTTACAACGTCCATCGTCATAGGTGATAGGGTGTCCGTGAGCCATGAGGGTTAACAGCACAACACATATTCTCCTAATCCATCGTCACCCTATCACACTCACTGGTCTCTATATCATCATACCTCAACATGAATGCCTATTACAAGGGTGTAGATGGCAGCCATGAACTGACACACCTCCATCCCTCAAAGATGATCTCTTGTTGCATGCTCTGTCTATCGATCCCCCCATAGTACTGTGGTGTAGCTCCTAGTAATTTCATTGGTGACCTCTCTAACAAACTCAATAGGCAACCACTCTTTTTAGTACGCAAAAACTTGTCTTAAAATTTAATAAACCAAAAACACTCAGCAATGTGTAAACACCCTTAAATTCAACATGATATATTGTGCATGGGATATTTAACTGGGTAGGTGAAGTTCGGTTGTCATTAATATGCTTGATTGACTGAAAATCGTAAAACTCAAAGAACTCAAAGCAGGCTCGTTTTTTCAGTGTTTTAAAAATTAAAAAGAGGCTCATTTTTTTAATGTTTTTAAAACTAAAAACAGGTTCTTTTTTAGTGTTTTTAAAACTAAAAACAGGCTCTTTTTTTAAGCACTTTATATTTCATGTTGTGACTATATTATATAGTGAATTATTATTTCTAATATATATTTTATAAATCGGTAATAATTGTTCGTGGGAACACGAACGTGCAATCCTCCTGGCAGCTTGTTGTTATGGATAGAATTTTAAGGATATCAATCTATTCTATTTACACCCGCTGTATCAATTAGAACCATGCCACTGCTTTTTGATATTCTTACCTTCTGCTAAACACACTATTAACCCATGGGAAGATGCATTACAGTTTTTGGTCCAGGGCATGGACAGAAGCTAGTGCTTATGTTTGATACTAGAATTTATTCTTTGATAGTTGCTTCTTTGCAAGAACATTTTGAACTTCGTGATGCTCATTTTTGTCTTCGTCCACTAACATTATCTGGACCACAAGTCAAGGTAGGAGCTACTATATCATTAGATGGTGAGCAAACTTTTATGCTTGATCATGAGCAACACCAGTTCTACAAGGTGGATATGAGAAGCTAGGAGCCAATTGATGCTGGCATTGGCAGAGTTTCTCAAGACATGAAAGACAAGAAAGTACCTCTCTCTGAGATCAATGCGAGTGTTATTGACATGATTAAGTGCATGCCATTGCAAAGAAATTTATATATTGCCCTCCATCAAGCCAAGAAAGTGGTATGTACTGATGAGCTCCCAGCTCATTATGATGGGTATATTGCTTTTGAGTTACCGCCAGCTGGTAATTCTTCAGGTATGAGTGGTATGGAGCAAAGACATGATAGTCAGATGTGGACAGAGTATGTCACTTGTAGCAGCGATAGTTTTAATGGCATTGTCAAATTTAGAAGATGCTCTGGGCATTTGCGTTGCATCAACATTGATTGTCCATTTTATTTGCGCTCAAATATGTTCAATGAGTCACAATGGCGAGGTTGGCTTGCTGAATCTAGTCCTAAAGGATTGATCTCTTCTCAGTATGGAACACTGGTATGCACTCATTGTGGACAAATTCCTGAATGTGTATCTATATGTCCTGCAGTTATTTACTATTGTTTGCCTAGCGATAAGCATAATTGTACTAGGTGTGCTTTGCATCTTAGAGAACATAATCATCCATGTGCAGAAGGGAGGAGTCGGATGTTTGAAAGTCATATAGATGAAATGTTGCTTGATCAAGCAAGTCGGGACTCTTTGGTGACTACGAAACAATTGGAGTGGGCCACCACTCATGATCTTATCATGGAAAAGCTTATTGGAGCAGGTTCAACTGCAAGTGCTATGATTGAAGATTTGGAATTTGCTTAATTCCTTGATAGTATGACTCCCCTGTCAAATAAAAGGAGAGTCGAATGAAGTTTGGAGTCTGCAAAAAGATCAAAGAATATCACTTCAAAAGGTCTCAAGGCAGTGCTTGACTTGAAAAGCAAGTGTAGATATCCTTTTATCCATAGTATCCTTTTTCTAGGTCAATTGGGTGCCTCATGTATTTAAAATGTCAATTAAGGGACCGGGCAGCGGAGTTGATTTGGTGAATCTCATGCATCCTGGAGGTAATTTGGAGCAAATGTGGGTGCACTTTGATCATGTTCACCGTGTTCAAGGATGGCCGACTATGTCAGTGCATGTCTATGACCCTTATGTATGAGAGCTACTCACCATTGCAACTGCTGAGTTTAGCATGGAAAATAAATATGCTCAGATTGAATTTTGGAACATGATGAAAAATGTGGTTAAGCAACAGGGTTTTGATAAGCCAGAGTTTAGGGGATTTATGGCAGATGAAGCTAGTGCCAATTGGATTGCTGTGTGTATTGTTTATTTTGGAGGACCAAAGAAGTCTACTCCAAACAAAGAGAGATCATCTTTGTTTCATTGGGAGAAAAGTATGGTTCGACATACTGTGAAATGCATCCATCCAGCATTCAAGAGGAGCACAAGATTTTGTGTTGCAAGTGGAGAACTGCACCTACAGAGAATGCGGCTGAGCATTGTAAGGGAGAGCTTAGAAGATTTTGGAAAACAGGAATGGCCATTGAAGGGGAGATTGCTTCATTGGAGACATGGTTGGCTTGGTGGAATGTACTAGTGCCTCATTCGGGGGAAAGATTTGTATCACAAGATGCCGCAGGTATCTTTGTCCCTAACACAAACTTGTCTGAATCAAAACATGCTAGTATGCATGCCTTGGTTGGTTACAAGGATCACATAAGTTTGTATGAGGAAGCATGTGCATATATGGCTTTAGCTGTGCTTCAAAGTGTGAAATATAATGCCTATTTGAAAGGTGTTGGGAGCTCCATCAGTCCCAACATTAAAGATTTGGCAGATCGCTTCATCAACCGACCTTCATCTACTTCCACGGCAACTAGAAAGAAACTAGTTGACCTCACACATTCTTCAATGCATGAAATGGGTGTCAATACTCCTGAAATCAAAAGAAATATACTCCAAGAAAAGAGTATTAGAAAAAAGAGGCCAATTTTTGCTGATGCAAATATTGTCTTGGAGGAGGATAGCCACAGGCCAGAGTATGTTACAATGACAAATTCAATTGGTGGGCTTCAACACAAATAAAGCTTCAAGGGATGTCCCATATCCCGAAGTAAATGTAGCAAAGTCAGTTTGGGCAATAAGGAGAATAGAACCTGGGCAAAAGATGACTTGTTTTGGTGTGGTGTCAAAAGATGGAGATTGATGTGGGCGGCTCATTAATGACTGTTCAATGGGTGCCAAAATAGGGGTGCCAGCTCCTTGTTTTTGGGGTCGCAGGAAATATCCTCCATCTGGTTGACAATTCGGAGGCCTTGTGGAGGGGTTCATTTGGTTTTGTAACTCCAATAACATGCATACCTAGAAGGTTCATAGCATAGTTGAAGGGCCACCAGGTCAAGCTCCCGGTGTTTGGGTGGTCGCAGAAGGCACAAATTTGCAACCTCAAGAGGTAACACAATTGCAAGCCAATGGTTTTGTTTTGCAAGCAGGAGTTACATTAGCATCAAGAATGCATGAAACAATTCCATTGAACCAAAGAGTTGCTAGAAACATCTGTCCCAAGTTTAGAGATGCAAAGATTGTGAAATGGAGATCACAATTAACAAAGGAGTTTCATGGAAAGATTGAAGTGGGTAGAACCATGGCAACAGAGTTGGTGCGAGAGGTCATTATGGTTTGCAATGAAACACATGTTTTCTATGTTAATACAGTGGTGTCAAGTGCAAAGGGGGTGACATACTCTGTGACAATGTCAGATTTTCCTAGATGTACTTGCAAGGATTTTCAAAACCGAGAAAGCAAGCGCCTTGTGTATATGCCATGTAAGCACATTTACTTCATATTTCTGCAAGTCCTTGGAGTTGACCCTCATGATCATGAGTTCATGCATCAGGCGGCTTTAACAAAATTGGAGGCAGTCCAAGCACTTGGAGGTTCACGGGTGCTAATGCAGCCTTAAAGGCTTGTGGACCTTTGCTATGATTTTATAGTAGTTTTTTCGGTGATATGTGCTTATGGCTATTACGTTTTGCCCCAAATATTCTAGCGGGGCAGTATTTTGTTTGTTGCACTCTCCATTTTGATTTGTAGATGCAACACACCTTTTTGGTTAATTTCAATGTTGATGGAAGGTTTTTGGCATGTGCTAGAGATATAACAATTTAAAATTATTTTTATAGGTAAAGAAACTAAGTATTTAGTATCTCTAACCAACAAAAATCCAAGATATTGTGGTGTGTGGTCGACTCTGCCTACACGATCGAACCAAGTGTGCCTCTCTCTCATCCGGTACCTCCTTATATTACCATCAAGCAGTTACAACCATAACATGTCTGACCCCACTAGGTGGCCGGACTCTACCTACACAAACACACACCACAATATATACAACTAATATATTGCACAAGGATATAAAAAAACATTGTAAGTTTTGCAAAGTTTATGGTTTGCTTAATTTTGTGTCAAAAAAAATTGTTAGTTTTGCTTGATTTATGGTTTGCTCGATTTTATTGGCTCAGATTTTGGGATTCCCCAACGTACTTTAAAGCCCTAAGTTTACCAGTGACAAAAAATACAAGTGTGTGGTGTCTGGAAGAAAGTGACTTGCGAGCACATATAGCCTCACCAACTTGTTTCCAAGGGTTATGTGTAAAGGGTCTAGTAAGTGGTGTTCTCTACCGTGGGTGGATAAACATATTATCATGGGGGAGATTGGTTATTAATAGAAGAAGTTTGCTTTTATTTTCCAGGGCATGAGAACTAACAATACAATAGCACTTGGGACCTAGTCCCAACTTCTCCTTTATCATTGCCACGCGAAGATTATTTAAAATGTGGTCATGGCCCCAAAGAGTTATGTTAGTTATGTTGCACTGGGTTTCCCACATTTTTTGAGCTTCAGTTGTCGCTTTCTTAGGAAAAATGAGGTGGAAAAAATGTTTCAGCATAGTCTCTCTTTTTTTTCCAGAGGAGCGACTTCCATTCACTCTTGCACAATTTTGAGGACTTCATCTTCTAAAGAGGTCTACATCACCTAAAGAAAATTTATATATTTTGAGAACTTCCCTTTCAATACCTCACTCTTTTTTCTATTTAAAAAGCCATTTAAAACATTTATTTTTCCAAAGAAAGAAACCGTGCTTTGATACCACTTGTGAGAGCCATGCCAGGTATCACCGGCTGCAATGCCTTCCCTCAACTACACCACGATTCTTGGCATCCCTCCACTTGAGACTGACACCAAGATAGGACTCCTCTTGTCTTTGATGCCAACTCAAGGGGGTGTTAACATTCACTTTTATCATTTGCGTCCCTTAACCCGGAAACACGTTTTCTTATCGGTTTCACTTACCATTCGAAGTCATCAGAATAAATTAGAACATCAATCTTCTAGGGTCAACTTGTGGGAGTTCTCTAATTCACCCTTGGTTCAAGGTCACGACGCCTTTTTCCCGATTAGAATCAAGCACAGTTGTTAGTGCGTTCCCCTAAAATGAGTGGAATTACTCGCTACACGAATCCCTCATTCCCAAGTCGGTTCCCACTCCTTAGATCGGATTCTCTTTCTCCATACTTGACTCGACTTACTGGACAACATATAATTGGGTTCAACTTTTTGGCCAACAAATTACCCTCCAAAATCCACCCACCCACCGAATCGTTTGATAAATGCACTTTTTGAAGGTAGTACTATGATACTAGAAACCAATATTCCATTCATGCTGATCAAAGAATACATTTCAATCAATTGAAAATAGCATGCAAATTGTTGTATACCCTTGCAAGTGTGCACTTATCAGGTTGTTCCCACCTTTTTACCATTTTGGATATTTTTATTTCCTTCTTACTTTAGTAATACTAAAGATATCTAGTTATTTTTTTCAAGCAATGACATATACCTTCCCAGAAATATCCCGATCCTCGTCCCAAGACTCAGGTATTCTATCTCCTCCGCCACGTGTTGAGACGGAGCCTTCACACAATTTCCATTTGGTTCTTTTGTTTGGAAAAGGCCTTAAAACAATCTACTTTAGATTTTGTTTAAAAAAAATGTCCGAGAAGTAGAGTATTGTCGGCTGATGCAGGCGATTGCGGGATAGTCCATTTAGATTTCTAGCCTTTCCAAAGTTCATTTTTACTAAACAGTTTTGAAAGCAAGTGTGCTTTAATCAATCACAACTCCCTTCCTTATTTGATCCATTCCTAGGATCCTTTCCTTCTTTCCTTATCCTGTTGGCATCAAGCCTACCTAGACTAGACCAATTTCCTTACGTATACACGGGTCCCTATCACTTGGTCGAGATTCACTCCCATTAATTCCCATTTCATAGACCAACAGTTCTCAATCCTAGCCAAAAAGGACCATTTCTCGTTTTATCCCATAGGTAAACACCTGTGTCGGCCTTTTACCAACCAATAGAAGACAATTATACACGTAAACTTCTATGTTATGCTAGGGCTATCCACCTCCAACCTTCTCGATAAATTCTTAGTCCTATGTAAAATTTAGATTAGGTTCTTTGCATTAAAATACTTTGGTTCCTATAGTAAGTTTCAAGTTAGAGTTTTGTCTCGACGTAAGTTTCAAGTTAACCCCGTCTTGGACGAGTCGCTTTGGTTTTCTTACATCATTTGCAATCATGGGGAATATCCATGGAATTTGTGGGAGTTTTATTGTCAAGCAACACGGTCATCACTTCCGTGAAGCTATCCCCTTACTCCCCCCTTCCCAATCGCAAAGCAAACTTGAGATGAACAATGCATAACCTTTCTGCATTGACCCTTTCTTGAGCTATCGATACTCGACTTTAGAATGCAGGACTTTAATTCTTAAGGCAAATAATCTTAAACTTTCTTTGATAGATTATGCAAAAGATGACGAGTGAAGCTTATGCATGAGCAGGACCCTTTTTTATGAGTAATAGTGTAAAACAAGAAAATGCAACATTCCTAGGAGTGGACATGCTTGTGTAGGTGAAAATTTTCATGTTATGAAAGCTTCAAAAAAAGTCCTCTTGTACGATGGGATTTAGGCTTTCCTATGATTTTGTGGAGAGGATTAATCACTTAGCTAGAAGAGGCTTATGGTTTTGTGGCCTTCCAATTGATAAGTGGGGGTGATAACCTTAATTGGAAGGAAATTCCCCTTTCCAAGGAAAAAACTCCTTTGATTAAGATAGCACTACCCTTCAGAACTTAATTAACTCTCCTTGAGAGAATTTGTATTAACTTATTTGTATCACTAATAAAAGCTTACACACATGCTCTTTAAAGACAAACTTGTGAACCTTTGATGAGAGCATTATGTTTAGAGTAAATTACAATGCCACTTTGAATAGAATGGTTAATTCCACAAATTTCTGATACTTAATTGTACGTGATTATGTGGCAATTATCTCGTGCATCTTAAAAATAGAAAAAGATATTTTTGGCCGGATTTAAGGGTAGACATATATATTAATCATCATCCAACATGCAAGCTATTTTAGTATGATCTCCAGTCACCTATGGTTAAAGAGAGTGCTTTCTAATCTCTCTATGCCATATGAGTTTGGTAATCTAGAGAACTTGAAACAATGGAACTTGAAAAATAAGTATGATCTCTAGTCACCTATGGTTAAAGAGAGTGATTTCTACTCTCTCTATGCCATATTAGTATGGTAATCTAGAGAACTTGAAACAACAAAACCTGAAATATAAGTATGATCTTTAGTCACCTATGGTCAAAGAGAGTGCTTTCTACTCTCTCTATGCCATATTAGTATGGTAATCTAGAAAAGTTGAAACAACGAAACTTGAAATATAAGTATGATCTCCCGTCACCTATGATTAAAGAGAATGCTTTCTACTATCTCTATGCCATATTAGTTTAGTAATCTAGAGAACTTGAAACAATGGAACTTGAAATATAACTATGATCTCCAGTCACCTATGGTTAAAGAGAGTGCTTTCTACTCTCTTTATGTCATATTAGTCTGGTAATCTAGAGGACTTGAAACAACAAAACTTGAAATAACATCGGATTATTTACTAATTTATTCTTCCAAACAAAGAGAAATCTTGCTTAGGAAATTCAAGAGCTTAAGCATGAATTGATTTAGAATGAGAAATAACTCAATTTATGAAGACAATATACAAAACCTTACTTTTGTGTATGTGGTAGTCTTCTCCTTGATTGTGGGGAGTATTTGAAGAAGTATGTTTGTTGTAGACAGCTCTCTCCACTTCTTTCCTTCTCTTGAAGACCACCAATTCATTACTTGGAATGGGAGGAGGAAAGCAGATAAGGGCGATTCAAGCTATGGAAAGCTTGAATGTTAGGGGAGAGAAGAGGGAGAGCATAATGAAAAGCTCAATTATGGTTTTGGCCATGGTTACTCAGGAGAGAAGAGTGTGAATGAGTGTGTGTAGAGGGTGTGTGTGTAAGAAGGATTCACTCTATGGATTTATCCAAGCTTACTCTCAAGCTTTTCTCCCAAAAAAATGAAAGAGAGAGAGCAATGGAAGAGTGGGGAAAGACCTCCCTTTATGCTTTTTTGATAAGTGCTTTAGTTTATCATTGATAATTTTTCAACCTTATCAAGATAAGTTTTCTTACTTTTTAAAACTTCTTCAATAAGTTAGTCACCTTATCCTTATCTTCTCTTTATCCTCATCTTTGTCTTTTTCTTTACAAATTTTCTTGAAAAACTGCTAATTTCTCATGCATTGGTTAACACTAGGTTGGTAACCTAACAGGACATAAAAGTGTCCTTTCAGGGTTTTGAAAAAAACCTCCAAAACCATAGTAGATCCACTCATTTTGTAAAATCCTTTCATGAGGTTATAGTTCAAGGACTACTACACATGGAAAAAATAAGAAACTTGCAAAATTTCTCATCTTTTGGTCACACCAAGCCTCCAAAGTTGATGGACCAGTACATTTTCATCAAAACGGTCATTTTTTACGTTTTGTTGCATAAAAATAAGATTAGGGATTTTTGTAGGACTTGAGATAAATTCCCTAGTTAAATTCAGTGGGTTGGTGATCAGAACATATGATTGCTTCTCACTCACTATTTTTTGTTTTGCCAAAAGAAATAGGTACAAAAAAGTTGAATTTTTACCATTCTGCAAACCTATCATCAAAGTTTCTATAGCCATGCTCAATACAAATAATATATGCATCTTTTCTTAGTTCCCTATTGTCCTTTAGGCTCATAAGGAGCCATGGAGCATGTCAAAAGAATAATACATCTCTTACCAAGGGGAATCTTGGGGACAAAGATGAAGTGCTAAATACAGCAAACATGAAAAAACTGGGTTCATTATTATGAGTTGTAGAATCCCATAGAAACTATTCAATATCTAGCCAAATTTGATCCTTATGACTAGATATGGTTACTACCTACAAAATCCATGTAGTTGTCACAAGAAACTAATAATATTGAAAAAGCTATACTTGATATACTAGAATGTTTTGTTTTCTTCTATAATTGAAAAATTCAACCATCGTTGTCTACTATGCAAAATAGGGTATTAGGTGCCCCAAAACTCAAGGAATATTATCTTTATGTTACAATATGCGATATAGAAAATCAAAAGTGCATTTGGATATCATGAAAGCAACCAAAAAAATCATAGAAGAGCTAAAATTGGCTAAAAAACAGGATTTGACAATTTTTGTAATTTGGTCATAACTTACAACTTTAACATTTATTTCTCCCTAGAAGCATCAGGACATGTTGAGGACTACTAAAGATAGTTCTCTAGCATTATAGACCTGACAAACATGAATTCTAGAGTGGTATAGTTGCAAAAAGTTGAAAAAAGCCAAAAACAGGACCCGTTTTTTCACACATTTTAGGTTGTGAAATGTTGTGCAAGGACAAGGTTAAAGATGGAATTGATATTCCAAAAAAATGTCGAGTTTTTTTCAGCTCATGAGACAACTTTCTAGATAGATAGCACCTCAAAATCCATTTTGAAACTCTTGACATAAGTCAAGGAAAATGGTCACTTACCAGGACATAAAAATGTCCCATTACCAACCTAGTGTTAAGTCCATGTTTGCATGGTGTTGTTGGGTATTCATGCCCTAGTCCAATCAATTGTGTCATCCCGTGGAGACATGCTCTTATGAAGCATGCAAGAAAGTTTACTTTAGATCTAGTTTGCATGGCCAGTTGCCTTATATATATGTAAAGGCCTCTTTTATACATTAATACAAGCGTGTTTTTTTTCATTTCCTGTGTTGAATCTCTCTCTCTCTCTCTCTCCTCTCTTGATCGTACTGCACGTCTTCCTTGCCATGGCACCTCACCATCATCCCACATAGGCTCTAAGCCTAGCGCTGGTATCAGAGCCCAGGCGGGAATCTAAAAACGTTGCAGAGCCCAAGGGAGGTGGCGGTATATCTACAAGCTCTAGGTCAAGGCCAGATAGGGCATTTTGAAATGTTGTTGCATTGTGGTGGGCATCGTAGAGCTATAGGCGCGGAGCTTCAAACGCGCCGGGCATACCGTCTCTCAAAACGCTGTCCATAGCGTAGGAAAAATTGGTAGTTGCAGCAGCATATGAATATGCCATCATTGGCAGGTGGTGTAAGAACAGCAAGCAACTGTGAAGTTGCATTCCAAAACGCTCTTAAGCGGGCAGGTGAAGGGGCCTCTGCACACAACATCTCAAAATGCATGTGGGTAGTTTCGCTGGAGACAATTTTGCTGGAGTCCTTTTTGCAAGCTATTGGTGGTGTTGCTAAGTAATTTCACCAAGGCATATCAAAATGCATCGAGATAATAAGCAGTGGATGATGATTTTGCGTATTTTTTTTCAGAGCAGGGGTTTTTTAATTCAATATAGCCTATTAAAAGACTGCAAAGAAGTTACTTGGCAATGATTAGAGTATTTTTGGCTATCATGTGTGTATCGAATTGCTACTCCAGATGGCCTGGTTGAGCAAGACGTGTGAACTTTCAAGTACAAATTTTTCAATCACAAGAAGATGGCCATTCCACATATGCAGATTGATTCAAGGTATTGTCAACCAATTGAAGGTGATAACTTGAAGGACCCAAATGATTTGAATATCATGGCTACTTTGCATATCAATTTAAACAAAGAACATCTCTCGGACACGTATGCCATATACGTCAATTTAGTGGTTTTTCTTGTTAATCAAATACATCTAGCAATGAAGCTAGTGATGAAGACGCTTCGAACTGTTTGCCAACACGTGAAGATTTGCACAAAAAACTCAAGGTATCATGAGAGTGGTCTGTCTAGTTTGGGCTTGAGGGGGGGTATGTTGGGTATTCAAGCCCTGGTCCAATCAATAGTGTTAGCCCGTGGAGACATGCTCTTATGAAGCATGCAGGAAAGTTTAATTTAGATCTACTTTGCATGGCTAGTTTCCTTATATATATGTAAAGGCCTCTTTTCTACATTAATACACACATGATTTTTTTATTCTTATGTCAAATCTCTCTCTCTCTCTCGTCTCTCGCTTGTTCTACACGTCCGGGCCTTGCCATGGCACCTTTCCATCATCCCCCATAGGCTCTAAGCCTAACAGGCATCAACCAAAAATGTCATGTGGATATACTTTGATGCTTTGATTTGGCCTGAGTTTTTTAAAATTATTTTTTAATCCAAATATTAATTATTATTATGTTTACTCTTTTTCTTTCAAGTTGGTGACTTTGAGGTGTTGCTCATGAATACGAGCTAGAAGGAGGCCCTTACATCATGCTATTCCAACAGCACACCTCACACAGATCTGTTAATCCCCACTTCTTGCAAAGACTCGGTCATTTGGTCCTTTCAGATCCAGCTAACCTATTTGAGGGTCCACTTCTATCCTTTCTCTTCTCCACCATATTGAAGTCTCCCACCAATAGCCATTCTCCTTCAATAGGGATATCTTTAAGCTGCTCCCAAAGTTTGATCTACCCACTTGATCATGACTCCTAGCGCTCTCCCAGAAGGATGATTAAAGAAAACCTTTGGATGTAAATCTTGTGTCTACTAACGAAAGGATGCCACTATACCCATCAACATCCTTTCCAAAGAAGACAAGATTCTTCCCAACAACTTGCTCTCTTATACTTGTAGCATCAATGTGCTGCTCATGGATCGCCCAATAGTTGATATTCTTGCCTTTTTTGACTTCTTCCCAGAAGATTGAGCTCTTCTTTTGGGTTTTGAGCCCCTTCATGTTCCAAGGAACTCCTCCACCTCAAGAAACTCTTCTCTATGCCCTATTTCCTACTATCCTTGTCCATTGGTCCCTTCCCCTTCTCCTTGACAAAAATCTTTCGACTCTTTGACAAAAATCATGTAGACGAAAACTGAGCTTTTCATTGACTTATCAAAAGTAGGTGAATTTACAAGAGGTATAGTACGACCCGATTTATTAGCATCTATATACATGTTCTTTTCCTTGTAGGTGAAATAAATCTCCTTTTAGGGAACTTCATATTGGCATCCATGTGATTGAACCATGGTGCCCCTAGGATAACATCCTCATATTGGAAAGGGGAGATAAAAAAGTCATTTTTGTTGACTTAGATTTGGACATGAAGCCTCAATTTCCCAATCAAGAGAGTAATGGAAGCTTGTTGTCCCTTGAAATTTGCATTGGCAATCATAGTATCTCCCATCTTGAAAGCTTGTATGCCCAACTTAGTGGCCAACTCCATTGATATGAAGTTGTGAGTAGAGACAAGGTCAAAAAGGATAAAGGCATCATGCTCCCTTACCTTTCCCCAAGCATAGTAAAGGGATGATGCCCAGCTTAGTGGCCAACTCTATTGATATGAAGTTGTGAGTAGAGCCAAGGCCAAAAAGGATAAAGGCATCATGCTCCCTTACCTTTCCCCAAGCATAGGAAAGGGATGATCCTTTGCAATGAGTATCCTCTTTTGGAGCTTTGACCATGGAAGCTCTAGGAGTCTCATTGCGTGAATTCCTTTTGGGGCAAGAATGATAGCCATTTCCTTGCTCCCCACACTTGAAACATTTTAGGTTTTTGCAAAAAAATTTATAACTCTTCAGGAGAGAGTTTGTTTTTACCTTTATAAACTCCTTTCTTCTTGGTCTTGTTGTTATTGCTGTTGTTGTTGATAGAATTTCCTTGGGAAGAATTTTGAGCATTGTTCTTTCCTCTAGGTTCATTTGGTCTTTGGTTTCCATGGGCTTAAAATTTTATTTGGTCCCTTGTTGGAAACTGATTCATGAAGCGACCACAGTATGGTGAATCACTTGAGTGATGGTCCTAGGCCTTTGATAGTTGACATACTCGGCCATATCTTCAGGTAGTCCTGCACAAAATTATTGATTTTTTTTGGCAAAGTCTATATTTTGGTAGATTGTAGCTTTGAGAAGTAAATCCCAAAACTTGTCCACATACTTGTGGATAGACTCATTAGGAGATAGCTTTAAACTTTGCCGTTCGGTAACCAATTTGTCGCTTGCAAGAAACTGCTTCATTATAGAAACTCGTAGAGTTTTCCATGTCTTGGGAGCTTTGCCATTACCTTGTAGACTAGCCCACCATTGTTGAGAAAACTTTTGAAAATGCATACCTACATGAAGTAGCTTGGAGGACTCTGTGAAGCCCTCATCTCCAAAGCCCGCATCAAATTGTTTGATGAAGGCCAAGACTTTGTCCATAGCACCAAAGGTGCCATCATAGGTGAGAATCGAGATACTCTTTCCTCCCTCCTTGAACTTCTTAAGCTTGTAGGACCTTTTTCAGGTAGCATAGGATTTGCGATGTCCTCTCCTCTTGTATTCTCTAAGAGAAAAACGGCTACTGTCATCAGAAGAGGATGAAGATGGAGAAGAGGGTGACCTCTTTCTTGACTTTTTCTTCTTTTGATTCCTATCCTTCTTCTCAGAATTACAAGGATAAGGACTATACGATGATCTTTTCCTCTTGGGAGAAGTTGGGGATCATCGAGACTGCCAACTTTGTGGAGCCACACCTTCTGAGGAATTTAGAGATTCACTTCTTTCTCTTTCATAGTGTTCCTCCTCTGCTCTCACCGGAGAGAGTCTTCTTTTGGAAGTCTCTACAAGAGGCTTCCTAATCTCTCTCTCTTCTTGGCGAGTTCGGAGAATCCCATGAGTGAAAAGTTGTTGGTTAACATCGGCTTGCAAGGCATGGTTGCCCAAGCTTGTTGCAACCTAGTAACAAGATAGTTCACAAACATGGGGGCATCATTAGTAGCACCTTCATGTGCAAAATCAAAGTTGTCAGTATTTATTCTACTCTCTTTATTATCGTCATCCATACTAATTAAGTTTACATCTATGCTACTTTGTGCTTTGTTAACTCCAAAACTTTAGTTTCTACGCTTCTTTACTTTTGAAAATTGGCGCTCAAGCAACCACACCCATGGTTTAGAGACTATTGATTGTAAAGACTCAGTAGAGAGGATCTAGTAGTGCTCAGTGTTGGGGTGTAGGCCAGGTGGCTGTGGGAAACCACCCTTATACACTTGATTTCCCCTATTCAGTATAGGGAGAGAAAGAGGAAGAGTTGACTCTTCTCTTTCTTCTCTACTAACCCACACAGTGGCTGCCTGTGTATCTCCCCCTTCCCCATTTCTCTTCTTCCCCTCTCTTGCACACACTCCGTACACTCACACGCGTACTCATCAATTGGTATCAGAGCTACGGGGGAGAACCACCCGTGCAACCGCTTGACTCGAAAGCACGAAGCTAGGCTATGGCAGCTTGAGCGAGGTGACAACAATGGAGCTCTGCGCGTCACAACACCGCATCGGATTGGATCGGATCGGCAACAATTGTGGCGAGGATTGAGCTCGTTTGGCATCCCCGGCTACGCTTCACGTGTGCAAAAAACCCAAGCAAGAGGGATTCTTGAGAGCTTGGTAGGAAGAATCGGCACTAAATCGATACTTAGGAAATCGAGCAGTAGGTGGAATCAAGGTAGATCTCAAAGCTGCATTGCAAGCATGGAATCGAGCAAAGCATAGCCTTAAAGGCTTGGAAGCAAAGTCGAAGCAAAGTCGGAGCAACTCGAGCAGTCGTGTGCAGAAGCGGGCAGGAAGTCAATAGTGCAAGCAATTGAAAACATTGCATCAGATTCACAATCTTGGGCATCTGCAAGCAGCACGAGCATCTCACGGTCTGTAGCAAGCCAAAATCAATAGCAAATCGAGCAAGTGGTAGCAAGCAAGCTCTCGGGTCGTGAGCAGAAGCTTTTAATTTGAAGGCAATTGGAGCTTTGGCTTCTGGGAATCGAGCATGCACAAACACACAGTGAGATTGGAGGCTTGGAATACCGAGCAGAGCGGGAGAAGCAAAGCAAGGTCGGCTTGGTTCAATATTGAGCTAATTTGGGCAGCGAGCAAGTGGAATTGCTTGAGAGCAGAGCAGGTCGAGATCAACCAAGAAGAGGGGAAAGCCGGCAGTCTCAGCAGTGGGCATAATCGGGCAAGCAAGGCAGCCGAGAGCACTTGCTTGGTGTTGTGTATAGCACACACACACACACACTCACTGCGTGTATGCTTGGCCTTGAACGAGTTGCAACACAAGACAAGAACCAGTGCGAGCAAAGCCAGGCTGCCAGACCACACACACACACACACACACACACACACACACACACACAAAGTCGTCGACTGTAGGCAGCTTTCGACAGAGAGCAGCAATTTTTTTTTTAATTTCACACTCCCACAATAGTGTGTGTGCAAAGGCTCATTCCCACCGAGCCTGTGACTAAATCCCCCTACTCCTCTCCTCGAGCTCTTGAAAAGAAAGTTTCTCCCGAGCTTGCGAGCGAGCCCAAGCAACACACAGAGCATGTGAGTGAGTGAGAGACAAAGACCAGGGTCTCATCATAGACATCAGCGATTCTCCGATTTTGACATCAACTTCTTCGACATCGTCACCCGGCTTCGATGTCCGCACACCGAGTCCGACAAGCTTGAGAGAGAGTGAGAGAGACAGATAGAGAGCTTGACACCGTGCTTGCGAGCGAGCACAAGCGACCGAGTCCGACGAACATTAGCATTTTACGGCTACTCGGCTAGCCACTTCCGCCCGGCGGCGGAAGGCGACATCGACATCGACACCGCTCATGCGCACCGGCTCGACACTCATCATTGCGGCGGATTTCCGACATCCGACCCACACCGAGCGCTTCCCCACACGAGCGCGTTCCCGCGATCGACGACCGTGCTTGCGACATGCGCGGGTGAGGTACCTCTATCATAGAGGAGTGACACCCGACATCGGCACCGAGCGCACCGATCGCCCTGTACGACACAATTTACGGATACGACACCTTTGGCGGCTATTCGACTAGCATATTTCTGCCCGGCGGCAGAAATCGGCACACAGCGACACCGACACGCAGGTGACAGGCTGCAGGGGGGTTTTTCAGCCCATTCACTCACAGACTCTCTGATTACCAGACACAGCGCTTTCACAGGCGATTTGGCAGTCATTTTGACAGCAGATTCTCTACGGACACATGCGTTGACAGATGCATTTTGTTGTGAGCACACCTAGTGCTACTGAGCTCTTTTGAGAGCAGATATCCCCACAGGGATCACTTTCACTGCATGCAGCAGTTCTTGGCGCCTATTTGAGCGCAATTTTACTCATGTACATTGAGTTGCGGACACTGCCCACTGTACTACGCGTGGAGCCATTTTTGGCTATTTTGGTAGTTTTTCCCGGCCGTTTCTGAGACTCGGACCGGAAGATCCCTTTCTGAGACTGTGGCTAGTCCAATTGTGTCTGCATTAGCCTTTTGGAGGGTCGATAGCATGAGGTTTTCTTTGAGCTGGGGTGTGCTCGAATGTTGAGACACCTTCGGTGATACAGGTAGCTGGAGTTCCCCTTTTTCGGTACCCTCGCCATAGGATATGTATCTGGACGGTTATTTATGCTTTTGATGCCGAGTTGACACTCACATAGCAGTTGTTTTGTGCAGCAGATGCCTAGTTAGTGCAGTTGGCACATTTATATGCATTTTGAGTTGAGTTTTGACTCCTCATACAAAGGAAACTCTGCTGGATTTACTTCCCGCGAGTTGTGACTTCCATTGTTGGCACTTTTGAGTCTATTTCGGTTGAGATTTTACTCCCGATACAAAGGTTACTCTATCCAAATTTCTATAGCTTCTCGCCATAGTTTGGCACCTCTCAAACCCTCTTATCAGCGATGGCTTCCTCTTCAGAAAAGGAGGAGTATTTCATTCGGAAGTTCGATCGTAGCAACTTCACCATGTGGAAAGAGCGCATGAAAGATGTTTTGATAAACAAAGGCCTCTCAGAACCATTGAAAGAGCGCACAGAGGATGATGATTATACACAAGCTCAATGGGATATTTTGGATGCAAAAGCCATGGCTATGATACGTCTACATCTAGCTGAGTCAGTCTTCTTCACTATCATCGGGAAGAAAACAACCAAGGAACTTTGGGATAGCTTATGTTCAGCATGGGAGAGCAAAAGTGCATCCAACAAAGTTTTTCTCATGAAAAAGCTTATGAAGCTCAACATGAAAGAAGGTAGCACAGTTTCCAGTCATTTAAATGAGTTCAACTCCTTCTTCAGTTAGCTGACATCTTAGGGCTTTAAGGAGTTTAACGATGAACTCAAGTCTATCTTCTTATTATGCTCTCTACCCAGTTCATGGGATATCTTTTGCACAGCCATTAGCAATTCGGCTCCGAATGGCAAGTTAGAATTCAATGCTGTCTCAGATGCGTTTCTCACTGAAGAGATTCGTCGTAAATCTCTCGATAATTCTAGTCATGGAGATGCATATATGGTTGGCAGTTCAACAAAGCCAAGAGGCCGTGACAATAAAAAATACAAAAGCAAAAGTAGAGAGCGAAATCCTTGTAGTCCTAGCAGACACAGGAACCAAAGTAGAGACCACAATGCCAAAAATGTTGAGTGTTACTATTGCCACAAGAAGGGTCATTACAAAAAGGATTGTCGCAGTTTCCTAAGAGATCAGAAAAACATGCAAAAGGATAATTTTGGCAAAGGAAAAAGTACAGTAAAGATTGAGGAGCTCAATATTGTTGAGTCTCCCATACCTACCACTGCAGTAGAGGATGCTCCTCCTCCAGTGATGCACATTATGCCCACAAAGATTCATGCCGAGGTGACAACAGATGCCTTAGATGTTCTCATTTTCACTTCAGATCTCACTCCAGATGCTTTGGTTGCACAGGATGAGGGTTATGCACAGAATTGGATCCTTGATTCTGGTGCAAGTTTTCATGTCACACCGCATAGAGAGTGGTTTTCTTATGCATCCATGCATGGAATAGTCAAGCTTGGTGATTCCTATGAGCTTGACATTATTGGCATTGGTGATGTGAAACTTCAGATGCATAATGGCACTACTTTTGTGCTACAGAATGTCAGACATGTGCCCAAGCTTACGAAAAGCTTGCTTTCTATAGGGAAATTGGATGATCTTGGCTACACTACAGTTTTTGGTAATCGTTCTTGGATGATCCGCAAGAACAACCTTATCATGATGAAAGGCAATAAAAACGGATCCCTGTACTCTTTGTTTGTTTTGAGTGTCGACGAACACTCTATCTATGTTGCCGAGCTGCCGTCTCCTGATTTGTGGCATAGCCGGCTAGGGCACATTAGCCAAAAGGGAATGAAAACACTTCAGCGTTTTGGCTACTTACCTGTGTTAGATTACACGGACTTTCCATTGTGTGAGAATTGTCTGTATGGCAAACAGACTAGATTAACATCTTCGCCATTGAATAAGAAACTAGGCGAACCTCTAGACTTGGTGCACAGTGATTTGTGTGGTCCAATGCCACATAAAACTCTAGGGGGGGCGAACTACTTTCTCACATTCATAGATGATTCTACCAGAAAGGTGTGGGTGTATCTCCTTAAGTGTAAGGAAGAAGTTTTTTCAACATTCCAAAAATTCCTCGCCATGGTTGAGAACCAATCAGGAACAAAGCTCAAAGCTTTTCGCACGGACAATGGTGGAGAATACGTCTCCACAGAGTTCAAGGATTTTTGCAATAGAAGAGGCATTCGGCGGCAGTTTACTGCTCCATACACACTTGCACAAAATGGGATAGCTGAAAGAATGAATCGTACGATTCAAGAACGAGTTGTCTCTATGGTGTCTATGGCGAAGCTTACTCCCGAATTTTGGGGGGAAGCTGTTCTGACAGCAGTGCACATCATCAACAGGTCACCTAGTTCTCCTTTGAATTTCAAAATTCCAGAGGAATTATGGACTTGAAAAAGGCCAAGCTATGAGCATTTACATGTCTTTGGATGTGAAGCATATGCACATGTGCCCAAAGAACTTCGTCGAAAGTTAGATCCCAGATCACACAAATGCATCTTTATTGGCTATGGTGTAAACGGAGAGATGGGATATCGTCTTTGGCACCCAGAATCAAACAAAGTCATTCATAGCTCACATGTGATTTTCAATGAATAAAAAATGCACAAGAAGCCCATCAAAGATGTTGAATACAGACGTGTTCATTTTGAGGATGTAGCCTCCGAACCAACTCAGTTCAGTAGTGTTGCACCTACTCCTCAAGTGCAAGATAATACTATTGCTCCGGAGAGAGCGGAGTCCAGCATTCAGGCACTAAGACGCTCTGAGAGAGTATCACGTGCGCTCGAGCGGTTTGAGCCGAGTATACACCACATTTTGGTCACTGACAGTGGAGAGCCAACCTGCTACAAAGAAGCTATACAAATGGAGGATAGCGTTAAGTGGGAGCAGGCTATGCAATCAGAATACAATTCGATTGTGGCTAATGAGACATGGGATTTGGTTGAATTACCAAAAAAGCAAAAATGATTTACCTTGCAAGTGGGTATACAAAAAGAAGTATACAACGGAAGATCCCGAGCCTAGATACAAGGCTCCTCTAGTTGCCAAGGGTTTCAAGCAGCAAAAAGGTGTGGATTTTGATGAGATTTTCTCTCCAGTAGTCAAGATGACTACACTTCACACCATGCTTGGCTTGGTTGCTATCCAGGACATGGAACTTGTCCAAATGGATGTGAACACAACATTTCTTCACGGGGATCTAGATGAAGATGTCTACATGAAACAACCAGAGGGATTTGTATGTGAAACCCAAAAACCAATGAGGTCAGAATTGGTTTGTAGACTTAAAAAGGCACTCTATGGCCTCAAGCAAGGTTCAAGGCAATGGTATCAAAAATTCGACAAATCCATGCAGTCTCAGGGTTACATTAGAAGTCAAGAGGATCACTGCTTATACACAAAAAGGTTGAACGATGGTTCTTTAATCATATTGATCTTGTATGTAGATGATATGCTTATCGCAGGCAAATCAATTGATGAAATCAATCAGCTGAAAAAGATGCTAAGCACTCAGTTTTCCATGAAGGATTTGGGAGATGCCAATCACTTTCTTGGTATGCACATCAAGAGAGACAGGCAACGTGGAATTCTTGAATTATCTCAAGAAAAGTACATTCACAGAGTCTTGCAACGTTTTAGTATGCAGGGGGGGAAGTCATTGAGTACCCCAATACAAGCATACTCCAAACTTAGCAAGGAAGACTCTCCCAAGATAGTGGCTGAGAAAGAGGAAATGGAGAAAGTACCATATTCTTCAGCAGTTGGCAGTTTGATGTACGCTATGGTAGCCACAAGACCAGACATTGCACATGCAGTGGGAGTGGTTAGTAGGTACATGGCAAACCCTGGCAAGAAGTATTGGGAAGCAGTGAAGAAAATCCTCAGATATTTGAAAGGTATAGCTAGCAAGTGTTTACGCTTCGGAAACAGTGATGCATCTATTGTAGGTTACACGGATGCGGATTATGCGGGTTGCGTGGATCGTAGAAGATCCACATCTGGCTATGTGTTCATGTTTGCTGGAGCAGCTATCTTTTGGAGATCGTGTATCCAAGATTGCATGTCTTCATCTACCACTGAGGCAGAATATGTTGCTGCATCTGACGCCAGCAAAGAAGCCATATGGTTGGCTCGTCTAGTGGGAGATTTGGGCATTCACGAGGTTCCAGTACTACATTGTGATAGTCAGAGTGCCATCGCTTTGGCAAAGAATCCAGTGTTTCACTCAAAGTCGAAACACATAGAGGTCAGATACCATGTCATAAGAGATGCATTGGCTGGCAAGCGTATAGAGCTTGTCAAGGTTCACACTGATGACAACCCCGCAGATGCTCTCACAAAGAGCCTAGCCTCGGAGTGATTTACACATTGTATAGAACTTATGGGTGTAGGATGAAGCCTCGACAATGCTTCATCAATTTTGTATAGACTAACTATACTAATGCCACTATTGGCCACCATGACCTTCAAGTGGGAGGTTGTTGGGGTGTAGGCCAAGTGGCCGTGGGAAACCACCCTTATACACTTGATTTCCCCTATTCAATATAGGGAGAGAAAGAGGAAGAGTTGACTCTTCTCTTTCTTCTCTACTAACCCACACAGTGGCTGCCTGTGTATCTCCCCCTTCCCCATTTCTCTTCTTCCCCTCTCTTGCACACACTCCGTACACGCACACGCTCACTCATCACTCAGTTGATTATGGTTCCTGTTGAGCTTTCTAGTAGCTCAATAATGGTTAAGCCAAAGGCAAGCCCCAAAAGACTCCATTAGTAAGTCTATAGTTCCCAACGGTGTACCTCAAACTAATTTATTTTCAACCGGGATAATAAATCCTTG
This sequence comes from Adiantum capillus-veneris, assembly GCF_014529385.1. Classification (NCBI taxonomy): domain Eukaryota; kingdom Viridiplantae; phylum Streptophyta; class Polypodiopsida; order Polypodiales; family Pteridaceae; genus Adiantum; species Adiantum capillus-veneris. Next base: position 123,655,257 of record NC_140959.1, read on the forward strand.
TCCTACTTACCCTCTTGCAATGAGCAGGTCCAAACTTTTAATGGACAACTTAAAAACCTCTCTTATAAAGAAATAAAAGAGAAACCAATAGCTTTGATACCAACGTAACGGAATTTGGCTATAACATTAATTGTAGCGGAATTAAAATAACAATAATGAGCATTTTCTTAAGAGAATTCTTAAAGAGCATAAGGATGCACTTGATTAAAAGGTAGCAAAATGAACATTATACCTAGTTATCTTGGCATTAAAATACTTGTAAAAGAGAGAGAGAATTAGAGAAATTGACAGTAGTTGAGGACTGGATTTACTTGGAGCCGGTCCCCCCTCCAAAAGGCTTTTGGATTTAGATTCTCCCATTAAGAGAGACTTGGTACAATACGTGATCTGTATTCCTTGAAACCTTGTTGATGCAATGAAGATGAAAAATTCATGCACCAAATTTATGCATGTAACTACCTTGCAAACACATTAACTTGTCCGTGGCTTTAATCCCTTCCTCACATATCATTACTCATAGAGCATAGCATAGCATAGTAATGAGGATGAAGAAGATGGTAAGAATTTCTTTGAAGCATGACTCTTGGTTGGATTTGCATTCCATAGCCAAGAGGTGTTGGTGTAGGCTCTCTACTTCTCAACCTTGGAGAAGGAGATGGAGTTCTTGCTCAACACAATGAGAGAATGTTTGAGTGTGGTAGCATGAGCAAAAATGAACTCCCATCCTTGAGGTCGAGCCCCCTCTCTCTTCATTGTAGCTTGATCCCTATTGGCCCTTGCTAATCTTGTCCAATCACAAGCTATGGTCATTTTAAGCCAAAAGGGTAGCATTTGGACAAGTTACATTGGATTAATTAATTACTTACATGCATCTAAATTATTATTGGACCTCCCTAAAAGTCATCCAATATGATTCAAGAACACCATGAGTGCAGCATGGGTAGGGTCTTGACATGTGTCCTTATTGCCTCTTGAGTCTTGGGCTTGCCTTGAGTGTGTGTGTGTTTTCTCTCATACCCCTACCTTTAGGTCTCTCCCCCTCCTTTGTAGTAGGGATCCTTTTTTACTTGCACACCACAAGTATCTTGGTCATCAAGCATGACAAGAACCTCAAGCACCTTGGTCATCAAGCACCTCAAGCACCTTAGTCAACTCAAGCATGACAATCACCTCAAGCACATGCCTAGCTTTCCTAAGGTATAAATTACCTAAACTTTGTTGCGCCCAATTTGAGAACCCCATTTTTTGTAAATTTGTACAAACAGACATGATGACATGTACATGCACTACAAGTCGCTAGTCTAGTGACAATTGTCAGGTTACTTAGTACCCGTTCTTCTGTTTTTTCAAAGGATACTTGTACATAACTTAAATACATGTACAAAGTGAAAAAAGTTGAGGAAAATGTGAGATTTTTGCTAGTTTTTGGCCATTGGGACTCCCTCATGCTCTCTTCGTTCCGTTTTTTGCCCTCGACTAGCTCTCTCTACACCTAGTCTTCCTATTCCAGTATCCTGTTCGCGTTGATTTTGCACATAGTTGTGTGTGGGTTTGATTTGAAGGATTTAATCACTTTTGTTGCTTAGTTTTTAGAGATGTTTTGAAGCTTGAAATCATATCTTTTGGAGTTGGGGTTTTGGAGTTATGGTCTGTTCTCTGCAGCCTACATTGTATGGCAGCTTTGGGGCAAAACTATGTAGGTTGAATTGTGGAAACCCATACATCTTGTGGGTGATGTATGTTTTGAATGGGGAGTTTTAAAGTGGTTTTTAATGAAGGGTAAATATTTGTTTTCAAGAGAAATGGTAGGCGACGTCCGTAATTTCGTGCCTAAACATGTTTCTTCCTTCTTTGTTACATAGTCTCTTGGGTGGGCGCGACGACCAGTAAATTCCCAAGGGGACTACTTTGGTTGGATTGGTGGTGTTTCAAAGGGGTTTCCCAAAGCTTTTGGTTTTCTTGTAGTGCTCTTTAAATTCTCTTGGGTGACATCTCTATAGAGGTGTTCCAGTTTGGGTCTTGACATGTGTCCTTATTGCCTCTTGAGTCTTGGGCTTGCCTTGAGTGTGTGTGTATTCTCTCTCATACCCCTACCTTTTAGGTCTCTCCCCCTCCTTTGTAGTAGGGATCCTTCTTTACTCGCACACCACAAGTATCTTGGTCATCAAGCATGACAAGAACCTCAAGCACCTTGGTCATCAAGCACCTCAAGCACCTTAGTCAACTCAAGCATGACAATCACCTCAAGCACATGCCTAGCTTGCCTAAGGTCTAAATTACCTAAACTTTGTTGCACCGAATTTCAGAAACCCATTTTTTGTAAATTTTTACAAACAGACATGATGACATGTACATGCACTACAAGTCGCTAGTCTAGTGACAATTGTCAAGTTACTTAGTACCCGTTCTTCTGTTTTTTCAAAGGATACTTGTACATAACTTAAATACATGTACAAAGTGAAAAAAGTTGAGGAAAATGTGAGATTTTTGCTAGTTTTTGGCCATTGGGACTCCCTCATGCTCTCTTCGTTCTGTTTTTTGCCCTCAACTAGCTCTCTCTACACCTAGTCTTCCTATTCCAGTATCCTATTCGCGTTGATTTTGCACATAGTTGTGTGTGGGTTTGATTTGAAGGATTTAATCACTTTTGTTGCTTAGTTTTCAGAGATGTTTTGAAGCTTGAAATCATATCTTTTGGAGTTGGGGTTTTTGGAGTTATGGTCTGTTCTCTACAGCCTACATTGTATGGCAGCTTTGGGGCAAAACTATGTAGGGTTGAATTGTGGAAACCCATACATCTTGTGGGTGATGTATGATTTGAATGGGGAGTTTTAAAGTGGTTTTTAATGAAGGTTAAATATTTGTTTTCAAGAGAAATGGTAGGCGACGTCCGTAATTTCGTGCCTAAACATGTTTCTTCCTTATTTGTTACATAGTCTCTTGGGTGGGCGCGACGACCAGTAAATTCCCAAGGGGACTACTTTGGTTGGATTGGTGGTGTTTCAAAGGGGTTTCCCAAAGCTTTTGGTTTTCTTGTAGTGCTCTTTAAATTCTCTTGGGTGACATCTCTATAGAGGTGTTCCATTTTTCTTGTTTCCCAAGAGTGTTTTGGTGCCCCCACCACGGAGGAGTTGCTTCAAGTTACCTTCAATATTGTTGGTTTATACATAGAAGTACAACCAAGGCCAAGTTTAGTGATGCATTGTCGAGCATGAATAATATGATCAGTAAGTTGAAGCTAAGCAGCATAACTGAGTTAGACATGCACTACATGAGGTTTTGCTCTGTAAAGCAGGATCTAGAGGTTCTTGAGGATATGATTCTGGATGAAAAGGAAGAGAAGTTCTTGTTTATCATCGGTACTCTTCTAGGATTTTTGGGCTTTGAGGTTGCTTGCCCTGACTTGTTGGGTGTGAAGAGAATTTTTGATTTCTTGAAGGAAAAAAGATGGTTGGAAGATGACAATCAGTCTTTTACTTCTTCATGCATTTCACACAAGAGCTCCTCTATCACTAGTGATGGTTGTAGCAGTGATGATGAGGTTGAGTTAGATGTAGAAGATGAGGTTCTCTCTCTTGATGATGTAGATATTGATGAGGAGTTATGTGCAAGCAATATTATGAAAGAAAATACCTTGGAGGGCATGCATGACAAAGAGAGCAATGACATGCTGATTTGGTTTCCAATAAAAATGTTTGTGAAGATGAGGTCTTTCATACTTCTATGTATTTAAATCACATGCTTATCGGTTCTTTTTCTTGTGGTGCAAATGACATGCATGTTGACACTTTGGTGATATCTTTTCTCCTCCATATTATGAGTTGATGTGGTATCCAGATGAGTTGTGGGCATGTGGACCCATTTGGGATGCTGAAAATGATGTTTGTGATATTGATGATGCGATTGGTGGCACTGAGTTTCTTGCTAGTTATGACTTTTATTGTGAGAAAGCGGTTGATTTAAGTGATGTGGAGTGTGATGGTAGTCTTGATTGGGCCTTTGATGATCCACAAGTTAAGATGGATGAGGAGATACAAGTCATGGTGTGTCATGCATTGTCAAGGGTGAAAAAGCTGATGAAAACCTCACATGCATGTGTGGATGTTGAAGAGGATTTTAACTTGAAAAGTTGGGACATCCATGATGACATGGATATCATGGATGTTTTGTCTTGGTGTGATGTGAGTGATACATGTCCTGATGGTGAGAATGTTGATCCATGGCCTTTTGGTTTGTATGAAATGAGCCTTGATGGTTGGAGCTCACTAGTGATTGATGATTTTCCTTATGATTTTGAAGGATGCCACTATGTGTGCACGATGGATGCAAGGGATAATACTTTTCCATTTGATCGTGGTAAGGGTATATGATGATGATTTATATGTATATGATGTATCTTTGTACATAAGCTTTTGCATAGTCTACTATTGAGCATGAATGCTCTAGCAGATTGGGGGTTTGGCAAACTATGTTGCCCGCATTTTGAGAACCCCATTTTTTTGTAAATTTGTACATATGGACATGATGCCCAATTTCAAAAGTGTGTGTGGGATTTCCTTTTGTGGGGTTTTTATCTTGATTTAGCAAGCACATGTACATGCACTGCAAGTCGCTAGTCTAGTGACATCTGTCAGGTTACTTTAAGTGCCCGTTCTTTTGTTTTTTTAAAGGAGACTTGTAAATAACTTAAATACATGTACAAAGTGAAAAACATTGAGAAAAATGTGAGATTTTTGCTAGTTTTTGGTCGTTGGGACTCCCTCATGCTCTTTTTCGTTCTTTTTTTTGCCCTCGACTAGTTCTCTCTACACCTAGTCTTCCTATTCCAGCATCCTGTTCGCGTTGATTTTGCACATAGTTGTGCGTGGGTTTGATTTGAAGGATTTAATCACTTTTTTTGCTGAGTTTGCAGAGATTTTTTGAAGCTTGAAAATCATATCTTTTGGAGTTGGGGTTTTGGTGTTATGGTTTGTTCTCTGTAGCCTACAGTGTATGGCAGCTTTGGGGCAAAACTATGTAGGTTGAATTGTGGAAACACATACATCTTGTGGGTGATGTATGATTTGAATGGGGAGTTATAAAGTGGTTTTTGATGAAGGGTAAATATTTGTTTTCAAGAGAATTGGTAGGCGGTGTCCGTAATTCCGTGCCTAAACAGGTTTCTTCCTTCTTTGTGACATAGTCTCTTGGGTGCGCAACGACTAGTAGATTCCCAAGGGGACTACTCTGGCTGGATTGGTGGTGTGTCAAAGGGGTTTCCCAAAGCTTTTGGTGTTCTTGTAGTAATCTTTCAACTCTCTTGGGTGACATCGCTATAGAGGTGTTCCAGTTTTCTTGTTTCCCAACAACAAATTAGGTCTAAGGACTTTTAACACAACCTTTGGAGGTCTTTAATGAAACTAACCCTAAGGTCTTTTAAGCTCCCATTAATTTCTTATTGCTCTTTGGTAGACCATCTCCCTTTTGTTCCCTTCATGAGATGTAGCCTTCTCTCCCTTTGGTCCCGTGCTCAGATAGGTCTAAACGCACCTATCTAACTCTTGTTCCCATTTATTTTCCCACATTAAATGATCACTTCAATATGAGAAAATCATTTGCGATAGTTATATATTAGATTTTATAGCACCACAATCCATCAAGAGCGGGGCTCTTAGCTTCCCCTTGAACTCTCACCACCGCTTTTGCATACGATGGATTGTGCTTAATGTTATCCATGGGTAACCCTCAAGAGGGATCACCTATGTGACCCTTGGTTAAATTCCAACTAGCACCAAGGAACTAAGGGTCCAATACCCATATGGATTGTGATCCTTGTAGGGATGTATCGTGCTTCTTAGAACTGGCTGCACCTTGATGGCCCAAGTCGACAACAGAGCACCTTGTTACCTAGAGAGCTTAGTGAGCCAGTAGAAAACATCACCCACAGACCAAAGCTATAGACTGGCACACATACAAAATGAAGATGGATTATGATTCGACAGGATGGATCGTGATCAAAACATTACCTTCACAACAACTTTTGCACCAAGCACAACACCCAAACGGGCCTACCACAAGAAGTAAAAGGCTAATATCTGTACAATAGTCTTCCACCCCCAATCACAACCATCAGGCAATTGTCCACACAACGCTACTACGCACAACAAAAAGAAAATACCAAACGGGAAACTCAATGCACTCTCCCTACTCCCACCTGGAAGCAACCCATTGTTACGTTGAGGCCCACCTGAACTCACAAACGCCAACTCTGAGAGCATTGAGACTCTTTTACCTTGCACAATCACTCGATGATAGTTGGCCTCATAGGAAAGGCTTGCAAATGGGTACAAAAGACCTAGAAGAGATGATTCTTCAAGAATGAACTCTTCTTGGGTGGGATGGCATTCAAGGGCCATATAATGCTTATCGATAAGCAAATTGTTAGACTCTTTTACTTCAAATATGCATGGAAGGACACAAACTATTCGGATTTTTCAAGAACGCCCTAGAAATAGCTAGGCTCACTAAGAATATACAAAAAAGTAGGGAAGTGATTGTTGCCATATGGAAGCATATAAACTCAGATGAGTGGAATAGGGCTATGAATGCTGCATTGACTGTATAGCTTGGTTGGGTACCAAGTTAGGTAGAGATCTCTTACAAAGTGTCACGGGGTGGCTCCGCTAGCAGAAGCTGATGTACCTATGGTTACTAAGAAGATGTCATGGCTTGGCTTGAGCATGACTTGAATTTGTAAATTTTTGGTTATTTTAATATAATACACTAATCACCGTGAGTTTTGCACAAAAAAAACTATGAGAGGGGAGCTCAAAAAAATTTAAACTATTTTAGACTATTATGTAGATTTTGAGAGGTCGTTTGTGGCATGGACTACTTTAGACATTAGTACTTGATCCAAAGATGATTTGCTACTGGTAGACAAACTCGGACAATCTCCCTCTTACAAACCATAAATCAAACACGTACATAAAAATTATGGAGAAATATTTCTTTTCCCCCTCCTTCAAACTCACAATGGTGAGTGGATGTATTGAATTCCCAAAATAAAATTACAACATAGGCTCAAGTTCGTGTCAAGCCTTGAGAAATTTTGTATTACATCAATAAGCTATCACGCCTTGCGAAGATGCAAAAAGCTACCCGTACTCAGGCTAGCTCTAATTCATCAAAATGGAAATAATGACCCAATACTACTCGTCCAAGTCCTTTCTTTTACCAATGGATACAATCAATTTCCTACTTTCTCGCATGATCTCCAAGAAACTAGAAAAAACTATTCTCAAAGACCTGATAGTTCTTGACCTTCCATATTTGCTTGAAGTAGCAAAATCTAGCATTTTGCATGCAAATCAGTAGCACTTGACTTTTCTTTACCATCCCTCCCAGGAACAATTTGTTCTTGAGAACAAGTTTTGGTGCCATGCAGAGCAAGAAAAGCTCCCTTGAAGGTAGTTGAAGCTAGTTTTTTAGTTAAAGGATTAAAGAAAGGATTTTTGATCTATGTTATAAAGCTCAATAAACCAAAAGTAGAATCAGAAGGATCGAAACCTGAATGGCTAAATGAGTATCAAGATATTTTCCCTGAAGAATTGACAAATCTTCCCCGACCTACAGGACTAGAGCACGAGATCGAGCTAATTCCTGGTGCCCACAACGAATAGCTAGGGCCCCCTATAAGATGCCACCTTCTGAATCCATAGAGCTTAAGAACCAGCTGACTCATCTTTTACAGCAAGGCTTCATCAGACCTAGTGTCTCTCCTTGGGGAGCTCTTATGCTGTTTCAAAAGAAGAAATATGGGACGTTCAAACTTTGCACAAATTTTTGAGGTTTGAATCAGTGTACTGTCAAGAACAAGTACCCCGTTCCTTGCATAGATGAGCTACTCGATCGACTTGGTGGTGCCATATATTTCTCCAAGATCGATCTCGGATCACTTTATTACCAAGTAGGGATAAAAAAAAGGCAATATTCCTAAAATAGCTTTCAATACAAGGTTTGGACATTATGAGTTCATCGTCATGCCCTTTGGCCTGACCAATGCCCATGCCACACTTAACCATTTCATGATTGACCTCTTCAGGATAGAGCTAGATGATTTTGTTCTAGTCTTCTTTGATGACATCCTTGTGTATTCAAAGACCAAAGAAGATGAACGACATGTACACCATGTCTTGGAAATTCTATAAAAATCCCAACCCTATGCCAAGCGGAGCAAATGCTCTTTCTTTGTAGAGAAGGTTGCATATTTGGGATTTATAGTCTCTACGAAAGGTCTCTCTCTAGACCTAGCTAAGGTGGAAGTTGTAGTCCAGTGGCCCATTCCCAAGTCTGTTTCGGAAGTTTGAAGATTCCTCAGCCTCGCAGGATGGTGTAGAGTATTTATAAAAAAACTATGCACTCATCGCAGGCCCTCTCACTGAACTCACCAAGAAAGAGGAAACATTTATTTGTTATGATAAAAGAGATACGACCTTCAACAAATTAAAGTAAATCTTGGCTAGTGAACCTGTCCTCAAACTCTCAAATTTTTTGAAAACATTTGAGGTGATAGTGGATGATTGCATACAAGGCCTAGGTGGGATCCTACAGCAAGAAGGACACCCCATACCTTATGAATCACGACAACTTAGGATTCATGAGAAGAATTATCCACCCACGACCTTGAGTTACTAGATGTGGTTCATGCCCTCAAGAAGTGGAAACACTATCTTTTAGGCCAGATGTTTGAGCTTGTTACTAACCACAAAATCCTCAATGGGTTTTCACCCAGACAGATCTCAATATGTGACAAAGGAGTCTTAGAGCATCAACTACAAGGAAAATCAAGTTGCAGATGCTCTAAGACGACTGGTAGTGGCTCTTGCCATTACACTACTTCATTCAAACCTACTAGAAGAAGTTCAAAACGACCTCCAGATTGATGGGCAATTTGGTCCATTGATTCAAGAAATTCAAACTTAAGTTCAAAAAAGATATCTAGAAGATTATTCTATTCAAGATGGACTCTTATTCTTCAAGGACCGACTATGCATACCTACATGCTTAAGGATGCAAATTCCAGAAGAAACTCAAGAATCTCCTCTTGCAGCTCACCGAAGTTATCACAAAATGTTTGCTTCCCTTAAAAAAAATAAATTAATGGCCTAAGATGAAGAAGGATACCCTAGAGTACGTCAAGAAGTGCTTGATATTCCAAAAGGTGAAATCTAAAAGAGTCAATAAAAGCTGAAAGAGTCAAAATACCTGGGAAGCTACAACCATTAGATATACCTACAATAAAGTGGGAATGCATCAATATGGATTTTTAAAGAGGATTACCCAAGACTATTGGAAATTTTGATTCAATTTTTGTGGCGCTAGATAAACTCATAAAAAAAGCTTACCATGTCCCAGTCAAAACCACTGCCTTTGTAGATGATACTGCTCAAATCTTTGTAAAAGAGATTATCAGATTACATGGAATTCTTGCTAGGGTAATCAGTGATTGTGATGCCAAGTTTACCTCTAAGTTTTGGAAGGCCATGTTCTTATCCTTAGGCACTCAACTAAACCTAAGTTCAGCCTATCATCCAAAGACAGATGGACAAACTGAAAGAGTTAATCAAGTTATAGAAGATATGCTGAGATCATATTGCAGTCAAAAACCTCGCCTTTGGATCAAACATTTCCTTTTAGTGGAATTTACCTGTAATTCTTCCTACCATAGAAGTTTGGGAATGTCCCCATTTAATGCTCTTTATGGACAAGATTGTCTCATTCCTCTCAGGATGACTGACCCAAGTCTCCCATTGCCTGCAACCAAGAATACCCTTGAAGAAATGGATCGCCAAATCAAAGTAAAAAGGGATAACCTTAAGAGAGCAAGTGATAGGAAAAAGAGTTATGCTGGTCTGCATAGATCTTTAGGATCTTCAAGGCAGGAGATAAAGTTTTTCTTAGGGTCAAACCAAAGAGAATTTCAATTAGATTGGGAAAACACGAAGCTAACAAATAGATATTGTGGACCTTTTGAGGTTTTGAGAAGGACAGAGGACCAATCTTATGAACTTGCTCTGTCCCCTCACCTGCATGTGCACAATGTCTTTCATGCTAGCTTGCTAAAGGAATATGTTGCAGATCCTCTGCACATCTTAAATAATGAGGATACTCTTCTTATCACACAGGAAGAATTCGAGATGTAGCCTGAGTAGATTTTAGAGATAAAGGAGTGAAAGCTACGACATGGAACAATTTGAGAAGCTTTGGTCCGATGGAAGGGTTATCCCAATGAAGATGCCTCTTGGGAGGATTGGGAACATCTTATTTCCCAATTTCCTCATCTTTTTCATAATAAATTTCCTCTTTTTGTGCCCAAAGTGAACCTTGCTAGCCCATGTAATTACAACTACAAGCTCTATCTTACTAAACTTTTGGTATCAATCAAGCAATGTATCCATATTGTTCTATTAGGGACAACATTAGTGCTATCCTTAATCTTCTAACTCTGAATCACTGTATGGAGTTGCAAAATAAATATCTTTGTTATATCTTCTTGTCTTTATTTTGATTTTTTCTTTCTTAGAGACTTCAGTTGTTGATGGATACAAATCATGATTACAAGGAAAAAGTATAACAAGCAAGACCTCGGTAATCACAAAAGCTAAGAAAAGAAAGAATAGGAGAACAAGGGAGGTACTTGGATAACCTTATGGGGCCAAGAATGGGAAATTCAACCCTATTATTTAAATTCATATTAAGAAGGAGGACAAACTTACAAATCGACCATACCTTCCATTGCATGGTCACATTAGCAAGAGTCACAAGCTAGACACATGTTAGGTCTTTCTTCCATCGGAATGACCCAACAAGAAATGGCTTCGCTAATCTCTTTGGTATGAAGAGAGAAGACAAAAGGACCCCTAAGGGGTAAACCAAAATGCGGATACAAGTATATCTTAGAAGAAGTGATAAATTGTGTCAACAAGAATAACCTTTTGGAGAAGCTACGATTGAGAGATCTTATTACACAGTTAAATTGGGGACCAAGTCCCAAAGCTTCAACAAACCCTAAACAGTCAGACGTTGTTGTGAAAATGTTCTCGATCCTTGAGAGTTACCCTTATGCTATTTTGCCAAGGCCTCCATATCGTCTGTCCGACCGATGAACCTTGCTTTGGAAAGAGTAGATGTTTGTAACTCTCTAAGAATTTCCTCTTGACAGCTTTGCCTACATTTTGCAAGTGCAAAATGCTCAAGGATTAGACCAAATCATGTTGCCAGGATTCCATTAAAAACAAGGGTAAAGGAAGTAATGAAAGAATGGGGCTGCAAGGAGATAAAGTCTACAAAGAAGTTGCAGATTGTTTAAAGAAAGAGCAGATATGTTATAACTTACATAAGACAATGGCTTATTTATAAAGGCAAACCAAGGCCAAATATTTTATATAAAATAGTGATACTTGTGGGAGAAACCTAAACGCCTTCATTTACTGTTATGAGAGATGAGGACAACTCTTTCTTTTTGTTGGGGAGTTTGTAAGGGCCTCCTTCTATCTTGTACTCATGATGTGAGGTCCCCACCCCACCGTATCAAACGGCGGATCTGATGGTGAACCTGGTGGCCACTAGATCTATAGCGGAAGCAAACAAAGTGGTTCAGGGTTCAGCTAGCGAACGATCTCTCATCACAAAGTGAGTTGAGCTCGAGCCTACTAGCAATGAGATCTAGCTCCACCTCGCAGGGGAAGCGTACTTAAACTATCTAGCGATCCTAAGACCCACCTTTCAAGAGGAGAGAAACCCCGAGTGCCTTTTTCCCCATGTTTCGGAGGCACGTACTCTCAAGATTTCATCGCTCTAGGGGAAATGAGTATTACTAATATCGAATTGAACACTATGGGGACAGAGAGTTCCCGACCAATCGGGACCACCCTTCTCATAGGCATTGGCAACCTGAGCTAAGCCCCCACTTTCCACCCCCACACTCACACTTCCTTGTGTGTCCTAATTACTACCACATTGGTTGTTCAACATAAAGATTCCTTGATTATATTCCAAATCACAGTGTTCGTTAAGACAGCCCTTCAACAGTATTGCCAATCGGCACCAAGACAGAATTTCTAGTAAAAATTCTACTCAAACTTATTTATTAAAATTTCAATGTTCTGGAGGTACAACATCCCCCCTCCAGCGAGAGTTTACTCCTCCCGTTGTCGCCTAGCTGCCCATACAACTAGGTATGTCCACCGCATAGAAAGCACGTGATGGACACTCCCACCGCATAGAAAGCAAGACGTGGGTTCCCACCGCATAGAAAGAAAGTCATGGGTATCCACCGCATAGAAAGCAAGTCGTGGATTCAAGAGCCCTTAATGAGGAACTCTGCCCCCTGTGATCAGTAGGGGGGTCAGGACTTCAACATTGGAAATATAATGAACATGTCGAGCTAAATTTTCCCTAGCAGACATTCTTTCCTATTGCAAGCAGCATACCCATCAATCATTTCTTTGATACTTTAGATTTTAAAGTAAAAATGAATTCAATGCCGAGGTTTTCGTCGGATTTCTCCAACATGTTTGGGGATATGTTCATTCCTAGCTAAACGTGTACAATATTAAATTAAACAACTTGAATCAAATTATGACCTAACTCTTCCATTTCTTCGTCAATGGCCCGTGAGATGGCCGGTGCTTGTTCGTCCATGGGAGCTTTTCCCTTTCCGTTTACATTGCTCGTTCTCGCCTCACGTTCGTGGGCACCACCGAAGCGAGTTCTCTTAACCGGGGCCATTTTACTCACTACTTTAATGATAAACTTGAAAAAGAGCTAAAGTCCGAGAGCATCATAACAAACCAATTGACAGATTAGATTTATTAAAGAATCCTCCTTATGCAAGAGTTTAGATTTCCCCTTCGAGACCTAGAAATTTAAAGGGTAATCCTTTACTTGCCCTATGGGAGCTAGCTCTAAGTTAATCACTTGGCTTAGATGATTAAGAAATTTAGAATTTCTCTAATTGATTTACAAAAGAGATGAAGTACGCAAGCTCAATCATTTTCCTAGAGCCATTTGAAGATGCAGAATTACTGCAGGCATGTGTGATAGAAAAATCTCTTCTTAATTACCTAATGACGAATTAATTTTCAGCCTTAATCACATTTTAATGTGGGAGATGATTGAGTCTAATTTAATTACAATACTATTGAATGATAAAAGAATGAATTTCATCAAATCTACATTATTACTAGCTGGCAATCTATTAACTATGCTGCCTAGAGAGAGAAATCTTTTCTAATCATGCATTAATCCGTTATTAATGATGATGAATGGCTGCATAATTTAGCTAATTGAATGATAATTATGCAAGGGAGTATAGCTATGTAAACTTAGAGAGCAGCTATTGGGAATTATAGCTAAAGGTAGGCATAATAGACGAAGAATATGAGAGAGTAATGATGAGAATAAAGAAGAGCCGTAATTAAACCATAATTACCGTGATTAGGGCCTGAGAATCCTCTGATTTTTTTGATCCAATGAATCCTTAAGATGAGAATTTCGGCAGCACCTCCCTCCTTGCTCCTCCTTCAAAAACTGTGTACGTACCGGCAGCACCTCCCGAAGGTGTGTGTAGGTGTGTGTGTGTGTACTGGGTGTGTGTGTGAGCATGTGTGTGTGTGTGTGTGTGCACTGGCCTTTAAATAGGCCTTCTCAAGCTGAAAATCGACCTGGGTTGCTAAATGCATCTGGGAGCTTCTCCAGCTAAGCATGGCAAGTCCAGTTCCCTACCCACCAAGTGTCAGGTTGGCTAGGTTAACTGACTCTGAGACTTAGTTACTGGTTTGGCAGCTTTCCCAGGACTGCCACAAGGACAAAAGGCGCCCCCTAGCTGCTAAAGCAGATATGGAGTGTCCTGGGACCTGTTCCCACACAGTCCCGGGCTCCGGTGCCTCCTCGCTCAATTTTTGGAAAAATTGATTTTACGCTAAAACGGGTCATACGAGTCGGATTTTGATGCCGTAAATTGCTATACGGAGCTCTAACTAAGGCGTACTGGCCCGAGTACCTTCCATATTTAGCAGCCCCCGGGGTCCGAAAATGCATTTTTTTCAATTTTGGGGTACGGGTGCAGTTTTTCGAGACGATCAAAACTATACGGGTCGGGTGCCCAGTAACTTACTATTTTTGGAATTTTTTTGCAAAAATTATTTTAATTCACATTTGGAAGCTTTAAAACATTTTAAACATCATGGCACTGACAGAATTCAAAAAACTGCTAAAAATAGTAACTTTTTCCATTATGATCATTACATGGTACACGGTGCTCTTTTTGGTCGGGGTCAGAGACCTTACACATGACCAACACCTCAAAAAGTCACCAACTTGAAAGAAAAAGAGTAAACATAATAATAATAAATATTTGTATTAAAAAATTAAAAATCGGGCCAAATTGAAGCACCAAAGTATATCCATGTGACATTTTCGGTTGACGCCGTGGAAACATGGACTTAACCAATGCATGAGAAATTCACATTGTTTCAAGAAAATTTGTAAAGAAAAAATAAAGATGAGGATAAAGGGAAGATAAGGATAAGGTGAGTAAGTAACTTATTGAAGAAGTTTTGAAAAGTAAGAAAACTTATCTCCATAAGGTTGAAAAGCTATCAATGAAAGCTATCAATGATAACTAAAGCACAATGAACTTATCAAAAAAGCATAAAGAGAAGCCTTTCTCCACTCTTCCACGACTTTCTCTCTTTGATTTTTTTGGATTTTCTTTGTGTAGAACGAGATGGAGAGAGAGATAGTCAACACGATAAAAAGGAAAAATCAACGCTATATCTTTTGATTACAATGAGTTACATATAAGCCTTTCCATGCAAACTTCTAAACGAAATGGATCTGCAGTTGGATGGTACAGGGATATGTTCCCACGGTTAGACGATACCGACAAGGATTTGAACCCAACAATAACCCCCTCAAGCCCAAACTAGTTAGACCACTCTCATGATACCTTGAGTTTTTGGTGTACTCGACAACCCTGAGTTTTAGGTTCTCTCATAACCAAGAATTTTGGTGTATCCATAACTTGGTGCTATTAGGTGCTTTTTTATTGCCTTGGCAAAGCTTCTTCACAAGCAGCTTTTCAAGATGCTGCAAAAATTGTGGACAATTTCTCTCACCTTTGCCAAGTGCTATCAATTATGACTAGTCAAAACTGCACCTTTGGTAGGGGTGTTTTGATATGGTGCTAATTTGCTAGCTTGGCCACTGCATTTTGAGATGCTAAAAAACTGTCTAGTTTGAGGATGGTTTGAAATGCCTAATACAAAACTACCACAATTAGGGCATTTTGAAATGCCCGTCTGCCCGTCTACAACACCACAGTGAGCACGCCCTATTACAACCGCCATAGTGAGCATTTTGATATGCCCACATTCTATGGTAGCTGTGCCACCGAGTCAAGCAACGTCTCGAGATGCTACCGCAGCTGGCGATTACCCCTGCTCTTGATATGCCCGCCTTGCAACACCTTAGGGATCTTTACCAATCACGGATGACGATTTTCTCCTATGTTTTGAGATGTCGTACGCAAAGGCTTCTTCACCTGTCCACTCGCCTGGGCTCTGATAACAATGTTGGGTGCAATGGCTAGGGTGGATGGTGACGGTGAGGGCCCATGGCCTGAAACAATAAGTCTCTTCTAGCTACGTGATTAATCCTCTCCACAAAAACAAAGGTAAGACTAAATCTCATCGTACAAGAGGACTTTTTTTAAAGCTTTCATAACATGAACATTTTCACCTACACAAGCATGTCCACCCCTAGGAATGTTGCATTTTCTTGTTTTACACTATCACTCATAAAAAAGGGTCGTGCTCATGCATACGCACTCATCATCTCTTGCATAATCTATCAAAGAAATTTTAAGATTATTTGCCTTAAGAATTGAAGTTTTGCATTCTAAAGTCGAGTATCGACAACTCAATAAAGGGTCAGTGTAGAAAGCATATGCATTGTTCATGTCAAGTTTGTTTACTTTCAAGTTTTCTTTGCAATTGAGAAGGGGCGAGCAAGGGGATAGCTTCACGGAAGTGATGACCGCGTTGCTTGAACATAAAACTCCCATGGCTTCCATGGAGATTCCCCATGGATTACAAATGATGTTAAAAAAACCAATAGGACTCGTCCAAGATGGAGTCAACTTGAAACTTACGTTGAGACAAAACTCTAACTCTCAAGAGACTCGTCGTTTTTTTTAATGACATGTTTGAGTAGACATTAAAAGGATATAGGAATCAAAGGATTTTAATGCAAATAATCTAGTCTAAATTTCACCTAGGACTAAGAATTTATCGAGAAGGTTGGAGGTGGATAGCCCTAGCATAACATAGAAGTTTACGTGTATAATTATCTTCTAATGGTTGATAAAAGGCCGTAGCAGGTGTTTACCTATGTGGATACAACGGGAAATGGTCCTTTCGACGAGGACTGAGAATCGTTGGTCTATATTTTGAGCTCAAGATCATTCAATGCCTTGGAATTGGGAATGAATGGGAGTGAATCTTGGCCGGGTGATAGAGGCCCACAAATACGTCTGAAAATCGACATAGTCCGGGTAGGCATGATGCCGACGGGATAAGTAAAGAAGGAAAGGATGTTGGGAATGGATCAAATAAGGAAGGGAGTTGTGATTGATTAAAGAACACTTGCTTTCAATTTTGTTTTGATAAAAATGAACTTTGGAAAAACTAGGAACCTAAATGAGCTATCCCGCACTTGTCCGCATCAGTCGGACAGTGCTCTACTTCTCAGACATTTTTTTGAAAAAGGAACCTAAAGTAGATTGTTTTAGGGCCTTTCCAAAACAAAAGAACCGAATGGAAATTGTGTGAAGACACTGCCTCATCACATCAGGAGGAGATAGAATACACGAGTCCTGGGACGAGGATCGGGATATTCGTGAGAAGGTATATGTCATTGCTTGAAAAAAATAATTACTAAAGGAAGAAGAAAATAAAAATATTCAAAAGGGTAAAAAGGTGAGAACGACCTGATAAATGCACACTTGCAAGGGCATGCAACAATTTTCATGCTGCTTTCAATTTCTTGAAATGTATTTTCTGATCGACATGATTGGAATATTGGTTTCTAATATCATACTACTACCTTCAATGAGTGCATTTATCAAACGGTTCGGTGAGTTGGTGGATTTTGGAGGATAATTTGTTAGCCTAGACATAATCATGGAGTATACAGAGAAACATAACATAGCATAAGAGAGAGAAAAGAGGAAAATTAAGAGAATCTAAAGAAGAAATACCTAAAGATTTCAGCCCCAAACTCCACGACACCTCTTGTGGAGTTTGGTATTTGACATTTCATTTATTATTGGTGCCATAATTTGGAGGCCCCTCTTTTACACTTTAGTCCCACATTAGTTATGAGTGGTACACATTACTTATTGCATGACCCTCTTAGGGTGAGTTCTCACTCTCCTATTTACAAAGCATCCATAGTGGCTTATTAATAAAAGATCTAAAATACTGTGCTAGGATAAAATGACAGAGAGAATTATTGCTTGCAGGTGCCTCCTTGTCAACTCCCAGAGTTCCAATCTACAAACCATCTTGCACTCATTGTTATTAAATTTCAATTAGACATCACATAATTAACCATTAATCCATCTATCTCAATTGTAGTTAACCACACACGACAGAAGGGTGCCTAGTCTTGTAACATGCCTTGTATCAAACAAGCTACATAGAGACATTATTATGTAAGTTTGGCCATGAGGATTGTAAACCTATTGCTACTCCAATGAAAATAGGTTTGAAATTAAGTCTTCATGATGCTTGTGATCTTGTTGATGTCACTCTTTATCAATGGATGTCTTATTTATGTATGCAATACAAGGTTAAATATTCAGTTTACAGTCTCACATGTTAGCAGATTTATGCATAGACCAAGGTCTAAGCATTAGCAGGCTATTAAGAGGATCTTTTTCTACTTGAGTGGCACTTTACATATTGGGCTATGCTATCCCAAGGGGGATCATTGCCTCCAGATTTACATGCCTTTTCAACCTCAAATTGGGCTGGTTGCTATGACATGCGAGTGTCCACACAAGTGGTTTTGTTTCATACTAGATAGTTCATGCATTTCATGGGTGATCAAGAATAAAACTATTATGTACACTTCTAGTTGTGAAGTTGAGTACAAGGCACTCTTCACAATTATGGTTGAGTGTGTATGGCTCAGATGCCTTATGGCTAATTTGGGTGTTAAGCAGGACACTGCCAACATCATCTACATTGATGGTCAAAACATATTGGTAGTAGCGAGGAACCCAAATTTTCATGCTCGCACAAAGCACATTGACATGCATTATCACTACGTTAGACAGAGACCCTCAATCAGAGAGATCATCTTGGATTATGTGTTGACACATGACAACCTTACAAATCTTCTCACAAAGGCATTGCTTTGTGAGAAGTGCCAAGATTTTCACAAAGCTTTGGTCTTGCTTCCCTTTGTGGATTGATCGTGTCCTTAGGGCATGTCACTTCCCTATACACTATGTGTCAGCTCTCATTCACTGCATCACTCCTAAGGGGGATTCATTACCATATATGTGGTAGTGATGTGTGTGAATAAACTTAGGACCTGCCATGGCATTTTTCCCTCACTAGGAGGTTTTTCCCTTTGTGCATTTTATATATGCCCATCACTCTAGGGCTAGCTTATCTTTCTATTGTGCACTAAGAAATACACTCTCTGCTGTGTGCCTTGAGATTTTTCATCTTCTTCAAGTTGTGTATATTTCCTTGCAACCCTAATTCCAATAGTCAAAATAATAAGGGACTCAATAGAAGCAATCGCAGGCGAGAAAGGGAACATAGTCCAAGACCAAAATGAGATGGCCAAGCTAATGGTCAACCACCTTAGTCAAATTATAGGGAAACAGGATGTTTTATTTCAAGTAATCAAGCTAGCAATATCTTCTTAGCAACGTTACGAGCAGTGTATTGCCAAGAGAAGCAAAAGTCTTGGAGAGGCCCATATTAGATGATGGATGGTTGGGATGCCTTGAAGGAAATGGGGAAGGAAATGTCCCTTGGGTGGGATGGACTAACGGAAAAAAAATTCAAAAAGTTTTGAGAGATTCTTAATATCCAAATACCTCAGATGGTCAACAAGGCTTTGTTAAAGGGGCATAAGGATGCTATCATGAAAAAAAGGATGATTGAGCTGAGACCAAAATTAGTTTGTTGATCTCTCTTAAAACATTGCCAACCTATCTCAATGATGAAAATTGCTTACAAGCCATAAGGTTGGCTCCACTCCTAAAAAAAGTGACACCCCCATCAACATGGTTCATCAAAGGAAGGTCAATATATGAAAATATTTTGGTAGCATGATCCGGAATGAGTATGCTAATCTCATCAAGAAAGATTGCATCCTTCTACAACTTGACTTGGACAATGCATATGGCAAAATATCATGGTTGTACATTGAAGTGGTCATGAAGGCATAAGGATTTGGGCCGAGAATGCGTGCAATAGTACACATATGAGGGGAGGTAATTTTCTTTAATCGCATCTTTAGCTGCAAGCTTATGGGAATGTTGAAGTGAAGAGATCAATCAAGCAAGGTTTCCCACTTGCCCCCCGACTCTTTGCAATTGGTTCTCATACATTGGTGACTTTGCCTGAGGACATTGCTGCAAAAGGAGAGAATCAAGGACTCTCACTTCTAGGGGGCAAAAAATTGTTGACAAAATTATTTGCAGATAATTCTCTCCTCTTCATTAAGGCCAGTTTGATAATGTTAAGAAGAAAACTGAAGATCTATTTGCCACAACATCAAGATCTAAGTGCAAAATCAAGAAATTAAGATTGATTTTTCTCATTGAAAATGACTCATTTGACCTTGCCAAGTGGTTGGGGGAGATTGTTTCAAAATGAAAAGTGTTCAAACACCTTGGTGTGCCACTAGGGGTGGATATCTTAGACATGCAAAGATTCAATAGGGCCTTGAACAAAATAAACAACAAGATGAGAAGGTGGGATTTCACACTCCTCCCCTTTGACAACAGAATATGAAAGGGTGAGGCTAAGGGGGATGGAAACGGTGAGGATCCATGGCAGCTTTAGAGGAGTGTGCAGAGAAGGAAAAAGCAAGAGAAGAGGGTAGAGAGAGAGAGAGAGAGAGAGAGAGAGAGAGAGAGAGAGAGAGAGAGAGAGAGAGAGAGAGAGAGAGAGTTTGACAAAATTATAACGCTTTGTATATTGTTCTTCTTGATAAAAAAACCTTTACATATATATGTGTGTTTCCTTTCCATGCAAGATGTCATGCACACTCCACAAAAGGAGTGGTGCCTATCAATTGAATAATTGGGTGTTTTCTATGGTCAGGGACTTGGAAACCCAAAAATCCTCCCCTCAATCCCAAACCAGATTCCACTATGATGATCTAGAGTTTAGGTATACTCTGAACCTTGAGTTTTTGGCTTACTCATAACGTGTGAGTTTTAGGTATGTTCACAACCAAGGGTTTTTGGTATGCCCATAACCTAGTGCTAGGTCCGTAAACCACCCCTTAAACAGATAGGGTGTAGGTCAAAATTTTAGCTATCAGCAATTGGAGTTTTTGTTTCATCGCCAAACCTTGGGTTTAAGGTGTACCCAATAACCTCATGAGAACTGAGACAACAAGCTCAGAACATATGTTTTTGGGAGGTCTTACCACTTATATATGGCAGTGTCTAATCCATACAAAATGTTGGCATGATTGACAATAGATAAGGTAAATGAGGCTTTGACTAAAAAGGATAATGTGGTATCAAATGATAAGGTAAAAGAGGAGCATGTAGAGAATGAAAGAGAGAGAGAGAGAGAGAGAGAGAGAGAGAGAGAGAGAGAGAGAGAGAGAGAGAGAGAGAGAGAGAAGCTATTTCTACCTGAAGTAGATTTGGAAATACCGAAACCTTTGGTTCTTTGAGAGTGGTGGTACTTGAATTCATGTTTATCATGAATGAAAGCACTAGACTTATATATAAAAATGTCAAGAGTATGGTCAACTGTGCAAGCTGAAGAATGGAAACATACACCAAGTTGCATCAAGTGCTTGGGTGGTGCTTGCTAGAGGAGAGAAGAACATTGATCTACATCTAGAGCTACTGGAAATAAGGAAAGAAGAGGGTCTCTTGCTTTTGATTTATGTGGCCCCCTTTTGAGGAAATTTATTCCTCTCAAGGCACATGGCACGAGGTTTATTGTACATTCTTTGCTAAGATAATACATCATCTCAACTCATAATTGTGAGTATGGAAAAACAAAATCTCTTCATGGAGAACTCTAGGTTTTTCTTCATTGGCCATGTCAATTATTAGTGTATACTAGTTGCAAAAATGATTAGTTTTTAGTGTTCTAGATTTTGAGTTATTTTGTCCAATAGTCTTTCTATATTGAATTTTCTAAGGCTCTTTAGTTAAAAGAGCTTTTCATTCTTTTATTAAAAAAGAAAATAAAATAAAATTAGAAGAACAAGAAAAGAAGTGAAAACAGTTAGTGACCAGGTCACACCGACCATAACGCCAAAGCCCATGGATACTTCACATAAGCCTAATATTGCCGATGCAATGAAGGGAGGCAATGATGAGACAAAGATTCCCTCACCTAGGGGAAATGAGAAAGGCTTGTATACAACCACATATACAGCCAAAGGCGGCTAGGATGGAGGAGGTGGAAACTGAAAGAAACAAGGGGTGGTATCTTGGGACTAAGCAAAGAGGCGCTCAAAGGGCATAAGACTCAGATTGAGGAGGAACACCCTTTCCCTGAACAAAAGGTCGATAAAAGAAGTTGAGATGCTTTCAGGGTCTCACAATACTGCCAAGGGGGACAAAGCCTATCAAGCTTTAAAAAGAATGCTTTCTGAAAGTGTGGAAGTTTAGGACACGCTCATCGTGGTCATCCCTCCTGCTCTAATTAAAAAAAAGATTGTTGAGGTTACCAAATCCATGCTGATCTTTGGATTCATGGGTAGGGTACCTACTAGGGTTGAGCTTATCAAGTGTCTTCATAGCCCCAACGTCCTTAATCGAGGAGGATGTGTTGTTAAATGTCCAGTATATGGAAAAAGTCTTCTTCTCTCTACATTTCAGAAAACAACGAAGCGACCGCCGCCGCCAAAGCCATATCCAAAAGTCCATTACTTTTGAATTGTTCATCGATTTTCGTTAATCCTTAGGACCCTTCCTTTGAGTCCCCTGATACATTTCAAGGCTTATCTCTAGTAAGGGTATAATTTGTAAGCCATTCGGTATGACTGAGAAGCAATCTAAGGGACCTAGTGGCCGTCCTGGGTACCCCTCTTTGTATTCCAGTAATTAGAGTAGTGGGAATAACAGCCAATAAGGTGTGTATTTGGCAGGATATCAGGAAACCTCAACCTAATAATCTGGTAGTGAACGTGGGGGCTGTCCTCAAGGTTATTCCTCTTAACTTTGGCACTTTCTTTGGAGCATGTTTCAAATGTAGCAAATTTTGATATTTTGCTAGATTATGTCCAACTGATATTGTATCAACCCCAGCCCCAACTACTAGTGAAAAAGTTGTATCAGCAATGGGGCGGATGGATACAAAAGAGGAGATTGCACAAAAGGGTAATGAGAAGGCACAGAAAGATGAACAGACTAACCACATAAAGGAAACAATAGGAAAAATGGAGAAACCCGTCAAAGCCCATCCTAGGAACAAGAAGTCCACCCCCGATTATTGATTCATGTCCACTACCCAGAAAAACCAGCATCCCCTTTAGTTCAGAAGATTGTTTTGACTCCAATGTTTGGGAAGGAGTAAGGGTGACACCAAGTCTCCAACATTTCATGCAAGCGTTTTAAATCCCAGGCACAGATAGCATGGCAAATGAAATAAGCGTTTACCAAGGATGAATGCTCTCTTGTATTAAAAATTATTGGCAAAGAGAGGTCCCCTAGCTGAAACGGGTTGACTACTAAACTCTTCAAATAATTTTGGGATGATTTAAAGTCCCTCATCACGCAAATGGCTACACAGGCCCTCATTGATGGAGTCTTAGACTTGAGCATTAAAAGGGGCCTCATCAAGCCTATCCCCAAGCAGGTCTGCTGCTCCCATTTAAAGCATTGATTTCCCATAAAAATGATGCCAACTGCTTTCCATCCTCTTAGACAAAGTCTTCACACGTCACTAGCATGGTTTTATCAAGGGAAGGTCCATATATGATAAGATTTTGGCAGTAATGGTCGGTATTGAATATGATGCTTTCACTAAGAAAGAGTGTATCTTGCTACAATTAGATCTAGATAAGGCCTATGACAGGATCACTTGGTCATTCATTGAGGACGTCATGAAGTCCCTTGGCTTGGGCCATGGATGTGCCAACTCATCTTAGGTGCCTGTGTGCTGGTAGCCATTTGGAGCTTCTCTTCAATGGAAGGATTGTGGGAGACTTTGAGGCTAAGAGATCCATTAGGAAAGGCTACCCTCTTGCCCCTCTATTATTTGCCATTGGATCCCATCTTGTAGTAACACTACTCAAAGATAGCGCTGCTAAAGGGGAGATTCAAGGAAGAACTCTTCCTAACAATGACCATCGCTTGGCTAAGATCTTTGTGGATGACTCCCTAGTTTTCATCATAGCGTGCCCTCAAGCCATCAACAAGGCTCTAGAAATTGTGCAAACATACGCCCTTGCCTCAGGGTCCAAGTGTAGCATTGAAAAGTCAAGATTGATCTCTCTCTTTGACAACGATGTATTTGATCCATCTTTGTGGACTGCAAAGACTGTGTCAAAAGGGGAGATCTTTGGGCACTTGGGAGCCGCTTTAGGGGTGGATATCACCCACAAGCAAAGATTCCTTTGGGTTATGGAGAAAGTAAGGACCAAGATGCAAAGGTGGTAGTTTGTGCTTCTCTCCTTCTCAAGTAGAATTAAAGTCATCAACTCCTTCATGCTCTTGTATATACCCTTCAATGGTCCGCTTCTTAAGCTAGCCAAATGCAACTATAAAGAGTCCTTGAAACCTGTGAAGATATTCTTATGGAAAACAACACTAAAGACTCTCGCCTTGGTAGTGCGCTAGTTGAGAGACAATTGTGAGACCAATGGAGTAGGGTGGTCTAGGGATTCTCAACCCTAGCATCCATCTGGAGGCCCAATGTGCTAAGTTTGTGGTGACAATAACTAAGCAAGACCACGCCTGGACCATTATGGCCAGGGCTATGATTAAAATCTCTACATTATGCTTGAAAGGTGGCCTATGGAAAGGGTTGGAAGTACACGAAGCTTTTTACCCCTCATTGGGCTATCCTTAAACTTGGTGGATCAACAGGCAAGCTCTTTTGAAAATGAAACAAGGCAATATAGTCTTTGGAGTAGGGAGAGCTGGCAAGATACTTCTACAACTCCATGACTCATTGGTCCCCTAGGCTCTCTAAGGCTGTAAGCATTTCTATGACCCCTTTCTAAAGGGAATTTGCCATACAAATTAATAACAAAGGTATCAAACGTATTGGCCAGCTTTGGGACTACAACAATTTTTGCTAGAAAAGAGCATACCAACTAGCTAGTCAGCTTTAACCTCAATGGGGCTAAAAACTTGCTAATCAGCAAAGTCCTCGAACAGTTAAACAGGTGGTATTTGACAAATTGTGATTCCATATTTGAGTGAAAAGCCTGGCAGTGGCCAAAGACCATACACTTTTTCTGAAGCCACAAACCAAGGGAGTGTACTTCTCACTTATGTATTCAAAGGACTAGTTCTCTCCACTCAACAAAGTATGGAGCAAGCAATGGTAAGTGTTAAGATGGGAAACAGTTTTGAAGAATATATGGCACCTGCATTGGCCGCATAGAATGAAGGTCTTTGTTTGGAAGGTGTTGTGGGGTGGGGAGCCTTGCCGACTAGCATGAAGGTTCTCACTAGGGGAATTGGTTTGGATCGCTTACCGTGGATTGTTGCCCGCAATGCAGATCCGTTGGTGAAGACCTCACTCATCTTTTCAAGGAATTCCCAGCAGTTAGTGGTCTGGCAAGAAAAATTTGGAAATGGATTCAAAAAACCTGGAAAATTGGCTTCTACAAGAATTAGCTCTTCTTGGGATGGAAAGTATATAAAAGTCAAGCGCTATCATAGCACAAGTAGTGAGATTCTACTATTTTCACATGTATGGAAGGCAAGGAATTTTTGCATCTTTGAGAACATTATAACAACTAAAATTCTCAGAGATAATCCAAGAAAGCAGGGAGGTGATCATCGCCATTGGAAAGCAAACAAGATCTGATGAATGGAACAAGACCTTCAACATTGCTTTGACTAACATGCTTGGGTGAAGAGGCGGACTCCTTCCTTTCCTTGGGGTGGCTCCCTTGTTAGCCCATGTAGTTATGTCCCTTTATAGTTGTCATGGCTAGAAAATTGTAATTATTTTGGTTATGCTAATATAATCCACTTACAATTGTGAGTTTTGAAAAAAAAAAAAGATTTCTTCTCTATGAGTAGCTGACTATTGCATAATCCCACACGCAAAATAGCAATGTAAGAGATTAGCATGCTTACTTTTGATTCTTAAGTCAATAGAGTTGGAATGCTACAATCTCAATCATTTGAAAGCAAAGATTTAACAAGGTGGTCACAATATTCTCTATCTACATGTTTTGCATGTTTCAAATGTGAAACCCCTCAAAGGCATCATTTGCAACAACTAGTAGATCGTGTTGGCCACTTGACCAACCAGAATGTGTTTTTTCCACACCTTCTGATGATCATTCCATAGCTGACAATCGTTAGTTTTGTTTTTTTTATTGGCATGATGGTAAGCTAAGACACAATATTTGTAACCTACATGCAACTAAGGTAAATTTAGCTTGACCCAACACGTTAAGCAATGCTAAGGAAGACCAAAAAGTTGAAAGGACACGTATGAGTCTCTTGAATGAAAGGACCTTTCATCAACTTTTAAAAAAAAAAAAGATGTTGAGCATGCTCAAGTCAAGGTATGCCTATCTCTGTTTTTCATTAAAACTTGTTCTAGACAGCCAAAAAGGGCACTTTTAGGAAGTTGTGTTTGTTCTTTTGCAAAACATGCATACACAAATCTCAACACCTTCAGCAGCTTCAATGTTACCATTCTTCCACTCAGTGTTTGGGAAAGTCATTTTCCCAAGATGCATGTTTTCTTCTCTTTAAGATCCAAACCGGAAGTCGAAGCTAGTGCTGAACGAGGGGAGGTGCAAGGCCTTGTTTTACCAGGAAATTGTCAACTTCTGGCAAAACTTTTTGCAGATGATTCTCTACTCTTCTTGAAGGCGTGCCCCCAGGTCATTAGAAAAGCTCTGGAGATTGTACAAATGTTCTCAGTAGCTTCGGGGTCCCAGTGTAATATGCAGAAGTCAAGGATGATTTAGCTATCGGAAAATGACTCATTTGACCCTTCTGTTTGGTCGGGGGAGATTGTCACAAAAGGGAATATCTTTAGACATCTAGGAGCCCCCTTGGGGGTGGATGTAACTCACAAGCAAAGATTCGAGTGGGTGCTTGAAAAAATCAAAACAAAAATGAGTAGGTGGGAGTATGCTCTTCTCCCATTCCCAAGTCGGATAAGAGTGATGAATGCCTTTATGATCCCTTATATTGCCTTCACTAGCCGCTTCTCAAGATGGCTAAGTGTCACTGGAAAGAGTTCTTAAGACCGGTAAATTTTTTTAAATGGAAAAATAACTCGAAATCTTCTAGACCATGGCAATGGGCCCGTTGGGAATCCGTTGCTCGGCCGGGGAATCAAGGAGGCCTCGGAATTCTCAACCCCGTGGCCCATGCAGAGTCTTGTTGCGCCAAATTTGTTGCTTCCTTGGCTAAACAGGATCAGGTTTGGGCTGTCATGATCAGAGATATGACAGAAGCAGCTAAACTTGGCTCAAAGGGTGGCAAGTGGAGAGGGGTGGAGATTCATGACAAACTGTTAGCCCCGGCGTGGTGTAACTTAAGACTGGGGGCAGTTCAGGACAATTGGTAAGAAAATGCAATAGAGCAGTAGGAGTCTTAAAGTGGGGGGAAGAAGCCAGATACTTCAAGAACTCCATCCTGCATTGGTCCCCCTTGCTCTCCAAAGTTATAGATCCGCCACAAACTCCCTATTGGATTGAGACGGCCAGGAAGCTAAATAATAAGGGTCTGAACCGGCTTGAGCACTTCTGGGACAGTGGCAACAAGAGTTGGAAAACCATTGACCTTATGGTTGCCCGGTACCAGCTTAATAGCTTGGAGGTCTTGCTTGTCCACAAAGTGATGAAAGAGCTTGACAATCTAGTGATGCCAATTTGTGACTTGGAGTTGGATTGGAATGCCTGGAAATGGCCTGGAAGCAGTGTATTGTGGAAACCCCATACTAAAAGCAATTATCAGACAATGATGCAAAAGGAGAATTGGTCTAGCCCCCTTAACAAGCTATGGAAAAAGCAATGGCCGGAGGAAAGGTGGGAGCATGTAATGGAGTACATTTGGAAGCCAAAGGTTCCGCAGTACATGAAGGTTTTCTTATGGAAGGTTGTTTGGGTTGCTTACCTATGGGGGTGAAGATTCAAGAGAGATGGATTGGGTCAGATCGATGCTTGGGGTGCAGGTTAGCTAGTGAAGATCTGGCCTGCCCAGCTATAAAAGGCCTCGCACGGAAAGTATGCAAGTGGGTCCAGAGAACATGAGACTGATCTATACCTTAGAGGGAAAAATTCAGGTAGTCCTACACTCCTCGTTAGCACTCAGATCGTCAGATACTTCTTCTTTCATAATGTACGGCAGACAAGGAACCGCCGTGTTTTTGAAGGAGGATTTGAGGTGGCAAGCTTTGCAGAAATTATACAAGAAAGCAAAGTGCTAATATGGGCACTCGGGCGCAAGCAGCACTTAGAGGATTAGTCTAGGACTACTTGTGCCTTGTTATCAGCTGATGGAATGCCTAGGGTGGGGGCAAATCTTGGCCATAGGTAAATAAAAGATATCAGAATGAGCCGAGGTGGTAGGGGTGGCTGCCCTCATTGTAACGATGATCCATGGATGCTATCATGGCTTAACATTAGCATGACAAAACCTTGTAATTTTTTTTATGGTTGCTCAATATAATCCACTCACAATTGTGAGTTTTGCTATTAAAAAAAAGATCCAAACCGGAAGTTCATAGTGGAGGCAAATTTCTTGAAATATGAACAACAAAGAAGTGCAACATCTTACCCACTTATGCAATGACATCAGCCTGAATTGGAGAGAGGCAGACCTGGTGGCCACCCAACTCCACCTTAATGGCACGGAGAGGCTACTGATTAACAGAGTTTTAGATAGCATGGGCAGTCTAATAATGCCCATTAGCGCTCTCAACTTTGAGTGGAATGCTTGGTATAGCCACAGAACAACCACTTTCTTAAACCACACACCAAGGGCATTTACTTAGGCCTGATGCATAGAGCCGACTGGTTCACCCCCCTTAATAAACAGTGGGGCAAGTAGTGGCTAGAGGCTCATTGGCTGGTGTCCACTAAGAACATATGGAACCCTTGACTTCCCTTGTCCATGAAGATCTTTTTGTGGAAGGTATTATGGGGGGCCCTTCCAACAGGTGTCAAGGTATTAGCTCGAGGTATTATCGGTCTTGATACGTGTTCGGGGCCAATACCTCGATAGGTGTTTGGGCTGCAGAACTGGTAAGGCGGACCTGCCCCCATTTATTCTTGGAATGTTCAGGAGTTAAAAGACTGGTAGTGAAAGTATGCAAAATGATCCACAAGACTTGGAAGATTCGGTACTCCAAGAATGATCTGCTCTTTGGAAGGAACAAAATTGCAAGCATGTCAGTCCTCTTATGTACTCAGGTGGTTAGATTTTGCTATTGTCACCATGTAGGTTATTATCGAGGGGATTGGAAAAAAAAAACCTCTAACGAATGGAAGTGGATAACTGTCAGCGTCAAGTCCACGACATTTTGAGGGTTGATTGTTAGTCTTCAATGGAATATATGTGGCCATGGCTTGGATTGAGCATGGTGCTGATGTAACAGGTTTTCTTATTTTAATATAACCTTTCCCAAACACTACTTCCACCCAATGTGAATTCTTTGTTCAAAAGTTCTTGGAAGTGTCACAAATGTTTCCACATTGAATTTGACTTTGGAGCTAGCCAAATTGAAAGAGTTTGCTTTCACAATAATTCACATGTAACTTTGGTTCACATACATATGAGTGTGTGTGTGTGAGAGTGAGTGAGTGAGTGAGTGAGTGAGAGGGAGGGAGGGGAAAAGAATTCAAGCAGCATCAAGAAACAGTAGAGAAAATTGGCCAACAGTTGCTCTATCTATATTTATAATATTTATAGTTCTTGGGAAAGTCATGGAGTCTCACTCTAACACTAAAACAACTTGAAGGATGACTCCCTTTGTTTCTAAAAGCCATTTGAAGGGTGGTGATACTTTGCATTTTGGATGCCATAAAGAACTCCCATTTTCTTTCTACACGAATGCACACCTAACCCTGAAATAACACTTGAGCTTCAAAACATGTGAAACTTTCGAAGCTTTCATGTATCCCATCATGTTGACCTAAAACTTAGAAGAAAAAAGTGGTAATTTGAGGTTTTTTTCTTCTTTTGCGTCCTTATCTTATATCTATATTAAAAAGGCAGGGGTGGCCTCCATGTGGTTGCAAATGCGTGGAGCCAGAGCTCTTCCCCTCCTTTGGCACAGCTAACAATCCACACCCTTTGGTCATCGTGGCAAAGCTAGCAAGCATGCCAGAGCACACCTGAAGCTGCAAGGAGGCCAGAGTGGAGGTTCAAATTAAGTCTTGATTTGCAGGGAGGAAGGCATCCACGTGGTTGACAGCACCTCTACGCGGCCGCACAACAAAGTGCACAGAAGCCATGTGGCTCCCTGCAACTCGAGAGTACTTCGACCCGTTATTCTTTAGCTTGAAGGTGAACCACCACCTGAAGGTGAAGGTAAACCACTACCTGCTCTTAGACCTCCATGCACCTCCACCATGCGTGCTCCTGCTCCTCATTGCTCTCTGCGATGAGGGTGAGGGAGGCACCTCAAGGCGATGTCAACGTCTCCTCAGTCCGGAGCCCTCACGACAGTGACACGGAAGTGAGCTATGAGCATCTGTCGAGAGGGAATGAACTGGGCATGCACTTGAGATAGAAACTCCTTCATCTACGGAAGCTATTGACGACAAGGGGGGAGAGAGAGAGAGAGAGAGAGAGAGAGAGAGAGACGGAGACGCTCCGCTTTGACGATGAGCAGTCATGAGCGACCGTAGCCCTGCCCTTCTCTGTCAATATAGATGTTACACTATTTTTCTTGGTTTTGAGGTGGAATTTCAACTGGCAGCTTTGAAATTGAAAATGGCTTGATATTAAGACACTCACTGAACAGGCCCTGTGCCAGGCCGGGGCTTCCAGCTCCAAGGGCTCTCTCTCTCTCTCTATCTCTCTCTCTCTCTATGTCTCTCTCTCTCTCCACGATAATGGCGACATCATCCACATACAAGTAGCTTCTGGCATTGGAGCCATCCCCAGTACTGATGGGAGGAAGCTTCCCATTCATGGCAAGGGTAATGAACTTGGAGATGAGCTTCTCAGGATACTGATTAGGGCCGTAGACATTGTTGCTGCGCATAGTGATGACGGGAAGACCGTGGGACTTGCCGTGTGCCATGACAAGCTGCATCTCCGCACTTGCCTTGGTCGCAGAATAAGGATTTGCTGGGAGGAAAGGAGAGGATTCATGTCTACCCAGTGCGCAGCTGCAAGAAAGCGAGAGCAGGCAACGGAATTCTGGCAGTGGTGGCAGGGGCCCAGGAGTCGAATATTTAAATTTTATTTATTTGTTATTCACACGTCTGCGGCCTGAGAGAGAGAGAGAGAGAGAGAGAGAGAGAGAGAGAGAGGCTAGAGCAGAGTTCCTAAAAATGCCGGTTGAGGGCAAGGGGAAATGGAGAAATTCGGCCCCAAAATAGAGAATAGTGTAAAAACCCAAAAAATGGACCTAATTTTCTCAAATTTCCTCTTGGAGAATGCAAGGAAAGGAATTTTGTATGTTTGGAAAAATGATTTTTCCCGAACATTGCTCTAGAGCATAATTTTTAACATCTTGCTGCTCATCAAAATGTCTCGGGGTGCGGGTGGGTGAGTGGATTGCGGGATACTTCAACAGATTTGGCACAAGATATAGAGCACTGCGTCGAGCGGCCTTGGCCACTTGCATGAGGTGTGCCTGCTCCCTCTACCTATTACTACCCTTTGCCCTTTGCTTCATGTAGCTGGCACTGGGCAGGGGCCTCTTTATTGCATCTGACCTGTTATAGCGATCATTAGCTGTAGCTCCCACACTTGGGCTGCACCACTTGCGCCCTCAAAAGACCTGCCCCTCATGCTCTCGCACTCAGCAATGCCTCCCTTTCTTGCAAGTTCTATCACCATCTCTGTTCGTGGCACTACTTGCTCTTCGCACAATGCCTTGCCAGCACCATAATGCCTGTATTGATGCTCTCATCTTGCATATGGATGCTACAGTACTTGCTCAGGTACTGCATGAGCTATACCATCTCTCTCTCTCTCTCTCTCTCTCTCTCTCTCTCTCTCTCTCAATCAGCTAGCTGGCAGTCCCAACCCTCACAACCACTACGGAAGGTTAGAAACAAAGGCGAAGATGCTCCATTTCACACCAAGCAATGCTAGAGGCCCCTTAATGATGCAAGCTATTGATATGTTGAGTCTATTGAACTGTGCGGGAATTGCTTGCATGCATTGGCAATATTTTATCTGTAGCCTGTCACTCCTGTCGTGCTTACTGCGCTCTCCCCCCGTGAGTATGTTGGAGCTTTTCAATGGAGAGAGCTTCCGCTCTTGCACCACTAAGTATAAAACTAAAGAGTTTGATGGTGAAGTGCCCTTCAGTTTGTTCTCTGTTTGTCAAGCCAAGAGCATGCAACAGGCCCTTGCAGTACCTCTTCGATAAAGCGGAAAACTCTTCTATGATTATGTTGTGAAGGAGCCCTTCCGATTCATGCATTTTCGGGGTCCCTTGGGGGTTCTATGAAAGAGATTTCAAGGGATGCTTTCATTTAAGAAGGGTAAGTGCAGATGGGCAGGCAATGTTAGATTTGGTAAGCTTGGCAAAGGCAAATCATGATTGGCCATTAGGAAATGCACAATCACCCTCATATCAGTTGCTGAGAGGCGTTCCGAAAAAGGAGGTAGAAGCAACTGAGAAGAAAAAGAAACCAGCCAAAGGACAGCTTCTGAGTGCACCTACCATTGTGTATGGGTTCTCCTTCAGCCTCAAGAAATGGGGCTGCTTTGAGGTTGGGGATCTCAGGGAGAGTTGGTCATGAAGTGCACGAGAGAGAGAGAGAGAGAGAGAGAGAGAGGGAGGCGACCGAAGGCCGCCGGCCACACTAGTGTCATTAAAGGGAACCGACCAACATATTTCATCAAATATGTCAAGTAAACCTATTACTTTACCTACAAATCTCGAAGTAAATTGACAACAACAACTTGACGTAAACTCTCTACCTACTTGAGAAGTTTTTTTTAATCAAGGCTAGAAAGCTAGTACTAGGAAACTAGGAATAGTATGGGCATTGTAAACTAGGAATAGTAAGCCATTGTTGGACCGTTTATTTTTTACGTTTCTTCTTGGTTGATGATCAATTTTTAATGGACGTGTTTTTTGCTACGATTTTGAACTCTTTGATTGAGGAATTCCTATTTCAACGTAAAAGCCTAAATCAAAGGAAAATGGTTGACCTTGTAAATAGGGCAGTCATTTGATGGTGTTATGCGTCTGAGCATTGAGCTCATGCATGGTGAAGCAAGAAGAGGGTCAGTTGACAAAGATGAAGAATGGATTCATGCATTGAGATGTTTAGAACACTCAAGAGGGTTTATCACCTCGGGCTTGGTATCCTCTTTGTTTGTGTACAAGCCTCTCTTGGAACCCTATCCCCCTCAAGGCACATGTAGTAAAAGTGGAGGCCGCCCCAAGTGAATACGTTCTAATAATACACATATACTCATCTACCAATAAACAAATTCCATCATATTTCTCACCAATAAAGCATTTGAGGCGGATTAGAAACTAATAGATCATTATTAAAGTTTATTTTCATAACATGAACAAAGCCTAATACCAATAGAATTCAAATGAGTGTGAGTATCTCTCTCTCTCTCTCTCACACACACACACACACACACACATCATCATCATCTTACTCTGTGTATCTCTTGTATCTTTGTGTGATCAATTGAGCATAAGGGTAGGTTGTGCCTACCTACTATAATCTTAAGGGGTAGGCTTGGAAAGGGCTGTCTCTATATGAGGGAACATGGATCATGTTCTCCATAGCTAGGGTGATCCTTACAATGGATAATGCCTTACTATCATAATGAAGGAAAATGGGGGTGGATATCCATCTATTTGTTAATCTAGATAATGATTCTATCTCATCCCAAAAAAGTCATCGTATGTTAGGAGAGGGGTCTTAGGGGAAAGTAAAGATGGAAAGGGATGTCCTAACAGTGCTCTCCAGCATGCTCCCCATAGCTACAACAACGAAAGATGCTTGAATAGGCACATACTAAGCAAGGAGGGTATGAATGTCTATAAAATAAAATAAAATAAATTGTGAAATAAAATAAATTGGTCACTAAAATAAAATAAATTGTGAATTATAGTTTTAATAAAGAAGAAAAGTCTATAAAATCACCAATAACCTTGAAATATGAAAAATAATATATATACTAGTGTGTGATCCATGTGTTGCTGTGGTCAAGAAAAGCATGGTCATTGGGTCACACATACACATATTTGTAGGTGTGTGTGTGTGTGTGTGTGTGTGCGCGCGCACAAGCGAAGAGGGTGTATTTCAGTCTTTGTAATCACTCGAGGAAGATAGCAATTTTCTATGTCCTTCTTATTAGATCTTGAGATCAAGACTCATTAAGTAGATTTTTGATATTTATTTGCATTGTTCTTATGACAATAAAAATTCTCTTCTTCTTCCTCTCTCTCTCTCTCTCTCTCTCTCTCTCTCACACACACACACACACACAAACACACACACACACACACACTTTTGAGTTCAATACTTGACGGGTAGATCATTGGGATCTCTCTTAGTGAATAAGAAAATGAAACTATAATAACCTTTGAGTGTGGTAGTTTGGGTATCACAACTTCCTCTTAAATACTAGGTCCTAAGTTCAAGACTTGTTAGATAAAGCTTGAGGTCTCTTGATGTACTCATGTCTCTCTCTCTCTCTCTCTCTCTCTCTCTCACACACACACACACACACACACACACACACACACACACACACACACACACACACACAAGCATTGAAGCCCTCAATTCCCCTTTCTATCTCCCTCCATCAAATTTTATCTCCCCATGGGCAAATGCAGGCTTGTAGGGACCTGCAATCATTTGTATGTGTGTGTGTGTGTGTGTGTGTGTGTGTGTGTGAAGCACAAGTGAGGAGGGTGGATTGTAGTCTCTATAATCACTCCACAAAAATGACAACTCTCTCTCTCTCTCTCTCTCTCTCTCTCTCAAACATTGAGATCAAGACTTGTCGAGTAGATCTTTTATATATGTTTGGGTTATTCTTATGACAATAAAACTTTTCTTCTTTTTCTACTTCCGTCTCTCTTTGTCTCTCTTCGCGTGTTTCTTTGGTGTTCTCTCTCTCTCTCTCTCTCTCTCTCTCTCTCTCACACACACACACACACACACACACACACACACACACACACACACACACACACACACACACACATGCACGCATGCATGCACACACGTACACACACCTACATACACAGAGTTTTGAGTTCTATAC
Organism: Adiantum capillus-veneris; assembly: GCF_014529385.1. Lineage (NCBI taxonomy): Eukaryota > Viridiplantae > Streptophyta > Polypodiopsida > Polypodiales > Pteridaceae > Adiantum > Adiantum capillus-veneris. The sequence continues at coordinate 123,690,166 of NC_140959.1, forward strand.
TTATCAAATAGATGATTGGGATATCTCTTAGTAAGTAAGAAGAGGAAACTATAATAATATTTGAGTGTGGTAGATTGGTTATCAAAGTTCCTTCTTAAATACCAGGTCTTAAGTTCTAGACGTCAGATAGAGCTTTGAGGTCTCTTGATGTGTTCTATGACATTAAAACATGCCCCCCCCCCCCCCCCCCTCCGCCTCGCCCCCCCTCTCTCTCGCTCTAGCTTCAAGTCTTGGCCAAGTGGATCTTTGATTGGAATCCTTTTTTTTAATGGGTTGGAATTGTGTGTGTGTGTGTGTGTGTGTGTTTGTTTACATCTCTCTCTCTCTCTCTCTCTACATTGCATGATGCATGGAAAGCATTGAGAGCTTAGATTTCCTAAATCCCTTTAAGATAAAGTATCAAAGTAAAGTCACCCATCAAATTTGAGGGCTGGAGTTTCTTTATGGCCTTCAAAAGAAAAAGTAGAGTCACCCTATAAATGACATATAGATGCCTCCTCTCTCTCTCTCTCTCTCTCTCTCTCTCTCTCTCTCTCTCTCTCTCTCGCGCGCACGCACACACACACACACACACACATCAGTGCCCCTTCCAAGGATGTAACAACTTTTCAATAGGTCTGTCCCTTCTCTCTTGGCATAGCATGTCCTTGGGGTAGTGAGAAAGTGATCGTGGATGTACGTCCATCATGCCCTTCCATTTTGGGGCTATTTGAGACTCCCAATTTTTAAATAAACTAGAGTTTAGTGTATTTTTACCACTAAAATTGCAAATACCTAGCTAGATTACAAGATTGCCTTGAAGAAAATCGAAAAAATTTGTAAGTTTTAATGTAAATACCATCAATTCTTCAACTTTTAACATAGAATCCAAAAGAGTTAAATTGTGCACTATTTATTTTAGAATTTAGAACATATATTTTTGGCAAGCTCTGTTGGAGACCTCTCTCTCTCTCTCTCTCTCTCTCTCGCTCTCTCTAGGATGCTCATGTTGTCCCACATTAGGTGTGGGTAATGTCAATTTGACTCTGAGACCATCCGACTATGGCCCTTTGTACAAAGCTACAACATGCAATGTGCACATCTTTGGGGCTAAAAAAACAATGATACATGAAGGTACCAAGTGTGAAGTTTTAGATCAACATGATGGGATACATGAAAGCTCCCAAAGTTTCACATTTTTTGAAGCTCAAGTATAAATTTTAGGGATACGTGTGCATTGTGCATTAGTGTAGAAAGAAAATGGGAGTTCTTTATGGCCTCCAAAATGCAAAGTACATCCACCCTTCAAATGGCTTTTAGAAACAAAAGTATTAGTCCTTCAAGTCTTTTTCAGTGTTAGAGTGAGACTCCATGACCTTCCCAAGAACTATAAATATTATAAATATAGATAGAGCAAGTATTGGCCAATTTTCTCTATTGTTGCTTCTTGAATTCTCTCTCTCTCTCTCTCTCTCACACACACACACACACACACACACATATTTATGTGAACCAAAGTTACATGTGAAATATTGTGAAAGCAAACTCTTTCAATTTGGCTAGCTCCAAACTCAAATTCAATATGGAAAATTTGTGACACTTCCAAGAACTTTTGAACAAAGAATTCACATTGGGTGGAAGTAGTGTTTGGGAAAGGTTATATTAAAATAAGAAAACCTATTACATCAGCACCATGCTCAATCCAAGCCATGGCCACATATATTCCATTGAAGACTAACAGTCAACCCTCAAAATGTCGTGGACTTGACGTTGAGAGTTATCCACTTCCATTCGTTAGAGGTTTTGTTTTTTCCAATCCCCTCGATAAATAAGAAAACCTGTTACATCAGCACCATGCTCAATCCAAGCCATGGCCACATATATTCCATTGAAGACTAACAGTCAACCCTCAAAATGTCGTGGACTTGACGTTGAGAGTTATCCACTTCCATTCGTTAGAGGTTTTGTTTTTTCCAATCCCCTCAATAATAACTTACATGGTAACAATAGCAAAATCTAACCACCTGAGTACATAAGAGGATCGACATGCTTTCAATTTTGTTCCCTCCAAAGAGCAGACCATTCTTGGAGTACCGAATCTTCCAAGTCCTGTGGATCATTTTGCATACTTTCACTACCAGTCTTTTAACTCCTGAACATTCCAAGAATAAATGGGGGCAGGTCCGCCTTACCAGTTCTACAGCCCAAACACCTATCGAGATATTGGCCCCGAACATTTATCAAGGCCGATAATACCTCGAGCTAATACCTTGACACCTGTTGTTTTGGCAGGGCCCCCCATAATACCTTCCACAAAAAGATCTTCATGGACAAGGGAAGTCAAGGGTTCCATATGTTCTTAGTGGACGCCAGCCACTAAGCCTCTAGCCATTACTTGCCCCACTGTTTATTAAGGGGGGTGAACCATTCGGCTCTATGCATCAGGCCTAAGTAAATGCCCTTGGTGTGTGGTTTAAGAAAGTGGCTGCTTTGTGGCCATCTCCAGGCATTCCACTCAAAGTTGGGAGCGCTAATGGGCATTATTAGACTACCCATGCTATCTAAAACTCTGTTAATCAGTAGCCTCTCTGTGCCATTAAGGTGGAGCTGGGTGGCCACCAAGTCTACCTCTCTCCAATTCAGGCTGATGTCATCCCATAAGTGGGTAAGATGTTGCACTACTTTGTTGTTCACCTTTCTAGAAATTTGCCTCCAGCAAGGACTTCTGGTTTGGATCTTAAAGAGAAGAAAACATGACCGTCTTGGGAAAATGACTTTCCCAAACACTGAGTGGAAGAATGGTAACATTGGAGCTGATGAAGGTGTTGAGATTTGTGTATACATGTTTTGCAAAAGAACAAACACAACTTCCTAAAAGTGCCCTTTTTGGTTGTCTAGAACAAGTTTTAATGAAAAAGAGAGATAGGCATACATTTGACTTGAGCATGCTCAACATCTATTTTTTATGTACTCATGTGTCCTTTCATTCAAGAGACTCATGTGTCCTTTCAATTTATGTAGGTTACAAATATTGTGTCTTAGCTTACCATCATGCCAATAAAACAAAACAAAACCAACGATTGACAACAAGAGCAGAGAAAAACCCCACGTATATTTTTAGAAAAGTGAGCACAACTCATGCTATGGAATGATCATCATAAGGTGTATATGGTTATCAAAATGCAGGAAAACCAAGTGGCCAACACGATCTTCTAGTTGTTGCAAACGATGCCTTTGAGGGGTTTCACATTTGAAACATGCTTTCAAATGATCGAGATTATAGCATTCAAATGATCGATATTTTTGCTTTCAAATGATTTCAAATGATCGAGATTGTAGCATTCCAACCCTATTGACTTAAGAAAAAAAAGTAGGCATGCTAATCTCTTACATTGCTATTTTGGTGTGGCATTATGCAATAGTCAAACTACTCATAGAGAAGAAATCTTTTTTTTCCAAACTCACAATTGTGAGTGGATTATATTAGCACAACCAAAAAAATTACAAGTTTCTATCATGTCCGTGACGAGCCATGACAACTATAACGGGACATAACTACATCGGCTGACAGGGGAGCCACCCCAAGGAAAGGAAGGAGTCCGCCTCTTCACCCAAGCATGTTAGTCAAAGCAATGTTGAAGGTCTTGTTCCATTCATCAGATCTTGTTTGCTTCCCAATGGCAATAGAATTTAGTTGTTATAATGGTGTTCTCAAAGATGTAGAAATTCATTGCCTTCCATACATGTTTAAAGTAGTAGAATCTCACTACTTGTGCTATGATAAGAAGCGCTTGACTTTTATATACTTTCCCTCCCAAGAAGAGCTAATTCTTGTAGAAGCCAATTTTCCAGGTTTTTTGAATCCATTTCCAAATTTTTCTTGCCAGACCACTAACTGCTGGGAATTCCTTGAAAAGATGAGTGAGGTCTTCACCAACGGATCTGCATTGCGGGCAACAATCCACGGTAAGCGATCCAAACCAATTCCCCTAGTGAGAACCTTCATGCTAGTCGGCAAGGCTCCCCACAACACCTTCCAAACAAAGACCTTCATTCTATGCGGCCAATGCAGGTGCCATATGTTCTTCAAAACTGTTTCCCATATTAACTCTGACCATTGCTTGCCCCATACTTTGTTGAGTGGAGAGAACTAGTCCTTTGAATACATAAGTGAGAAGTACACTCCCTTGGTTTGTGTCTTCAGAAAAAGTGTCTGGTCTTTGGCCACTACCAGGCTTTTCACTCAAATATGGAATCACAATTTTGCAAATACCACCTGTTTAGCTATTCTAGGACTCTACTGATTAGCAAGTTTTCAACCCCGTTGAGGTTAAGCTGACTAGCTAGTTGGTATGCTCTTTTCTAGCAAAAATTGTTGTAGTTCCAAAGCTGGCCAATACGTTTGATACCTTTGTTATTAATTTGTATGGAAACTTCCCTCTAGAAAGGGGTCATAGAAATGCTTACAGCATTAGAGAGCCAAGGGGACCAATGAGTCATGGAGTTATGGAAGTACCTTGCCAGATCTCCCTACTCCAAAAGCTCCATTGCCTTGTTTCATTTTCAAAAGAGCTTGCCTGTCGATCCACCAAGTTTAAGGATAGCCCAATGAGGGGCAAAAATCTTTGTGTACTTCCAACCCTTTCCACGGGCCACCTTTCAAGCATACTGTAGAGATTTTTATCATAGCCTTGGCCATAATGGTCCAGGCGTGGTCTTGCTTAGTTATTGTCACCACAAACTTAGCACATTGGGCCTCCACATGGATGCTAGGGTTGAGAATCCCTAGACCACCTTACTCCACTGGTCTCACAATTGTCTCTCAACTAGCGCACTACCAAGGCGAGAGTCTATAGTGTTGTTTTTCCATAAGAATCTCTTCACAGGTTTCAAGAACTCTTTCTAGTTGCATTTGGCTAGCCTAAGAAGCGGACCATTGAAGGGTATATACGGGAGCATGAAGGAGTTGATGACTTTAATTTTACTTGGGAAGAAGAGAAGCACAAACTACCACCTTTGAATATTGGTCCTTACTTTCTCCATAACCCAAAGGAATCTTCACTTGTGGGTGATATCCACCCCTAAAGCTGCTCCCAAGTGCCGAAAGATCTCCCCTTTTGATACAATCTTTGCAGTCCACAAAGATGGATCAAATACATCGTTGTCAGAGAGAGAGATCAATCTTTACTTTTCAATGCTACACTTGGACCCTGAGGCAAGGGCGTATGTTTGCACAATTTCTAGAGCCTTGTTGATGGCTTGAGGGCATGCTATGATGAAAAGTAGGGAGTCATCCACAAAGATCTTAGCCAATCGATGGTCATTGTTAGGAAGAGTTCTTCCTTGAATCTCCCCTTTAGCAACGCTATCTTTGAGTAGTGTTACTACAGGATGGGATCCAATGGAAAATAATAGAGGGGCAAGAGGGTAGCCTTGCTTGATGGATCTTTTAACCTCAAAGTCTCCCACAATCCTTTCATTGAAGAGAAGCTCCAAATGGCTACTACCAGCACACAGGGTACTGAGACGAGTTGGGGCATCCATGGCCCAAGCCAAGTGACTTCATGACGTCCTCAATGAATGACCAAGTGTTGGGGTATAGGCGCCTGTGCCTTGCCCGGTCGCCCAGAGTTTGGGCGCCCACTGACTTGTATACCTTATACATTTGATAAGTGTATAGGGGGATGCTCACTGATTGAGTCTCCCCACCCATATCTGTGTGTCGTGTGCTCTTCTCCTTCCTCATCTCTCCTGCACAGTTCCTTCAATTGGTATCAGAGCCAAGTTTAGTGCGTTTTTGCGTAATCGTACGCGCGCGCACTTTTCAGGCAGATTCTGGATCCGGAGCTTGGAAATTCACACTCGGCGTTCCGAGAGCATTTCCAATAGGTGGCCGACGGTTTTACCCCCCTTTCGAAGCTGTTTATGCCCTCAGAATTTCATTATGAGCACTACATCAGAAGATAGGTTTCAGCCGCCGCAAAGAAATCCGTCTTGTGTAGATTGGCAAGCAGGAGGTGGATTGGTTTGATTTGCTCGATTGTGAGCATTTGCAGGTGTTACAAGATCGGGTTTGACTCCCAGGTACAGGTTGAGTCTAGTACTCCCACAGTGTTGCCAGTTGCAGTTGAGTGGTTCTTCTGCAATGTTGTGGCTTGCATACATGGTCTTTGAGCGGGTAATGCTCTATGTATGCTTATGTGGTGAGCAGTAGATCTTGTGAGGAAGTGCAGAGGTTGGTTGTGGATGATATGTATGGTCACCTGTGGTACTCTTTGTGAGAATTTGTTGGACACAGGTTTGCATAGATTATGCATGTATGTTGAGTGTAGTTTGATGTGCATTGATTGCTCATTGTATTGAGCTTACAGGTCAATGGTATTTTGTGTTGATAGCCATTGTGTGTCGAAACTCTGGCGAAAATTTCCCAGGCATTTTATGCGCATAAGTTGATGCGATCCAGGTTGTGATTGCGATTGCACTCAGTGATTACGTGCGGTGTTCTCTGTAGGTGGGAGCTTAGTGCATGTATGCATTGATACCGCACAGTGTGGTCTTGGTGATTAGATCACGGTTTGACAGGCGTACAGTTATCTTGGCACACTCACAAGAGTGAATATTGTGATGTATGCTTTTGTGGCTACAAGCTAGGTAGCCGGATTCGAGCACTAATGGCTTGAGGTTTTTCAGCAGGTTTCAGCTCAGGTTTACAAGTTTACAGGCAGGTTTGAGGGCTTATTTGGGCACTTAATTTTCAGCCATTTTTTCCTCTTTGCAGGTGTCCATGTATGGCTCAGTTGTAGGCTGATCTGGGACACGTTTGTGACTTGTTTATGCAGCTGTTTAAGAGCTGAATTTTGGGGCTGATTTGCAGCCATATTTTATAGCCATACAGGAGTTTGGTTTACTCTACGGGAGCTTCGTACACTTGGCATTTGGGATTTTCATCATTGCCATTTGTGGAGCACATTGTGGTTACACTACTGCGAGAGATTTTATGCATGGATTCGCATGAGTATTGTAGGTGCTGGTGAGCTCTTTTTTTTAGAGAATTTTCTCACTGCAGGTTTCTTCTTTTGGATTAGTTGAGTGCATTTCATTGCTACCGTATCTAGAGTAGAGTTACAGCTCTTGGTTATTTTTGACATTCACTTATAGTAGTCAATATGTGTGAGACTTTCGAGTCTAGGACAATGACTCATGAGAGACGGCGTTCTCGTTCGTGTCAACACTTGAGATGTTGGCATTGTGGTCACACACGGCACATTAGACGGCGATGCTTTCGTCGTATGAGACAGCACAGGAGACAAGCTAGTCTCAAGGATGCATTAGATGCTATAGGCTCCGTTGACTTGACAGTTGCAGGATCAGATACAGTGTCTAAGTACCCTAGTGACAGTGAGGTCACATTTGCTTCCTGTATTACTCCTGATTTTTTGACATCTGAGGATAGTGTACTTATTTTGCAGTGGGTGCTAGACAGGGATGCTACTTTTCATGTCACTTTGTATCGTGACTGGTTCAGTAGCTATTCTAGCAGAGTGCATGGTAGTGTGCGATTGGTAGATGGGTCACTGCATGAGATTGCTGGTTCAGGAGATGTGAAACTCTCATTACTGAGCAGTGCATCGTACGTGCTCAGAGATGTGCGTCATGTTCCAGATTTGACGATGAGTTTGATCTCCGTTGGTCAGCTCAGGGATAGTGGATGCCGGGTATCGCTGCTTGAGCGATATTTTACGTTGCATTTGGGTTCGCTAGTGATTGCGAGAGGTGCTAGAGTTGGCACATGGTACCTGTTGCACGTAGTACTGGTGCAAGATGGTCGAGTCTCAATCTTGTTACAGCCATGCAGAGAGCAAGAGACCCGGATAGTCTCTTTTGCTCATGGGTTGCAGGGTGCTTTGCATGGAGTGCAGAGTAGTGAGATCATTGTGCACACAGTTGGGGCACGACTTGAGCAGTCACACAGAGAGGTCACAGAGTCAGACATGCATGCTTTGCTAGTGACTGAGCAAAGCAGAGAGTCAGTTGTGAGAGATACTTCTATGCAGGATAGAGACGTAGAGCGGTCTTGCTCTAGTGAGTCACGATAGGAGGAAGTTGTGCAAGAGTCTATGTATAAGGAGTTAGAGCATGAAAGCTCTAGTGAGTCACAGCAGATTGAGTGGTCATGTTTGTAGTGGATGATTGCAGAGGAGGCTGAGACGTCAGCGATTATGCAATCATTCCTTTCTATGCTCGACAGTGAGCATGGGGATATAGTTGTGCAGGATATGTCGTCTTGCAGACACCTAGAGCAGCTGGTTTGCTCTAAGGTTGCATGACATGTTGATGCGTCTTTTGCGGACATAGAGCTAGCAGGGCCCGCTAGCATTGCATTGGCATTCGGTGGTCTCATGTATGAGATGCCGATCTTGAGACTGGATATCGCAGATACAGTGGGAGCATTTGCAATTGGGGTTGTCAGTCGTTTGTTGACTGATGATGGCATAGTGCACGAGGGAGATATGCAGGTATTGCGTACATACTTGCAGTACGTGTGCGGTACGTCTGGTGGTGTATGGACTTACACGGGAGCAGGACAGCCGGATGCACACAATCACAGCCAGCCAGTGGGCATCGGTTGAGAGAGATTTTCTCTAGCCTTTTGTAGTCTTTAGACTAGGTTCCCTTGCTTAAAGGCACAGACGCCTTTAAGTGGGAGGTTGTTGGGGTATAGGTGCTTGTGCCTTGCCCGGCCCCTCCCAGAGTCTAGGCGCCCACTGACTTGTATACCTTATACATAGCATAAGTGTATAGGGGGCTGCTCACTGATTGAGTCTCCCCACCCATATCTGTGTGTCATGTGCTCTTCTCCTTCCTCTTCTCTCCTGCACAGTTCCTTCACCAAGTGATCCTATCATAGGCCTTATCTAGATCTAATTGTAGCAAGATACACTCTTTCTTAGTGAAAGCACCATATTCAATTTCGACCATTGCTGCCAAAATGTTATCATATATAGACCTTCCCTGATAAAACCATGCCAATGAGGTGTGAGGACGTTGTCTAAGACGATGGAAAGCAGGTGGCATCATTTATATGGGAAACCAATGCTTCAAATGGGAGAAACATACCTACTTGGGGATACGCTTGATGAGGCCCCTTTTAATGCTCAAGTCTAAGGGTGGGTTCAGACTAGGCGGCGGAAGAAAAATGCAAAGGGGCGTCAATCCTTCATGGCGAAATTTGATTGGTGGGAGTTGAGGCACTCTTCTGCTGCCCCCCCCCCCCTCGGAAGAGTTGATGGCCTCTCTCAGCCCCCTTCACTTTTTCAATTTTCCTCCTCCACATTGTTCACACTATGCGGTGGCACATTTAGGAAGGCTTGAGACTTCCGTCGGTTCAGTCTGAACCCAGCCTAAGACTCCATCAATGAGGGCTTGTGTAGCCATTTGCATGACGAGGGACTTTAAATCATCCAAAATTTATTTGAAGAATTCAATAGTCAACCCGTTTGAGCTAGGGGACCTCTCTTTGCCAATAGTTTTTGATGCAAGAGAGCATTCATCCTTGGTAAACGGATTTTCCAGAGGTTTGGCTTCAAAGAGGGGAATCCTTCTTTTGACTCTCCTAAGAAGAGTATCCCTGCCAAGGTCAGCCTCACATCCTTGGTCTGGCCTATAATCTATTGTGTCTAAGCATTAGGTGCGCCATTTCATCTGGATTCTTGCCCTCCTTTCCATTCCCACCTCGAGCGAGTGACCCAGGCCCCTATTCCTTTTAACTTTGAGGGCCATAAAAAAGTGAGTCTGATTTTCCTCCTCCGGATGGAGAAATTTTTCTCTTATTCTGGCCTTTCTGACCTCCTCAAGTTGGTGGTCAATTAAGTCCATTTTGGCTTCAAGCCATCTTTTGTGTTTAGTCTTCAAGGTAGAACCTTCTTGCTTTTTGGTGGTGGTGGTTAGAAGCTCCACTTTATCTGCAAGCTATTTCAGATGCCCCTCGACATACTTCTTTCTTCTCGAGCTTGCAATTTCAATTTATTTTTTCATTTTCTTGGTAAATATGTCCCAAACCCTAGGGCTCCCTGACTCCACATCTTTCCGAAGCTTGCCAAGAGATTTGTGAGTGAGGCTTTTGAAGAGCGGGTCCTTGAAGAGGTGAGTCCCCAGATGAGAGTAGTATATTTGCCCCCTGGGGGCAATGATCTTCCCGTTTGCTTTTTTTAAATTTAATACTTAATGGCAAGTGGTTTGAAAGACACTATGAAGTAACTACCTTCAATTCAAACCATGGGGGTAGCCAGTCGGCTTGATGACAACAATAGCATCGATCTTGCCCTTAAGCCATACCAACATATTTTAGGCTAGTGTATGTGAACCTAGCATGTTGCCCCATGGCCATGCCTCCCACACAGAGACTTCTACATTTGGATCTCTCAAATCTAGCTAGGATGTTTGATGCTCCAGTTCTATCTCTTCTCTTCTCCACCACATTAAAGTCTCCAACCAAAAGCCACTCCCCTTCAATAAGAATTCCCTTAAGATGTTCCCATAGCCTTGCTATTTCCTTTGTTGAGCAAGGACCGTATGTGTTAAGGATGGTGATATGTTGATTTGCCCACTTAATATTAATTTCTAGAGCTCTCCCAGAGGGATGATTGCACACCACTTCTTGTCCAAGATCTCTGTCCACAATTGAAAGCACTCCACCAAATCCATCCACCCCTTCTCCATAGAAGACCATCTTGGTCCCCACTGCTTGACAGCTTTTTCTAGATGCATCCAAGCGATGTTCCTGTAAAGCCCAACAATTAACACCTTTTTCTTTTTTGACTTCCTTCTAGAAAAGGGAATTTTTTTTTGGGTTGAGCGGGGGGGAGGGGACGAGATCCTGCCCCCCCTCTCGCCGAGGCCCGAAAACGAACGCACGGACCTCTAATCCCCTTCACATTCCAAGACTGGAATACTAGCTCTTCCGTCACTATGAGAGGGTACAAACTCCTCAATCTTTGGAGATTCTTCTTTCATGCCATCTTTCCTTGCACTCTCCTCCATTGGATCAATATCATTCCCTTTGGTAACCTTGAGATTTTTCGGGTTAACATCTCGGAGAACCTCAAAGATATTATTATAAATAATGGGGGAAATGGGAACATCTGGCAGGGCTTCTTTCATCTGCCATGCTGTCTGCGCCTAGGATTTAAAAATCTTGCATGAAATATTGGAGACTTGGTGCCACCCTTCCTCCTTCTTCCCAAACATTGGAGACAAAACAATCTTCTGAATCAAAGAGGATGTTGGTTTTTCTGGGCAGTGGACATGAAGCGATAACCGGGGGTGGCCTTGTTGTTCCTAGGATGGGCTTTGATGGGTTTCTCCATTTTCCCTATCGTTTCCTTTATGTGGTTAGTCCGTTCATCTTTCTGTGCCTTCTCATTAACCTTTTGTGCAATCTCCTCTCCGTATCCATCCGCCCCATTGCTGATACGACTTTTTCACTAGTAGTTGGGGCTGGGGTTGATACAATAGCAGCTAGACATGATCTAGCAAAATATCAAAATTTTTTACATTTGAAACATTCTCCAAAGAAAGTGCCAAAGTTAAGAGGAATAACCTTGAGGACATCCCCCAAGTTCACTACCAGATTATTAGGTTGAGGTTTCCTGATATCCCGCCAAATACACACCTTATTGGCTGTAGTTCCAACTGCTCTAATTACTGGAATAAACAGAGGGGTACCTAGGACAGCCACTAGGTCCCTTAGATTGATTCTCAGTCATATCGAATGGCTGCCAAATTGTACCCTTACTAGAGACAAGTCTTGAAATGTATCAGGGGACTCAAAGGAAGGGTCTTAAGGATTAACGCAAACCGATGAACAATTCAAAAATAATGGGCTCTTCGATAGGACTTTGGCGGTGGTCGCTTCCTCGCTGAAATGTAGAGAGAAGAAGACTTTTGCCAGATACTGTACATTAACAACACATCCTTCTCGATTAAGGACGTTGGGGCTATGAAGACACTCGATAAGATCAACCCTAGTAGGTCTTGTATTAAAATTAATTTTTTCATTCTTGTATTAAGAAAAAATTTAAAATTAGAAGATCAACATGGATTTGGTAACCTCAACAATCTTTTTTTTTACTTAGAGCAGGAGGGACGACCACGATGAGCGTGTCATGAAGTTCCGCACTTTGAGAAAGCATTCTTTTTAAAGCTTGATAGGCTTTGTCCACCTTGGCAGTATTGTGAGACCCTGAAAGCATCTGAACTTCTTTTATCGACCTTTTGTTCAGGGCCAGGGTGTTCCTTCTCAATCTGAGCCTTATGCCCTTTGAGCGCCTCTTTGCTTAGTCCTGAGATACCACCCCTTGTTGCTTTCAGTTGCCACCTCCTCCATCCTGGCCGCCTTTGGCTGTATACGTGGTTGTATACGAGCCTTTCTCATTTCCCCTGGGTGAGGGAATCTTCATCTCATCATTGCCTCCCTTCGCAATATTAGGCTTATATGTATCCATGGGCTTTGGCGTTATGGTCGGTGTGACCTGGTCACTAACCATTTTCACTTCTTTTCTTGTTCTTCTAATTATTTTTAGTTTTAGTTTTTTTAACAAAACTAGTGTGGCCGGCGGCCTTCGGCTGCCTCTCTCTCTTTTTCTCTCCCCCCTGCTTGCGCATTGTCCTCACTGTAGTTGGATAAAGGAAATTGCGACACGTGGCATTGGAAAACCAGTCTCCTTAATATATAGTATAGATAATGAAAAGCTCTTTTAACTAAAGAGCCTCAGCTCACAATCTTAGAACTTAGCCTATGACGACGGATCACACTTCAAGGTGAGGCAATCGATCGCGATCGGTTGCTAGCAAAGCCTGAGAGAGTGCGTATGTGAGCGCCCCTTGCACCCCCCAACACACTCACGGGCGAAAAACGATCCCCTTTGAGATGCAACAGCCACCCACCAATGATGACCAAAGGATCACGATCTGTGCCCTATTGGTGCCACCCTGCACCCTTGCCAAGAGAATAGGAAGCCGTAGCTTATAAAGGCCCCACCTGATCACCTCCCGCTTTAGGCCTCTCTTTGCCAAGATGCATTGTGATCCAAGCAGACTGATTGCGATTGGTGGTCATGGAAAAACAATTTTTGAAGTGCTGCACCTAAGCAAGATAATTTCATTGTTAACAAAAGGATAACCTACCAAGCGCGAGGGCTACATTAGCACAAGAAGATTTAGAAATTTTCTCAAGTAGGAAAATGGAGTCCGTTGCAATGTTTTTCATACATTACACAACATCATGATCTTCTGCTCGAGAGGCACCGCATACCTAGCTAGGTACGATTGGGGGCAGGGGACCGTCGGCCCCCCAACATAAGGTAAAAGAGGCTTTGACTAAAAAGGATAATGTGGTATCAAAGGATAAGGTAAAAGAGGAGCATGTAGAGAATGAAAAAGTGAGAGAAGAGGGGAGAGAGAGAGAGAGAGAGAGAGAGAGAGAGAGAGAGAGAGAGAGAGAGAGAGAGAGAGAAGATAGTGCTACCTGAAGTAGATTTGGAAATACCAAAACCTTTGGCTCTTTGAGAGTGGTGGTACTCGAATTCATGTTTATCATGCATGAAAGCACTAAACTTATATATAAAAATTTTTAAGAGTATGGTCAATTGTGCAAGCTGAAGAATGGAAACATGCACCAAGTTGCATCAACTGCTTGGGTGATGCTTGCTAGAGGAGAGAAGAACATTAATCTACATCGAGAGCTGCTGGAAATAAGGAAAGAAGAGGGTCTCTTGCTTTTGATTTATGTGGCCCCCTTTTGACGAAGTTTATTCCTCTCAAGCACATGGCACTAAGTTTATTGTACATTCTTTGCTAAGATAATACATCATCTCAACTCATAATTGTGAGTATGGAAAAAAATAATCTCTTCATGGAGAACTTCTAGGTTTTTCCTCATCGGCCATGTCAATTATTAATGTATGCTAGTTGCAAAAATGATTAGCTTTTAGTGTTTTAGATTTTGAGTTATTTTGTCCAATAATCTTTCTCTATTGAAGTTTCTAATTGCAGGTTTTAAAAAGTACAAGCACTATATAAGAAGTTTTGGACAAATTCTCACAATAATTCCCACATTGTGACTTACCTCAACATTGATGGGGGATTTTCACAAGCCAGGCTCCCATACCCCTCTTCTCTCTTCCCCACCCCATGGAAACCCCCTCTTAGGGAGGGAGTGATAAAAGCCATTGGAAAAGTAAGAAAAAAAATAAAGTATGAGTATGTAAATAAGTGAGAAAGGTAAAATAGGCCACCTCGTGCCTGCGGGGCAGCCCATCCCCACCCTGCCTCCTTTTTCTTCACTGTTGCCCCACCGTGTGTCCCTTTTCTTCTCTTCCACTCAAAAGGTCAACCTCCTCTCTCTTCCCCTTGTCCTTTCTCCTTTCTCTCTCCCCTCAAGCTACCCCACCCCTGTCCTCACCAATAATACGTTCTTTGTCACATGCCACCTCTCCTATCTTCCAAAATAGCATACCCCACCCCCTTTTTTCTCTCTCCTACACTCTCCCATGATCCAAATACCCACCCTCTCTCTAAAATTCAAAATCTCTCTTGTCTTGTAGCCACATGGCCTCCCCCACACTCACATACACTCAGTTCTACTGAAAAAGGTGCCCACAGACCCACCTTTACATGATGGTTATTGGATTTTTCTAGTGTACACACACATCTGCACACAGACTTACCTCTGTACACACTCCTCTCTCTCTTTCCTCTTGTAATTACTTATTTTCCATCTCACTCACTTTTTTCATCAACCCATCTCTCTCTCTCTTAGTCTCTCTCTCATGAGAGAGCTGTTCTAGCACATATACACACAGCCAGACAAGTGGGGCCCACAGTCACATGGTCGGTGCAGATAATAATTTCTTGATTCTAAGATTCTAGAAATCCTCCCCCTCCTCCCCTATATAAAGAGGGGTCACCATCACAGAAAGACACACAACATCACCAGAGAGTACACTATGCACTGTGTGTGCCTAACACACACACACACACACACACACACCCACACCATCACCATCACCGCAGTCACCATGCTCGACTTGAGCATGACCCCTACACCCTTGGGCTATGGAAGATGAAGGGCAACTAAATGAATGATGATGGCCATAACCCACGTGCGAGTCTTCGCCATCAGCTCCGACCTGTCCGCCATGTGCTCTACCACTCTCTCCCTTCTCTTTCCCCTACCCTATGCTCCCCATTTCATCACCTTATTCTCTAAATAAAGCTTGAGGTTTTGTGAGTATGTTTCTTGCAATGTTTTGCCCATGTGAGGTGTGCAGAATCGCCACCTAGTCTTGTGTTTGGAGTGAGCTTGTGTATGTGTGAAGGGTGTACGGATTCGCCATCCTTCTGTGGTACCTAAGTACTAAGCCGCTATACTCTCTCTCTCTCTCTCATTTGATCTCATTCCCCTTCCTCTTCACCATTACTCCAAGCATCCATCTCTCTTGGATGAAAACTTTGTTATGGTGGTATGTTGTTTGCATCTTAGCCGCTCAAAGCTAGGTGGTGCCCCTGTTCGCTTTATCGTGACAGGCTCAAGGCGCGCCATTCGGTCCCCGGCGTTTTAGAGGCCGTTCGGATTCGGGGTTCGCTTTGCTCCTGTCATTTGGTGCCTCCACCGAGGTCTTTTCATGAAACCCTTAAGTTTACAAGACTAAAACCCCTAAACTATTGTGAATGGATGAATGGCTAGCAGGATTTTCTAACTGGACGACAGAAGAAGAAGAGCTTCAAGCACAACTAGACGAACTCCGCATCTCCATCGAAGCTCGAGTGCCAGGCGTAACGGTAATCGATTTGCAGTGGGAGAATCAACCAACACGCCAAACCCAGTGGATATACATAGGCCGAGTGCCAAGAAGAAGAAGGAGAAAGTCGAAACCATGTCCGCAACCTACAACCAACCCACAACAACAAGATGGAAGGAGCTCTGCACAATAGAGAATCAACACTATTCTACTTTGAGAATCGGGTAACTCAAGTCACCGAGGTAATTATCACAATCAGTTTCCAAGTCGCACCTGATGCTGCAGCACAGATAACGGAAGCATTGGCTCACACTCTCACTAGAGAAACTAGGGATCTACTGAGTTTGTTTCAGGAAAGAACACCACCCTCTCCCACAAGCTTGGACAGTGACTAAGCACCTCTAAGCTTCATATGAATCAGTACAACCTACCTCAAGACAGATCACACATACCAACACGTGTACGCTCAATCAAGGTAATACTGGACTTGAAGGCTCACTACCAGCACGTCATCGACACCATGCTGGGTGGGGAGCGGTTTTTTGAGGTTCTGGCATCAGATCAGCCATTTGTCTTACCTTTGGTACAAGGCAATGTACCGTTTGAAGTTTTAATCTATGTCCTAGTATAAGAGGGTATACACGCCTCCTTGTAAAGAAGAAAAAAACTTTTGCAAGTTAAGCAGTGTGTCTTTCTAGCTCTCTCTCAGTAATCATGGCAAGTGTAGCATTTCCAACATTTAAAGGAAAGAAGGGGAGGATTTGGTAACAAACTTCCTAGATGACTTTGAAGTAGCATGTGTAGTGAGCAACAAAGATACAGATGAATCCCGGGTTAGAATCTTTAAGCATCTCATGAAGCTAGAAGCTAGATCATGGTACAATGCACTTCCACAAGCAACCAAGGACGATTGGGAGCCCTTAAAAACCGCTTTTAAGAGGCGCTTTGGGGGAGATACCACTTCAGAAAAGTTGTGGGACAAGTTGAGAGACTTGAAGCAGGAGGGTCTTTTAGAATATGCCACCTATGAGTCCAAATTTGTGGATTTGTGGGAACGGTGGGTTGAGTCACTGGCAAGGGGAGAAGCTGCACCCGTTTTCTTAAAAAAATATCGGTTCACGCATGGCTTATGGCCGCTTCTCAAGGAGAAGGTGAAAGGTAGATTCCCGGCTATGTATGAGTTAGCCGTTGAGATTGCTCGCCTTAAGGACAAGAAGCCGTGAATGAAAGCCAAAGAAACCGAGTCAACAGAAGCAGGAACATCGCGTCGACCAACAACTACGACAACCACCATTCCACCACCACCACCGGCGCTTGGGGTAAGAGATCAACAGGATATGTTGGCCCATATTACTGACCAACTGCAGAATTTTTCTATCCACTTAATACAGCAAGGGAGGAGTCAAGAAAGAGATCAAGACCCTGGAAGAGCACGAAGACAAAACAGGGAGTATCACTGCTACAACTGCGGAGAAGACGGTCACAGTATGTACTATTGTCCCAAACCACGACAAAACTTTAATAGAGGAGGTAGGAGGAACCAATTGTCACCCCCTAGAGAAAGAACACCCCCACCCCGAGCACCAGCCCCACCAACACAAATTCTACGTCCGCCACAATCACCACTTACAATCATCCTACGCCCACCACCAATTGGTACGTGCACACCAAGTATCATTGGTCTTGTAGAAGAGGTCAAGATGAAGGTAACAGAAGAAGGATCAAGCGAGAAGTTTATTCAAAGGACTGAAGCAGTGGAACAAGAGGTTAAAGAATCAAAAGATGCTACCCCAGTGGGTGAGGTAAGTCAAGAAAATTGTGTTAAAAATGTGAGTACATCTTTAACCTTGAATGAAATAGGCACCAAAGCCATCAATCGACAACATTGGGCAGTAAGGGTAAGAAGGTGTAAAGTGTTGATTAGGCCTCGTTAGAGTAAGAGGAATGCAAAGGTCATGAAAGATACAAGAGAAGAGGAAAACCAGCCTGTTAGCAAGGCTTTGCAGAAGATGGACAACATATCAAGCAAAGGGGAGGGATTTGAAAACGGAAGCCTGTGCACCAACATGGACCCAGGACAGTGTAGCAAGCTAAAGGAATCTTGCATCAAGGCAGTTTCACTAGAGGACCATAATAAAGAGGTAAGTATGACTGAAGGTTTGGAGTTGGATATTGCTCTAGAGGCTTGACAACCGAGCAAGACTTTATTGTGTAGTGTTATAGACTTAGAGATGGGTAATGCCTCTAGTCTATTGAAGGGTGTTATAAACTTGGAGATGGGTAATGCCTCCAGTTTATGTGAGGGTGTTCAGAGTAAGTTTGATGATGAATATGTTGCGAACCTTTTAAGGATGTTCCAAAATCCTCCACAACACAACATTGTGTTTGCATGGGATGCATTAGACCTATGGCTATGGCTAGCCGCTATAACATATAGAGAGAAGATCAGCATGGAGATAAGAGCAAAGGAGCCATGGATAGACAAAAGGTTGATAGAATGCAAGAATGAAGGCCTCATTCCCAATTTGGTGCAAATTTTTACAAATAGTGCATCTTCTCTATGGAGAGAGATAAGTGGGTTATGCTTGTATCTAAGCCGCAAGGTAGGTGGCTTACTACTAGCATCAGAAAAGGAAGCTGACATGTTTGAGAACACCCAAAAGAAGCATGATATGCTTGCAGATTTTTCCAACTGCGACAGTAAGAAAGATTCTGAAGACAACTTGAGCTCACCACACCAATAAGGCAGCCATGTATGGTGGATTCTTGGTACACTCTTGGGAATCATAATTTTCAGTTCTGTCTTTGTAGGAGCCAAGATGCTCATTTCCCCTCTCGCTACTGGTGGTTACAAATTTGTTCCAATTTGGCATGCAAATTTTATTGTCTCGACACTGCAGACAATGATTCTATTTTTCACTTGGGATCCAGGAGGACACTGGCACAGAGTTCTGGAAGCCATGGGCTTCCCGTTGAATCAACCAACACTATTCCAAGGAACAGTCTATAACCCGGACCTGTTACAGATTCATGAATATCCCAGAAATCTCACCAATGGCCAAATGGAATGTCTAGTTCAGAAGGCAACTCGATATCCGCTCCTACAGCTAAGCAGAAGAAGAATCAGAGTCAGAGCTAGAAGCATGAATGCCTCTAACCAAAAGGGGAGGGCTAATGATGGAGGCTTTTCACAAGCCAGGCTCCCATACCCCTCTTCTCTCTTCCCCACCCCATGGAAACCCCCTCTTAGGGAGGGAGTGATAAAAGGAATTGGAAAAGTAAGAAAAATAAATAAATTATGAGTATGTAAATAAGTGAGAAAGGTAAAATAGGGCACCTCGTGCCTGCGGGGCAGCCCATCCCCACCCTGCCTCCTTTTTCTTCACTGTTGCCCCACCGTGTGTCCCTTTTCTTCTCCTCCACTCAAAAGGTCAAACCCCTCTCTCTCCTTGTTCTTTATCCTTTCTCTCTCCCCTCAAGCTACCCCACCCTTGTCCTCACCAATAATAGGTTCTTTGTCACATGCCACCTCTCCTATCTTCCAAAATAGCATACCCCACCCCCTTTTTTCTCTCTCCTACACTCTCCCATGATCCAAATACCCCCCCTCTCTCTAAAATTCAAAATCTCTCTTGTCTTGTAGCCACATGGCCTCCCCCACACTCACACAAAAGGTGCCCACATACCCACCTTTACATGATGGTTATTGGATTTTTCTAGTGTACACACACATCTGCACACAGACTTACCTCTGTACACACTCCTCTCTCTCTTTCCTCTTGTAATTACTTATTTTCTATCTCACTCACTTTTTTCATCAACCCATCTCTCTCTCTTAGTCTCTCTCTCATGAGAGTGCTGTTCTGGCGCATATACACACAGCCAGACAAGTGGGGCCCACAGTCACATGGCCGGTGCAGATAATAATTTCTTGATTCTAAGATTCTAGAAATCCTCCCCCTCCTCCCCTATATAAAGAGGGGTCACCATCACACTAAGACACACAACATCACCAGAGAGTACACTATGCACTGTGTGTGCCTAACACACACACACACACCCACACCAACACCATCACCGCAGTCACCATGCTTGACTTGAGCATGACCCCTACACCCTTGGGCTATGGAAGATGAAGGGCATCTAAATGAAGGATGATGGCCATAACCCTCGTGCGAGTCTTCGCCATCAGCTCCCACCTATCCGCCATGTGCTCTACCTCTCCCTCCCTTCTCTTTCCCCTACCCTATGCTCCCCATTTCATCACCTTATTCTCTAAATAAAGCTTGAGGTTTTGTGAGTATGTTTCTTGCAATGTTTTGCCCATGTGAGGTGTACGGAATCGCCACCTAGTCTTGTGTTTGGAGTGAGCTTGTGTATGCGTGAAGGGTGTGCGGATTCGCCATCCTTCTGTGGTACCTAAGTACTAAGCCTCTATACTCTCTTTCTCTCTCTCTCTCTCTCTCTCTCTCTAATTTGATCTCATTCCCCTTCCTCTTCACCATTACTCCAAGCATCCATCTCTCTTGGATGAAAACTTTGTTATGGTGGTGTGTTGTTTGTGTCCTAGCCGCTCAAAGCTAGGTGGTTCCCCTGTTCACTTTATCGTGATAGGCTCGAGGCGTGCCATTCGGTCCCCGGCGTTTTAGAGGCCTTCGGGGTTCGGGGTTCACTTTGCTCCCGTCAACATCATGAGGTTCGGTGAGGGAGGAACTGCCATATATAATTAAGTGGTAAGAACTCCCAAAAACATATGTTCTCAGCTTGTTGTCTCAATTCTCATGAGGTTATTGGGTACACCTTAAACCCAAGGTTTGGCGATGAAACAAAAACTCCAATTGTTGATAGCTAAAATTTTGACCTACACCCTATTTGTTTAACACTAGTCCTATAAAAAATCATCCACTTCTGTGGCTTTTTGAGACTTTTGTAAAAAAATTCTCAACACTATGTTAGTTATTTATATAGAAAATGGTTTCAGGGAATTATGATCAACACTCAATATGAGTTGATAAAAAATAGTACAGAGCTAAATGAAGGTCTAAAGGTATCTCTCCATTGCCATCTTCTACAACTAATTTGTGCGAATGGACAAAATTTTTCTATTTTCTTTTGAAAGTAAATCAAATCATTGTTAAGCAGGCCCAAACTTCTTTGAAAAATCCCTCAATAGGTATGTGATAGATGTACCAAGCTTTTTTAACCCATATACAAAGATTGACTTCTCCAAGCTAAGTGTTGAAGTGCAGTTTTATGTAAAATTTATTAATTTTAGAAAAGTAAATTTTTTATTTTTGAGCTTCTCATGTAAATTGTGTATTTAGAAACCTTTTTCATATCTTGAACCCATAATTAAGAAGTTTCATGAAACTTTTTGATGTCATATACAAAAGTTATGTTTCATTTACTAGAATCTTGATGTGAGCCATTTTTGTGGCTTCAGCCAATTTTGTGGCTCATTACAAGTCTAGTGTTAAGGGGTGGTTTACTGACCTAGCACTAGGTTATGGGCATACCAAAAAACACTTGGTTATGAACATACCTAAAACTCACATGTTATGAGAAAGCCAAAAACTCAAGGTTCAGAGTATACCTAAACTCTAGATTATGAGAGTGGAATCTGGTTTGGGCGTGAGGGGAGGATTTTGGGGTTTCCAAGCCCCCGACCATAGAAAACACCCATTCAATTGATAGGCACCACTCGTTTTGTGCAGTGTGCATGACATCTTGCATGGAAAGGCAACACACAATATATATGTAAAGGTTTTTTTATCAAGAAGAATAATATACAAAGCGTTATAATTTTGTCAAACTCTCTCTCTCTCTCTCTCTCTCTCTCTCTCTCTGGCTACCCTCTTCTCTTGCTTTTTCCTTCTCTGCATGCTTCTCTAAAGATGCCATGGATCCTCACTGTTTCCATCCACCTTAGCCTCACCCTTTCATATTCTGTTGTCAAAGGGGAGGAGTGTGAAATCCCACCTTCTCATCTTGTTGTTTACTTTGTTCAAGGCCCTGTTGAATCTTTGCATGTCTAAGATATCCACCCCTAGTGGCACGCCAGGTGTTTGAACACTTTTCATTTTGAAACAATCTCCCCCAACCACTTGGCGGGGTCAAATGAGTCATTTTCAATGAGCAAAATCAATCTTGATTTTTTGATTTTGCACTTAGATCTTGATGTTGCTGCAAATAGATCTTTAGTTTTCTTCTTAACATTATCAAATTGGCTTTAATGAAGAGGAGAGAATTATCTGCAAATAATTTTCCCAACAATTGTTTGCCCCCTAGAAGTGAGAGTCCTTGATTCTCTCCTTTTGCAACAATGTCCTCAAGCAAAGTCACCAATGTATGAGAACCAATTGCAAAGAGTCGGGGGGCAAGCGGGCAACCTTGCTTGATTGATCTCTTCACTTCAAACATTCCCATAATCTTGCAGCTAAAGAGGAGCTTAAAGAAACTTACCTCCCCTCATATGTGTACTATTGCACGCATTCTCAGCACAAATCTTTGTGCCTTCATGAACACTTCAATGTACAACCATGATATTTTGCCATATGCATTGTCCAAGTCAAGTTGTCGACGGATGCAATCTTTCTTGGTGAAATTAGCATACTCATTCCGGATCATGCTATCAAAATATTTTCATATATTGATCTTGCTTTGATGAACCATGTTGATGTGGGTGTCACTTTTTTTAGGAGTGGAGCTAACCTTATGGCTATAACCTTGGCAATAATCTTGTACCCAATTTTCATCATTGAGATAGGTTGGCAATGTTTTAAGAGAGATCAACAAATTAATTTTGGTTTCAGCTCAATCATCCTTTTTTCATGATAGCATCCTTATGCCCCTTTAACAAATCCTTGTTGACCATTTGAGGTATTTGGATATTAAGTTTCTCTCAAAACTTTTAATTTTTTTTTTCCATTAGTCCATCCCACCGAAGGGACTTTTCCTTCCCCATTTCCTTCAAGGCATCCCAACATCCATCATCTAATACGGGCCTTTCCAAGACTTTTGCTTCTCTTGGCAATACACTGCTCGTAACGTTGCTAAGAAGCAATGATATTTCCAGCTTGATTACTTGAAATCAAACATCCAATTTCCCTTTTATTTGACTAAGGTGGTTGACCATTAGCCTGGCAATCTCATTTTGGTCTTGGACTATGTTCCCTATCTCACCTGCAATTGTTTCTATTGAGTCCCTTATTCTTTTGACTATTGGAATTAGGGTTGCAAGGAAACACAGACAACTTGGAGAAGATGAAAAAGCTCAAGGCACACAGCAGAGAGTGTATTACTTAGTGGACAATATAAAGATAAGCTAGCCCTAGAGTGATGGGCGCATATAATGCACGAAGGGAAAAACCTCCTAGTGAGGTAAAAATGCCATGGCCGGTCCTAAGTTTATTCACACACATCACTACAACATATATGGTAACAAATCCCCCTTAGGACTAATGCGATGAATGAGATGCTGACACATAGTGTACAGGGAAGTGACATGCCCTAAGGACACGATCAATCCACAAAGGGAAGCAAGACCAAAGCTTTGTGAAAATCTTGCAACTTCTCACAAAGCAATGTCTTTGTAAGAAGATTTGGAACGTTGTCATGTGTCAACACATAATCCAAGATGATCTCTCTGATTGAGAGTCTCTTTCTAACGTAGTGATAATGCATGTCAATGTGCTTTGTGCGAGCATGAAAATTTGGGTTCCTTGCTACTACCAATATGTTTTCACTATTTGGGTTCCTCACTACTACCAATATGTTTTGACTATCAATGTAGATGATGTTGGTAGTGTCCTGTTTGACACCCAAATTAGCCATAAGGCATCTGAGCCATACACACTCAACCATAATTGTGAAGAGTGCCTTGTACTCAACTTCACAAGTAGAAGTTTCCATAATATTTTTCTTCTTGATCACCCATGATATGCATGAACTATCTAGTATGAAACAAAACCACTTGTGGACACTCGCATGTCATAGCAACTAGCCCAATTTGAGTTTGAAAAAGCATATAAATCTGGAGGCAATGATCCCCCTTGGGATAACATAGCCCAATATGTAAAGTGCCACTCAAGTACAAAAAGATCCTCTTCATAGCCTGCTCATGCTTAAACCTTGGTCTATGCATAATTCTGCTAGCATGTGAGACTGTAAACTGAATATTTAACCTTGTATTGCATACATAAATAAGACATCCATTGATAAAGAGTGACATCAACAAGATCACAAGTATCAAGAAGACTTAATTTCAAACCTATTTTCATTGGAGTAGCAATAGGTTTACAATCCTCATGGCCAAAATTACATAATAATGTTTCTATGTAGCTTGTTTGATATAAGGCATGTTACAGGATTGGGCACCCTTCTATTGTATGTGGTCAACTACAATTGGAAAAGATGGATTAATGGTTAATTATGTGTTGTCTAGTTGAAATTTACTGACAATGAGTGCATGATGGTTCGTAGATTGGAACTCTGGGAGTTGACAAGGAGGCGCCTATAAAGAATACTTCTCTCAGTCATTTTATCCTAGCACAGTATTTTAGATCTTTTATCAATAAGCCACTGTGGATGCTTTGTAAATAGGACAGTGAGAACTCACCCTAAGAAGGTCATGAAATAAGTAGTGTGTACCACTCATAACTAAAGTGCGACTAAAGTGTGAAAGAGGGGCCTCCAAATTATGGCACCAATAAAAAATCAAATATCAAATACCAAACTCCACAAGAGGTGTAGTGGAGTTTGGGGCTAAAATCTTTAGGCCTTTCTTGTGTAGATTCTCTTAATTTTCCTCTTTTCTCTCTCTTATGCTATGTTGTGTTTCTCTGTGTACTCCATGATTATGTCTATGTCTCTTACACCCCTCTTACACCCTCTTCCACTCTTCCCTTGTCAATTTGTTCTCTTGTGTGTGTGTGTGTGTGTGTGTGCTTGGAAATCGGAAAAAGAGGTTGACAGGTTGATGGTGATGTTTGTAAGCAAGTGTTGAATTGTTTTAAGCAACCGGTCTCCCCTTATCCCAATACTGGTATCAGAGCTTCAGGTTCGAGGAAATTGGTGATCAATTTTCAAAATTTTTAAATCAACAACACCAAATTTGCAAAACATAAATTGATCGGCAATCAATTTTCAAAGTTCGAAGAGGAATTTTCAAAACAGGCAACATCAAATGCACCAATCCAAGCTAATCAATGGCTAATCATCGAAGATCAATAATCGGTAAGACGAGTTTAAAATTTCACTTGAGGGATTAATTCTTGCGGATTGTGAACGGGAGGGACCATCGAAGAAATAAAGAGCTTTCAAGGCATTAAAGAAAATGATATGCGGGTGAATAATTGAGAGAAGAATTGAGAGAGGAAGCTGAACAACAAGAGGTGGAGTTAAGTGAGGCAGAATAGATCTTGAAAATAGGGGTCTATTAATTACTAGCAATAGTTTCTTTTGCCGGTTTGTCGACAATCTCTACGGAGACTAGGCCATGTATCGAATAGGGCTTGTTGATCGAGCTGCACCAAACTCTACGTGGCCATTTCAAATTGGCCGCCCAAGGCTTGTGAACCCATCTTCCTTCTTGCTCGCGGGTCGAGAAGGCCTCTGCAAGCTGTGAACTCACCAACAAGCGCTGCACGCTGTCTTCCTCACTGCTTGAAGCCAGCAGCTTGTCCACACTTTCTTCTTCTTTTTCACACTTTATGGTGTAAAGTAAGTACCTCAGCCAAGTGGCCGCCCATTGCATGGTCCAGGGCCACCCACTATCCAATGGATAAAGACCATTAGAACCAATTCACCACTTAAGCTCCTTGGTTGGCCGGTCTTGATCATTCGGCCGCCCATTAGCATCTAAAACTCTCAAATTCATCCCTTACTTTGCCCATCATCATCAGCATTGTCACCGATCACCATACCACTTCAAAGGCAAGCATTAACCATTATATATATATATCATTCTAGTTGGAGCTCTTTTAACCTTCTACCCAAGCTTGCTCAAGCTACACCGTTTGGAACTACCGCAAACCCTAACAATTCAATTTTACGGTGAACAGTAACATAAATTGCCGATTGTATTGCCCTTGTTTTTGGGACACGGGAGATTGGATGCCGCAAACTCAACCAACACACAGACCAACCGTTTGACCGCTCACTTTTTCGGCAATTTCCTTGCACATCACCATTCTAAACTGGACACCAACGCGATCTTTAAGCTAAGCACATTTTATTTATGGTACTTCTTTTACTCTCTCACTTATTTTGCATACTGCATCTGTAAATATCTCCATATAAACATTTTAAATTTAAAAACACAAAAAAGCAAGAGCGAAAAAAAACCAAGCACGCAATCATGGCACATCTTCCACAGCCGCCCACGGTTGCTCAACATCTCGCCAATTTACAATAATCTCTCACTTATGAACGCATGCCAAGACATGAATTAGAAGATAGGTTGTTGCAAATTGTCCGCATAGAATCTGCATCTGCTTCAAAGAAAAATAAAATTACCATGAAAGCCTTCACATTTAAAGATTTTGATGGCACTAAAGATTTCAACACAGTACTTGCATGGGTCACCCAATTGGATGACTATTTTCATGATGAATATTTTCCCAAGCATGAAATGGTAAAGTGTGCATGCAATCATCTCACCAGTAGCACCGCACTATGGTGGAACGCCACCAAACAGCATGGTAAAAGACCACGTACCTGGCATGCATTCAAAAAGCTATTTTTACCTCAATTGTTGCCCACACAATATAAAGCTAAGGCACAACGCCAGTGGAATTTAATTCTTCAGGGTCAAAATGAAGATGTCCAAGGTTACACTGATCGTTTTTGGAACTCTTTAATTCAACTGTAAGCTATTGAACATGTCAGCCTCCTCAAGAAATTGAAGGGTAAGTATATACTTGGCACTACAAATTGGTGCTGAGGTAGATATGTTTGAACCCAATTCACTATCAAAGGCTATTAATTTGGCCCTAAATGCGGAGAAGAAGAAAGGTGGACATCCCTCTCACACCAAACAAACTGCTAACACTAACTGTAATAAGAGAGCTTCTTTCTCTCCTAACTTTGATAGGAACAAACATCAAAGCCGTAACTTTTTCAAGAGACGCAAATTTGATAATTCTGCCACAACTTCTCAACCTAACGGCACCAACCACAACAACACATAGCAGCGATGCAACCAAAATTCTTCCAACCAACGTCCTGCTCAAAAGTCCAATGGTAATAAAAAGGTAAAGTGTTTCAAATGTTTTTAGTATGGCGACTATGTAGATAAGTTCCCAAAAGCTCCTGCTAAGAGACATGGCCAAACCAATGGACAATCCAATGGAGTCACCCAAAATCCAAGCCAAAAACGCTTCAACAATAACCGCCCCAACGGTGCTACTATTAACCTCATCAAAAATGCTATCCCGACAACAATGAAGGGGAGGCTAATTACAATGAGGGATATGATCCTGAGTATGATCACAATGACAACCCATCTTTAGGTACTCCTATATCTCCTCACACTTTGTTTAAAGTGCAAGGCACAGTCAAGGGTGAAAGGGTTACCATTCTTTTAGATGATGGTAGTAGCCATGATTTTATTTCTGCACAATTTGCACAACAACTCTCTCTCTCTCTCTCTCTGAAATTTCTTCACCTCCTCACAAAGTCAAAACTACTTTTAATAATCAACGTTTGAATTGCAAAATCCAAGTCACTGTTGAAGTTTGCATTGGTGAATTTACACAAGCACGTACATTTCTTGTAGCACCATTGCATGTTCTTGATATGATCTTGGGAATGCCATTTTGTCACATGCATTTGATCCGTTGATTAATTATAAAACACGTACCATGTCTCTCACACGTGGTATCAGAGCCTAGGTTTACGAACTGGAAAATAGTGTTGTTTGAAACTTTTAAAATAATAAAGGTTAGCAGGGTAGGCATACTCAAGGACTGAGCATTGATGTTTTAGGAAGATGCCAAGATTGCTTACTGCAAGTTTAGAACATTTGAGATAATGTATATGGAGGTGTGTCGTTCTCCAAATTACAATTTCCACTGAAGAATGATGGAAATTTTGATGAATTCCTTTGCTCCTCCATCAACGGGAATCCATCAAGGTTGGGAGATTACATGGAATAGCAAGGGTGGTATCTTCTACATCAATGCTACAAAATTTGAGTATTTGTTCAGTGACTTGAAGAAGCTTCGTTGGGCGCATGAATTGTGAGTTATCCAAGTTTTCTACTTCCTTGGAACTTTTGGAGAAGTTAAGATCACTGTAGATGGTCTCAAGACAACCTTGAACCGATGGGTCTTCGACCAAGCAAAGAATGTGATCCCTAGTGATAGAATTAAGCCTAATGCCATTCTGAATGTGTTTCCTTCAAATGAGAATCTTGTAATATTTGAGCCTATTAGCAATGTGTACAAGAAATACTACTCTGATGAGATAGTAGACTATAAGCATTTGTCTTCAAATAATTATCACTTGTACTATTGTGCTCCTGAACAACTAGCAGTTAGAATCCTTTAACTATTGAACCAAGCTAGATTTGTAAATACTTTGCATAAATAAACTATGGAACTCGACTTGGATAAGGAAATTTTATCTTGAGTCTTTTGTCTGGTGCTGTTAAATCTTTAAGTTGTTATCCTAGAACGGCCTCAACCCTCTACCATTAGTGAAGTGTGAGAATTTCTTGAGATTACGGGTTGGTGTATGATTTGTCATAGATTATGCTCTTATCGTAGCTCCTATAGCAGAATTACTAAAGAAGGAAATAAGGATTGAGTGGAAGACTGAGCATGATTCTAGTTTTTCCAAGCTAAAAGGATTCCTAGTTTTGCACCTACTCCAAGGTTTCTAGATTTTGCTAAAGGATTCAAAGTAGTACTAATGCCAATACATTTCCTTAGGAGGAGTTCTTATGCAAGAAGTAAAGACCTGTAGTTTGTAATACATGGAAGCTGAGAGACCATGAAAAGAATTAATCAACTCATGATGTAGAACTCTTCGCAATCATTCATGGCCTTAAGCTATGGAAACATTATCTGCTCGGGAAAATGATTTCATTGATAATGGATCACAAGAGTCTTAAGTGGATATTCAATCAACCTACTCTCAGCATGTGACAGAGAAGATGGATTGAGATTTTACAAGAATTTGATCTGTAAGATTTTCTTAGACCAACAAAGGATAATGTTGTCGCTAATTCCCTGAGACAAAAAGCATTCTTAAATGCTATTTCAATTGATGACAGCCCAATTCTTAATAAGTGAGATTAGCCGTAAGGAACGATTCCAAGTATGAGAAACTTTTGTCTGATGCTCAAAATGGAACAACATAAGAAAAAAAACATGCTGTTAAGAAATTTTCTTATAATGATAGATACCTTACCACAGAAGGAGCCTAAGAATTCCAAAAGATCTTTCACTCAAGAAGAGCATCCAACAGAAGCTCATGATAATTCAATTGCAAGACATCCAAGGTACGTAAAGGAACTCAATGCTATAAGGAAGAGCTATCACTAAACAAACTTAAGGGTGATGTGCTGTGACACATGCACCAATATCTTTCAAGATAGCACATCAAAGTTAAGAGGATTAAGATGCCGTAATGAGAAATACAATCATTAGACATTCCTCAAATGAGGTGAGAGTATGTAAGTATGGATTTTGTTGCAAGATTATCTCTACTCAAGGAGAACATGATTCAATCATGGCTGTAGTTGGTATACACTAAAGTGACACATATTATCCCAGTACAAGTCAATTATACAACCCCAAAGATAGCTCGACTGTTTATTAAGAAAGTACTCAAGTTTCATGGATTGTCAAAGAGAATAATAAGTGATAGGGATGCTAAGTTTACATCTAAGTTTTGGGCATCATTGTTCCAAGCTGTTGGGACACAATGAAGATTTAGTACGAATTATTATCCTCAAGCCAAAGACAACAAGCCAAAGACAAACAAAGAAGTCAATCAAGTTATTAAAAGATATGACACAACAAACTAAGACTGTAAGGAAATATACTCAAGTTTCCCAAGATAGGCAAAAACTTTACATCAACAAGAAAAGATATGTCAAACAATTCAAATTCAAAGTCAAGATATTCCTTCAAGAAAGACCCAAGAAAAGAAATTAATCCTTGAGAAAGTACAAGAAGCTAAGCCCAAGATATTGTGGACCGATGGGGTTATCAAGGAAGTAAGTGATCAATTTTTCTATTTAAAAGTACCTACCATTCTCAAGATTCAAGATGTATTATGTTCCTAACCTTGATCAAGCTAAGAGAAAGACGATCATCAAACATTTGGACAAATGGAAAAAAATTTATCCCAAAGAAGACGCTACATAGGAAGATCATGACTCTTCAGAAGAACTATCCTGACTTACCTTTGAGATGAGGACATCTTAATTCTTTTAAGTTGGGTAGAATGTAAGGTCTCCACCTTTCCCTAAAACCAACCCCACATGTAAATAATTGAACCCAGTTTTAATACTGCAAAAATTTACTATTTTTGGAAGTTTTTCTAAATCTGTCGTCGGTGCCAAGATGTTTAGAATGTTATAGAGCTTTCAAAAATGAATAAAAACAAATTTTGTGAAAATTTTCCTAAAATAGTAAGTTTTTGGTCACCCGACCCGTCTAGTTTTGACCGGCTCGTCAAACTACACCCGTATCCAAAATTTGAAAAAAATTGCAATTCCGAACACCGATAGCTGCTAAATATGGTAGGTACTCGGGATGATGCACCTTAGTTCTGTCTTAGCACGACAAGTTTCGGAATTAAAATCCAAGCTATAACGACCGTCTAAGGTTAAAAATAATATTTCTTTTTTTAAGGCTAGCAGGGGCACTGGCACTCGGGGAATGGTGTGTGCACAGGCTCTAGGCCACTGGGAGCTTGCTTTAGCAGTTAGAGGTCTCCCCCACTCATCTAGGAGATTGTTGGAGAGTTTCCAAGCAAGAGAGAGAGTGTGAGACTCAGCTAAAGCAAGTGAATTGGACACTTGCAAGTTATGCACTCAAGCTGCCATGCATGACCAAAGTGCTCATCCACATGCAATTAGCAACATAATTTGACCTCTTGAGGTTGGGAGCCTATTTAAAGACCTATTCCCACACACACACACACATAGATACTCAATACACATAGACACACACACTCCCTCACACATATACCTTGGGTGAGGTGCTGTCGGCATACACAATCTCTAGGAGAGGATTAAGGGAAGGAAGTGCTGTCAATTTCTTGTCGGATTAGGCTTCTTGGATCAGCAATTAATCAACTCCAATTACGTTCTTTTCCAAATTCATCATCTTTAGTAGTGAGTATAATGGCCCCACAGAGGACCCGTTTTGGTGGATCTCACGACCATGAGGCCGGAACAAGCAACCTCAATGGAAAAGGAAAGGCTCCTATTGTCGAGCAAGCACCGGCCATCTCATGAAGCAATCAAGAGGAGATTATTGAGGTAGATCTAATTTTAATTCAAGTACAGTTTAATAACATTGCATTCGGTAAGGTAGGAAAGTAACATTAACTCAAAACATGTTGGAAGATCCAATGGAGACCACGGCATTTTAATTGATGCATTTAATTTCAAGTAAGAAAGGATGTTTTTAGGATATACTTTCTGGTGTAGGAAAGACTGTTTGCTAGGGAAAATTTACTCGGTTAGTTCATTTTTAATTCCAATGTCGATTTAGTCATGATCCCCCTATTGATCACAGGGGGCATCTCGCGAGGTTCTCGCAGTAGCTAGGATTACCTAGCTTAGGGCTTTGATCCACGTCTTGCGTTCTTTGCGGTAGATACCCACGACTTGCGTTCTTTGCAATGGGATGTCCATGTTGTGCTTTTTATGCGGTGGACACATCTAGTTGTATGGGCAACTAGGTGACAACGGGTGGAGTTAACACTCGCTGGGGGATTTCGTGCCTCCAGGACATTGGAAGTTTAATTGAAATGAGTTATTGAGTGAATTTTTACTAGAAAGATTGTTTTGGTGCCGCTTTCAAAAAGTGTTTGAAGGGATGTCTTAACACAACCTGTGAATTGGAATTAATCAATGAATATATATGTTGAACAACAAATGTGTTAGTAACTAGGACACACAAGACAAAGTGTGAGTATGGGGGTGGAAAGTGGGGGCTTGGCTCGGGTTGCCAATGCCTATGAGAAGGGTGGTCCCGATTGGTCGCGAACTCTCTGTCCCCATAGTACGGTAAATGACGTTAGAATTGCTCATTACACCAAAAGCAGTGAATTCCCAAGTGTACGTGCCTCTGAAAGCAATGGGGAAAAAGGCACTCAAGACTTCTCTCCTTCTGGAAGGTGAGTCTTAGGACCGACAATTGGTTAGACACACTTTCCCCCGCAGGGTGGAACTAGATACTCGACATACTCGCTCAACATTAAAAAATTGCATTAATTCATTAGATTCGCTCTTGTTCTACCCTCGTTCTTTCAACAAAAAGATCATCCTGCCGACCTAACCATGTCGTCTACCTCTACCGCCACTCACATTGTTGCTGCCTCTGCCCTTCGCCTTGCCCTTGTTGCTACCCCAGCCACCCCCCCCCCCCCCCCCCCCCCCCCCCCCCCTAAAACCCTCGCTCGTCCTAAACCCTCCTCTTGTTCTGTTCGGCCCATCAAACAAGGTCACACATGCATAGCCTACATGCGTAAGTGGGCCAAAACTCTCACCCATGGCAGCTGTAGAGAGAGAGAGAGAGGGGAGAGAGAGAGAGAGAGCTTCACTGTCCTGCAGCTCTTGCCCACACCAAAAATCTCATAGTGAATTCTCTCACCCATCAACCGTAATTAGTAAGTCAATCATGAGCACTCTACCCTACGCTGAACAAGCACACACACACAGAGTTGCCTTGAGATCCAACGCGCGCATAGAGAGAGACAAAAAAGGATATTTTTTTAGAGATATATATATATATATATATATATTATGGCTCTACCATGCCACGTGCCCCCCCCCCCCCTTCTTCTTCATTTTCCCTCTTACATGAAAGCAACTCCTCTTGATCCTTCCTTTTGGATTTTCCAAAAACGGGGACACATACTCACAATAAAAATAATTTCTCCTTCCAAACAACACTAGCTCATAAAAAAATTTCACTTCTCTCTCACACTCGAGCCAAAAGAGCCATTCAAAAACAA
This sequence comes from Adiantum capillus-veneris, assembly GCF_014529385.1. Lineage (NCBI taxonomy): Eukaryota > Viridiplantae > Streptophyta > Polypodiopsida > Polypodiales > Pteridaceae > Adiantum > Adiantum capillus-veneris. The sequence goes on from NC_140959.1 coordinate 123,723,144, forward strand.
GAAAAAACATATCTAGTGTTGGTAAATCAAATTTTCATTGAAACCGAAACCTCACATAACTCTTCACATGATGATTTTCTCTCATAATTTCAAAATTGTTTCATGCATGATCTACCACCTAGAATTCCACCTTCACGCCCAGAAGACCACAAAATAGATATAATACCGGGTATTGAACCTCCTTGTAGAGCACCTTATCGTGTAAACCCAACTACACATAGGGAGATACAAACTCAAATCACTGACTTGCTTGATCGAGGACTTATCAAACCTAGAAGTTCACCATAAGGAGCTCCAATACTTCTTGTTAAGAAGAAAAATGGGACTTTTTGTATGTGTATTGACTACACGGCTTTAAACAAGATTACCATCAAGAATAGGTTTCCTATTGCTAGAGTGGATGATCTATTAGACAAACTAAAATGGGCAAATATCTCTAGAAAAATTGACCTCAAATCAGGGTATCACCAAGTCAAATGTTTGATCAAGATGTCTACAAAACTGCTTTCAAAACACAAACGAGACACTATGAAGTCCTTGTCATGCCATTTGGTTTGACAAATGCACCAACCACATTCACAACATAATGAATAGAATCTTCATTGACCATCAAGACTTTGTGATTGTATTTTTTGATGGTGTTTTGATAATTAGTAAATCTGAGCCACATCATAAAGAACACTTAATACATGTATTTAATATGCTTGAACAAAATCACTTGTATTTGAATCCTGAAAAGAGTTCATTTTTTCAATTTGAAATTGAATATTTGGGACACATTGTATTGGGAAAAGGAATACATGTAGACCCTAACAAAATTGAAGCCATTCAATCATGGCCTAGACCCAAAAATTTGCATGAACTTCTTTCTTTTATTGGTCTATGCAATTATTACAAGAAGTTTGTACGTAGCTTTGCTTACAAATCTCATGACCTAACTCTCCTGTTAAAGAAAAATTCTCCTTATGTATGGTCTGATTTGCAAGAAAGTTAATGCACTCAAGAATGCTTTGATAAATGCACCAGTACTACAAGCGTCTAATTTTGATAGACCATTTTTTGTTGTAGTTACTGATGCTAGTGGAAAAGGTATTGGTGTAGTCCTTATGCAAGATAACCATCCACTCGCATTTGAAAGTCGTAAGTTTAAAGCATTTGAAGCAAAATTTAGTACATATGATAAGGAGTTGACTATTGTTGTACATGCTTTGAAAATTTGGAAACACTATCTAATGGGTTCTGATTTAATCATCAAAACTGATCAACAAGTATCAAGTATTTACTGTCTCAACCCTTAATAGATTATAGATATATTAAGTGGGATGCCTTCATTCAAAGTTTTCAACCCAACATTCAATACCAACCTGGTAAGGAGAATTCTCCTTACCAACCTCGTAAGGAGAATTTTGTAGCTGACACTTTGAGTCGAAGACCCTCTCTTAGTAATCTATCAACCATTATGGGTACTTCATTTGATTCAATGGACTGACACTTATGCACAAGGTGATGATTTTAAAACAACATGGTTGCATATGATTAACAACTTCACACATTTCTGGAATACACTATTCAAGAAAACTTTCTTTATTTCAAAGAGAAAATATGTATAACTAAACCTTTTCGCACATTGATCATTGAAGAGTTGCACAAATCACCCTATGATAGACATAGAGGATTTGCTGCTACTTTTGAAAACTGATATTAAATAGTATGTTTCAACTTCCACCATGCGTACCCTTAAATATGCTAGAAGCAATGCATATAGCTTCTAACAAGACTCATCCTAATATAACAAAGAAAATATACAGGTGGGTCCCTAAAGATTATTTAGAGACCATGGCTGATACTAAAAAACAGAAGCCTTGTAAGAAACGTCCCACTCGCCCCAAGAAATGTAAAAAAATGTTGTGTTGGATTCCTATAAAACTATTGGAAGCCTAAGGCTACTATGAAGGAAATGATCTAATCTGGGTGCCAAAATGTAAATTGTGCTCTTACTTGTCACCTGGCCCATGTGAGTCCAATCCTGTGGATCCAAAACGCATTGAAGATCGTGGAAACAAAAAAATCACGGAATGCTACACACCCGCTCCAGAGCTAGTTTGGGTACCAAAGAAGGAACAATTTGTTCCACCTTAGGAACAAGAAAGTCAAATGAAGCTTCTTACTCTTATGTAGTTCCTATACAAAAATAGAAGCTTCGACACAACCTCCACCTACCATTTTACATATCCATACAAAAAAGAAAGAGTTTGCACCTCCCGTTGTAAGTTCACTACTCACAAGAACGTTGCAAATAAAATCATGAGAGAGTACCGTACCACCCTTGCAACTAGATGAAACGCATAGGGCGGTTGAAAACTATTGGTTAAAGCCTTCACCCATAAGAACTTGTAACAATTGGTTTCAAAAGTTGATGACATCATTCCAAAAGATATGATCTACCCAAGGAAGGGGGGAAGTGTTTGTTGACATCCATCATTCACTTGCTTTCCTCTCAACCTTCCTTCCCGACCTCTCAATCTCCAATCTTAGGGAATGTATATATAAAGCCTTATACTCACAAAAAACTAAAATAGTAAAGCGCAAGAGCAATTAGCAAACGAGTGTGCAAAATGAAAGTCAAAACAATGACCCAGAACTACATATTCACATCCGATACACTGAAACAAAAACCTATGTCATCAAACACCTTGATCCTCATCACTCAAGTGATGGAGGGTAGGTAAGATTAGTACAATAGGAGTGTTTCTGTGTTAGAGTTTAGTGATTAGCAAAGTTCTTTCTTCCCACTGATGTGCCTTCTAGAGGTATTCTTTGTGTTTCCTCGTGTGTACAGGAACGTGTTGCTGTGATTAGGATTTGGACCTTCATGGAATCTTTCTCTCGTTCACTCTTCAAATGAAGCGCGACCATCAACACAAACAGGTGTTGCTTGTCCATTAGCATTACCCCTCATCTTTTTTGCATCCATGTTTGTTTTCTTTAATTATGACTAGTAGCATAATATTCAGCGCATTTGCTTAGTACCAAAACTCTAAATTCACTGTAATTTTTTGTCATAATCGCTTGTCTAGGTTTAAAAATCAAGCAGTTCGACTAAGCTAGTTTGACCAAGCTAGGCATTACAGATCTTCTCTTAATACCATGAAGAATGCCTTCCTAATAATCAATGGTTACTTAGGTTCTTAATCCGATTTAGGCAGCATTGTGTGTGATATACTAGGGCTTTCTATTGGTCTTAGTCCCTATTGAACTTTAGCTTAACTATTATAAAGGGAGTTTACTAGTGTGATGAGCCTGGGGAGGGTAATAGTGTTATATGACCCCCCAAAGTTACAAAATTAAAATGTTGAAAATGTACAAACAAAAAATATCAAAGTGCCACAATGTAAAATCTTAAGCTGGAAGAGAAATCACAGCCTGATTTGATACTTCACTCACATGTACTAGAGCCCTAGAGGTTCCCAGTGTGGGTTCTTTTCCTTGAAAGCAAAAAACCCAAGGCATACAAAATAAGCACACACATCAAAATTGAAACAATGTGAAAAGATTTTGGGGGATCAAAGAAAACAAAATAAGTGAGTCGATGATTTTATGAGCAATTCCTTTTATCGTAGCTTAACTACAAGGTCTTCTAGGTATAGTCTCTAGTCAGCCCTTGGACATGAAATACTTGGATTTTGTGATTAAACAACTAAATTGACCAAATAAAATTGAGAAGCTTGCCCATGGTATTAATAGTTGATCTCTAGTGTCTTTCAACCATTAAATTAGCGACCCCAAACTTGTTTAGTTTTGACCTTCATAACTGTTTATACGTTTGATTATATTACAATTTAATGTTTATTGCTAACAAATGGTTTAAAATTATGGTACCAATCAATTTGTATGTCTACAATTGCATATGATTTTTAATTGTATATGAGAATGAAACTACTGTGCCAATGTTGTTTGCTTTTGCAGTGACTGAAAAAGGCTAAGGACATTCATCTCAAATGCTCTTCCACCTCGCTGAACGAGCTTCAACTCAATAGCTTCCGAGGATGGAATCTACATCAAGAAGGGGGGCATGTTAACCCTCATGCACATTTCTATCACCTACGACAGACGCCGTATTATTTATTTGGTAGAGTCACGTACCGAGCTTGTTGATCCAATAGGAAAAGGGTAAGAGTGATCACCGATGAGAGACACACTCTAACTGGAACCTTCAAGGGTTAGTTGGCTAAGCATGGGCGCCCAACTATGAATGGGCAAGCTCATATAAAAGTCACCTAGACCTAAAAAACAATTATTCTCTCATTTGTGATATTGAAGAGTGCTCTTGTTCCATCTTCTTCGTCATCTCCTTGTGTGTGTATATGCGAGAGAGAGAGAGAGAGAGAGAGAGAGAGAGAGAGAGAGAGAGAGAGAGAGAGAGAGAGAGAGAGAGAGAGAGAGAGCATTACGATGATGGCACGGTGGCGACGAGGCGGTTGAGCGCGGCATGGCGGTAGCTCCTTCTTCTTCGCAATGAGGAATCCTCCACGAAGATGAACATAGGGTAGTGAGTGACACACCCTTTCTCTCTTGAGCTTGCTAGATTAGTCTCGTTGTGTGCTTGGATCCATTTGTGGCTCGCACACAGTGTATCGGCAAGTCCCTTGCATTGACACGTGCGACAGACGTGCACAGCCTTGCTACTTTGCCTGTGTGTTCTTAGCACAATCTCCATGTCATTTGATCTTCACTGCATGCAGAAATGAGCACTCCCTCTAGAAGGAAAACACCCTCTTGGAGGTCCAAGGGAGCGTTCGATGAGCCTGCAGAGTCTATTCAAGTGACTCCTTCCCTCGTGTTGAAATCTGCACTTGCAGATTATGAGTCTCTCTCTAAAAGTGGTCCCCTACTAGCTAAGTTTTCTTGGGAAGGTACTGTGCTACCTCACCATATCTATATGCAATGCATGTACTGCATGCATGTTAGAGTCATGTCTATACACATGAAAGTCAATTTTTTTGCAACAAAACTAACTTTCTTTGGCTCTTATTGGTAGCATCTTTAGAGTACCAGACAATGTTACGTTTTTGTTTTTCAATGTCGAAGCTGCACGAGGAGTATAGCATGATCCTTGAGGGCAAGCTGTCCAACGATCTCATTGAAGTGAACTTGCCACTTGACCAGTGGAGCTGATTGTGTTCAAGGTCCCTAAGACAAAGAAGAAAAAGGCCTTCCTAAGCATGTTTCATGACCATCACTATGAAGATGATTGCCTCCTCTACCAAAAAGTGTACCACACTGCCCCCTTCAACGGTGAACTCGTGACACAGTTTGCTAGAGGGTTTGCTTATGAAAACTGTGTTGCTGCCACTACAAGAGGTACTTAATAGTAGCAACGTTCGAAGTGCGACGATCAAATGTTAAAAACCACGGCGTCGCTATAGGCATTGCTATGAGAGTCACTAAATTACAAGTAACTAAGCGACGCTCATAGCGATGCCTATAGCGACGCCGTCAGGGCTAAAAAAAATAACTGAGAGCATCCAAAAACTCAGATCTCAGATCTGAGTTTTCGGCACGCTCTCAAGCAAGCAAGGTAACATGCGCTCTCCCTCTCTCTCTCTTTCTTCTCCACACACACACACACACACACACACGAGGAGAGGAAGGAGAGCCAGGTATGCTCCTTCCCTCTCCTCACTCTCTATTCCCTTCCCCTCTTTCTCTCTCCCTCTCTCTCTCTCTCTCTCTCACACACACACACACACACACATTGTGTTTTTGAGAGAGAGAGAGAGAGAGAGAGAGAGAGAGAGCACAAGCATAAACAAAAAACGCACACACACATGCATAAACATAAAATTCACACACACATTGAGAGAGGAAAAGAGAGAGAGAGCATGCATAAACCAAAAACGCACACACACATGCATAAACAAAGAATGCACACACACATTGAGAGAGGAAAAGAGAGAGAGAGAGAGAGAGAGAGAGAGAGAGAGAGAGAGAGAGAGAGCATGCATAAACCAAAAATGCACACACACATTGAGAGAGGAAAAGAGAGAGAGAGCATGCATAAACCAAAAACGCACACACACATGCATAAACAAAGAATGCACACACACATTGAGAGAGGAAAAGAGAGAGAGAGAGAGAGAGAGAGAGAGAGAGAGAGAAGAAGAAGAAGAAGAAGAAGAAGAAGAGAGTCTTAACATCGTAGGAAACTATCCCAAGAGACCTTAAAGATCTAGTCGACAGGAGTTGAACTCAAGACTTGTTATTCATGAGGGAAATGGCATAACCAATCTATCACACTTCGGTGATAGAAAAGTTATACCATTTTTCTCATTTTTTTATTGGCGTGCACACACACCCACACACACACACACCCGAGAAGAAGAGAGTTTAATTTAACGTCGTAGGAAACTAATTAAAGAGACCTAAAGATCTAGGCGATGAGGAGTTGAACTCAAGACCTGTTATTCAAGAGGGAAATGACATAACCAATCTACCACACTTGGGTGATAGAAAGGTTATACCATTTTTCTCTTTTTATTGGCACACACACACCCACACACAAAAGAAGAAGAGAGTTTTATTGGCACACACACCCACACACCCACACACACACACACACAAAAGAAGAAGAGAGTTTTATTGGCACACACACACACACGCACAAAAAAAAAGAAGAAGAAGAGAGTTTTAACGTCGTAGGAAACTATCCCAAAAGACGTTAAAGATTAGGTTAGATGTAGACTTACGTTAAATTAGATTTAGGTTTATTTAAGTTAAATTAGATTAGATTTAGGTTTATTTTTAGTTAGATTTACGTTTGATTAGATTTTTATTTATTTACGTTAGATTTAGATTTACGTTATATTAGATTAGATTTAGGTTTATTTATGTTATTTACCTGTTATTGAAGAGGGAAATGGCATAACCAATCTACCACACTTGGGTGATAGAAAGGTTATATCATTTTCTTCTTTTTATCGTTTAAGATAAGGTTAGATTTAGATTTAGGTTTATTTAAGCTAGATTAGATTAGATTTAGGTTTATTTTGAGTACACCGAAGGATTATCTGCCTATATGTTTGAGAGTGGCCGATGTCTCGGTCACTGCGTTGGAGATGCTTAGGAGTGACTCGAACACTGCGTCGGGGTCACCTAGAGGCGAAGAATGAAATATCAGCAACAAAGCAGGGGGCAGGAGACAAGTCGAAGCAGCATGCGCCAAGAAGAGGGCACTCATGGAGAGCTACTCCCAAGTTCTAAGGAGAGTCAGACGGCTTCGCAGAAGTTCCAAGAGATGTGCAAGCAAGCAAGCGGGTCCACGCAAGAACTACTGCACAGCTACATAGCTTTCGAAAGTGCCATTTTTTCAAGCGCTGATCGCTTTGTTCTCAGATTAATTCTAATGGGAGAGACCACCTCCCTGATGGGCAAACTGGAGAACGCTTGCAGATTGTCAGAGGAGGAGCACTCTAGATCTTGCATTGTAGCTCTAAAAGCTGAGAAGAAGAGTTTGGTATCTTTTACCGTTCAATGGAGCGAATCACCACATGTTCAATTAGGTTAGATTTCAGATAAGATTTTGGATTGATTTTTTATATTAGAGTCTAAATTTGAGATTACGGTTAAAAATTTAGAGTTAGACGAACGGTGAAAAGATCTACTGTGAAAAGATGTTAAGACGCTATGAAATGCTACAACTAGAGAAGAGGCAAAGGGGTTTTGTCCACTACATGCAGTATCATGTAGACGTGGGTGTGTAGATTTCTTATACCCACAAATATAGGCATTTACCAATAAAGACGAGATTATAACCCGGTGGTTCTGATCTCTGTGCACCTCTAGACCGAGGTGTGTGGGGATTGGAGATGACTAGAGAATGTGAGGCAGTTTATAGTGTGAACAAAGAGAGAGAGAGAGAGAGAGAGAGAGAGAGAGAGAGAGAGAGAGAGAGAGAGAGAGAGAGAGAGAGAGAGATTTTATTATCGTCCTCAGAGGTCAAATATGACCTATGGGACCAAATTTACGTGTGATGTAGTATGTGTATGGCTGATGAGTGACTCTCGATGCTCCAAAATTGTAGTGATGAGAGTCGCAATGGAGAGCCTACACTTTGGCTGGGAGAGGAAAGTGTGTAGGTCTAAGTTATGGCTGAAAATGTGAGAGAAGCAAGTTCGGATGTGATCAAAAGCTGAGCACTCTAGTAGTGTGTGGTACTCAGACTCTCGAACTTGCAGTGAGCATAATGTGCACAATCGATTTGACTCTTCTCCATTGCCCCAACGCCCTATCTCGCATCGAAGGAAATGGGAGCTAAGCCGAATTGCTGCGATAGTGCGTATCGCGGACAAGGGAATAGGCTCAAGCATGTAAGTGTGAGTACGGTTTCCTCTCTCAGCGAAGAACATGGTTTTGTAGTTGGGGGCAATATAGGTGGTGTAATGTATGAAACATGACCCACCGGATTTCTCCCAAGCCGTAATACATTGGCGTTGTAGAAAAGATTCATTCACTTGAGAGTCAATTGAAGCATCATGTAGCAAGTGTAATGCATCCCATCTCCCAAACCACTTCTTTATGTCTTGCATCCATCCCGTGCTCAAGATCTTGCTTTTATGCGTCTTTTGAACTTTTTTGCTTGCTTCCCATGCAATTGTAGGAAGTCGATGTGAGGGGTTTTGGCGCATCTTTATCATGTACTACACAACCCTTTCCATGCCCATAACCTCAATTGGAAGAGATCCCGACTCAAGAAGTAAGAGCATATATGGTGTTTATATATGTTTCAAGAGAGAGAGAGAGAGAGAGAGAAAAGACAAAGAATGCCAATAGAAGATTAAATTTGTTGTCCAGGTTATAAGATTTTTGCCAAAATTATGAGTAGTGAGACGAGGATGTGAGGCCGTCCAACCGAAACACCTATCTCTGAACGAGGATCTTATGTCCTTGCAATCATTGCAAGCATACTGTGCGACGGACAAGACACATTTCTTTGCAACACGTTCACGAATTTGGCGAGTTCGATCCACCTATTATAGATCGAGTTGTTGCCAATTATAACTCATCGGACTCTGACGATGGCCAACAGGCAGCAATCTTGCAACCCAATAGACGTGTGCGTAGGCGCTTTGGTCAAGCAGCATATGTGAGGCCACAAGATGTAGCCTCTGACACCTGGGGGGATGATCATGCAGACCACATTTCCAACGAGGCAATGTTTGAGCCCGAGATTGATGAAATGATCGAGACGATCATGGATTCACAAAGGCTTATCTATGATGATATGAAAAGTGAAGCCGATACACCATTGTATAATGGAGCACGTGTGTCTAGATTGAAAGCGCTCCTAGTTCTTCTCAACATGCAGGCAAAGTTTGGATGGAGTGACACTAGCGTCACAGCGCGTTTCAGGTGATCTATTACAATTAGTTTACTTTAATAAAACTCTAAATGTATAATGATCTGATAGATTTTTACACAATTGTACCGTATTTTTATGTTGTGTAGATTGCTCAAAGAGCACATACTACCAGCTGATAATGTGATGCCAGATTCCCGAGAGGAAGAAAGAAAGATTTTGCAAAACTTGGGGATGGATTACAATTCGATCCACTCTTGTCCTAATGACTACATTCTTCTCAGAGGGGAATACATAGACATGGAGAAGTGTCCGAAATGTGATTCCGAGAGATATCGAGTAGATCTCCACGGAACAAAAATTCCACAAAAGGTTTTGCGACATTTTCCTCTGCTTCCTCGCATGAAGCATTTCTTCGAATGTAAGTCCATGGCCGCCCTAGCATCATGGCATGAGGAGAATAAATCTTCGGATGGTGTGAATTTCTTCGAATGTAAGTCCATGGCCGCCCTAGCATCATGCACATCAAGCATTTCTTTGAATGTAAGTCCATGGCCGCCCTAGCATCATGGCATGAGGAGAATAAATCTTCGGATGGTGTGGTATGGATTCCTCTAGATTGCGCAGCCTGGAAACATATAGATGAAACATGGTCGGATTTTTCCAGGGAAGCTCGAAATTTGCGCTTAGGCCTGGCTATGGATGGCGTAAATCCATTTGGTCAAAGATCAACATCTTACAGTGTATGGCCCATTGTCATCGTCGACTACAACATTCCCCCGTGGTTGACTACAAAGAAGGGGCACCTATGGCTAATCTTGATTGTGCCGGGGCGATATAAAGTGAAGAATATGGATGTGTATCTTCATCCACTATTGAAAGAGCTACAACAATTGTGGATTGGCATAGAAGTGGTGGATATGAGCCAACACATAGGTCGACGGAATGCTTTGATCAGAGGCATTCTAATGTGGACCATGCATGACTATCCCAGACTAACAAAATGCTCAGGTGATCTATTTACACTCCTCACTCAGACACTGTAAATCTTGGTTTTTCTCATGCTGATCTATTATCATGTGTATACATGCAGGGCTTCAAACAAGCGGATACAGAGCATGTGTCACATGTGGACCTAGACTGAATGCACATAGGGTGTCCTCATTGAAGAAGCAAATCTACAAAGGTCATCAAGCGTATCTTCTAGAGAATCATGTGTTGCGTGACGGCTTTTTGGGAAGAGAGCCATCGAGGATGTCTGCACAAGCATGGTTAGAGCAGAAGGAGATGTGTGATGACGGATTGTCCCCAGGGATGAAGAGACTATCTCTATGGTACGAATTACCATACTGGCCCCGACTCATGACCAATCACTTGCTCAATCCAATGCACATATTCAAGAATGTGGGTAGTCTACTATGGGATCATCTGACCGGAAAGAAAGATACTTTGGGAGCTAGGGTTGACCTTAGAAATGTGGATCGTATGGAGCAATATTGGCCGCAAACAGCGTCCGATGGATCGATAAAACTCCCTAAAGCACCATGTATTTTCACAGGAGCCCAAGAACGCAAAGTAAAAGAGACCATTCGATCTTTCTGGACCCCCACTGGCGTAATGCACTCGCTCCGAACGTGTTTTACTAAAGAAGGAAAGCTTACCGGTTTGAAGTCACACGACTGGCATAAAATGTGTCAGGTATGTTCATAGTGGAATATATCATAGTGGGAATTGTGTAACAAATTCGTGTGTGGACTTTAATATCATTGTTGCACGTGTTTGCAGTTTATTTTACCTGTTTCCATTGAGGGATGTTTGTCTCTTAACGTCCGTAACACAATCTACAAACTTGCGAAGTTGGTGCAATGGATCTCACAAAAGGAGATCAGTATAGACTCCATACCATTCGCCAAACTAAACACTGTGGAGGTTGTGTGCATGTTTAAGAAACATTTTCCTACTACCATGTTAACCATTCAGGTGCATCTTCTTGTTCACATAGTTGATGAGGTGGAAATAGCTGGCATAGTACATTCCAGATGGATGTTCTTTTTAGAACGTTTGATGAAAACGCTCAAGGGATATGTGCGTCAGAAGGCACGTCCGGAGGGTAGCATGGCAGAAGGTTGGCTGGTATCAGAGTCCCTAGTGCACATTGGACAGTGGCTATATGGATTTGATAAAGCCCGGGATACGCTATGGCGAACCATAGATGATGAGCGCATATCTAGGATTGTCATGTGCAATCTGGGTGTTGAGAAGAAGATGACGGAAGATCTAGAGGCTAAAATCAACCGATTTTTCATGCTTCACAATCCAGCGATGCAAAAGTGGATTTCACAATATGAGGATGCAAAGCAAGAGCGACAAAGGGCACGAATCGAGTGGAGACGGGGAAGACTACCACCGATGCACTGTCCGACGGGTCTGGACAGTCTACCAACATTCATGAGCTTAAGATGGTTGCACAACCAATAGAAAAGCACACAACAGTGCGGTGAAGAAGTGACAGAGGAAGAGTGGGAGTACTCTCGGGGTTGCGCGACCAAGGTAAGTTTGCAATGTACGACTAGTGACTTTCTAGATGTTTGAACAGCCACTCATAATCTTTGTTGGTTGTAGTATAAGTCATACATAGCATCATGGTGTAAAGGTCGACATTTTAGGGTGGAACGGATCGACAAAAAGCGTTTTACTCAAGATTGTGGAATCATGGCAAAATTTGAACAGTATAGTCCACGACGGTCCTGTGATCCAGATCCTGTGGTGGCGGAACTCACTTACTTTGGCACGCTACAAGAGATTTTGAGGATTGATTATAGAGGATTTTTTGTCGACTTGTTCGACGTGCAATGGTTCAAAATAATCATGGAGGGTCGCAACGCTACTCTGCGTAGAGGAGAGTCTGGTTTTCTTAAGGTGGATTCAACTAAGAAATGGACTAACCTAAGAGACACTTTTGTACTACTCGAGCATTGTGAACAAGTAAGTATGTAAATAGTTAACATCCCATTTTAGAATTTATGTGCTTGGAAGCTCTCATGTAAGTTATGTGGCTCTGGCAGGTGATATTTCATCCTACAAAGTCTGCATCAAACTGGTGGTACGTCATAGAGGTAGCCCCTCGTAGTGCACAGACGTATGAAGGCTACCATGTGCCAATAACAACAGCATCAATGGAGGAGATCGGAGAAGATGCTCAGTCAGAAGCTGTTGAGGTGGTGCCAGACGAACATCAAGCTCCTACTCTCTATGGGGTGCATGCAGAGGATCTACAAAATGAAGCGAAGGACATCTGTTTAAACGGAGAGCTCTATATAGATATAAGAAGTTATGCTGCGCTATGCGAGGATGAGAGAGAGATCTCTTAAAGCCATAAATATTGTATTTGAGCAATTTTGCTACGTTTTTTAAAAACTCCAGCTCTCTAAGTACCTTCCATGTTGTATAACGCTCTTTTGATTTTGCGCTCACATCCTGGGCAATCCATGGCCACATGCAGCTCCACCACCTGGTTTTTCGACTGCAAGATTTGATTGTGTACGCTCTCTCTCTCTCTCTCTCTCTCTCTCTCTCTCTCTCTCTCTCTCTCTCTCTCTCTCTCTCTCTCTCTCTCTCTCTCTCTCTCTCTCTCTTTCGATTGAAAATTCTGAGTTATCGACTTGCCTCTTCCATCACTCAAGTTGAATAGAAGAAGAACGCGTCATTGCGTCATTGTATTTAATGGTCTTTGCGTCCACTCCAGGTACGTATGCTCTAGGTATGTTCTCACAAGCAGGGACGACGAGCACCTCCACCTCTCTCTCTCTCTCTCTCTCTCTCTCTCTCTCTCTCTCTCTATCTACTTGTCCATGTTTTCTACTCCATTCATTCAATATTAAGTTTAAATGTTTGTGTGTTTAATGCAGGTATGGATGATAAGGAGTGTCTTTCTTCTTTGTCACCCGAGCAGAGACAGTGGTACGTGGAGCGTCATTGCTCTGGCACACCATCACACGTTCCTACTCCATCTGCATCTCCCTCTGTTTCAGAGCATTCAACACGCTCCGAAGCTTCGGTGTCGGCGAGACGATCTTCACACTCGTCTAGGCGCAGACGCTCTAGTGGTGGCGATGGCGGTTGTTGTGGGGATGCCGCCGCCGATGCTTTGACACCGCCTCTTGTTTGACGAGGCTCTTTACCCTCCCCTTCTTTGCCTGTCCCGACACCAACCACGGCATCACCATCAACACCAGGTTTTGCACGCGGCTGACTGTCGTTCCCCGCAGCTACACACCACTAGCTACTCCTCAAGGAGTCACTCCAATGGGGACACTCCTCGCCTCGGAGCTCAGACTCCAGGGGAGACACCTGACGTCCGTACCCCCTTTGACACGCCGCTAGAGACCCCTGCCGAGACACCTAGGTTCACGCGTCCGCGACGAGTGGGCTTGCCTTACTCCGTCGACTTTAGCGGCGGCATCATCTTGGATGATGAAGGCAAGAAGGTGATTTCGCGCATGCGTGGTCTTTGCTCTCAGGTGTTTAGACACTACATACTAAACACCTGGAGTGAAATACCGAATGATTTAAAAGACAGAGTCATCAGCATGCTTCATGACGAGTTTCCCGTTCCAACATGGGATGACCACTTCAATGAAGACATGATGAAGGTTCAAATGCACGAATACTGCAAGAACAAGCGTTCCGAAGTACAAAAAGCAATCAAGCATGGGTGGAACATACCAGATTGGCTGGCCAAAGAAGATTGGAAGAATGCGAAGAAAGAAGCGCGCGAGAATCCTGACAAGTGGAAGCAACAAAAGGAGGCAACCAGAGAGCGAGTAGAGGCAGGGAGCTTGCACCACTTGGGGAGCGGCGGGTGGGTATCATTTGAGGCCGATTTTGTAAGTGTTTTCGAATTGCTCTCTATGTTCGATAGTTTAGGATTTATGGGTTTTTAAATTCTAACATAATGGATTCTTTGTATGTTTTGACAGTGGTCGATGTGACAGGACGTGATCCCACACCGTACGAGCGTGAGTACGCAGGCAGGAAGGGCTTAAACGCCCTTATGGACATTCTGAGTTCTCACGGCGGCATGGTTAGTATTAGGGTTTATTCTTTTCTATTTGTTGTATCGTTTTATAAACGTCGCTATATGTTTATACTTACAAAAAGCTATCTTATTGCTTTTTTTGCAGAATTTGACAAAAACGCCGCTTGGACACGATGAGACGACTGATTTGACGGCGTCAGTTTAGCCATAGCTAGATAGAATTAGTTTCTTTTTGTCATAGCTTATGTATCATGAGACGACTTTTATACGTCTTTTTGAAAACCATGTATATTTTTTAAATAATGACAATGGTTTGTAACTATTACATTTGCAAAGTTTAACAATCAAGTGATTTTGCCTATGTGTACAATTGTCATTGATTTACTTTCATCAATTCACGCTTGTCAGTTTTGTATCTTTATTTTTCAAACAATATGTACTATGGATGATGGAGTTAATGGTTATATTGTCTTGTGGGTGACTATTTTGGGTCTATATCTACCTTTGCACTTTTTTTCAAAGGTGAATCAATTAATGAAACATTCAATATGGTTGATGGGTGATGCCCTGCCACCAAAAAATTTCCTCTTGGGTGTCGCTATGAACCTCGCTATATAAGGCTCTGCAGCGTCGCTATAAGCGTCGCTATAGATGGCTCTGCAGTGTTGCTATAATTTTTGCTATATAGCAATGTTTATAGCGACGCATATAGCGACTATCATAGCGACGTCCCTGTATCGACGCTGGTAGCGACGCTCTTAGCTACACCAGGGGTTATAAAAACCCAATGTATTTCTGTCGCTAAAAGCGTCACAAGAGCACACAACCTCTTGTAGCGTGCCAAAGTAGCTCCTGAAGGCCACATGATTGCATGGGCAGTTGTCGATTGGAGAATATGAAGTCGCAAAAGGGGGCCTGAATAGAAAAGGTGATGAAGTTCCAGTTTGATTACGGTGTGTCTATATTACCAGAACAAAGGGATTTTGGTGTAGACTCCTACGGTGCTATTGTGTCCAAACTCTCCTCAAAGCATTTTGATGTCCAATCCCAACGCATGTACACACAGAATGGGTTGAGCAAATTTTTGATGACCTTGACCGCCAACGATCTTGGAAGCACTTCTAATCAATTTGAAGCACTTCGAAGCACACTTCTAAACACTTTGAAAAGCCTCAAAGTTCTTAGAAGTGCTTCAAAGTGTGGCATAGTGCTTAGGAGTACTTCAAAGAGCTTATTAAATCTTGAAAGCACTTCTAAGCACTTGATGGGATATTTAACTGCTCTAAAGTGCTTAACAAGGGAACTTGGAAGCACACTTCTAAACACTTCAAAAACTCTCAAAGCGCTATTTCAACCTCTCCTCAAAGCATTTTGATGTCCAATCCCAACCCGTGTACACACAGAATGGGTTGAGCGAATTTCTGATGACCTTGACCGCCAACGCTCTTGGAAGCACTTCTAATCAATTCGAATCACTTTGAAGCACACTTCTAAACACTTTGAAAAGCCTCAAAGTTATTAGAAGTGCTTCAAAGTGTGGCATAGTGCTTAGAAGTACTTCAAAGAGCTTATTAAATCTTGAAAGCACTTCTAAGCACTTGATTGGATATTTAACTTCTCTAAAGTGCTTAACAAGGGAACTTGGAAGCACACTTCTAAACACTTTAAAAACTCTCAAAGTGCTAATAAGTGTTTCAAAGTGCCATCAAGCCCTCAAGCACTTGATGGGATATTTAATTGCTCCAAAGTGTTTAGCAAGGGAACTTGGAAGCACTTGGAGGCACTTTGAAGCACACTTCCAAACACTTTGAAAACTCTCAAAGTGCTAATAAGTATTTTGAAGTGCCCTCAAGCCCTTAGAAGTGCTTCAAAGTGCATATTAAATCCTATAAGAACTTCTAAGAACTTGAGGGCACATTTAACTACTCCAAAGTGCTTCTGAGTGCTTAACAACGGCATTTTGAAGCACTTCAAGGCACTTTGAAGCACCCTAAACACTTAGAAAAGCCTCATAGTGCTTAGAAGTGTTTCAAAATGCCTCAATGTGCTAAGTAGTGCTTCAACGTGCTTATTAAATCTTGTAAGAACTTCTAAGCACTTGAAGGAAATTTTAACTTGTCTAAAGTGCTTCAAAAAGACCTTGTTAAGAACTTTGAAGCACTTTAGTGCTAAACGATGCCATAAAATGCTTGGAAGTGCTCACAAGTGCTAGAATCTAAGTGATCTACAAGGTTTTTATCATAATTCAAGCACTTTGAAGCACTTCCAAGAATGCCTAGAAGTGCTTTCAAATGCAAAGAAGTGCTAAAAAGTTCCTACAAGTGCTTAGAAGTGTTCAAGTTTTCTAGCATCTAAGTGATCTATAAGGGATTTTATTAGTAGTCATACACTCTGCTTAGAAGTGCTTAGATGTGCTAAGGAGTGCTTCATGGTTGATTATGCAATCCATAATTATCTTCTATTTTTCATTTTGTATAGACAATAGTTCAGGAAATGGAGAGGTGCATTGTGATCTTAAAAGGCAGGTCTCTTTGATGAAGGAGGCCTCCACCTGTGTGAAGGGAGAGGGCACATTAGGAAAATTTTGAACTCATTTTTAGGCCTTTTAAGAGTGCCACATCATCAAATTTGTTCAGAAGAGAGCAACCCGGTAGACCCCTCTAAATATTGCTTAGAACCCCATGATATGACCTATCATTGGAAAGTTCTTGAAAAATGGATTCTAAAGAGCCAAGGTCCGAAAAGTTTGGATGACTTCGATGAAAGTTATGCCATTTTTTTTCAATCAGCTAGGTTTTGTTACCATTACGGTAATCTAAAATCGCCTTTTTCTAGATCTACATGAAGGCAATGTTCGATACATGCATGCTATATATCAATAGATAGCATTTGAAGAGTAGATTCTAAATATCCAACCTCCGACAAGTTTGGATCTTATGTGCAAAAAATTTACCGATCCCCACTTTTTGAAAGCTATGCCACATCAACAATTCTTACAAGGCCCATTTTTGAGTCCAAACTTTTCCTAATGGAGCCCTGCTTGTGCCTACCCCACCATCCAAGATTGTGTTGGGTGCTGATACTGTGATAATTGAAGGGGGCTATGTGGCATGTGGCCAAGTTCTGTCAGGCCAACATGCGATTGGGGTTTATTACCTATCATTTGGCCACAAGTACCATCCCTTTTGCTTTTCAATTGTCCCCACGATTGAGATTAAATGCATTGTACCCAACTTCCAATGGGAGATGCTTGCTATAGAAAAATGTTGGGTACAAGGGAATGTGTATCAGGAGCCCGTAGGTAAGTTTTTGATTTCATAGAACATAAACCAATCTACTTTGGTATGTATAGGCTGAATGTCTGCATTGTGCTAGGTGAGCGAGTGGTGGTTGACCAGGGTTGTCACCCAAGCGCTTCCACATCATTCACACATGATGTGGACGAGCTCTTTGACCTAGATGCCATGTTGCGGAAGTACAAGAACTTAGAGGGCTCTACCCAAGGTTAGGTCTTTTTATCCACAGATTATTTGTGCATTTGTGATCCATGGTTAGAGAGATCATTATGATCATGATTTACTACCTGATCTTCTCACATGCTTTAGTATGGAAATCAAGGTATTAATATTGATAAGGGTGAGGCTGCTGCTATTAGGCTCTATTCTCCCATGAAAATTGAAGAGCCTATTCATACTCAAATTACACAGAGCCAAGCAATGCAAATCAAGGTGTGCCATCTAAGGAATAAGCGTTGTTGGAGCCCGAAATGGAAGCAACGCTCCAATGTGTTGCTGAGGAGCTGTGCAAAAGAAAAAAAAGCAGGTGGATGATGGGTAGGACCGCAATCCCAAAAAGAGTACTACCACACTCCCATCCAAAATCTGTGCATGCAAGAAGCTTTATCTTCTTGCAGCATTTTGTATCTTTTTCTTACCATGCTATAATATTGTTAGTCGTTGATATAAGTGTGCAATGTCTTTGTCATAATAACTAATATCTAATTATCCTAAATGATTTTGTTATGTTAAACTAATCATTTAATATGGGGAAGTACCAGGGGAGAAAAAGATAGAATATTGGTTAAGCTGGCAGACCGGCCATAGTAGGGATCCAAAGGAGGGAAAATAGGGATCCAAAGGGGGGACCATATGAAAAAGAGAAATGTGCAACAATGGGCTTCAAAGACCCTAAGTTTCAACCCATTAAGACTTACAAAATGCTAAGGGTTCAAAATTCAAAGGTTATGTCCAATGGTCCAACCCTAGGGAAAATTGGATGCTTTGTAGTGTGCCAAAAAGTCTTTGCAAGCTCCTACATAGGAGGGGGCGAACCCTTTTAGTGGGGGATGAGAGAGAAACACACACAAACACACACACATGCAATCCCCTTTACACAAAGGGAATAGTGGACCAATGAGAATTAGGCTAGAGTAAATCTAGTTTAATTCATTTAGAAACACTTGATAAAAGAACCAATAAGAATTAAGCTCTCTAGAAGGCTAATGGACAGTCTCCCAAGGGGTCCAATGAGCATTCAACAGTCCAATGGCTTACCTGCTTCCTATTGGCCAGAAGAAAAAGGGGTCCAATGAGAGTTTAGTTGCATTATTTAATTACCTAATGCTCTCACAAAAGGAGAAAGGGGGACACATGTCACAAGACTATCACTTATGCTTATGAAACCCTATTGGCAAAGCTTGGAGAGGTCCAATGGGAAGCCAGCAAGAGGATTTAGTGAGAGGGGTCGACCAAGAGAGAGAGGGGGATGATTTTTCAAAGGCATTATCACACCCACACCCACAGAATCTCATGTGTGAAGCAAGAAGACTCTCTCGCTCCTTCTCAAGCTTTAATGGAAAGCTTATCATCTACTCCAAGCTTGTGAGAAGGGAGGCCTACACCAACAACTCTTGGCTTTGTGATGCAAATCCAACCAAGAGCCAAGCTTCAATGCATGCTCATCTCCTCTACCATGCTAATTACTAAGCTATGCTAAGCTTTTATGAGTGATTATGTGAGGAGATATACTTCTTTCTTGTAAGACTACTCCTTCTTCCTCTCAATCTACTCTCATACCCGGGTAGCTCTCACTATGTTCGAAGGTGTGTGAGGTCTTGGGTTTGAGACCGTGAGGGAATTTATGTTGTGTTTTATAAGTGTTTGCATAGTTCTTGAAGCTTCCATCTTCATTGCACTAGCTAGTTATTGAAGGAACACAAAGAATTGTATTGTAAAATGTCTCCCTTGATGGGGGAAACCTATAAGACAAAGCCTTTTGGAGGGGGGACCAGATCCATGTAAATCCGGTCCTCAATTGTTGTCAATAGCTTAATTTCTCTCTCTTTTGAAGTATTGTTGATGCCTATCTAGCTAGGTATTATGCTTTTTGTTGCTCTCTCCATCCAAGCACTCTTGCTATGCTCATTAGGAATATATTCTAATGAAATGCTCACTATGTTTATGATATTTTTTGCTACACACAAGCTACTAGGCCATTACATGTTACATTGGTATCCCAGCACAAGGTTTCTCTTTTCTTGCTCAAGAAGGGAGGTCCTCAAGCTAGCTATAAATGATTGGTATTACTAACTGGAATTGAGTAAGTAGAATAGGGATTTTTCAGCCTTGCAATGTGCGTGCCTTCGTGCAGATAATAGAGCATCACCATTGAGAGCTATGGTCCTAATAGTGGAGTCCTACGGGGCTTGCCTATGGCTTAACCACTATTGAGCTATTAGAAGCTTGATAGGAGCCGGTACTATTTTGGTGTTGAAAGACCCTCTCTTATATTCCTTGCAATTAATGATATTCAAGCCACGGGTACAGGAGCTTGACTGCTTTTCTAAAGGGGTAAAGAGGAGCAGCAACTAGGGCTTGAAGTGCCAAAGTACACCTAAAAATTTTTAGAATGGATGACAATAGTAAAGAGAGTGAAATTAATGTTGATAGCTTTGATTTTGCTAATGAGTAGGCTACTAATGATGCCCCTATGCTTGTTAACTACCTTGTTTCTAGGCTTCAACAAGCCATGGACTATCCATCCCTCCAAAGTGAAGTGCAACGACAGCTTTGTGCTCATGGGATTCTCCAAACTCCCCACCATGATGAGAGAGTACCTAGGAAGCCTCCTCGTGAGACTTCCAAAAGAGGCTTCTCTCCGATTCGGGCAAAAGAAGAGGATCCATACAAAGGGCTCAAAAATTTACTTCTTGATGATGCATCTCCTTCCCAAAGGAGAACTCAAGAGCCCCCACCAAAGGAATGAGAATGAAGTGAGTCTCCTACCACCTCGATGGAGATGGATCCACGAAGATGGCGGGCAAAATGCTCCCCATCACCTCCTAAGTGGAGAACACCATCGCACAGTTCTCCACACAATAATTCAAAGAGGGATGACAGAAAACAAGAGAAAAAAAGGGAGGGAAAGAGGTCACCCTCTTCTCCATCCTCTTCCTCTTATGAAGAAAGTGATGGTGCAGACAAGGAGGACCAAGGCAAGAAAGAGGTCACCCTCTTCTCCATCTTCCTCAAATTCTGATATTCTGAAGAAAGCGAGGGTGCAAATTTTGAACCATCAAAAAGAAGAGGCCATAGGAAATCCTATGCCGTGTGGAAGAGGTTGTCCAAGCTCAAGAAGTTCAAAGGGGGAGGAAAAAGCATCTCTTTCCTTACCTACAATGGAACCTTTGGTGCTATGGACAAAGTCTTGGCTTTCATCCAACAATTCAATGCAGCGTTTGGAGATGAGGGCTTCACGGAGTCCTCTAAGCTACACCATGTAGCTATGCATTTTCAAAAGTCCACCAGGCAATGGTGGTCTAGCCTACAAGCAAACGGTGAAGACACATGAACATGGAAAGCTTTAAGAGCTTCCATTATGAAGCAGTTTTTGGCCACCGATGTCAAAGACAAAGTACTCACCAAATGGCGAAGCTTGAAGCTCTCTCCCTACAAATCCATTCATAAACATGTAGACAAGTTCTGGGACTTACATCTCAAAGCCACTGTCTTCAAAAAGATGGATTTTGGAGAGCAAAAACAATAATTTTGTGCGGGCTTAACTAAAGAAATGGCAGAGTATGTCAACTCCCAAAGGCCACACACCATATCTGCGGTCATACACCATACTATGGTGGCTTCTCGAATCAATTTCCAAACAGGGGTTAAGAGAAATCTTAAGTCCATGAAAAACAAGGGTTCCAATGAGCCTAAGGGGAAGGACAATGTCCAAAAGTCTCCTGAGGGTAATTCCAATAATAACAAAGCTAAGGAGAAGGGAGTTTAAAAAGGCAAAAACAAACTCTCTCCCAGGAAGAGCTTGAGCGTTATTTCAAGGATAACCGTTGTTTCAAATGCAGTGAGCAAGGGCATGCGTACCGTGCTTGCCCCTAAAAGAACACCCGTCATGAGTCTCCTAGAGATACCTTGGTCAAAATCCAAGAAGAGGAAGCTCACCACAAAGGATCTCCTCTATGCCATTCTTGGGGAAAAGTAAGAGAACATGATGCTTTTATTCTCTTTGACCCTGGTTCTACTCACAATTCCATATCCACAGCGTTGGCCACCAAGCTAGGCATCCAAGCCTGTGAGATGGGAGATGTCCTACCTGCAGATGGTGCTCTCAAAGGGCAAGAAGTTTCAGTCACTCCCTTAATTGGGAAATTGAGGCTCCATGTACAAAGGTATGTGGACAAAGAGGACTTCTTTATCTCTCCTCTCAAGCACAAGGATGTAATCCTAGGGGCACCATGATTTGATTGCATGGCTGCCAATGTTAAATTTATTGAAAGAAAAATCTACTTTAAGTACAGGAAAGAGATATGTACATAGACGCTAAGGAGATGGGTAACACCATGCCCATTGTACATACGCAAGATTTCAATAAGTCAATAAAGAGATCTATTTCCATGTACATGATTTTTGTTAAAGATTCTCAAAATGAACCTAATACTTTAGCAAAAGAAAATATAAACAATCACAAGGAATTAGAGTCATCCAATTTTCTCAAGGGATTTCAAGATGTTTTTATTGATGACATCCCTTGTGAATTACCTCCTAAACGAGGCAATGATGACCATGCAATTGAACTTCTTCTAGGAAGTTCACCACATAATAAACCTCCTTATAGAGTTTCTCAAGCTCAACAAGAAAAGATTATGTGACAAGTGCATGAGTTAGTTGATAAGGGCATGGTTCGGCCTAGCTCATCTCCATTTTGCTCACCCTTGTTATTAGTGCAAAAGAAAGATGGCACATATCGTATGTGTGTCGACTATAGAGCACTAAATAGGATCACTATATCAAAAATAGGTTTCCCATTCCACGGATAGAAGACCTTTTTGATAAGCTCCAAGGGTCGACCTACTTCAGAAGGATTGACCTAAAAAGTGGCTACCATCAAATAAGGATAGTTGATCAAGACATTGTAAAGACCTCATTTTGCACTATGTTTGGTCTTTACAAATACATTTTCGTGCCTTTTGGTTTGACCAATGCACAAGCCACATTCAACCGCTTGATGGAGAAGCTATTCAAGCCTCATTGAACCTTTACTGGAGTGTTATTTGATAATATTATTATCTACTATAATTCACTAGACGAACACAAGAAACACCTCCAGGTAATATTTCAAGTCTTAAGAGAGAATAAACTTTATGTTAATCGAAAGAAAAGTGAATTTTTCTTGCAAGAGATTTAGTATTTAGGTCACATTATCTCTCAAGATGGCATCCAAATGGATCCATCAAAGCTAGAGGTAATAAAAGGATGGCCTAATCCAAGGAATCTTCATGAACTAAGAAGCTTTATAGGTATGTGTGCATACTATAGACTCTTCATAGAAAAGCTCTCACTAATAGCAGGACACCATTACATGACCTAACAAAGAAAAATGTTAGGTATACATGGTCTACCAAGGAGAACAATGCTTTTGAAAAGATTATCTCTCAACGTGTGCTTACACTGCTGGATCTCACAAAGCCATTTGAGGTCCAATGTGACGCTTGTGGTGATTGCCTTGGAGCTGTCTTGCTCCAAGAAGGGAACGCCATAGCCTATGAAAGTCAAAGGCTCAGTCCTATTGATCAAGCTCTATGCATATATGAAAAGGAACTCCTGGCAGTTCTTAGACTCGTGGAAGCACTATTTATTGGGGACTCCTTTCATTTTGCAGACGGATCACCAAAGCCTTAAGTACTTCATGACGCAGACCAAGCTCTCCAACAAACAGATGAGGTGGGATAATTTCCTTTTGCAATTTCATTTTCATATTGCTCACATTGCTGGCAAGCATAATCAAGTAGCCGATGTACTCTGAAGACAGCCGAGAGTGAATGCGGTTTCCATAGCAACTCGCAATGATCTATCTTCTATGATAGATGAGTCCCAGGGGCTTCACTCTATATACAAAATGGGATGCCACCTGTGAGCGGAAAACTTTGATAAAACCCCTATATATGACTCATATCAGGGAATATGACCCCCCTTTCTACGCTTATATGACAATCAATGAAGAAAAATCTCATACCCCTATCTTACATATAAAATTTAGGTCTCACATGATCTAACTGAGTAAAGCTAATCAAAGAGTGACTGGCAACGTACCTTCCCCAAAATTCATCCGAGTTCTAGTGCACACTGGTGACCAATCGTTACAAGTAATCAACACGGGGCAGCCTTTCCCCCCCTCCCCCTTCCCCATAAATATGATACCCCCCTCCCTTATTTTTGAGCTTGGGATATAAATTATTGAGGGCCTGCCCCTAACTTATACACTTATGTAACTTAACTTGTAAAAAAAACCCCCTCTCTTGCACTTACATGGTGCGTTAAGTTTTCCATGGTGAATCCCCCGGGAGATGAGTACGCCATTGATCCCGATTTTAGAGATGTGATTTCAGCCCTTGCACTAGGGAAGAAAGCGGAACCATTTACCTTACAAGATGGCTATCTTCTCTATGGCAATAGACTATGCGTTACTAATTCACTATGAGAAAGTAATGTATGAATCTCATGCTCCTCCTTATGTGGGGCATAGAGGGATTCAGTCTACCCTAAAAGGGATCGGAACATATTTCTATTGGCCTGCCATGAAAGCAAACATACAAGAGTATGTTTTTAAATGTGTGGTATGGCAAAAGACAAAGTTTGATAGAGGGAAGCAACGTGGATTGCTTCAACGTTTTCCAATACCTAATTCACGATGGGAGATCATATCCATGGATTTTATCTTTGGATTGCCTAAGTCTATCCATGGGAATATGGGACTATGGATGATAGTAGATAGGTTCAACAAACAAGCTCATTTTATACCTGTCAAAAAGACTATCAAAGCCCATCAAATGGCAACCCTCTTCATATCACGAATCTTCAAGTACCATGGCTTGCCGATGTCCATAGTGTCATATAGAGATCCTAGAATGACCAATAATTTTTGGAAGGGTCTCTTTGAGAATTTAGGGACAAGGCTAAACTTCTCTTTGGCCTATCACCCCCAAATGCATGGCCAAATTGAACTAGCTAACCTAACAATTCTTGATCTACTAAAAGCTATGTAATGGAAGTAGATCAAAGGTCCCAATGGGAGAAGTACTTACCCTTAGTGGAGTATTCCTACAATAACATTGTACATACTTCCACGAGAAAAGCATCTTTTGAGGTAATTGAGGGAAGATCAAAAAGTCCCCTGCTACTTAAGGTACATGGGAAGATCTTCGCTCTGCAGATGAGTATAGCCAAGACCTAGAATAATATTTCCAAAAGATTAAGCATGCTATCTCTATCTCACATCAAATGCAAAAGGCTGCTGCTGATAAGCATAGAAGAGCCCAAGCCTTTAAGTAAAATGAATGGGTCTTACTTAAATCTCCCAAGGCTCGATTAAGGCACACGACAGGCAAGAATCCTACTGGACACCAAAAGTACTATGCTAAGTTAGCAAACAGGTACTATGGTCCCTTCCAGATTCTTCAACCAATCAATGAAATGGACTATCAACTCAAGTTGCCCAGCCATTGGCTCAAACACAATGATTTCCATGTGAGCCTACTAAAGCATTACAAAGGAGAGCCACCTCATGAACCAACTATTGAAGACCCACCGGAGATTGAGGACCAAGAAGAGGTGCTGCAGCCGGAGTCCATTCTTTGACATGAATACTAGGTATTAAGAGGCGGTAAAACTATGTGATGGTATCTTATTAGGTTTAAGAATTATCCTTTTGAATATGCTAGATGGATGCAAGGCATACAGTTAAAGGATAACCTAAACGTTGTCAATGCTTACAATGCTTCCCTAGAGTAAGCAAATGTACAAATGTTTAAATTGAGCAAAGTTTTTGTTTTATAAGACTCTCTTTTTCTTTATTGTGCACAAATGCTAAGTAGTATGCATGCTTAGAACTAATTTTGTGGAGATGACGTCTTCCATGTTACCATATATATGTGGCAATGATGTGTGTGAACACACTAGGACCGTCGAGGCATTTTTTCCCTCTTTAGGAGGTTTTTCCCCTCGTGCATTGTATATACGCCCATCACTCTAGGGCTATCTATCTTTCCATTGCACACTAAGTAAAACACTCTCAGTTGTGTTCCTTGAGCTTCCTTTGTCTTCTCCAAGATGTGTGTGTTTTCCTGCAACCCTAATTCCAACAATTGGTATTAGAGCAAGTTGCATCCTCTCGAGCTTAGTCGCCAGTAGCTCCAACACACACTTGCTCACTTTTTCCAATTCTAGTGAGCTTTGGCGAGCTTTTGCAGGTCGACAAAAATTTTGGGTTTCCTCGTAGAGCTCAATCTGCTCAGATTTCTGATTCAGGCTCATTTCAGCATCTGTTTCCACTACAGGCAGGTCTGCACAGGCAATTTTGTCATTTTGTGCAGAATTTCTATCAGTTCCATTTTTTGCATAATAGGTCCTATACATTGTACTATGGGTTGTGCAGAACGTGCTAGTCTCACTCAATTTCTCCTCATTTTGGATAGTTTTCACATCAGGTGAAAGCATTCTCCATGGCTGACAACAACATAGATGTGTTCAAGATGTTTGTTGTTGAGGATAGATTGGATGGGGACAATTACCCTATGTGAGAATACATGATGCAACATGTTCTTGTGTCAAAGGGAGTCTGGAATATTGTGCAAAGCATTGATGTACATCCTAGTTGGGAGGATGTAGGCGATGTTGAGGATGTTGCACGTCTTGCTGCAAGGATTGCTGCTATTAGAGTTGTTTTGCCTACGACAGTACAAGCTTGTTGGAATGTAAAGGATGCGTAGGATCATGCATTGATTGTGTTGTCTGTGAAGCGCACCATTACTCCTCACATTCGTTCAGTGACATCTGCAAAACACGCTTGGGATATTCTAGCAAGTCTTTATGCAAGCCGCAATGAGGCTAAAATTGCTTTGCTGCGTAAAGAGCTGAAATCGAAGATTATGCATGAAGAAGATGATATAGACACTTTCCTTGTTGGTGTCAAGGATATCAATGAGCAACTCATTTCTGTAGGTGAAGTCATTTCAGATAGTTCCCTTGTGCAAACTGTTCTTGATGCCTTACCAGATTCTTACCAGACTTTTGCTAGTACTTGGAGTTTTATGACCCAAGAAAATCCTGAAGTTGTCAAGTTTGATTTATTATGCACATTGCTGTTTCAAGAGTCACTTTCTAGAAAAACTAGGACTAGGCAGCATGCAGTTGAACAGGATTTTATTAGTTCTCAAAGAAAGGGTGGTAACAGCAATGCAACCACTTCTTATGGTTTTGCTCTGCGAGTGGCAAAACTTTTGTTCCTAATGCTTCTGTTGGCAACAATTCATTTGGAAATTTTGGTGATAAAGGCAAAAAGAAGATGCGTTGCCATTATTGTAAAGCTAGTGATCACTTGATCAAGTAGTGTCCTAAGTTGAAGGCCAAAGAGGCGAAGAAGAAACAGGGTGGTTCCACTGTAAATGTTGGTTCCACTACAAATGCATCCATTGTTGAGTCTTCTATGAAAGGAGACTGTGATGCTCATGTTGATGCAGAATGGGATTTTAGTGCAGAGTGAACTTACAATCCTGTTGTCCATGATGCATGCATGGCAGTTTGATGCACATTCATATGTGTGGTATTTTGACAGTGGTGCTAAAAATCATATTACCTCACATCGCGAATTGTTCACCTCTCTTGAGTCTATCCCTCATGGGAATTTAGTCACTTGTGCCAACAATTCCTCTTATCCGGTTCAGGGAGTTGGAAAGATTGTGTTTACTACTGCAAATGGTAGTTCCTTCACACTTGTTGATGCAATTTATGTACCTAGGATCAAGAAGAATCTTTTGTCTGTATCCGCACTTGCTAGACTTGGACTTGTAGTCAAATTTGTAGATAACAGATGTACCGTTGATGATCTCAGTTTTGGTGGATGAAATTGTTGCATCTGGCCTTTTGTGTCGTGGGCTGTATAAGCTCACTTTGTATGACAAGTGTGGACAAAATTTTTCAAATGCAGTTGCAGATTCAATGGCTATTTTAGATGCAAAACTATGGCATGCACGTTTTGGGCATCTGAATTTTGCCAGTTTTATACGTTTGCAAAAATCTGATATGGTTGCTTCTTTGCCGCCTCTTCAAGCACCTGCCAAACATGTTTGTGAAGGCTGTATTTTGGGTAAAATGCAGCGTTCTAAGTTTCCAAAGGATGGTTCAGTTAGGGCCACATGAAGGTTGCAGCTTGTGCATAGTGATGTTTGTGGGCCCATGCAAACTCCGTCCTTGGGCAATTACCTATACTTCGTGACGTTGATTCATGATTACTCCAGGCATGGATGGGTATTTCCGCTTAAAGCGAAGTTCGAAGTTTTTATGTGCTTCAAATTCTTTTTGGCTATGGCTGAAAATGTATCAAATGGACTATAGGTACCCTCCGTTCCGATCAAGGGGGGGAGTATATGTCTCATGAATTTAATGCATTTCTCGCTAGTCATGGGATAAAAGACCAATGTACAGTGCCTTATACACCTAAGAAAATGGTGTTACTGAGAGAAAAAACAGGTCACTTACGAAAATGGCATGATGTAGGGTCAAAAGTCAAGCTTTGCCGCATTCTTTTTGGCTTGAGGCATGTGTGCCACTTATGTACTTAAAAGGTGTCCTACAAAAGCTTTCTAGTCTATTACTCCATATAAAGCATGGCATGATAGAAAGCCTTCTATTGAGCACATTTGTATTTTTGGTTGTTTGGTATATGCTTTGGTGCCACAAACACAACGCAAAAAATTGGATGATAAGGCTGTCAAATGTATTTTGTTGGTTATAGTGCTAAAAGCAAAGGTTACAGGTTGTATCATCCGCAAACAAAGCGTATTCTGGTTTCACAGGATGTAGTGTTTGTGGAAGATTCTGTTCAGCCCTTGCTGTCATGTACTAGAGACAGTAATGTAAGCCTGCAAGACATTTATGACACTTTGTTGCCTCTTTTCAGTGGTGGAAGTTCGAATGTAAACTCCAATGAGGAAAATGTACAGCCTATGGGGGTTTTCAAAAATGTTACAGGTCAGCCTATTACTGATTAAGATTTACATGATGTACTTGATGAGGAAAGGGCTGAAAATGAGTAGGCTAGAGGTATGCCAAAATGGTTGGTGCATACGTTGCATGACAATAAATTTGATGCACCTTTGTCTAGTCATACTCGTTCAAGCTCTGGCCATGCATCTTATGCATCGGATGTTATGCTTTGGCTGTGTCTAGCTTACATGATGCTGAGGAACCTGTGTATTTTCATGAAGAAAAAAATTCAAAAAATTGGATGGCTACCATGAAATCAGAATATGATGCACTTATAGAAAATGACACATGGACTTTATGTGATTTGCCTCCTAGTAAAAGGCTATTGGTACAAAGTGGGTTTACAAGTTGAAACGCAAGCCGGATGGTGAGATCGATCGCCATAAGGCTCGACTTGTTGCAAAGGGTCATGCACAGCAAAAAGGCATAGGTTATGAAGAGAATTTTTCTCCCACTTGTCGTATGACTACTATGTATTTTCTATGTGCATTGGCATCTCATTTTGGTTGGGATGTACATCAACCAGACATTGTTACTGCTTTCTTGAATGGTGACATATTTGAGGAAGTTTATGTAACGCAGCCTCGCGGTTTTGTCAAAAAAGGACAAGAGGACAAAGTGTGCAGATGTAAGAAGGCTTTGTATGGGTTGAAGCAATCTCCTCTTGCTTGGTATGAGAAGGCTGACATTCATTTGGTCAAACGAGGCTTTTGTAACAGTCCAACAAAAAACACATTTTATTTAAAGCATGAAGATGATGTACTTATCATTGTGGTTCTTTATGTAGATGATTTGCTGATCACTAGACCAAATGAGAGACATATTGCTGAATTTAAGGCTGATTTGAATGCTACTTTCAAGATGAAAGATTTGGGACTGTTGCATCATTACTTGGGCATACAGTTTAAGCAGCGTGATGGCAATATTGCCTTGTGTCAGAAAAGTTACATAGAGACATTGCTATGTCAGTTTGGACTTGAGGATGGACTTGAGGATTGCAAACCTATTTCCACTCCCATGGAAACAGGTTTGAAGTCTACATGATGCTGATGATCCTGCTGATGTCACTCTTTACCAAACTGTTGTTGGATGCCTCATTTATGTATGCAACACGAGGTTGGATATTCAGTTTGCAGTCTCACAAGTTAGCAAATTTATGCATAGCCCAGGGTCTAAGCATTGGTAGGCTGTCAAGAGGATTTTCCGGTACCTTAGTGGCACCTTACATCTTCGCTTGTTTTATCCCAAGGGGGGATCATTTCCGCCAGACTTACATGTTTTTTCGGACTCAAATTGGCATGGTTGTTTTGATACGCAAGTGTCCACAAGTGGATTTTGTTTCATGCTTGGCACTTCATGTATGTCATGGTTGAGCAAGAAGCAACCTACAGTGGCCACTTCAAGTTGTGAGGCTCAATATAGGGCATTCTTAATAGCTACGGTTGAGTGTGTATGGCTCAGACACCTTATGGCTGATTTGGGTGTTGAACAGGACATCGCCAACACTATCTACACTGACACTCAGAGCGCATTGGAAGTTGCGAGGAACCCAATTTTTCATGCTCGCGCAAAGTACATTGAGGCGCATTACCACTATGTCAGGGAGAGGCTCTCAGTAGGAGAGATCAGCTTGGCTTATGTGCCAACACAGGACAACCTTGCAGATCTTTTCACAAAGGCATTGTCTTGTGAGAAGATTGAAGCTTTCTGCAAAGCTTTGGGTTTACTCCCCTTTGTGGACTAATCATGTCCTCAGGGCATGGCACTTCCCTTTACTCATGTGCCAGCTCTCGTTCACCGCATCACTCCAGGGGGGATTTGTTACCATATACATGTGGTAGTGATGTGTGTGAACACACTAGGACCGACGGGGCATTTTTTCCCTCTTTAGGATTTTTTCCCCCCCGTGCATTGTATATATGCCCATCACTCTAGGGCTATCTATCTTTCCATTGCACACTAAGTAAAACACTCTCAGTTGTGTGCCTTCAGCTTCCTTTGTCTTCTCCAAGCTGTGTGTGTTTTCCTGCAACCCTAATTCCAACATTCCAAACACCAAGTAGAGCTTGTCACTCTACCATGGAAGGTTGATAGGACTAATTCACAGACATGCTTGCGGGAGTGTAGGCTCTCAAGCGCCAAATGGATTAGTCATCCATTCTGGAATGATGTCGTAGGGTAAGATAGGGATCCTCTATCCGCTAGAAAAAGGACTATTGAATAGGCTTTATATTCTCTACCCCATAGTCGCGGACGACTATGATCTCAAGAGAGAGGTAATGTCATAATAACTAATATCTAAGTCTCCTAAATTATTTTCTCATGTTAAACGGATCATTTAATATGGGGAAGTACCAGGAGAAAACGCTAGAATATTGATTAAGCTGGCAGATCGGCCACAGTAGGGATCCAAAGGGGGGGCCATCTGCAAAAGAGAAATGTGCAATAATGGGCTTCAAAGACCCTAAGGTTCAGCCCATTAAGACTTCCAAAATACCAAGGTTCCAAAATTCAAAGGTTATGTCCAATGATCCAACCCTAGGGAAAATTGGATGCTTTGTAGTGTGCCAAAAAGTCTTTGCAAGCTCCTACATAGGAGGTGGCGAGCCCTTTTAGTAGGGGATGAGAGATACACACACACACACACACACACACACACACACACACACACACACACATCATGCAAGCTCCTTTACACAAAGGGCATAGTGGACACATGTCAGCTCCCTAGGCCAATTGCCCACAAGGTGCACTTAAATTCTATCGGATGGCCATAGAGGTGGACCAATGAGAATTAGGCTAGAGTAAATCTAGTTTAATTCATTTAAAAACACTTGATAAAAGAACCAATAAGAATTAAGCTCTCTAGAAGACTATTGGATAGTCTCCCAAGGGGTCCAATGAGCATTCAACAGTCCAATGGCTTGCTTGCTTCCTATTGGCCAGAAGAGAAAGGGGTCCAATGAGAGTTTAGTTGCATTATTTAATTACCTAAAGTTCTCACAAAAGGAGAAAGGGGGACACATGTCACAAGACTATCACTTATGCTTCTGAAACCCTATTGGCTAAGCTTGGAGAGGTCCAATGGGAAGCCAGCAAGAGGATTTAGCGAAAGGGGTCAACCAAGAGAGAAAGGGGGATGATTTTTCAAAGGCATTATCACACCCACACCCATAGAATCTCATGTGTGAAGCAAGAAGACTCTCTCGCTCCTTCTCAAGATTTAATGGAAAGCTTATCATCTACTCCAAGCTTGTGAGAAGGGAGGCCTACACCAACAACTCTTGGCTTTGTGATGCAAATCCAACCAAGAGCCAAGCTTCAATGCATGCTCATCTCTTCTACCATGCTAATTACTAAGCTATTCTAAGATTTTATGAGTGATTATGTGAGGAGATATACTTCTTTCCTGTAAGACTACTCCTTCTTCCTCTCAATCTACTCTCATACCCCGCTAGCTCTCACTATGTTCGACGGTGTGTGAGGTCTTGGGTTTGAGACCGTGAGGGAATTGATATTGTGTTTTATAAGTGTTTTCTTAGTTCTTGAAGCTTCCATCTTCATTGCACTAGCTAGTTATTGAAGGAACACAAAGAATTGTATTGTAAAATGTCTCCCTTGATGGGGGAAACCTGTAATACAAAGCCTTTTGGAGGGGCGACCGGCTCCATGTAAATCCGGTCCTCAACTGTTTGTTAATAGCTTATTTTCTCTCTTTTTTGAAGCATTTTTCCTGCCTATCTAACTAGGTGTTATGCTTTTTGTTTCTCTCTCCATCCAAGAACTCTTGCTATGCTCATTAGGAATCTATTCTAATGAAATGCTCACTATGTTTATGCTTTTTTTTGCTACACACAAGTTACTAGGCCATTAATTGTTACAGTCTTAATTTTAGTTGGTTTGACCATTTCTTGTGTTATGTAATTAAAATTCACATGGTTGGCTCAAAAACCCCAACCATTGTTAGCAGCAAGCTAACACGAACATCATTTTTTGGAGTTCTCTTTGTAAAACATTTATTATTTTGATAAATCCGGAATTTTGTGACTCTTATTTTCTCGGATAAACTTTGTAATTAATGAGTCGGGGCTACAAGCTTCCAGATTGTATCAGTCAGTCATTACCCAGCTTTGGTAGAACTCCAGATTATTAGTTTTGACCACCCAAAAGCCTTGGCTAAGGTATACAAGCTTTTTTGTAAGTTTTTATAAGTTTTTGGATAAGAAATACACAGCGTGAGATAACAGCGCTCACTCCTCTCCTTCTCACGCTTCCTACTCCCTCTCTGATTGTCATTGTGACTACGTTTGTTGCATTGCAACCGTAGGTAAGAGCTCTATGCATTAAAGTAAGCAATTCACAGTATTTTGTAGCTTTTGGCATCGCCGATCCACGGTCTAATTGCATCATAACTAGGAATTTACAATTTCAAATAAAAAACTAAGCATAGGCGGGGTACTGGGGCATCATTGCTAAGCATTTAGATGCATTCTCGGTTGAAACGACTAGGTCAAAAATTCACTGGCTGCTGTTAATAATCGCGATTTTGGAACTTGATCTAAAGTGGGGTTTGAGATCATAAGCATGTGTGCTTAGGTCTTATAAACTTGTCCTAGGAGTTTCGTTACGTTTGGATGTCTGTTGATGCTGTAACGGATGTGATTTGTTTGTCGATGAGAGCGATTGGCTTTTGGTGATTTCAGTCACTTGAGTGTAGCTTGAGTTAGATGCGAGTTGTTAGTTGTTTTCCAAGAGATTGAAACCCTCTTGTAGCTTCTATGCACTAGTCGAGTAAGCTTCCTCCCATGGATTGACAATTTAATCGTCGTTCTGGCTAATACTGCAATAAGATAGGATGGTGAGGTTAAACATGCGTCCCACATTTAGCGCTGCTGCTGGGGATCGAAGAGACCTAAACTAGGAAAAAAAACGAGCATCTTGTGTAGTTGTCCTTTAACTTTCTCTAGGTTCGCCTAGAGTTCAAAACTTTCGTTTAGAAACCGCATACCTTAAGATTGTCGTCTTTTGCTCTGTAGAGGTAGCTTGGAAGTAATCGTACTTGCTGAGTACCTTTAGGATTGTAGGATTGTAGAATTAGATTAGGATTTGGAGAATGATTAAAAGGCAAGACAAGTCTTAAGATTAGTTCTTAGAAAAACATAAAACACAAGAAAACGAGTGTTTGTGGACACTTTCCACAACCCCATTACATGAGAATCTAGGAGTAGCGTAAGTAGGATTCGAGGTGGATTTCAGAACATTGCTCTCTCTGAAAGAATCAAGTGTGAGTTGTTATTGGAAGCTGTAGAATTTTATGTCTACGGCTAGAAATAGCTCAAAAAGACTCGAATCCACTCAATCCGACTGGAGAGTGAGCCTAAAAGTTGTCCGAACCAGTTGGTAAGCTCAAAGACACTTCGAGGTAAAAAATTTCAAGAGTTGGCCAAAACTCAGATTATTTACTTTTTCTTGATATTTCAGGCCAAATTAAGTTTTGACTTGATTCATAGGCTTAACATAGCTCATATAAAGTTAATTGTTCATTTCAAGCGTAAAGTTAATAATCGCGATTATTAACTTTTTGCTCTAAATTGACCAAGGTTCATACCATTGACTCTTGCATGTGTACAAACAACTTTTGTAAAGGCCCAAAAGATTTGAATCACTAAACTGGCAAAAAACTGGATAAAAACTACAGTTTGTATTGACTTTTTGAATCTTGAGTATAAATTGGGGAAAAATTTATCCAAACTTGTTGAAATTTGATTCAGAGGCTTATGTTGATGTGATAAACATGTGTACATACTCAGTTGACCAAAAAGATGCAAAAATTTGTAAGAAGTAAATAATCGCGATTAATTACATCTGCCCACTTTTTTAACTTTTTTGACCAAGTCAGCATACCATTAGTCTTACCATGTTGTAATAAGCCCACAAACCAAATTTGGTAAGATTTGGATCACTGGATTAAAAATTGTGACTAAAATTGCAAAGTTAGTTTGTGGACAGATAATTGATGACCATTTAACCAAAAATTGTCCAAACTTGATGAAACTTGGATACTGACCTTAACTAAAGGTGCTTAAAAGATCTGTGTCAAAGTTGGGGCAAAAACTTGCAAAAATATAACTGGAGTAAGTAATCGTGATTATTTACATCTGCTTCAAAACTTGATGATTTTGCAAATTCATTAGGAAATTTTGGAGGTCATTTGGAGGGCCATATGAAGAGAGAGAAAAATAGAGCGCGTCCAATGAGCATGAAGGCTACGTTACGTAGAAAAGTACCTGGAAAAACTCAAAAAATAGGAAAATAGCATAAAACTTTCACGAAACTAGGATTGTAGCATAGTAATTTCCTCACTTTTACCGAGCTTTTAGGTGCTTGCGTGTGGTCCCACTTCTGATATTCTCTCATGGTCATTAACGTACTGGAGGGTGACCATTAAGCCCGCACAAGATATTGGAATTTTGAAACACTTTCCCTCCATTAGAATGCTTTCAAAGTGAATCTCCCTCCACTAAAGCTTTTCTCTGAGAGTTATGGCATCCACGTCTTCTCGCCCAAGAGCCTCAAGGTGTTTACTGTCTCTCACACCAACAAACAACAACGGCACTTTGCCTAGAAGGCCAAGTAGTAGCATATCCTCAATTACAATACCAGCTTCAATAAGTGCAGACAACCAATGGGTTGGACAAAGGATAAACAAAGGTTCATGGGTCCTCATGCAACCAAGAAGACCCAAGAGGTTTAGTGGTATCAACGTTTACCGCTCAGCATGGAAAGCCAGGGTGTTGGATTTCAAAGTTGAGATCGGCAAAAGATCTGTAAAGGAAGTTCTTGTTCAGCATGTGTTTACCCATCCAGAGGTGATAGCAAACGGTGGAAATGTATCAAATATACATCAACCACGTTGCAATTGTAAGTACTCTTGACATGTGAACTTACTGATACTCTCATTATAACTTTTCCTATATATTTTGCAATGTTTCTCCCGCTTGTTATGAGTAATGTCTCTACTCTTCACAACTCAATTACATTAGATTTGTCATTTGTACTTATTGATACTCTTAGTTTAACTCTTCTTTTATATATTGCAGATGTTTATCCCTCTTCTTATGAGCAATGGGAGCCTGTGGAGTGCATAATAGGCCTCTTCCATGTTGTACATGCCCATATTGGTTCTCTACAGTATTCAGAGAGGAGCACCAAAAGATTGGCTGATGAGGGAATCTTTTTTTATGACCACTTTTACCAACTCAGCTCAGGCAATAAGAATGGCATGTTGGTGAAACTACCTCTACCGACTGATTGGAACACTGTGGACTGGCCAGTTCCCGAGGAAACAATGGTGGAGGCAATGCGAAGTAAGCTCTACAAGGATATACAAAGGTCTCTGCGTAGCTCTGTTCCTACCAAACTGGTTCGAATTGCAAACTTTTGTCCTGTTGCGCTCTTCATAGAGCTGTTTCATAGCTACAACATCAGAGTTACAAAAACTATGTTCATGTGCAAGTCATGTCAGCAGTCATCCTGTGACAAACTTCTTGACAAAGGATGGTATGCAAAGGAAGAGATTGGTTTACGGTGCGAGGTCGCGCTTGATACTCTAGTTGTCAAGTACATGATTGCAAGCCAATCACTATTACTCTCATTTTGGTATATGCGATCACAAATGCTAAACGGTAAGTACATTCCTATGGACCAAGTTTCTGCAGGTTTGGAAGATAATCCTACTGTGGATGTGGAAGTGATTGATAAAGAGAATGGCCTACTATTGGTGGTTACAATAAGGGAGCTATGCAGTCTTCAGCATTTGCGAAATGACATCATTGAAGAGTCAATGGACAAGGAACTATCAGATTTTTCCTTTTTCTTAGCTGGCCGTAAGGTGATGCGGCGAAGAGAAAAAGATATTTTGTGCAAAGAGTTGGATGGTCGGGTTGAAGTAGTGTCAATGTAACAGATATTCTTGTAAACCCAAGTGTATACAAATGACTTTCAAGACATGAAGTTTATTGATCTCATTTTTCAATTGTGCCCTGTGAAAAAGTGTGCTTGAAATACATTTGTTTACCACGTCAAATCTCTCTCTCTCTCTCTCTCTCTCTCTCTCTCTCTCTCTCTCTCTCTCTCTCTCTCTCTCTCTCTCTCTCTCTCTCTCTCTGTCTATATATTAGAAAAACACAGATAGAAGAATCATCTTAATTCATTAGAAAGTACAAACTCGTCCGTGAACAATGGACTGAGATACAATTTCTGTAAGTATGGAATCAGAATATCTTCAAGGTAAAAATCGAAGGAATGCCCCTCGAAAGAAGGTGGTGAGATGGTTGTTCCCGGCGGATTTAGTTCTCCCTTTTCGGGAGTATCGTCAATTAGTAGTGTATTAGTTGCATCAAAGGGTACACCGATTTGGCTAAACGGTTTGTACAAAAGAGGTAATCCTGGTTTTTTAGGGTGGTAGTGGCCCTCAACAGTAACGCATTTTCTTTGATCATACAAAAAGGCAAAATCTGACGTGTGAGCTTGGCATACACTGCAAACTATTGCAACTAGTGGCGATAAGTTTTGCCTTTGCATTGAAGACCATATGCCAACTCTGAAGCGCGGAAGAAGAAACTCAATAAACTCCTTGGTTCCTGGACGAACCACGACTCGACAAGTTCCCATCCGAAACGTTTGCAAATCATCAAAGGGTCCTCTGTCACCGAGAGGCACCCGCATCAGCAGCAATCCATTGACGTCCAAGATAATCAACCTCTGTAAAAGTTGACAAGTACATATAAGTAGTTAGAAGCTGAACATATTTTGCCATACTTGAATAGACATTACCGGAACAACCGTATCTACAGGTAGCAAGGGTCCATACTGGGTCTCTGTAGTGTTCATGTCATTGTTGCTCTCCTCCGCTTTATCTTCATAGTCATCATTCAAAGCTTCATCAGGGGTCTCCCCCATGGCCCTTTCTGCCTGATTCAAGGTTGATCGGCTTGCCTCATACATCCTTTCCTGATCCATATCATTTTGCTCGTCCCGAGGCCTGCTTTCCTCATCCATATCCTTTTGCTCATCTATAGGCCTGCTTTCCTCATCTTCGGTTTCAGCCATAGGCTCTTTTGGCTGTTCCACAGGCTGACTTGCCTCTTTTATTGTCTCCTCCGGTTGAACGTTAGCTGCTTCCATATGCTCATTTGTCCTTTCCTCATCCTCGACTCTTTGATCTTCTGCTGATATGACACCCTCGGCCCGATGCGATTCCATTGTATCGGATGTAGGGGTTTGTCGTGGTGGCACGTCATGTTTTGTAAGATCAATAGTGCGCTCATCCAAGCCGCTATCTTCAAGCTCTCTAGGGCTAGACATAGTAAGCAGGTGTTGTATTAAACTTACCCGGTATCTTTGCAAATAATCATATGTGTAGTTTTTTAAAGCACTCTGCAAAATTGAAAGACCACATGATGAGAATTCTTTTATAGACTAAACCAAAACTAACTGAATGCATTGCAAAATGGGTACCTTAGTCATGAAAGGTTTTAATGCAAAGTAGCTTTGCAGGACATATTCTGCATGGAGAAGACATCTCCAGCCGCAAGAATTCCCATCGGTTTGATTTGGGACAGGTACTTCTTTGATTGTGGCCTTGTATAGTTCATACCTTCCACATAGCTTGCCATAGGCAAGCAACAACCTCTTTATACAACTGCA